>NC_135150.1:27822400-28516515 GCF_050948215.1 Halictus rubicundus
TGAAATAGAAAATCAATTGCTATTCGCAGCACCATAATCGTACATCGTGCAAAAGTGCTTATTCGAAAGCAACGTTCGAACAAACTTTGTAATTTATTCCGAAATTAATTTCTCTTTATGAGAGAAGTATTCATCGCTGACAAAATGACTATCTATTTAAATTTCTAAAGGCTCGCGGAAACAAATGACGCGCATTTACCCACCACGGCTAACAACAATCGATCGTCGTTCGAGTCGAGTCGAGCTCAAAATAGCTGCGGCCGCTTTTGCGGTATCGGTGCCGTTCGGGATGGCCGAAAACGATTATGGCTGTATGGTAATAATTTCAGAAATATTACAATAATTGCCGCACACTTCCGCTGGCCAGCCTCTATACAATTGTTGCGCGCGGCTTAATTGCATTTAGATTAAATGCGTCCGAACTCGTAATCCGTGAACCCCGTTACCGTGCCGAAAAGTGCAATTTACTTATTGCACGCACTATTGACTAGACTGCGGATCTTTATGCAAAATAAAATGTTTCTACATCAATTGCAATCTATAGGAGCTGAGTAAAAATTGATTTTCCTCACTAATAATTTTTATACCTTCAAAGGAGTTTAACAAATGTCGATATACCATTTTTAACGTATAAAAATTATTAGTGAGCAAAATCAATTTTTCTTAGCTTCTATAGATTGCAATTGATGTATAAAAATGTAATTAAAAGATTGAAGGAGTTTAACAATGTCGATGTACCATTTTTCATCTTTTTGCAGTTTTGAATTACACCTACTCATTTTTGTCATAAACGCATAAAATCCGCTATACGTTTCATATTCCACAGACAATTACCAGAAAATTTGTTGTAAATAATATATCTATTCTCAAAGCTCTTTTCGACGACAATTAAATGAAGCTGCAACACTCGTTGATCGAACGCAAGAACTCTGCCTAATTAAATAATTTGAAGAGATAGTTTGCGATGGTTTGCGAAAGTGAAAGTTGGTGGAAAATCGGTAAAGCTGATATTTTGTGATCAAAGGTTGCGGAGTGTCGCAGTTCGATCGGTTTCGAAAATGGCCGAGGAAGCTCGGAGTACAACCGAGCGGCACGGGACGTTGACAAACGATGTCGCAATCGGATTTGAATTTAATAGAAAGGAATCCCCGGCAAGTCAGGCTTTAACGGAGAACGTACGTACGAGTTCACGATCGTCGAGTGCCCTTTTCAAGGCCCTGCACGTATGCGAACAGGCAGTTCAACCGGCTGCATTTCGAAACCCTCCGGTAAGAGTCATAACGGCGAGCCAACCGAAAATTATGGACTCGCAAGACGGCACCGGAAAATGAGAAACGCTTTGTCGCCGCCGCGTATTTTATTTCTCTCTCTCCCTCTCTCTCTCTCTCTCCCTCTCTCTCTCTCTCTCTCTCTTCTCCTCTCCTCTCCGTAACGCTCTTCCTTTTCTATTCTTTTCTTGCTCCTCCCTTTTTCGTTTTCATTTTACGACATCCACGAACGGAACCGAGACGTCGCACTTTTTAGAGGCACGAGCGATGATGAGGACAGACATAAATACGACTAAGCTGTGCCCCTCAACTTTACATCATCTTGTACGTTCATAAATAGAACATGAGCGTTTATCGAATTCGCATTTTCCTAGGCGAAATTTAAATATAATCCTCCGTGCTAATGCGAACCTGGCCGAGAGATTAAAACTGTGATTTTGAAGATTTATCATGGTTTAGTGAAATTTTATGGCTTCAATACTGTTTAAAATTATGCTTGTGTTTGTATTGTTATTGGTAGTATTGTGTAATGATATTTAACACTAGAACTACCGAATCAGTCAATCTGACTTGCTCGTAGTGTTTTCTTTTACAAATATTAAAATTATTATTATATAGAAAATTGTATAGAACATTTTTTAATCAACTTCTCTATCGAAATAAATATTTAAACAAAACTGGTACGAAATCGACACCACTGCAATTTTGTTGCTATTATAAGGCAATGTATGCCAGTTGCATTTTGTGCTTGGTAGTTCTAGTGTTAAAATTTTCAATCATAGTGGCGATAAAATTATTAGAGCTTGTACAAATTGATGTGTTTGTATTAAAATAATTTTCAAATAAAACTAGCTATATTGAAGACTGTTTTATTTCTCTTTGTGAAATATTTGTATGTACAAATTGAAAATATTTATATTTGGCAGCACTGTAGGCAATATTATTTGCCACGTTGCAAATAAATACATTTTTCACATTGTGGATCGCTCTAATTATTTGAGCGTCCACTGTAAATTCCATTCAGGTCTAACGATTTTCGTAAAAACATGAACAATATTGAAAATCGTGTGCGGTTTTAATTACTTTGCCGGATGCTGCACTGTTTTATTTACATTTTCAATCGACTGGAAATAGTGAAATTGTGAAAAGAGAAGTTTTGGACTCGACCAGACTGATGTTTATACAAAACAAAATGTTCTTAACCCATTTCTAGACAGTGTAATTCTGACAATATTTATATCCACTTCTAAAAAAATCGTATATACAAATATTAAAATAAAAATTATATAAAACTGATTCCTGTTTCATGTTTCATTGTATATCCCCATGATCCTGTTTCTTATAAATGTATTGATGTTTTATTTATCTATTTTACTTCCTTTTTTGCATACACAACTAGGCTGCAAATTTTCATGCAGAACAAAATTTTTTTTACTCATTTTCAGGGATTATAATTCCGACAATATTAATACCTCCTTCTGAAAAATCTATTATATGAATATTGTAAAATAAAAATAATATAAATATATATTATTGAACTGTATCGCACTGATGATATATATATATATATATATATATATATATATTTTATTTTTCATTTGTGCCGAAAGACTGCACATCGACTAGCATTCATTCACAGATACACACAGCCACCCTCATGTTTAACCGTGTAATTCCCCTGCAACATTTAATCACTCGTTCAACAGACAACGGGCGCTCTTAACGAACGAAATGCTGCAGCTTTTACACGCATTCTTGAACCGGATCCATGTAATTGGAGAAAGGCGATAAAACAACAATACGAGCGCGTAGCTCTCGCGTTGCAATTTTATTCGTTATCTTCCTCTGAATTCTCGTTCCGCGGGACAAGCTGCAGAAGAGCGGAGTTGCATTAGGTGCGGAACGAGCATCGGTCGCCGTTGCAACCTTTCGTGGAATGCGAATCGAACGCGCGAGTTACGGTGCACGGGATTCCGTGGAATTGCGTTTGCGAATTGTCCAGAGCCGGTTCGACCTTGAAGATCCGCGGCGCTTCCTCGAGTCGATATGCAACGCGCCGAAAAGGAAAGCATATAAAAATGATAAAAACGAAATTTAATTGGCCGCGCGCGCGCTCGTATGCGTTTTAATTGGATCCGTGATCCGTGCTCGACGCCGATCGATTTTTCGAGTTTTATTGCACTTTCTTCGGGAACGCCTAATTAGCGCGAAAAATCGGACGATTCGTTTATTTGATCGAGTATCTGCTGCCACTCTGTTTGCAAATCGTTTCAAACTTTTTGTTCTGCTTCGCTGAAGTACGAACGGTGCTGTTTTGTGCCGGATATTCAACGTACGGATCTGAATCATGCATCCTAACAATTTTCTCTTTACTGAATGAGTTACTTTGATTCGATGTAATTATCGAGAATGTTCGGTTGCATGTCAAAATATTAATACTTCAATCCTTTCGCAAGCTTAAATATTGTATGAACAATTCTTCAATTCTCTATGTAAAATCCTTCTCCAAAGGCAAAATTTAATAGAAATATCAATTTATAAAAATTTATGTTTTCGCAGGCCCTGTTGCGACGATAATTTCGATCAAGTGTTAACATTTCATTCTTTCATTAACATCCTTATGCTTCGTAACTTTGTCTGCCTACTGAATTTAATACTAATTTGTCGCAACTCTCATCTAGTTTAATACTAGATATCGCAACCATAATTTTGTTCCCTCGTAAGCTTCAATATGTCGTGAAAAATTTGGAAATTCTCTCACCGAAAACCTCAACCAAAAATACCTGGTTTCCTCTTTTGCGGAAGACGCATGACAACCCGAATGGAATAAAAATAATTCGCGAAAAATTTTTGCAACGTTGCCGCCGCTAGCTTCGCCACGTACGTCGAACAGTGAACTATGTCGAAGGAAAAATGGGCCACTCGAGTTTCCAGGTTATTATATTTTGGAGGTCGGGATTTCATTATAACGTATAATCAGTTTTCGAGCACTCGCGAATCCTATCGATGCGATATATTCATGTTGGGTTAGGTCCGGTTTAGGGGCTATATTATATTTCGCATATGTATTATTACACGTACGTGGCGAGTCGAGATCCGCCATGAAGTGGAGCGATTTCATTATAACGAATAATCAGTTTTTCAGCAGCCGTTCGCCTAACCCCTTCTCCCCCCTCACTCTTTCTCCCCCTCTGTGGATCCTGTTCGTACAATATTCATGTTGGGTGCTCTAAGCGACAGGTTGGATATAACGCATGCGAGTCACAAATCGAAACCGACACACGGCCGGGCGTCAATTACACGGCACAGAATTCGTATTAATACGGCTAACTGACTCGATTAAAAGCAACCGAAAACAGACCGGTACACCGGTACACAGTTACACAACAGACGTTCTCACCGGTGCAAATCGATCGTGCACGCATATTGTCGACGTCGACGGTGCTGACCAACGCCCACGGATTTTACATTTCAGGTTAACGCGATTGACATACGCACGCGACCGAATTATACTCTGTAAATCAACTTGTTGCGGCCGATTTCACGCTCGAAATTAACCGGCGGACACGAAACGACGGGATTATGGAAAGCTTTGCCCGACGCTCTGCCTCTCTCTCTCTCTCTCTCTCTCTCTCTCTGCTGCCACTGTTAGATCCGCACCATTGTGCTATTATCCATTTGCGAATGACAGAAACTGCCTTTTTCAACCTTCTGTCAATATTTAGAATTTTGTACGAGGTACGTGTACAGCATTTGCCACTGTGGCTTTCAGACTTCGTTATTTTAGTACAGATTTTTATGATTGGAATTTTAGTCGATTTATGGGCGACTCAGAAAATCGTAATGTCAATATCTGGAATTTTGTGCAACGTCTATGCACTGTATTTTTTAGAATTCAATATTTTAGTGCGGATTTTTCTGCCTGGAATTTTAGTCGATTTATGGGCGACTGAGAAAATCGTTATGTCAATATCTAGAATTTTGTAGAACGTCTATGTACTGTACTTTTTAGAATTCAATATTTTAGTGCCGATTTCTATGCGTGGAATTTATATCGATTTATAGGTGACTGAGAAAACTCTTATGCCAATATCTAGAATTTTATAGAACGTCTATGTACTGTACTTTTTAAAATTCAATATTTTAGTGCATATTTTTATGCGTGGAATTCATATCGATTTATGGGCGACTGAGAAAATCGTTATGTCAATATCTAGAATTTTGTACGAAGTACGTGCACTGTACTTTTTAGACTTCAATATTTTAATAAATATTTTTATACGTGAATTTAAATCGATTTATTTGTGTCTCAGAGAACCCTTATGTCAATATCTAGAATTTTGTGCAACTTCCATGTACTGTAGTTTTTAAACTTCGTTATTTTAGTGCATATTTCTACACGTGGAATTTAAATTGATTTGTTTGCGTCTAAGAAAACCCTTATGACAATATCTACAATTTTGTAGAACGTTTATGTACTATACTTTTTAATCTTCAATATTTTAGTGGATATTTTTACATGTAAAATTTAAATCAATTTATAGATGTCCAGGAAATACAGATAATAATTTGACGTAATTGCAATTTTATATAATTTTGAAATTCACTTTTCTGACATTTTACCTGTTTTGTAAATCCTGTTTGTGTTATTCATTGTGCAACACCTTTTAGAAATATAGTTTTGTGTAATCAAAGAAATTTGAGTTGTTTGTTGTACACCGAAGTTGAAATAAGAGAAACAATTCCAATCAATTTTTAAAAATTTACGATGACTAAAAACTGAAACTGAAATTACGATAAATTTAAGATGAAAGTAATTTTGGATTGTTAAAAATAAAAGTAAACGTAGTTACAAAAGTAGAAAGAGTTGTAATATGTCTCAAATTTTTACGGTCCTTTGGTTATACATTTTAAAAGAACCCGTTTTGAGTGTTTACAGAATTCGGGAATGCAGCGAAGTTTTACATAACGATCTATATATATATCAGAGAAATCTTCACCGTACGAGAATAGTATGCACAATGCCGAAGAGAATCACGAAAAAGTATCACGTATAGGCCATGCTGGAAGGTAACTGTACAGCTATAGTCAAGTTCCTCAAATTACAAGAGTTCCTGTTACTATAGTTACGAAATTCAAGCTTTCATATCTACGGGACACTTTGTGTCTCACTGTAACATTCTGTTAGACGATGAAACCATAAATTTTAATGATGATGCGGCGAGTTAAGATTTACGATCGCTAAACGTGGTAGCCATTTTCACCGGTCAATTATATCTTCGTTAGAACCTCGTGATTGCTTCAATTTATAACCACACGGGTCTAATTTAAAATTCCTTTCACCTAATTAGGGGGAAAACACACTCGCGGAGATTTTAGTATGAAATACGGGAAACCCGGACGAGTCGCAATTACAAGTCAAACAAAGCGTAATCAAATAATTTCATTTCTGTGATCATTTCGTTAGACGCATCTTACAAACGGACAGTGTTAATTAAACCGTTCAATTTATGCATTTATGGCACATACGACGGCACGAGGTGCACATTAAATTCGGTGCTTCACTCAAATTAATACAGTTATTATTTTGTTCATAATTAAGTAATTACCTTCATTCGGTGTAATGGACAGCCTGCTTATAAAATATTGGTCGTAATAACAATTTTTAATCAAGTCCGGTTATTATGTCGAAAATTTCTGTTGCAAACAGTCCATTAAAATTATGGCGCGCGTGATTTTAAGAGAAACCTCGTTCATCGCTAACAACGTTGACAATGTACATGTGAATTTTATTTACATTATTTATACATGCACTCCGGATTGTATGCAGTTTATGACGAAAATGTGAAAACATTTAAGAATATTGCTACACTGTTTTCAACAATTTCGAATTTTCACAAGGAAAAATATGCTTTAATTCAACTTTTGTTTCTTGCAATTAACTTAAAAAATCTTCCATAAAGATCCTCAGCTTAGGGTAAGGAAACCAATTACTGTGGAGGTGGTACCAATTACTATATGAATACTAATACTAATACTATTAATACTAATATTAATAATAATACTATTAATATTATTGCTATATTAATTATCCTTTTTTTTCAGCACAATGGATATTAAAAAATAGATATATAGAAACTGATTTTAATGAAAAAAATGTAATATCTCTTTTTTAATATTACTTATCCTTTTGTTAAAGCACAATGAATATTAAAAAACAAATATATATAAACTGATTTTAATGAAAACAAAAATTTAATATTTCTTTTTTAATATTCATTATGCTTTAAAGATCAATATAATTAATATAAGCACGGTAATTGGGTCCCCAGTAATCACTGAATCGTTACAATCGGAACACATTTGTGACCGCAACGAATTTATGTTATAATTAGACTGGGAATTTGATTCATTTATGACAAAAACGAGTAGGTGTAACTCAAAACAGTAAAAACATTTAAATAGTTTAACCATGTCGGTACAGCATTTTTAACCTACAAAAATGATTAATGAGCAAAATAATGTTTCTCTTGGCTCCTATAGATTGCAATTAGCGTATAAAAATTGTATTTTGCATGAAGATCTGCAGTCCAGTTATGATAGTCAGCATCGTGATCGGAGCAACACTAACAGGTACATTGTACGCGTTTTAATAACAGTTACGGGGAAAAAAGGAAAGGACGGGCAGCGTTTCACGAAGAGTTTCTTCGACAAGTTCTTCAAGTGGAAACACCCGGGGGAGTAGCGTATTCAATCGCGGCCCGTTTTTTTTTTTCTCCTCTCGACGATGATCGCTGCGCGATTTCGTTTCACGCATCGACCGGTTCCGCGATACTTTTCTGTCCAGAAAGTCCTTAGACCAGATCGGGTGCAGGTGCAAGTAGAACAAGAAAGCGGACAGGTATGCGTACGGTCTCTGGCTGTCTATCGGTCAGGCGCGAACCGAGTGTTTCCTGTTGATACTGAATCGGCGTTTTCTGTCATTCTGCGAGACAGGAGAAACGCTGAATAACGCGAACGAAACTGCGTCCGCTGGAACGGGCACGCGTCGGCTTTTTAGCGCTGCGCTTCTTAGCCTTAACCCTTTGCGGTCCGACGCGTTTTCTCCATTTTGTTTCACAACTTGCTGGTGCTGCTAGGTTATCTCTTGGCAGCCACATTAAACAAACATAACTTTTTATTAAGTAAATCTTGTTCGGAGCGTGCACTTTATTTTGAAAGAGGTGTGAGTCCATTTTTTGGAAAAGATAACAAGAAAAATTTACATTTAATTTAACGTGAACTTTTCGTTTATTTCGTGCGACGCTTTTCTCCATTTTGTTTCAGAACTTGCTGGTGCTGCTGGGTTATCTCTTGGCAGCCACATTAAACAAACAACTAACAACTTACAACAATACAATTTTTTCTTAAATAAATCTTGTTCGGAGCGTGCACTTTATTATGAAAGTAGTGTGAGTCCATCTTTTGGAAAAGACGGCAGGAAAAATTTGCATTTAATTTAATGTGAACTTTTCGTTTATTTCGTGCGATGCGTTTTCTCCATTTTGTTCCTGGTCACTATCACCGGAGCAGTATGCATACGCTCAACTTTGTTGGTCACTATCATTATTCGTTAGCTAAAAAATAGAAATGGAGGTGAATTATTTAAATAAAATCCGATAGTGAAGATGGCCTTCTTTTCATTTTTTCTTATGATGCAAATGGGTTAAAAACATTTGATCGCCTTGAGCCAATCAATGATTCCGTTCGAAAGTTGCCCAGTCAAAAGCGTGCGCACAAACTCGTTCGACCGATACTATAACCTGCAGAACAATGCGCGCAGCGGCAGATAACAATAAAATTCCGACTGCTCCGCACACCGAAATAAAATTTCTATGCGGGCAGTCGTCGTTAACACTAGAACCAGTCAAAATGACTGGTGGATGATTTCTTCTTTCACGATTAGTGAAACTATCAAAACGTTTTCACGAGAAATTTTTTAATATATCTCTTCTTTGGAGTACACGTTACCATAAAAATAGTATGAAACCTGAGCAAATTCAATCTTGCTGTTATTATGAATGGATAAGTCTAAGTCACGTTTAGGGCTCGGCAGTTCTAGTGTTAATGGGATACTTTCGAGCCGATTCAATATGGCGGATGCGTAACCAACAAAATTATTGAACTTCCTTGAAAATTAGTATTCCCATATTTTTCGGGCCGACGAATATGAATCTGATGTCAAAATTGTAGAAAACAAAATGGCGGATTCAACATGGTGGATGCGTAACCAACAAAATTATTGAACTTCCTTGAAAATTAGTATTCCCATATTTTTCGGGCCGACGAATATGAATCTGATGTCAAAATTATAGAAAAAAACAAAATGGCGGATTCAATATCGCGGATGCGTAAAAAAATGATTGGACTTTCTTGAAAATTAGTATTCCCATATTTTTCGGGCCGGCGAATATGAATCTGATGTCAAAATTACAAAAAATAAAATTTTTTCTAAACAATAAAAAAATTATTATTAAAAAAGAAATTGTTGTATCAGAAAACTCTATAAGTGGAACCATACAATGCTTATGTAACAAATTTTATTATAACTTCTAAATTTCTCGAGAAAACATGCTTGTAACTAGTACCATGACTACCTCTGCGTCACAAAAATGGATCGCATTACGAAAGGGGCAGTTTTGGGCAGCTACTTTTTCAAAATAATGTTAAATAGTGTCTACTACAAGACTCGACAAGAATCTCCGTGGAATATTGTGGAATATACAACTTTCAGTATACATTTGTAAAATCTGTGCACTAAGTTTTATCGTTCACTTCATACATTCCAAACATTAATTAATATAAATCCAATGTTATTATTATGTATAATATTTACTTCCAGGAACAGCATCCATCGTACACGCACAAAAATAAATTCAATTTCCGTAAAATTGTAAGCTTGACACCTTTTTCTTCACAACGCAGTTCACTGCACGAAAACTGCGAGACGACTGTATGGGATATTTATACTCCCACCATTTAGCAGGTATAGGTGGTAAGACCTTTTTACCTTCGGCTTCTTATACAGTCATTACCTGAGAATCCAATACGGCAAGAGCCATACCCCTAACGTGAAATTCATATTTGCATTTTGCCCACGTTTTGGCGCTTTTGGCCGACTGTGCGGTGGTTCGCGTCCATCAGGAGGCAGGATTCGGCGGAACACGGAGGACAGAGGACGCTCGTTAATTGTCAGGCGATTTCGCCGAGCATTCGACGGTAATTAGACGGTCCCGGTCGTCGCCGGGAAATAAGAACGTTCGCCGGGAACGGAAACCGAGGATGTGTGCGCTCGTGCGCCGAGCGAGTCGATTAAACCGGACGTTGTCGATGAAAATGGGAAAACCCGTAGGAGGTCGTGCCATCCGAGAGATAGAGAGAGAGAGAGAGAACGGAAAAACAGAAAACGGTCCGTAACGAAATAAAAGACACCGGGGGGGGGGGGAGCGAGGAATCGAATCGAAACGGCCGAGTTTCAGCCGTTTAGAAAGCTACCCGGCGAACCTGCGGGTCCATCCGCCATCGAAAAATAAGATAGCAGATTTTACGAAGAGAAAAGCCCGGCTCCCCTCCCACCGTGAACCTCGCAATACCACCGGCAGAGTCTCTTTCTCCGTATATAATGGCAAAAAGTGGGTCGGGTCAGTTTGCACGAGCGACGGTACCTACATGTCGCGGGTTTTTCGATAACGCGGCTGGTCTGCGGTTCCGAACGGAGAAAGACTGCCGCGCGCGGAGAAAATTCGATGACCACCGTGGCTCTCTCTCTCTCTCTCTCTGTCAGTTCGGCAACGTAACGGTGCCTCGAAATAATATTTGTCGTTTTCGGGCAGTCTGTCAGCCGGGGAGACCGCGCGCGCAACGATCGCTGCGGCCGAGTCCTGATCCGAAAATCCATTTAGAGCCCGACGATACCGAGATACGATTAGAATTGATTCTATTCGTGTGTCTCTGGAACGTCGTTCGATTGTTAAGCTTTCTTATGGCTCGCGCGCGCGTTTCATGCCGGCTCGGCGCGTGCAGCGGACTTTTCTTGGTCGCAAGTAGACTGTGGTCTTTATGCGAAACACGTTGCTGCGATTTCGAACTGTGGTTGCAGTAGAAGAATTTAACACGAAATTCTTGTACACCTATTCCGACCGTGCGTCGTCCAAATGACTGGTCCTTAACACTAGATTTACGGAGTACTAAAATTGAGTACTTTACATTACTTTATAAACGTATGAAGAATGTGTCTATCCAAGTTGTTAGCCATTTTTTAAATAACACATACCTAAAGAAATAAATTTGTTGAGTAACTCCACGTGGATGGATCTTCACAATCTCAATAATCGTAAATTAGAAATATTAGGGCCCGTCATTTTGACGGGTCCCGTAAACCTTAACGCACAGTTTTTTTTAGAAAAACCGGCCAAAAAAAGTCAATTTTTGGTGGAGAATTTTGATATACTACGCTTTTGTTCCATGGAAAAATATTTCATTCTTGAATAAATAAGTGTTATAGCTTACAGTCCCATGTAAATGATAAATATCAATAAAACGATTTTTTTTTCTTTGCTTTCACATTGTTACTTTCAATTCTCGATTATATTCGAGTGTGAAAAATTGTAACAGCATAAAATACAACGCCGCTCGAATTATCTCGAGTGTGCACAGTTTGGCCTGTTTAGCGCACTCGAATTAACTCGAGCGTACAAGTTAAGGGGTTAAAAACAGTTATTGTTAACCCTTTGTACTCGAAGGTATTCTAACTCCAAAGCGAAACATTTCATCTGACTTAGAATATTTCCCTTGTATATAGTTTCTTTTTATGCTATACATATGAAAATGGTGCAATTTACTCGTACAATACCGAAGTGTTTAGGAATTTATTATATAGAAAGAAATTTAATATTGCAAAAAATATTTTGAATAACGATACAGCAATTTCAATTTGACCGGCCGTGGTAGGTTTAGTGTTAAGAACGTCCATAAATTGTTTTCAATCTGTTAAGATTGTTAAAAAAGAAGATCTACACCGTCACAATTTTTATTTTGCATAAATAAAATGAATTTTTAAAATGAAATATAATGAATTTTTAGGAGAATTGTTCGAATGAACTAGTATCTACTCGATGTATGTCCAAATACGGGTCTGGCCAGGGACATATATCGGCTAGAAGAAGCTAGTAGAGAACAAAACTTCTTTATTTTTCACTATTTTTTTATGGGACTTTCGGTAATATATTCGTGGCCTTTTTCTAATGAAAATGATACCAGATATGATATAATTCTGATGGTATTTACTTGTGTAATGAACGATGAAAGTTACTTCCTATTATAATTATATTAACGGAAAATTAGTGTAAATATGATCCGAATGATATCGTGTTCGGTATCATTTCAATCAGAAAAATTCCACGAACAGGGTAAGGGACCCCATTACTGTGGGAGTACCAATTACTGTGCCTATATTGATTACACTTATTTGTAAAGAATAATGAATAGACTGCGGATCTCTTGGATCTCTCTTGGATACTTGGGACATACATATATCGAGTAAAGTCTGTAATTTTAAAGAACTCGAGGGAAAAATCGTCCATCGACGATCGCTAAATCACCGATAAATAGATCACAGGAAAAATCGGTGTATAATTTGGGTTCACATCGTATTATAGAGGCGGAACAGCGGCTTGGCAATGGCAACGCGAATGTAAACAGCGACCAATGATACGCCATTAATGAAAACGGAAAGCGTTTTCCTATATTCGCCGCGCGCAATAATAATTAATGCCTCGGCAAACTTCCAATTACACATGGCAGGCCGGCGTAATGCGTGACGTCAGTGAATCCTCGTAACAACAATGAGAGGGCTCTCTTCAGATTAAGGATGCTTACGGGGATATTCTCGTTTTCCCCCTATCGTAATTTTATGACTAGACTGCGAACCCTTATGCAACATAAACATTGTCTAAAGTGCAAGAGACGGGAGACGTATACACATTTCAGTCTTTCGTTAATAATTTTAACAGGTTTAAAATGGTACGTCGATACTTTCTGATTATCTTAGCTTTCTTTCTGTAAATCAATATAAATAAACCGAGCACACAACTTTACAGAAATATACACATACACCCTAATAATAAAGAAAAAAAAAAGAAATATAAAGAAAAGAAAAAGAAATATAAAGAATTTATTTTCTGTTGACATGTGCAATTTTAGTACATGTAATATAGCCCAAAACACATTTGTGTTTTAATCGTTTTTTGCAATGGTTACATGGCGGTTGGGGTTCCCGATATTAATTTATAATTGCATTGTACAATTAAGGTTCTATTTGATGCAGTGTATTATACACAATTTTGTCTAATTTTAAACCGTCCAAATTCTTTCATTTTCTATCATATTTGGATAAATAATTGGGTGTGACGCTAAAATTTACAGTGGATCCACAAAACTATTTGGTCACTAAATTTCCGAACTATGATAATTTCATTACAAAATAATGTTTACAGACGATTGAATTTGCAACATTTCGGCCAAAAAAGTGTCTCCTGCAAAAATATCTTAGACAAAAACGAAAGATGGACAGAAAAATTAGAGGTTTCGAGTTTTAAACCGATTCCGGGTATATTGTTGTACCATTTCCTTCAACAAAATTATCGCAGTTCACATACTGACAACATCTCTTTGAAAAAATGTGGAAACACTTTTCGGCCCCGCTGCGTGCTACCAAGAAAAATGTCTAGGCCAACAGCTCGCAAATGGTCGATTTAATAGCTTCCACAAGCAGCTGGTTTGTAAACAACAATGAAGAGCGTAATAGTTTCTCTCGGTGAGGTTGCTCAACGGGTCGAACGTGATCGAATAATGGCGCCGGTAGTTTTCCGTTCGAGGAAAAGCGAGTCGGGACTATCCGTCGTTTTCCGGTCGAAAAGGTGATTTCCGGAAAAGCGGTGGCGATCTAATTACAACGAGACGTTTCGAACGGAGTCGCGCGCCAAGTCCTCAGCCGTGAGAATCGGGTTGAGAACCGTGGTAAGCAGGCAGCCTTTTGTCGAAGAAAACTCGCGGGGTGGGATTTTAATTAAAGAAGAACAATGGCCCCGTTGATACTGCTATGCGAAACGACTGCGCATTAAGCGCATAAATGTTTGTCCTCCGATGCGGTCACCACAACGTCGTCTCATCATCCGTTTTCCTGTTTGTTCATGCACTGCGGATGATCGAAATGTTACTGCCACTCGCACAAGTATACATTGGTCCTCGAAAGTTATATTAATCGTCTGCAAAGACGTTTTCAAATATTAAGAATATTTTCTTTGGGGGACTAGATTATATAATCTATTGAACAGTCTATAAACCAAAGTCTTAAATAATGTGAGAATAAGCAATAGTACTGATCTTTTGTACATAATTAAATTATATGTTTGTAGCCTCGAGATTCATCCTCAAAGGTATTTGTAACAAACGTATTTTAATTGATTTAACTGAGTTTGAAACGCTTTTAGAGACTACGTAAATGTAGAATAATCAGAATAGGATTTTTGAATGTCTAAATATGTGAAAATGTTCTTAGTGAATAGAATATGTCAGTTTTATTATAAGAACTCTATCAATGAAGATATTAATAATTTCAAATAAAGAGGAAAGACATTCATTTGTTTGAATAATTTACGTCGAAATAATTGCTGAAACTGGAGGAATACGTCAATAACAAAATGGTAAGGATCGAAACCGCGAGAATTAATATTTCGCGTCAAAGCTGATGAATTGTGGTATATGAAATTTATAATTAAGCGGTCTAGACCAACGGTCTGATAAAGTTACACAAACGATCTCGAATTACAAGATCGTCAGACCGAACAAGCACAGTGAAAAGCTCGCGGTCGTCCGCAAGATTACACGTTCCAGAGAGCCGCACGATGAACGAGAGTGCTTTTTACTATCCATTCGGATTCACCAATGGCGGTTTAGACGATGGTTACGAAAACTACTCGAAATCGTTGGTTTTCACTCTCTTTCGCACTTTCGTTCCCGCCAAACGAACTGTTCCGATCCTTGCGATTACACGGCACCTCTAAACACTGTTTCTGCATCCAAAATACACTGTGAAACCTGTTTCGTACAAAGCTAATAAAAAATATTGTTGTCAGATCTCATTCAGATATTTTTATCTGTTCCAGTTTACTAAAATTAAAAAGATTCAATATTTTACTGCTTATTGGTGACACTATATCTTGTTCTTAAAATCTTGAACAAAAAATTTAGTTAATGTTTATGATTCAATTTTCTACAGACAGTTTTAAATTGTATTTTTAGCTTTTCCGTGACAGAATGTCCCAAACAGACAATTTAGTTATTTAAAAAATGAAAGATCGATGCATAATTTTCTTTTTCTTCTCCAGAATATAGGATCAAATAGATTGCCCATTATAATAATTAAATTTTCTACAGACAGTTTTAAATTGTATTTTTAGCTTTTCCATGACAGAATGTCCCAAACACACAATTTAGTTATTTAAAAGACGAAAGATCGATGCATAATATTTTGTTTTTCTTCTCCAGAATGTAGGATCAAATAGGTTGCCGATTATAATAATTGAATTTTCTACAGATAGTTGTAAATTGCATTTTTAGCTTCTCCATATAAGAATGTCCCAAGCAAACAATTCAGTTATTTAAAAGACGAAAGATCGATGCATAATTTTCTTTTTCTTCTCCAGAATATAGGATCAAATAGATTGCCGTTTATAATAATTAAATTTTCTACAGACAGTTGTAAACTGCATTTTTCGCTTTTCGATACAATAATGTTCACGAATTTGAATTTTGCCCGGGGAATTTTCGCTCGATTGTGAGCTAAACACGCAACCATTCAATTCCGATGATTGAAGACTTTCAGAGTTTGCACGTTCACGCCGCGAACAGGTAAGAGAATTTAATTTTCCGCTATTCGGTTAAGAGGTTCAGCGCAGCGGGAAAGCTTTTAACGACGCCAGTGTGCGAAAGACTTTTCCAATTTCCCGAAAAAAAGGAACCGTCAACGGTGTTTCCCCGGCTGTCGCGCGACGTCCGCGAGAGAGCCCATAGCCAAATGAAAATATGCGGCTGGAACGTTTTTCACGTTTCAGGCGCGGGCTGCTTCGGTGTTTACATTAATTCTCCGGATCATATTTCAGCCTAATCTAATTTCGTCCGCGACACGTCCCGCCCCGGTCCGTTGTCAGGAGTCAGATTTTAAATGTGTTTCATTACACGAAATTGCATCGCGTTCTCAAGCGCGTTACACATACCGACGATACTTCAACCTTCCGGAGTAATATCTGCTGTTGACGAATGGACCCTCGCTGCGGTTTAATACGGAGCAATCGCGTTCAAACTCCTGCGATCCGCGATTTCAACCAACCACTTGCTCTCATGCACGCGTTTTCTCCATTATTTCTACTATAATAAACACACTCTATTGCAATTGCTCGCCTTTTGTCTTTTTATTCAACTCGATCTCAAACGATTATGATCGCAGCTCTACGTGCATTTTCGTCGCTATTTATTATTCAAATACGCGGTCCTAAAATTGGATTGATCACCTTCGGTTGAATGTTGAATGATTATATTAGGGGGCCCATAAGTAATCGATTATTTTGAAATCTGAAACAAACTTTGTGGTAAATTCAAGTTTTCATTTCTTAACCGTTTGCACTCGAGTGGTGACTCTGAAGCACCACTAGAAATTATTGTGGCATTATTTCAAAGAAATTACAGAAAATATTACAAAATATTTGTTACATTACAGAATTTGTATTTAATAGATTACTAAACATTTAAATATTATATGTAGAAATCGGATCGGTTTCATGCGAATAACATGAACATATTGCAAGACGGAAGAAAAATGTAGTTTTAGATTCAAAATAGCGCCGAGTGCAAAGGGTTAATTTATTATCCCTTTATTAGCCGTTTTAACTCTAAAACAAAACATTTCTTTCGACCTAGAATATTTCCCTTCTATATATATTTTTTCGTGCTGTACACACGAAAATGGTGCAATTTACTCGTAGAGTACTGAAATGTTTAGTAATTTATTAAATACAAACAAATTTAATAATGTAGAAAATATTTTGAATAATGATACAGCAATTTTTAGTGGCGCCTTACAGTCGCCATTCGAGAGAACCAACGTTGACACTTGTTGACCTTCGATACATCTCCATAAACATCGCAAAATTTCTTTGTTGTTACATTAAATCCCGCATGGAAATGAAAAAGTATGCAATGACGAATATGATCCTCGGAAGGTACGGACGCCGCCATTTTATTACAGGGTTGTAAACAAAAATTATACTTTTTAGAATATTTTGAGCACAGGCTGCTTTATCGAAAACTGTAAAAGAATACGTGTTTCCTCTTCAGCGATCCGTGCAGAACTAAAGGCAAAACAAATTCTGCATTTTCTCTTGCGAAAAAAAGGAAAGGCAATTGGAAGAATTTAAGGACGTCTTCGCATTATTTTCCGCTTTCCAGGACGCTTCAAAGAGTTTCCATTTCTTTCTTATTTCCTTCTTACAACTTGACTTGAACAATTTTAATTTTCCACAGAGATCCGCAGACTTGGTCAAAATTTGTCGTCATTCATGACGAAAGTGAGTAGGTACCATTTAACACTAGGTTTACGGAGCCCTAAAAATGACTATTTTACATTACTTTATACAAATAACATGAATGTATCGATCAAAGTTTGTAGCCATCTTTTAACACTTTGAACGCCCAACTAGAAACCCAAAAATGCCATAAAATCAAAGTAAGTTATTTAATGAAATAAAAATTGCAAAAAATTAAATGTATGATACTGAGTAATCCCCCAACTTTTCTGCATGTTACAGATCCTAATCAAGTTTAGTACGATGAATATATCAACGTAAAAATTCATTTTAAAACCTGCACAAATAACTCCGTCACCCACATATGGGTGACGCGGCGACGAACGTGTTAAATAATATATGCCCAAAGGAATCAATTTGTTAAATAATTGCTCATGGATGCATTTCTACAATCTCAATATTCGCAATTTAAAAATATTAGAACCCGCCATTTTGACGGGTCCCGTAAATCTAGTGTTAAAACAGAGCAATCGAAGAGTATCCGCACACTATTTTCAATCTTATAAAATCGTTAAAGAAAGAATGAAATATCTTTTAGGCTCTTGTCTCTCGGAATTAAAACCGAGCATTCTTATTTTCCATAAAAATCAGTGATTCTTTCCAAGTTTAAATAAACGAATAAAAATAAATCTTGTACAAAAATGAATATCGTAGGTCGCAGGAGATGGATTTGGAGTGCGAAGGGTTGAAGCGGTCCGACGTTAGGCGACCTTCAAGGAAAATGTTGAGTACTACGAGCTCGACTATGTAGCCTAAGCTGGAAGGGTTAAAGTTTTCTGCCGTGGGCAGGCAAGACGACTGTCAGTCACGCGACCGGGACAACTGGTATCGTTTAGCGTTGAAAGACCGACAAGATCGGAAGCGAGACAAGACGACAAGAAGGCGGGTCGAGACGAGACGGAACACAGCACGAAAACAGGGCGAGACGTTTCTCAGGAAAGAAAGCTGCCGATGGAAAAGAAGTCGAGTCAATCCTTGGCTGGAACTCGACTAGAGTCTGACCTGCTATATATCGCATCGCGGGCCGTTTCCTTGACAGAGAGAAAAGAGGGGAAGAGAACCGGGGACAAGAGAGCGAGCTGCGCGAACGAGCAAAGAGGAAAGAGGATCGTCTAGAGAGTATAGTCGAAAGAGGGCAACGCGTCCGGCGCGATGACCTACTATCTTCGCTTCGGCTGCTCGCCGTATAGTTAACACTGAAACACCGTGTAGTTTTCGTTGCGGGACACACACACGCGCGCCCGCGCGCGCGCGGTGCATCTACGTCGCTCTGCCAGGTGCATTTCCACTGTACGCATCGGCTCCAAAAACCAATTGAAAAATCGTTCATGTTTGAACTGTCATGATTTGGTGAAACAGAATCCTATGACAATAAACCTAAGCTCGTTTTGAAGCATGGAGTCTCTAGTTTTTCAGGATATTTTTTATTTTTTTCTGGGATAATTTTGTATCGAATGGCACGTGGGAAACTGAGGACACGTTTCTGGTCGCAACCTTTTTGGGACTGAATCTGACGTGGATTTAAATTGTTATAATTTTGTAAAACAGAATCCTATGACAATAAACCTAGGCTCGTTTTGAAGCCTAGAGTCTCTAGTCTTTCAGGATATTGTTTACTTTTTTCTCGAATAATTTTGTATCGAATGGCACGTGGGAAACTGAGGACACGTTTCTGGTCGCAACCTTTTTGGGACTGAATCTGACGTGGATTTAAATTGTTATAATTTTGTAAAACAGAATCCTATGACAATAAACCTAGGCTCGTTTTGAAGCCTAGAGTCTCTAGTCTTTCAGGATATTGTTTACTTTTTTCTCGAATAATTTTGTATCGAATGGCACGTGGGAAACTGAGGACACGTTTCTGGTCGCAACCTTTTTGGGACTGAATCTGACGTGGATTTAAATTGTTATAATTTTGTAAAACAGAATCCTATGACAATAAACCTAGGCTCGTTTTGAAGCCTAGAGTCTCTAGTTTTTCAGGATATTTTTTATTTTTTTCTGGAATAATTTTGAATCGAATGGCACGTGGGAAACTGAGGACACGTTTCTGGTCGCAACCTTTTTGGGACTGAATCTGACGTGGATTTAAATTGTTATAATTTTGTAAAACAGAATCCTATGACAATAAACCTAGGCTCGTTTTGAAGCCTAGAGTCTCTAGTCTTTCAGGATATTTTTTACTTTTTTCTCGAATAATTTTGTATCGAATGGCACGTGGGAAACTGAGGACACGTTTCTGGTCGCAACCTTTTTGGGGCTGAATCTGACGTGGATTTAAATTGTTATAATTTTGTAAAACAGAATCCTATAACAATAAACCTAGGCTCGTTTTGAAGCCTACAGTTTCTAGTTTTCCGGATATTTTTTATTTTTTTCTGGGATAATTTTGTATCGAATGGCACGTGGGAAACTGAGGACACGTTTTTGCCCAAAATTTGTACAAATTGATATCTGCAAGACGATTCCGAAGAACTTTATGTACGATTTTTTTGAAAAATCGAAAAATGAGGATCAGGTTCGGTTTTAATCCTCATCGACGTCAAATTGACGCAATGATGAAGAATGCATTGAAAAGATAAATAGTAGATAAAATGAGATAAGTTTAAAATAGAATTATTGAGAAGTTTATTAAATTTTATTTTCAATGACAATTCCAATTTAAGTAATACTCGAAATACTAAAAATTCACAATTATATTATCCGACGGAAAAATCTTTTCGGGAATCAACGCGAGCTCGTTGTCTAGATTTAACGGAATCATTGGAACAATTCAATCACTCCCTATTGATTAACGAAAACACCGGTTGTTTCGTTAATTAAATTTGGACTGCAGCCAGAAATCAACGCCACGCGCTCGCGGAACATTTGATTGATGGGTATTTACGCGAATATAAAAAAAATAAAACAATCGACGAATTGCAAAATTGTAAACTGCAAGCTGCAATTACAAAGTAATTACGAAGAAATAAACACTGTGTACCATTGCGTTTTACGATTATGCGATTATAAATTAAAGGATATAATTTCCTACGAAATGATCTAATCTGAACAGATTTCGTATAGGATTAACACACTATAGTCACAAAAGAATTACTATAGTACATTAGTACAATCAACACAGCATTGGTAGGAAGTATTTCTGAGGGGTGAGTTTCTGCAGAAACATTTTTTATCCCCGCTCGGGGTGCAAAGTGTCCGATCAAGTGCTCGTCTTCGAACAGACGACAGTATGTGGCACAAGTAGGGCCCGCGGCTATAGTGATTCCCCAGAAGCATTAACGTCGTGTTGTATCTCAGCCAACACGTGCGTGTCCCGTAAATAGCGGTCCAGCCGACAGACATTTAGGTGTATCAATGAAACTCGCCCGTGTTCTTTTCCTCTCGAGCGCAGAGTCAACACGAATTTCAAGCATCATCAACTAAATAATTAATAGTGCGCAGAATTCCGCATGAAAAAACCATGGAAATAAAAACGAAAATCTCTTCGCGTACAGTGGATGATTAAAACATAGGGGTAAGAACTCTTCCATATATTTTTTAACTGTGTGCCCCCACTTTGAAAAGTCTGAAAAAATTATATGCTAACAACCGTAACGAGATGCCAAAACTGTAAAAATATAAACTTAGTTTGTCGTAACTTCTTCAAGAAATCGGCATTTCAAAGTTTATTTTATTTTTTAAAATTCGGTTCCGAAGCTAAAAATTCTGAAAAAATTCACAGATGTGCCTTCAAATAGCTAGAACATGCCTGATTTTTTTCAGAATTTTTAATTAAAGAGGATGAGAGAAATCACGGAAAAACCCGATTTTCTATGTCACCCCATTACTACCCCCCATGTAGAGATACAGGGTTGAAAATTGGCACAAAGAGTTTTATATGGATAAGCTATCGAATGGCCTGTTGCAAATTCTGCAACCCTTTTTCCCGATC
Source organism: Halictus rubicundus (assembly GCF_050948215.1). Classification (NCBI taxonomy): domain Eukaryota; kingdom Metazoa; phylum Arthropoda; class Insecta; order Hymenoptera; family Halictidae; genus Halictus; species Halictus rubicundus. The sequence continues at coordinate 27,844,282 of NC_135150.1, forward strand.
GTTTATAACTCGCAAACAAGTTAAAACTAACCTAATAAAATTTACACGAGAATATATAGTTCAGAAATTTCTTTTATTTTTTAAAATTCGGTTTCGAAGCTAAAAATTCTGAAAAAATTCACAGATGTGCCTTCTAATAGCTAAGATATTTCCGATTTTTTTCAGAATTTTTAATTGAAGGGGATAAGAGAAATCACGGAAAACCCCGATTTTCGATGTCACCCCATTACTACCCCCCATGTCGACATAGAGAGTTGAAAATTGGCACAAAGAGTTTTCTATGGATAAGCTATCGAATGGCCTGTTGCAAATTCTGCAACTCTCACGATCGTTTCTAACTCGTAAACAAGTTAAAACTAACCTATTAATGAAGTTTACAAAATTTCCATTACGGGGCCAGATAAAGACGTCAATTTTCCCCGAAATTTTCCTTAGCTAATTTCCCGAAACTGATCCATTTAGCTTCACAGAAAAATTGCAGTAGTTTGGCCCATTTTTGAGGAAGTTATTCTGATGTAAAGTGTGCTTGATTAACGATGTGGATTACTGTATTTTTGAATTACTATTTCAGGTAGAATCTGTTCCACTTGGTGCCAGAAAACAGACTGCGGGGCTTGTCTACGGAAGTGTAGAACACGATCGACAGAAGCTCGCCGACAATGCGGCACGAAACACAGACAACTGCATCAATAGATTCACCTGTTTTACGCAGCGCGACATAACGGTCACCGTACGAGCTGTCTGTCACTTCGAACGAGGATAACAGCCACGAGTAGTAATCTCCATTCGCTCGAGGATGAATTGGAGGACACGGACGTAATAATGCCGATCACGGTAATACGACAATCGATTGTTTGCCAGAACGCAACCCGCACTCCCACGAAACTAAGTGGTCAACGGTGATTTATCGGCGAGGATCACCTGTTACTGTGATTTCACCGTTTATGTGTGTGTGTCTTTTGGCACAAAGTATTCCTTAATGAAACACACAATGATCACAGAAAAATTAGAGTACACAGACCCCTGATTCGTTCGCCATTCGTTTAGCAACAGTCTTCTTAACTATAATTAAACACCTTGCTGTAGAAATTAGGTAAGTCCCTCATTTTGAAAATTTTTTAAATATTCATTTAAAACGATCAGCAATGTATAAAAATATGTGGGAATTTATACTGCATATTTTATTATAATTCTATAATTATTATTCTATATTTTGGGACGCGTTGTCCTGTCAATATTGAGACTGTCGGATTTTTATGCAAAATATAAATAATCTACATTAATTTTATGAATGCATTCATTTTTTAATACAATTTGGTTGCTAAAAACAGACTGAAATATATATTTCTTTGAAAAATTAAGAAAATAATTTGCCACGTTTAATTGAATTTGCGCCAGTTTTTAAAGCGTAGGAGCTTTCTATATTGTTTAAACTGTTTCTTGAAGAACTTTTCTACGTATTTAGTATTTATAAAATATCTCATCTGTGAACAGTGACACTCTTTCAATTCGACAAATACCCAAAAAATTTTCAAAAATTAATTCTAACCCCCACCTCCGCCGTCTAAAAAACACTAAAACTGTCTCCTAACAAACTGCAAAAGCATTAAAAATCGTATCCCTATCATCAAACGAAAACAGCAAAATGTCCATAAATAAATTTTGCCCTGATTCAGCCTAAAAACCTTGAAACTATCTCTTTCGTATAAAATTCGCTAAAAATCGTTTATTCCTTTCGTCAAACAAAAACTGCAAAATAGATTTTCCCCACCTCCATCTTAAAACCTCTAAAACTTGTCCCAAATGTTTGTCAAACGAAAACAACAAAATGTCCATAAATAAATTTTACCCTGTTTCATCTTAAAAACCTTGAAACTATCTCTTTTGTATAAAATTCGCTGAAAATCGTTTATTCCTTCCATCAAACAAAAACTGCAAAATAAATTTTCCCCATCTTCATCTTAAAAGTTCCGAAACTCGTCCCAACTGTTTGCAAAATGCACGCATGCTAAAAATTGTTATATAAAACCTATAACAATCGACGACGGTCGTGTCCATTGCTATCGAACGCGACTCGCAGAGGTCGGATAAAAAATGGCCGATTGAAAATACAAGTTCTACTCACAGCCACTAACAAAGGCAGCAACAAGATTAAAGCTGTCTTCCGTATACTCCGCCACGTCCTCTCCATCATGCGTGTATCCTCTCTGCAATAAAAAATGGAGCTCGCTATCAATGTGGCCACACGCGAACACTTGTACAAAACGCAACGAAACTTCCATCGTTCGACAAATAAAATCCAACGTTCCCTATCAGACTCGTCGGGCAAGATGGCCGGTAGAAAAACTACCAACAAAATCTGAAGAAAAATGTCGGACAGCGAAACTTTCCGATGATCGATCTCGATACGCACAATCCACCGAAACAAACCGGCATCGTCCTCTCAAAACTCGAACTTCTTAATTAAAACCTAGTCCGCGGCGCGTCGCCACGCCGAAAGAAGAAGAAGAAGAAGAAGAAGACGAAGACGAAGAACTTCGGTCTCTAACGCAGCTCGGGGAATTCAATCTCGCGAGATTCAAAGTCCATGCACGCGAAAAGAGACAGAGAGGAAGAAAAGAGCTTCGTTTCCGCTGAAATTGGCTAGGAAATAAAGTTTAACCGTGCGGGAAGGTGGGTAGAGCGAAGGCCAAGAAGAGGAAGACGAAGAGGAGGAGGAAAAGGAGGAAAAAATATAGGAAAAATTAAATTTCCCGTACTGGGATGGTAGATAAAGGAAAAAAGAGAACCGCGAGAAGGGTCGAGCACCAAAGTGCTCGATATTAGATCTTCGCGATCAACAAGTATGAAAACTTCGAGTGACATCAACGCGCAGGATCCGGCTAGAGGTGTGACTATACGGTGAATATCGATACGTTACCAATACTTTGATGTATCGATGATATTTTTCAGGTATCGTTAAGGCGAATAAAGACAGGAGTCGTCGAAGTGTAACGCGTAATGATTTATCATTTGGATCTAGTCATTTTTGTTCGACCTGATTACAGTATATTGATTGCACTATAATAGAATGAACGGTAAATACAGTGTTTTCTCGATATATGTCCACAACACGGGTCTACCCAGGGACATATATCGGCTAGAAGACACTATTCTTCGATACACTGCCGTATATAGTTCTATGACATATATCGAGAAAAGACTGTATCGATATTTACAATATATTGAACGAAAAATATGCACCGAATAATTAATTTAATATCAGCTCCTCCTTTAATTAGCCTTAACGATATTTTAACGACATTATCGATATATCGTTAAGCAGATACAGACGGTTTTAAAAAATCGATTTTTCGTTTCGTTGATCTTTCAAAGTGTATAAAATGCCATGTGAAAAGAGATATTTAATTTTCCAGGGAAAATTCCCTACAAGTTAAAATGTAGGCTTTTTCCGATATTCCAATTATTCAATTTTTTAGAACCGTTTGAAGTCGATTTTTCCGTCTTCGAAATATCGCCATTACTATAATGACCAAATTTTGTTTCTAACACCACGATATATAGCGGATAACACATTCTCGTTTGTAAATAAAAAAAGAATTTTTCATTTCAGGCGATCCAGTTCTTATCGGCCAGCAACCGACGTTGCACGCGGTTGCAGAATTAACCAATAACTCCGCCATTTTGCGATATTTCCAGTTGAAAAAAATTGGAGAACAAAGTCGAAAGCTACATGCACGCGTTCCCAAAAGGCGGAGGTTCCTCGCTTCGCCGTGACTTGTCAAAAAAATTCCACAAACAGGTCAATTTTTCGACACCGTCCGACAGGTGTACCCACTTAAGACATCGATAATAATCGATAGTCACACCTCTAGATCCGGGACCGGAAGAACAGATCGATGCACCTCTGTCGAATCCTTCGGCTGGAGACACTGGCGTCGGCTCGTTCGCTCGGAGGATCCTCGTTAGTCCGGTGTTTCCCCTGGTTTAATTAGTCACCCCCGGTCTCGCGAATTAACCCCGTGGATGCGCGCCGTGGGTCAGTTGTTCCTCATCGGGGCCCCGCGACCGTGCTTCCCTTTCGGTAACGAAACGGAACGAAAAGAAAGAAAGAAAAAAAAAGAAAAAAAAAAGAGACAAGGGCCCGAGGAAGTGTGTGTTTGTCCCTGTCTGCGCGGCGACTCGACTCTACGGGCCCAGAGGTGGCTACCTTGGCCAACGGGGACTGACTGAAGGTGCAAGCCACGCTCGTCTCGGCCACGAGCCACGTCCCAGTGACCTACTGACAATCTCGATCGTGTTCTGGCCGCACGATCACCCCTCCCCGGCTCCTTCCGCCTTCAGCGGGCCCCAAACAGGCCCACCGTGCTCGCGAGCCGGCCCCTTCCCTTTGTGCCGACCGCTCTCTGCCACCGTTTTCGCTCCTTCTTTTTCTGACGCACCGAGCGGACCGTAGCTGTCCCTCTCTCTTTCTCTCTCGGTAAACAGACCCCGTCTCTTTCTCTTTCTGTTTTTCTCGGCTTTCTCTCTCTCTCTCTCTCTCTCTCTCTCTCTCTCTCTCTCTCTGTGTGTGTCTCTCTGTCTCACCGTTCCGGAGAACGATGCTCCCCGGGCACAGGTGAAAGACGCTCGGAACGAGGCGCGAGAGTCATTAAATAGGGAACCGGGAGGTGGGCGCTTATTTTCGGGCTCTCGTTGCTCTTTCCACGCAACCAACAGGGTTCGCAAATGTGGCCATTTTTTGGCCATCCATTTCCTAACACTGGGGTCACGGGACCTGTCAAAACCACGGGTTCTAATATTTTTAATCTACGATTGTTGAGACTGTGAGGATCCATCTACGTATATATTGTTTTGGAAATGGCTGACATCTTGGATAGACGCTTATTTTTGTAAAGTAATGTAAAATACTCTTAGTGCTCCGTGAGACTAGTGTTAGTCATCCGTTTATTATTCTCAACGTGTCCCTCGAGATGAAACGATAAGTAATTCATTTTGTTAATCGATAACATTGCTCTTGCTCTTGTTTAGAAGCATATATACTGACGAAGTTTGGCACTTTGAGCCTGTGTATATCTCACGTTAGAAAAATAAAAGTCACAACATGAACCTTTAAAATGTGCCGACACGAGGAACGGGTTAAGAAATTATTCGACAGCAACGACAATTTTGGTCGTGAACTGGTAATTCGGTTATTTCTTCGGGGACTATTTTTTAAAACGTTTTTAACACTAAACCTACCACGGTCAGAATGGCTGGTTTTGTATTTCACAATTATTGAAACTATAAAAATTCATTTATGGAAAACCGTGGAATATCGAAGGCATTTCGTTGTCGAAGCATTTATTATATTGAACATTGCAGACAACCTCAATAAATTTAGGGTTGCCATTTTTATAAGGCATTTAAAAGTATAACTATACTGTTAATGCTTGGTAGGTTTAGCGTTAAGTTTCTAATTTTTGTTTCTCCTTCTTTCCGATGCTGTGCTTCGTCCTCCACTTTCTTTGTTTCTCTTTTCTTTTCTCTTTTCTCTTGCTCTCTCGTTTTCGCGATTATCGTGTATGTGCCCTCTCTGTCCACCATTCTGCGGAACGACGCTCCCCGGGCACAGGTGAAAGACGCTCGGAACGATGCGCGAGAGTCATTAAATAAGGAGCGGGGAGGAGAGTGTTTATTTTGGGTCTCGCGTTCTTCGTTCGGTGACAACCAGATGCGCAGAGACTTATGATGCCTGCGCGAATATTAGCCGGGTTTTGGAACCGGGAAGAGGTTCTGTTTTGGTTTTTTTTTTGTACAGTCTATCCGTGGTAATTCGGGTTTCGACGAATTATTATTATTAGAATTCATTTTAATTTATTATTTTCTGAAAATTTCTCAGGAAAGCAAAAACTTTCTATTCGGTACGTATTCTTCGCAATTCGCGAAGAGAATATTTATTTTGCATAAAAATAATTATTAGTACTACAATTACCTATTTTACTTGTGGAGGTGTATAAAAAAAATACATTCTAGTAAAATGAAGACTGCGCACGCTCGCGAAATCCGTTCTATGTTTATTAAAATGGATACGACGTTATAATCGTAAAGCGAAGAGAATATTTATTTTGCATAAAAATAATTATTAGTTTGTACTACAATTACTTATTTTACTGGTGGAGGTGTATAAAACAGAATACATTTTAGTAAACGAAGACTGCACACGCTCGCGAAATCCGTTCTATGTTTATTAAAATAGATACGACTTTATAATCGTAAAGCGAAGTATTTATTGGCCAAGTAAAATATTTTTCGAAATGTTTCGAGTGTATCCGGCTCTGCCAATTTCAGCGACAGAATAAAATTGCGAACGGAACGTTCATTTCCCCGGGGAATATTTTATTTGGATTGAAATCATAACATGCGCCGTATTTTTGAGCGACGGTGTACGTGATCTGCTTGCTTTAGGGTTTAGCGGATTCGGAACCGTTTATTCTAGACCGGTATATTATTTCTGTATAAAATCTCCAATGACGACGGATTGCGGTTGCATTCTAACTTTGATCAAGTGTAACCCTACTACCGCAAGTATTAACACAAAGCTTAAAAAAAGGAATCTGTAATAAAATGGCGACGTCCGTAGCTTCCGAGGATCATATTCGTCGTTGCATACTTTTTCATTTTCATGCGGGATTTAATGTAACAACACAGAAAATTTTGCGATGTTTATCAGATCTCTGGATTCTGGAGCATTGTTTAAGAAATAAAACATTCTGTAGGAGATGCATCTTGAGTCATATTTTGCTTGAACCCTGGATTTCTATAAGTGGGGGATTGAAAATTTGCAGGAAAGATGGCAAACTCGTAATGATGGAGATTATAATTAAGAAATAAAAACCTGAATTTTCTAGAAAGTTCGTTTTAGATTTCAAAATAATTATGGGCCCCCTAATATTTCTCGAAAACTTCGTAAACATTTGCGTTCTGAAACTGATATGCAATTAATATTTATATTTTGCCCATTTTGGGAGAAGACAAGGTCCTGCCATATTCGCCACTATTCGGAAACTCCTCGGCGCAACTTTATCGAAGAAAACCAGTAGCCGCTGTTATCCCGGTGGAAACCCGATTTCACCGGGAAACTAATTCACGGAGGGACACGTAGCAAAACAAAGAACAGCAGAAACTGGGCACGGCGGTGTACGTAACAATATCGTAGCGTCAGCTGGCTGTCTGTCCGGGACGCGATGGAGGAATGTCTGCGAAAAATATATTTCGCTCGTTCTTCTCTCGGCGGCCCGAACAGGCCGGATCGTGACTCGAATGATGGCGAACGTTTAAACGGCCGGAACCGCGGTTGCGATCCGCGAATGACGACCGATCGAGTCATTTCCGTTCGAGGAGGTTCGATTTCAATAAATCGCTGGAGGAGGAGAAAACCGAAACGAGGGCGTGTACTACTTTACTACAAGTCCGATCGTGGACGCACCGCGATTTTTCACCGTACCTGTTCCATACCGGTCCGCCATAGTCGTCGTCGTCGTCGCGCAAATCGAAAATCACGAGCCCGATTTCCCGGGCCTGACGCGCATGGCCGCGCCGAGGTTATCATTCGCGGAATGCGAAATTCCGAAGTACTTTCTACGGTTCGCGTGTGGCCGAGATTGTTGTCTGAGCTATGCATTTTTCAGCAAAATGGAAATCTCGATGGCTCGCATCGAGATCATTTTCCTGCAAATGGATGTAGGTTGCTTGAAATTCCTGTCGATTGCTGCGCCGAATCGTTTTTCATTAACGACAATTTAATTAGATAATTATAATTGAATTTTTGGATTTAGGTTATGTTTGAAATGATTCAATTGTAGATATGCATGTAGGAAATATGTTGCAGGAAATTCGTTTGACGTTGTTAATGTATAGCTTGTACAAATTTTTAAATGTTTTTGTCTAAACGTAAAGATTATTTTGCATTAACGATGATTAACTAGAACTTTTTAGGTTAGGTTTGACATGATTGAATTGTAGATATGCTGTTTGAAATTCATTTGACGTTGGTTCATGTATAGCCTGTGCAAATTTTGGAATGTTTTTGTCTAAACGTAAAGATTATTTTGCATTAACGATGATTAACTAGAACTTTTTAGGTTAGGTTTGACATGATTGAATTGTAGATATGCTGTTTGAAATTCATTTGACGTTGGCTCATGTATAGCCTGTGCAAATTTTGGAATGTTTTTGTCTAAACGTAAAGATCATTTTGCATTAACGATGATTAACTAAAAATATTTAGGTTAGGTTTGTAATGATTCATTTGTAGATACGTTGTTTGAAATTCATTTGACGTTGGTTAATGTATAGCCTGTACAAATTTTGGAATGTTTTTGTATAAACCTAAAGATCATTTTGCATTAACGATGATTAACTAAAAATATTTAGGTTAGGCTTGAAATGATTTAATTGTAGGTACGTTGTTTGAAATTCGTTTGACGTTGGTTGTAGCTTGTACAAATTTTGGAATGTTTTCGTCCAAAGATCATTTCATCTAAAATGAATTAAAGTAAAAATGAAAAATAAAATTGTGAAGACACTAAAAAGATGTAACAATAATTGTCACATTATTTTCTTAAAACCGACGTGAAAAATTTGGACAACTCACAAAAATAAGTCTAATTGTACAGTTTCGTTTAATTTTCAAATTTCCGGCTCTCCGCAGGGGAGGACAAACGACAGCAGCCCCGGACGCGTCAAAATGGCGCGTCGCAGTCGTAGATCGTAGCCCGGGGCGATAGATCCCGTCACCGTCGTTCATCCGAGCGATCTAGCCGCTCGACAAGTATGCAATTTGCATAATTATCGTGTAACATTAATTACAATGTGTATCGGGTAACCCGGACCCCTGGTCGCACTTATTATGAAACGCTCTACTTTCGTGGGTACGAGAGATGGCGGAGGATGGCGAGCTACCTAAATACGTGCAAGCGGTATTGTCACGCTCCAGTGCGAGCGGAACGCGAGACGTATTAATCTGAAATCGGTGGCAATGCAACACGGAGGTATCTGTGCAAATATTTTTCTTCTTCGAGCTCGATACACGGTCTTATGTTTAAACTTTCACCGCGGTGTGCGAACTCTCTATCGTTGGTGTCAAACTAAATATTTGATTTTCCGGAACATTAATTGTGTGCCGTAGTTTTAGAATCCCATTCATACAAACAAAATATTTTCACAATTACAGTTCTCCGTTAAAATGTTTGCGGAGGTTCTCTAACATTTTGCATTTTTCAGGAAGGAATATTGAATTTTGGTAGAAACGTCGAATTAACACGTTGTGCTGTGACTTTCTCTGCGAGATATTGTTTCACATCTAATATGTTAATGATGAAGCAAAATATTTTCGATTTCAGTTTGTTAAATGGTTTGTAGAAAAGGGATTTTACACGAAGATTGTTTAGCCAATTATAGTTTTCGTCGCGGCGAAGCGAACGTTTTCACGCGGAGGAAGATACGTGAGGCGAACGCCGATATTAGCGTAGTATTACTTTCGTTTTCGACTCTCGAAATTGCATGGCGAACCTCGATTTGCGTAACACCGCGACCGATAAGAACAAGACTAGAAAAGCCAACCGGCGGTCTGGCCCAGATTCCTCACCCGCATTGCGTTAACTCGTCCATCCGGAAGTGGATTATGGTAGTCGTTATACGCAGAGATAACGCCTCGCAGCAGATAATACGTGAAAGTGCGAGTGAATGCTTCCCCTTTGCTAGCTTCTGCTTCCGACATTTGCATTTCCCAATATTTCCCGAAATTACAAGTACAGCATCCAATCGAGCGGCGACCTCGTTCGTTCCCCGAATTTCGAACATAACCTAGACCTAAAGTTGTAAAACGAAGACCGAAAAAATTCGACTGGTGTTCATTTGTTAAATATAAATAGTAAGGAAATAGTTGGTGTAGATTTTCACTGGAATTTCGCTGGAATTAATTTTCAAAATACAAAATCTCGTTTCATTTATATGCTCGACTTTGATTAATCATTTTAATGCAAATTCTGAAGTTCAATCCGATGGCGGCTTCTTTGCATGTAAATGGGGCAGGAAAGTTGATTAAAAAACCAATCATAATAGTAATCGTATTATTTGGAAATTGGGTTCTGTATTCGTTGTATCGGATAAATCACTAAAAATATTCTTTAACACCAGTCTGTGCAATTATTATTTACCGTCGATTGAATTTCGTACATTTCAACCAACAATTTATATTAGAAAGATGTGTTCCAAGTAGTTTGTACATTTCAAACACCTTTCCTAAAGAGTAAAAAATGTGAAGAGATTGGTTACCGCGAGAGCAACGCTGTGTAAAACAGAGAATATACGGTAGCTTAAAAATTCTTTCAAGGCAAGGGTTGCTCTGGTAATTTCGACTCGCCCCAATACAGACAACTAACCATTCCGCTCTTCTTTCGTTCTCCTAGTGTTTTTCCGAGTGCGATTGCGCCTCCATCGTCTTTCTCATCACGTTCTCTTTTCATCTGCGCGCCGAACGATACAAAGACTCATGCTCGCCGAAATTCCGAGACCTAACTAGACGCGGACGAATATTCCGAGAAGATTCCCAACCAGTCATCATCAGCCACCTCACTTTTCGGATGTAACGTCATCTCCTGACTCAGCTGTTGCAATTTTGTGTCGGCGTTGCACGCTACCAAATTTTCGGGAAAACAATTTCAAATTGAATGGTCCAACGAGTAAACCAATATTTTACTCTTGAATCAAATGCTTTTCATTAATTTCTTCTTAAAATATTTTCATCTGTTTATATTAAATAATAAAATAGTTAATATACTATTAGGTAACATAATATGATAAAAATATTTTTGTATTTTTATATTCACATAACAATTAATATTATAATAGTGTATTTTTATATTATATTTTATATTAAGTTCACTAAATGTTCTTCTCTTCAATTTTGTTCAAGTATATATAAAAAGATATACAAACTTTTCTGTGATCCATATTTGATTTATAACCTGTTTGCAATATTAAGTTCGCAAAATGTTCTTCTCTTCAATTAAACGCTTTTTACTGATTTCTTGTATTCAGTATATATAAAAAGATGTAAAAACTTTTGTGTGATCCATATTTGATTTATAACCTCTTTGCAATAATAAGTTCACAAAATGTTCTTCTCTTCAATTAAACGCTTTTTACTGATTTCTTGTATTCAGTATATATAAAAAGGTGTAAAAACTTTTGTGTGATCCATATTTGATTTATAACCTCTTTGCAATATTAAGTTCGCAAAATGTTCTTCTGTACAATTAAATGATTCTCATAAACTCCTTCTACTGAATATATAAAAAAACATTATTCCATACATATCTTTACAAATATTATTTCGTACTCTACCATTTTTTAACTACCCTCCCAAATTTCAATCTGAGGCAATATTTCGCCACCTCGCGAAATCATTGCTAAAAAGATGGCGCCGCCACCGAGAAGAGACCACGACGGCCATTCGAAATTCCTCTTCGACCACCGAGCGACTTAAAAATGTTAGAAATTCCTTGTCTACGTCACCACGTCACAAAAGTAGGTCCCGAGCATCCGACTTTCTCGAACTTCTTCTCGTTCCATTTTTTCTTTCGTTTTTTTTTTTCGAAAGAAAGAAGAGGTTGCAGTGTGTCCAGCGGACCTTGTACAGCCGCAAAGAAATTCCGAGTGCGAAAACGATACTGCGCGCGGGTACCATAGCGTGAACAATGCGATATCAGAGGTGGAATCGTTGGAGCCGGTAGAAGGGGGGTCTCTATTAGGAGAAAGCGGCCCCGAAAAATTAATCTTTCGGCCAGGCGCCGCGAAAGCTGATCGAAAATCGTGGGCCCCGATAGGACCGTACCCTAGAATCTCGTTCCCGAAACCAAAATCTTTCTCTGGTTAGTCACGCGGCCCGAATAGAACCAGGGCCACCTGTTTGCCTCGGGACAACCACTGTGTATGCTTTAGATTTGCATACGCGGACACGTACCCGAATCTTAACCCATTTCCTGTTGTTATTAGCGCCATTTCGACTGGAGACTTCCTTCTAGCCTATTTTGCTTACACTGAAAATACTCGACAGTAATAAATTTTTCGAAATCAGTGGATTACAGATTTGGCAAAAATGAATAGATGACGTACGAACTCGGTGGAAAAATTTCAGAATATCATCACTATTATACAATACAAAATTTTTGCACAAAAATCTTCGTTGATCGCAGCAGAAGACAAGTGGAAACGTGTTTCTTCCTTTAATCATTTTTATCGGTTTGTAAATAATATTAAATCTCGTCTAAATGTATGAAATCCGCCGCCTAATTATCACATGCTTTTTAATTTATTAGAATTATTGACGAAGGCAACTATTAAGAAATACAACTTCATGTGGACCCTGTTTCATGACGTTAGTTCAGACGCATTTACATGAAGATGTGAGGAACTGTATATAACATTTTGGTAGAAAGATTTTGAAAAAGACTTCGGTAAGTTGGAATTAAATTGATTCAATGTTGTCTGTCTTTGCATTTTCATAAGGTTCTGAAGATCGAAGATAAATTTAAGGATGACTTTAGAGATGAAACTTGTTGGTTGAGGTTATGTGGGTAAGACGATAAGTGTCACTAAATTAATTGGAGAAGTAAAAGTATGTTAAACGTGACTGAAGCTTCTACTGCAGCTTGTTTAACAGATTTACGTCCGAGGGGAATGCGGGAGGTTTAATAAATGGGTGTCAAAGAGAAACTTGTTCCCTTTATCAAAGATTTCGTTATGCATCGAAAGAATTTTGAGAACTTTCTAAAACTGTACAATGTAGCACTTCCCCTTTTAATTTCCTCCGTCCAGTTACATGTAACAATATAACCTTGCAAAATATCGTTCTGATACAATTTTTCACAAGATTTTCATGGCATTGTACTTGCTAAATCGCTTGCTTCAAAAGCCAATGATAAATAAATAAAATGGTCATCGATGTATCTAACTTTTCAATTCTAGAGATTCTTACAAAATTAGCAATATTCACTGAGTTCATAGCAAGAGCTTGTCAGACATGAAAAATTAGATACAGATTTCTGCGAAAGCATTAAAAACAAATGATCGATTGCAATGAAAAAATAGCACCGCGGGTCTGAATGTTGTAAAATAAAAGAAACAAAAGCAAAGCAAGCCGGGGTCCCTCATTTATCGGAAAAAATAAATTCTTCTAATTGCGATACCTATTATGAGAATAAAAGTATCTTTTAAGGTGGAAAACTTGGAGAATAATAGGGGGAAAGAATGGACACTATAACGAAGGAGCAATAATTGTTTTCGTTATTTTAATGAACCTTATTAAACGACTTCGTCTGCGAAACTATTCGATGCGCATTCTTCTGTTTCCGCAAGCTCGCCGAAAACGCAAGAATCTTAAAAACAAAGGAACAAAATTTGACTTATTTTATTTTTATAAAGTCGTGCAATGCACATGTACACACCGATGAGTATACCAAAGAGATCTTCAACATACTTCTCAATCGCTTCCAACTTCGAACGTTAATTATAACAGCGCACAATAAATATTGTGTAAGCGGCTGTATTATCCACATTAGCGCACGCAACAATAGGTCAATTGTTCCCGGTAAGACCTCAAATCACATAACTAATTGCCCGTATTGTTCGAAGACGGTTTCTGTGTTAAATTATTCAATGCACGTTCCCCTGCATTCACAAGCTTTCTCAAAAAATGCAAGACTCTGCGAAACAACTTTATTAATCTTCGGGTCAAAAACACAATTAAAAGTACACCAAAGAAATTTTCAACATCTCTTCCAGCTTCGAGCATCAATTATAAAAGCAGGCTATAAATATTGTGTAAGCGACCGTACCAGACGAATACACGCAACAATACGTCAATTGTTCCCCGTAAGACCCAAAATCGCATAACTAATTGCCCGTATTGTTCGAAGGCGGTGAACTTCGTTTCAGGAAACGGAAGAAGAATTTTGTCAATTTCCGGTAAAACGAAAAAAGAAGAGGGAAAGAGAACGCCGCGGTTCTCAGGCAGCGTGCAACAAAACCAACGGACGATTCAATTTGCAACGACAATGAATCGAGCGTTCTTCCGGTTTGGGAATAAATTTTTTGCTGGAAGCGTCGTTTCTCCAATTACCAGCGTTGCCCCAGCCGTTCCCGCACAGTTTTACCCGGAGAAACGTAGAAGAAGAATGCATGCGTGTCGAGAATGTGTCGTTTATGTCTCACGTCCTAAATACGGGCCGCGTAGACGCCGAGGAAAATGACACCCAATGGGATCGAGCTCACGTCGGATTCCTACGCGCCGGGATCCGTGGAATTAGGTTCGCCGATTGAAATCGTCTTCGGGCGGCCGCCCATCACGCGGAAATTTTTCTTTTCTTAAAATTGTACCATAAAAATACTTTCCCAAAATTTCACTCTGAAACTCGTCGAAACACGGTCGGAATCAGAGTTGGGCAGTAATTATTGGGGGGATCCATAAGTAATCAATTATTTTGAAATCTAGAACAAACTTTGTAGTAAATTCAGGTTTTCATTTCTTAATTTATTATATAATCTCCGTCATGATCAGTTTGCCATCTTTCCCGCAAATTTTCAATCCCCTCTTATAGAAATCCAGGGTTCGTCAAGCAAAATATATAAATAATGCTCCAGAGATCCGAAAAAACTCGTTCCTGAGGAAATCAAAGCAACGAAAAATATTAAAAATCTGCTCAGGTGCCTATTTCAATTCTATAAGCTACACCTAATGGCAAAGACGTCGTCTAATTTATATGTAAAAAATTCGTTTCTCAGGTACAGAGAATATTGAAAAATTCCAAACTCCAAGCAAATCTAATTACGAAGAGTTCGTTCCTGAAGAAATCAAGGGTACGAAAAATATTGAAATTTCACACGCGTGCCTTCTCACTTAAACTCTACAAACTAAAATTGCAAACAAGTAATCGATTATTTTGAAATCCAAAACAAATTTTGTAGTAAATTCAGGTTTTCATTTCTTAATTTATTATATAATCTCCATCATTAACATGGTGCCCGTTTCCTATAACCTCGTTTTCGTCAATTCCTGGAACAGAACCCCGCGGAAGGTGGAGAAAGGAAAGTTTTTCAGCCGATTAAGCGCACATTCACGGCTTTTAATGAGACACGAAGACGATTCGACCAACCAGACGGTTCGACATTCCCAATTATTTGCATGCCCCGTTTATGGCCGCGTAGAATTTTCGCCGGACCCCAACCGCAATCGCAACGGAGAAATGCAAATAAAAAATATTCCGACCAGACGCGAGATACTGATTGTGTTTTTCTCTTTCCGTCCTCTCAATGTCTGCGAATCGGATTTATTTTACAATAAAATTTGTGGTTTCTTGAATCAAGAAAAATATGAGGTTTCCGAAAGTCTTAGGAAAAACGAGTCCTCTACAAGTCTTAGCAAAATGGAAATTTCCAAAAGTGTTCCACGTTAAAATTGAACTATTTCAGCTCCGTTTAGCTAATGAGAAAAGTTTTGGGACGTCTTGATTGAGAAGACTGACTTGAATGCAGTGCAACAACTGCAACGTTAAGGGAGAATGTGCGATGATAAAGAGATGAAACCCACTCTTGCAGTAAGCACACTCGATATTAAATATCTATTGAACATTGAGAAAAAGGGCTTCCTTTTAATCACAAGCCTGCAGACGAAATTTCAATTATCACGGTCTACTTCGCAGACACCGGAGCACTAAAATATCTAACGCGTTAATTACCGGGTGTACCGAGTTGAGAACTCCATCTTTTTACGATAAAACTCACTTCTCGTATCGAATTTCCTTTTCCTAGAAGTGTCAAGAAAATTGACAACTTTGTTGAATGTTTATGGTCCTCTGGCCGTTACTTAACTTAACGCTAGGTTTACGGGCCACTAAAAGCGACTATTTTTCAATAACTTTGTAAAAATAGTGGAAATATATTTATTGAGGTTTTCAGCGATTTTTATTATAACAATATGCCCAATAAAATATTGAATTATTTTTCACAGATATGCATCTTTACATAAATAGAACCCGTCATTTCGACAGGTGATGTAAATCCAGTGTTAAGGAACGAGTAGAACGATATATTACATAGTTATATTAAATACAAGTTACGTTAGAATGTTATATTAAACAGGAATCCGTTCCGTCGACCAGTAGACAGATTGCACGTGAACATGCAACACTATTTGCAGCAGGAAAACGCGTCTGTCGCCGGCAGACACTCTTCGAATACAATCCAATTCCTCTTGTATAATCCACCGTGCTCTACAATGCCACGCGACAACGTTGCAATCAAAATTTCCGTGTCGGAAACGAGTCAAACTTTAAGTTCAATTTTACTCCAACAAATGGACTTTCACGTCACGCCTCGATGGAACTGCTTTGGCGTTTCAACTGTTACACGATTGTTGAAATTAGAACTGCATATATCATAATTGGACTGCGGCTTTTATGCATTTATGACGAAAATGGGTAAGCACAATTTAAAGCAGCAATTTTCGTTGCAATTTGATGCTATAAACGTTACCTTTTTACCTATTAAATTTCATTCAATTATCTCGAATGGTTCAGAAGTTATTATTTCAGAGCGCCAAAATGGCATTTTCTGTGCGTCGAGTCGGTCTCCTACACGATACACGACGCTGGCAAGACCGGTGTTGTTGACATATATCGAGAATTTTGCAGTCGTACAACTACTCCACCCAGTATAATCAGCAGTGGTATACTAATTTCAGAAATATATATCTGTATATTTGCACGTCCTGTCATAATCATGTGTTTCTAACTTCTTCGTTTCATCGTGCGACACTGACATTTGAAATTTCAAGATGGCGACGTGTGAAACAGTCAACCGAAAATAGTAACCCAACCACTGCTAAATTCAGTCGATAGTTTAAAAAATCAGTCGACTGAAAACAGTATTAGGTTGGCGAGAAAGTAATGTCGATATTTTTAGGTGAAATAAAATCCAATTTTTTTATCAAAGCAATGAACTTTAATCAATAAAATATTTTCCATCTTGTTCTACGATCTTTTGCCATGTTTCTGGTAGTTTAATAATTCCGCGCTCATAAAACTTCTGATCCTTTTCGGTGAAAAACTGATCCAAAGTGCGATTTCAGACCATCATCATTAGTGAAAGTTTTACCATTCAAAGAGTTTTGTAAACTTCGGAATAAATGATAATCTGATGGTGCAATGTCAGGGCTATATGGTGGATGTGACATCACTTCCCAACCAAGCTCCAATAAATTTTCACATGTTACCAAAGATGTGTGTGGCCTAGCGTTATCATGGTGGAACACGATTCCTTTGCGATTTGCCAATTCTGGCCGTTTTCTTTGATTGCTATGTCCAGTTTTGTTAGTTGTCGACAATAAACATCTGAATTGATGGTTTGGTTCCTTGGGAGAAGCTCAAAATACACAATACCTTTGTAATCCCACCAAACTGACAACACGATCTTCTTTTGGTGCAATTCAGCTTTCGGCGTGGTTTGGGCTGATTCGTCACGCTTGGACCATGATCGTTTTCGAGTTGTGTTATTGTAAACAACCCATTTCTCATCACCAGTGACGATTCGCTTCAGAAAAGGGTCGATTTCATTTCGTTCGAGATGCATATCGCATATGTTGATGCGTTGTGTTAAGTGAATTTCTTTCAATTCGTGTGGCACCCAAATATCGAGCTTCTTAACGATTCCGAGACTTTTTAAACGATATTCTATAGTTGTATGCGAGACATTTAACCTGTCTGCAATCTCTCGGACAGTTATACGACGATCCGATTCAATAATGGCTTTCATTTGGTCATCGTCAACTTCAGATGATCGACCGGAACGTTGGTCGTCTTTAAGCGAGAAATTTCCAGAACGGAATTTTTTAAACCAATTCTGGCACGTGCGTTCTGTTAAGCAATCCACACCATAAACTTCACATATATCTTTGTGAGCCTCGGCAGCTTTTTTACCTCTGCGGAAATAAAAAAGCAATATGTGCCTGTAATGTGCGTTTGTGCACTCCATGTTCAAATTGACACAGAACTAACAATTTTAATCAAAATTACGTGTAACTTGCTTCAAAAGTAACCTAAAAGATGCAGTTATGAAATGTCAGAAAGAAAACAAATGCAACGTTAACAGAAGTCAATCGAACAAAACATAAAGCCATCTATTAGTGAAAACCGAAATTACTTTCTTGCCAGCCTAATAGTTGGCTACTATCGATTTAGTCGATAACATATCACTATGTTGGGCTCGGTAATGTGAAATAATCAAGATCTGGAGACAGGCCGTCGCCCTGGGCGTCGGAGCGCTCCGAATACGCGGTGGCGGACACGAAGACAGAAGTCCCAGTTTCCTCGTCACGGAAATCAGATATCGGGTGGCGTCGTTGCTTCCTCCTCCTTCTTCTTCTTCTTCTTCTTCTTCATGTCTTCTTTCCCCTACCTCTCTCTCTCTCTCTCTCTCTCTCTCTCTCTCTCTCTCTCTCTCTCTCTCTCTCTCTCTCTCTCCAATCGTCGGCCCCGTATTTCTACCCGCGCGGTTGTTATTATTATCCGGGGCGACCGGTGGTGCAACCCTTTGTCCAACCGAAGCGTGACAGGTGCGAGAGAACGCATGACGTAACGAGGTACCGTTATACCGATGGTAACCCATGGCTGGGCGCACACGCACACCGTGCGCCGAAACCCCATAAGAATGCCGGATGCGACTCGGAACACCATGGGGAACACGGGGCCGTTGCCGCGAAATTCTGTACTGTTGTGAAAGTGACATGGGAGAAAAGGACGAGCGCGGGGGAAAAAGGAGACCCGACCCTGGCCATGCTAATGATCGCGATGATCCACTTTTCGCGATATTGGAAAGTGGATTCGAACCTCGAGTAGGGAGCCGCTCGTCTAGCGTGTTAGGGGATGTTGCTATTCCATGTCCAACGCTGCCAATTTTACCATTTTTCCTTTCTCTAGTTTCCAGCAACGCGTTCGGCTCGAGGATTCTTCGCACGATTCAACGACCAATTACTAGTGAAATCAGATTAGAGAGAGAGAGAGGGAACAGTGCGCTATAGTAATTGCAAATGTACTAATTCGTGTCGGTGAAACTAGCTGGCAATTAAAATGGCATATCATCCTACGGTGATGCGTCGGGACACTGCGTTCGCGGAATCGTGCTGAATGTGTCCGAACACGCGTGAATTGCTGTTCGACATTTCGAAGAAATATTTACTGCTGAAAGCAATTGCTTTTTAAAATAATTACTGCTAAAAATAATTGCGAACAAATATTTACGAAAGGGAGGCCTCGATTTTCGAATCTATCGTTGATCCAGTCCCCAAAAATATTTGTCAATCTTTTTTTCAGTTTTCGAAAACGAATGTTTGCGAAGGTGGAGGTCTCGAACTTCAAAATCAGAAAAGGTTCATTATTTTTTTTATTTTTGTAGCGAAATTATCACAGTCTAAATATCGACATTTTCTCAGAAAATAGATCGATCAAGTAGAAAGTAAGCTGACACCGTAAAAAAAGTATCCTACTTCCAAAAAGTGATTCAATGATCTGCAAAAAGAAATGTCTTCGAAAACATTTGATTTTTTGGGCACCGAGAGAGTTCCAAACAGGAGTTTGTGTAATAGAAAGGTTAGATTCGATGAGAATTCTTTAATGAGAGCGAAGATTGCAGAGGGACATGCGAATTTTGTTGGGGAAATGGCGGGGAGGGAAGAATGGAGAAGAATTTCGTAGAGGTGCGTCTCGGATTCCGCTTTTTTTCGATGGAGGATTCCTTTCTCCGTGGTTTCCTGCCCGGCCCGGGGCAGAAAGCGGGAAATTAAGGCGACGTCGCGCTGCGGAAAATTGATCTCGCGTGGACACGAGTGGTTGCCCAGAAACTTTCATGAATATTCGTCTCGCTTGTTAAAGGGGCGAACCGCGCGGCCCGGCCGCCGCCGCCATCGCGCCGATAAAATGCTCTCGATCGCGTGGCGATCCTGCTGATTCCGTGAAACAGTCTAACGACGTCCTAACTGCCCCGAAATCGCTATACACCGCTGAAATTCGATGGCCGACTGGCATTCTCTGCGACCGGTCGCTGCTTCGAGAATAACACCCTCGATTTACAATGGCTTTTCATCGAACGGAAAATTCGGCTCTACAGACAAAATATAAAATTATTCGATTTCGCTAGGATCGATTCATTTCGATCTACAGATATTTTATATACTGTCGGTAATCGTACTGTTAGAGCCACTTGCATAAATTTACCAATTCTAACTCAAAACACACAATTTTCAAATTGTTTAGCTACACTGAATAATCTAAATAATATTTTTTGGTATTTTTATTGGCATTGTATTTAACCCTTTGCACTCGAAGCTATTTTAACTCCAAAAATATTCCTAGAATATTTCCTTCCTATGTATATTTTGTTTTTCATTTTACACATACGAAAATGGTGCAATGTTACAATACTGGAGTTTTTAGTAATCTATTAAATTCAAACAAATTTAATAATGTCAAAAATATTTTGAATAATGACACAGCAATTTTTAGTGACGCCTTACAGTCGCTTTTCGAGCGGTAAGGGTTAATGATTTACTCCGAACGTGAAATGTGAAGCATTGACACTGGGTTTACGGGACCTGTCAAAATGGCGGGTTCTAATATCTTTCATTTAAAATTATTAAAATTCTAGGAATGCATACGTGAGAAATTATTTGGCAAATTTATTTCTTTGGCTACATATCATTTTATAAATATTGCAAGAAAAGATGGGTAACACGTTTTTGTTATTTTTGTAAAGTAATGCGTACATGAGGAATTATTTAGAAAATTTATTTCCTTGGGTATATGTCATTTTATAAATATTGCTACTAAGGTGGGCATCGCGTTCTTGTTATATTTATACAGTAATGCATGCATGAGAAATTATTTAGAAAATTTATTTCTTTGGGAGTATATCATTTTTAAAATATTTGGCTACAGAACTGGCTAGCGAGTTATTTTAATAAAGTAATGCAAAATAGTCACTTTTAATGCTGCGTAAACCCAGTATTAATGTCAAAAAAAGACTGGAATCACCAAAAAGTTCGTCAAAATTTTCGTGTATCGGGAGACTCGTTGTCGGCCGGAATGCAAATGGCGGAAACGGAGCGGAGAAAGCCTTCTCACTCAAAACGTGAAATGTTAAGCGTCGATCAAGCGCTTTGTCAGTAAGAAAAACCTGGAATTATGATTAATCGATTCAGTTGTATGTATCGCGATGTTCGTCGTGTTCCGGACATGCAAATGGAGGATGAAACGAAGCGGAAAAGTGTTTCGCGTCGGTGCTGGATGGAATCATCGTCATTTATCGGTGGGCTCATCTCGCGTGTACACGGTGGCGGAGAAGGAGTAAGATCGAGCACGGATCGCTCGTGAGATTCAGAATGAATCGGTCTCCTCTCTCGTCTAATGGCGGCGCGCGCTCCGAGAGCATCCACCTACATCTCTCTCTCTCTCTCTCTCTCTCTCTCTCTCTCTCTCTCTCTCTCTCTCTCTCTCTCTCTCTTGATCGTGCGGCCGCTCGCCGGGGGATCTTTCTCTGCCTACACGCGGCCTTATTCTCGACATAGATCCGGAGAAGGAAGGACGCCTCGAAGAGAGACGTGAGAACGCTGACACACTGACTCGCTACCCCACATACCCTTTTACCTTTTCAACGAGTATTCAGAGGACGCCTGGAAGGGGACGAGGAAGCGGAAGATCAGCTCCGCGAGAGCCACCTTGCCCGAAAACTTTTACATTCCCCTCCGCCGCCGAACAACAATCCACCGCGGATCCCAATAAATATTAACTTATCCATAGACTGCAGATTTTATGCAAAATATTTCCATTGACTGCATCATCATACCAATTTGGAAGTGGTCGGCTAGTCTAAACTATCCCATGGTGGAATATATTTACCAGTTTCCACTTTTCGATGCTGAAACACTTCGTCGTTTTCTCGGTTTGATGATATTATAATGTATTTATCTTCTGATGATCCACATCACTCTTTTCTTCTCGCCAATTATTCCAGAACCATTCTGAACCAAAACTGGGAACGCTAAAGACTCCCCAATGAATAAAAATGCCATATTTTGCATATTTCCATTGACTGCAAGACACATTCTTCTTTTCATTATTTTATTCGGCTAAAACTAGTACTCCGGTGCCCTTCAATCTTTTTAATATGTCCACTGCTTTAACACTAGGTTTACGCAGCACTAAAAAAGGCCAGTTTGGATTATTTTATAAAAATATCGAGAATATATTCAGCCAGGTTTTTAGCAGCTTTTACCGTAATATATGTTCCGAGGAATAAATGTGTTAAATAAATTTCCTACAAATGAATTTTTACAATCAAAATAACTGTACATTAAAGAATGTAAAACCCGTCATTTTGACGGGTCCCGTAAATTTAGTGTTACATTGTGCTCACCCATGTTTCTCATAAATACATGAGCCTAACCTAGTGAATTATTTCATCATTTTTGGATGTGTCCCTGGCTGAAGAATTTTTAATTTTAACAGCAATTTTAGGACCAACATCCCCGGTAAGGTCATCTAGTCATTGTGTTCGAGATTATAATGTAAAAAGAGACTTCTAAGCTTCCATAAAAAAAATAATTATTATTGAAAATATTATTGGTAGGCTTCCCGGTAGGCAAAGTGTCGACGGCCATGTCATGCACATTCGGGTGACGGAATGATTTCTCGAGATTTACAAAAATCATTTTCATTTCTACGATAGCTAAATTTTGCTTCTTGTACTTGAAATAATTCTCCATTTTAGCGTGCTTTTCAGCGAAAATCAGTCAGGGAAGAAAGTAACGTAAACCTTGCGGTTTATGGAGACCGAACAATAAAACTCGAGACACTTCGACACGAGATGCACAAATAAATGACAAAGAGTTCGCATTTGAGCTTGCAAAACCTTTTTATGAAGCTGGAAGAAGAAAGTCGACCATCTGCACAGACAATTATAACAAGGAAAATATGGAAACAGAGAAGAAAAGTGGTCGGAGAGACGCGTAATCCAAAAGGAATAGGTTATGGTAACAAGATTGGGAACAGTTACGAAGAAGATTAAGAGTAACGTTGCCTCGGTTCGTATAGTTCCATGAAATCGTATGAAAAATGGGTTTATGGAATGAATGCAATCATTTCACTTCCCTTTGTCCACTGTTGCAACTCGGTTTCATAAATATTTTGATTCGAGAAAAGGAAGTTGTGTTGCCATCGACTCCGTACTGCGTTCCAACTACTATGGCGCTGTATCACTTTTTCCAGTCTCTATTTTGCATTAATAACTTTGATACAAGTTATTATAACTCGAAATTGATATGACTCGATAATGTCGCCATGTGAGATTTTGATGTGAAAACCCTTTTCGTTTGCCTGACAGTTTTCGCAAAATACTAGTTAAAAGTCGAGCTATTACTTTCGAAATATTATGATCAAACTGCGGATTTTATGCAGACAATAATGAGACAATAATGAGTGCGTGCATTTTAAAAAAGTAAAAACATCAAAGGAAAAATTCCTGTATCACTGTTCAAAATATTTTTTACATTATTAAATTTGTTTGTGTTTAATGAATCACTACACATATCAGTACTGTACGAGTAAATTGCACCATTTTCGTATGTATAGCATGAAAAAATATATATATATAGAAGGGAAATGTATAGAAATATATAGAAGAAATGTTTCGTTTTAGAATTAAAATGGCTTCGAATGCAAAGGGTATATAATTTTCAAATACTAAAATGTGAGAAATATTTTTTTATTTCAGTCCCAATTGCAATAGGTGCATTTACAGCGAGTAGCCTAAACCCCTGTACAAGAAGATCAGAAAACTGAAAATATGCATTTTCCGTGACTGTACAGAACAAAACAATATTTATTTAGGCACATCAAATACGGATAAACAGCTCTCCTAAACAGAGGTCATACTGGACCATTAGGGTAATTCTGCTGTGTTTCGACCACTTTTGCGACTTCTACCAACAGAATATATTCATAGTAAATTCCGTTTTTCATCCGGCAAGGAGGTCTCAGAGCCAATAGAAACCACTCATAGAGAACAGCGTACGAGATTCACAAAAACGCTGTGAAGGTCGTGTACGCGTTTAGGGGATGGCCCTTAGGATGGTCCCTTCGAACCGAGCTCTAGGTCAGAGGTTGCGCACCAGCACGTAGGACCGGAAGTTCATCGTGTACCACTGATCACAAACGTAGCTCACAAACCTTTCTTTCCGCAGCAGTCCGGCAGGCAAGTAATCCTATTGGCACACACACTTGGCACTTGTTGATTCTCTTCTTCGGAGCTCTGTTGTTCCTTCACCGGCCGTGATCCTCGCGGAGAATAGCAGAAGACGAAGATAAAGACGAAGACGAAGACGAAGACGAAGAAAAAGAAAGATGAACGAAAGGGAATCCGGGTACCCGAGGGATCAATTAATAAACGTGACGGGCAAAAGGCAGCGACGACGGGTTCGCCAAGTGAGTTCGTTGTGAGCCCGCCAGAAACGATACGCACTCTATATACTCTCCCCTCTCAGGGTCGTCGGCTTTCACCAAAAACCCTCGCTCATGGTCCCCGCTCGGTCTGTCGCCAGAAAAATCGAAATTCCTCGGCCCGTCCGCTGGATCCCGCAACCGG
This sequence comes from Halictus rubicundus, assembly GCF_050948215.1. Taxonomy (NCBI): domain Eukaryota; kingdom Metazoa; phylum Arthropoda; class Insecta; order Hymenoptera; family Halictidae; genus Halictus; species Halictus rubicundus. The sequence goes on from NC_135150.1 coordinate 27,869,014, forward strand.
AAAACGGAAACGATCGCCGGATCGATCGCGGGGAAAATCGCCGTTCGGTGAACGCCTCGGATCGGTTCCTGATCCAGGGGACCTCGATTCCGAGGATCCAGATCCTGCGGACAATACTTTGGCCGCGTCGGGCCGTCGCCGGGCCGCGTGGGCCCGACTTTCTTTTTCTTTAATCATCGGCCAGCAGAGACGCGGACGCGACGTAAACGGAGCGAGGTTGAATCACGACGTTCGTCAGCGGTCTACCTAACCGAATACCGGAAGTTCTCCGGGTCGGACGTCAGCGAAAGTTCTCCGAGCGTCTACAGCCTCGACGAAAATTTGTTTCGATTTTTGCGCGTCGGTTTGGACACGACTGCACGGCGAATTCGCAAGGCTTCGCAAAAGTACGATATTTTAAATAAATTACGACTTTTTGACCGGGTCGAGTCGACGCAGATTATTCTGGGCAAAATAGTTTATCAGAAGACTGCGGATATTACGCGTGACAAAAATGTATAGATCAAGTGCAGGGCAGTAAAAATATTGAAGGAATTTACAAAAAACTAACTTTCAACTGTTTAAAATTTATAAGAAGAGAAATCAATTTCTCATGTAGCTTCTGTATCCTGTAATTAACACAAACAATTTTTATTTTGTTCTATTTCTATCTATTAATCTCTATTTTACTCTATTCTACTATATTCTATTTATTGATCTATTGCAGAGCTTCTTTTAGGTAGGACAGACTTATTAAAAAATTTGTCAGCAGGCTTCTCTTAGTAAAAAAGTGAGGAATTGGAGCTAATTTGTGACTTAGAATTAAGAATTGTAGTTTATTGGGGCCTGTATGAAATAATAGGTTATGTCCGGCTTCTTTTAGGTAGGATAGATTTATTAAAAAATTTACCAATATGCTTCTCTTATGCTTCCCTGAGAAATCTGAACTAATTTGTGAATAAAATCTTTGCCGGAAACAGGGCGTAAGAATTGTCATTTATTAGGACCTGTATAAAATAATAGTTTATGTCCGGCTTCTTTTAGATTTATTAAAAAATTTATCAATATGCTTCTCTTATGCTTCCCTGAGAAATCTGAACTAGTTTGTGAATAAAATCTTTGCCGGAAACAGGGCGTAAGAATCCTAATTTATTGGGACCTGTATAAAATTATAGGTTATGTCCGGCTTCTTCTAGATAGGATAGATTTATTAAAAAATTTATCAATACGCTTGTATGAGAAATCTGAACTAATTTGTGAATAAACTCTTTACCGGAAACGGGGCGTAAGAATTGTAATTTATTAGAACCTGTATAAAATAATAGGTTATGTCCCTCTTCTTTTAGATTTATTAAAAAATTTATCAATATGCTTCTCTTATGCTTCCCTGAGAAATCTGAACTAGTTTGTGAATAAAATCTTTGCCGGAAACAGGGCGTAAGAATTCTAATTTATTGGGACCTGTATAAAATAATAGTTTATGTCCGGTTAACTGAAATCATAGTTCGAAGAAAGTATTTTTTGGACATTTGTTTCGAGGCTGGATCTCTCTCGCCTCTCCTCTTTCTCTCCCGTCGGTATCGGAAGTGGAGCACGGTCAAGATAGAAGCGAAAGTCTTTAACGTGGAACGTTCACGGTCACTGTGGGTTTTTAGACAGCGCATACACTGGAATTGCACAGCTTTTTGTACACTTGTCTATTATGTAAAGAGAGCCGAGATGCGTATCAACTGTTTGAATTAATTGAGACGCGAACACGAAAGCAAGTGGCGAGTGACATAGATAACGGGCTGGAGAAAAGGAAACTTCACCGGTCGCTGAAACAAGCTGTTCCTGGACGGTTTTTATTTTTACTGTGCGAGTTAATTAGAGGCGACGTTCGTACGCTGATTGTACGTGATTATCTTGCTCCTAAACGCGTTTACACGTTTGCTGCGTGATCGATTGATGTTGACTAGTCTCCGTGGACCTTTTTGTTTTCAAAAAATAGTGTATTCCACACATATAATGCAAACGAAAGTGCAATCTACTTTTCTTACTCTTCTACTTATTAATTTATTTTTCCCTGTTACTTGTGCAATGAGATCTTTTTGAAACGTAACTTATTTATTTCTGCGTTGTTTCGTTCATGTTTTGCCACCACAAATTCGATAAATAAATAGCGTTACTTTCATAATTATTTCCATAAACTATATTATGGTTGAATAATAAAATAAAGTGCCGTTGATTGATCCTAAAATGGAGTTGAATCAAATTGCTGCTACAATCGTAACGGGAGCACGCTAGAAATCAAGAAATATATTCTAACCTCAAAATGATCGAACAGTACCTCATGTTTAAAAAAGATTAAAATATTCGTCGATTTCTAAACTCATAGCTAAACCAGTAAAAGTACATAACAAGGTTCATTGAAGATCGCTATTCGTCAAAAATTAGTCTTGAACGCAGTCATGGCAAACGGCGTTGAGCAATGGAGCGGAAAGCGTAATCGTACGTTCACGATAAAAGTGGACATGGGAAATAAATATCGACTCATTTACTCCTGAATCTTAAGCGCGAACTAATTCACTTGCAAATTACTATACCGCAGGTCTTTATGCAAACTACAAGTTTACAGATCAATATTTTTTCCTTTCATAATTTTAGTGAGTTGAAAACAATATATTCTTTTATATATGTATTATAATATAATATATTATTTCATATATATATTAAAATGATATAGCTGATATCCTTAAACTCTTCCGACCTTTCTTTTGCTTTACAATAATTAAAAAACTTGTTATCAGTCTTCCAGACTAGTAGACATCATAGCTACAGATTTTAAAATATCTGTTCCACGAGAATATGCTTCTAAAAAAATCCTAAGAGCAACAATTCCTCTCATAAAAATGCCACAATTACAAATGTACACTGATTTCTCTATATAAGTCGCCGAGCCCTGGATGATAAACGTCGCGGAATTATCCCCACTACCACGACAATTCACTGCATTTCTAAATTAATTCTGGTTGATATTTTCGTAATATTCCTCTTGCAAAACCATTTTTAATAAATAAAAACAAACCCCAGAGAATATTTTGAAAAATTTCCTAAGAGAAACATTTCCCGTCATAAAAATTCAGACTGACGCGTACAGTCCGAAAAGTATTCGAACACTAAATTGCCGAGTCCCGAAAAGTAGTGCAACAATGTTGCGACAGTTCGAGGGCAGTTTTTCGAAAAATGAGTTTGAATCATGCGACCGTCACCGAAAGTAAGGGACAAATTGGGAAAGATTGGCGGATCGCAAGCGCGAGCGGCGTTTTCTCCGGGGAAATTACAGCGGGCCGGGAATTACAAGGCCAATCGGATCGCAATTAACGCGCATTCTAAAACAACGACCCCGTTAATTTCCCCGGATTCGCGCGGCGCGTTCTTTCCTCGAAAGGCCCCGGTTCCGCGCTCGCAGTTCCGATTCCGGAAGAAAGCTAAGCAACCGAATTTCGCGTCCGCAGGAACGGTGAAATTGCGCAATTTTTCCACGAGCATTGACGTCAGCGGCCATTCACGAGCGCCTCGCGCGGCTTTCACACGGATCTTGCTTTGTCGTCCGCGTACCTACATACAGCCTGTCTCCGGACAAAGGTTTAGAATCGCTACGCAACCGATGGAAAGTTCGACTTTTCTTGCACGCGCACGCCATTCTCGACTAACCGAAATCACGCGTCGTTTTTCCACGCTGCGCCCGACAATATCATTTCTTGGCACCCACGAAAACGCGCAGCCTTTTCTACTTTTTCTTCGAGATTAATTCCGCGTAGCCATCTAACTTACAATCGGAAGAAAATTTTTGCGCTCGAAGCCATTTTAACTCCGAAACGAAATATTTCTTCCGACCTAAAATATTTCTATATATTTCCCTTATATTATCCATTCCATATATTTTTTTGTTTCATGTTATACGTTCGAAAATGGTGCAATTTACTCGTACAATACTGAAATGTTTAGCAATTTATTCAATACAAACAAATTTAACAATGTAAATAATATTTTGAATAGTGATACAGCAATTTTTATGTTCATTACGATGTTCATTATTAGACTGCGGATTTTATGCAGTTATCACAAAAATGGGTAGGCATTTTGAAACAGTATAAACATAAGAAATATTTTTAAATGCTGTTACATTATTTTCAACCTATTGAACATATTAAGAAATAAAATGAAGTTCTATTTCACTACAGTTTGTTGCAGTTCAGGTAGAACATTTTTATTTTGCATAAAGATGCGCAGTCTATTCATTATAAAATATTGTGTTGGACAGAGTTACTAATTAGCTATGTTCAAGCTAGTGGGATAATTACGATAGGACTAAAATCGGTGGATCTTATGTATTTATTAAAAGAATTTAAAAAAATCTGTTACTTTCTACTTACTTTGTATGTTACTTTGAATTTACTAACCAAAATGTTGTCATTTTTTCTCACTTTGTAATTTTTAACTTTTCAAAAATGATTTTTCGAAAGTTGATATTCGTTATTTTATTTCGTGTTGTGCTAATACGTTCAAGATAGACAATTATGATAAAATGTGTATTTCTTGGATTTCTTAAGAGAATTTGAGAAAGTCTACATATTATTTTCAGCTCACTAAAAATTATTAAAGAAAGAAAAGAATTTCTCTTGCAAATATTGAAGAAAATTTTTATTTTGTATCATGTACGAAACACAATTTAAACGCACAAGTGTCTATAAATTAGCAGTGATCGCCATTTTATTTCATCTCGATTCGGGTCACCGACTTTCGCACAGTCGCGAAATATAATAAATTTGCTCGGCGTGCAGCAGCGCAACAAGAAAAATTCGCAATGTAGAGAGTGGCCAACGTAACATTCCAATTATTCTAAATTTTTCTTCGAGGTCAACGGCACGTGTCAGTCGATCTGTGCTAGCTAAAAAGAAGGTAGCGCAGAAATGATTTCCGCGTGGATTTTTGAAAGCCTCCGACCCGGATAGCAGGGAAGAAAAATTCGAGACTCTCCTCCCTCGGAACTGCCGCCGTTAATAGTTTGCATTCATCGCGGTACGAGTCTTGACAACTATTAACAGACAGCCTGGAACCCGGTTAGGCCATTCCTTTCGTTTCGATTTTGCCGGGCTGCTCTTGAAGCGGAAAACCGTGTCGTGTCGCCGGTGAAAAGGGAATTTGAAAAACGGTTTCTAGAACGCTTCAACCGCTAAATCGCAGGAATTTTGAATCCCCGGAAATGAATAACAAATCGTTTTATTTTTCTGCTTTATATCACCGGTATTATATTGTGTTTTTATTTATAAGGTAAAAATATAAAACCGTATCAAACCTCACCAATCTCTCTGACCATTATTCAATTCTTCTTGTTGCACGCAGTCTGAAACAAAACATTGCATGCTATTGAGTACAGCACATTTCGATTGAAATTAAAAAAAAAGAACAAAAATCATTGCAACACTCTCAGAATATTCTCAGAACATATTCCCGGGGTGAATATTAACCCATTTTCTGTTTTCAGGTACTGTAAAATGTTCAATTTATTTCTATTTGTGTGGCAAAAGAAATTCCTTCGAATTGCAAATATGTAAATATTTAAATCTGCAGATGTAAATGAACTTTTGGAAGAACCTAATAGATAAAGCTGAAATCCGTCCTAAAACCTGTAGAATATTTGTAAGAATTTTACAGTGATTAAAAATTGAAGAAATGTTTTTAAAAAATTGTAAAGATCGGTCGGTATTAGAAATCGCGATCGGTTCGACGGAAAGGAGGTTGAAGAATTTCGTTTCGGGGCGAAAGAAAAGCGTTTTGGGAACACTTTGAGGATCGCTCGACGTAGCAGAGGTATTTTGAGACGACTTGAAATTTCCAAGGCGCCGTTGCAACGTACGTACGTACGTACGTGGAAGAATCCAATCGGATCGCGCGTTTGACCGATTTCTCGGTACGAACCACCGAATCGTAGGAATTCGGGGAGCGTCCCGGGCACCGCACCGATCCGCTGCGTCGATTTCGAGACGGCAACTCCGATCGGTCATTTCGGGTTAAGTCGAACGGAAGATTTAGTTCTGGCATACTTTCGACTGCCAAAACCGCATCGAGAACGCCGTCCTTACCGCACCGAAATTATCGTTACAAATCGCATGATCGAAGCCCCACCGATTCACCGAATTCTGTGCCACCGACCCTTCCAAAACCATGGCTATCCACCGCTATTAGCGTGAGCATTAGGTCGCTCATTATTATGCAAATCTAAATATTTTGAAAATTATCTTGTGATCGGTAAAGAAATTGTTAACACTACATTACTCACATTTATGCAAAAACTCACTATTTCACCAGAAACAGAATTAATTCGAAATCTTATTTATTTTATTTACACAAACAATTTTGAATTTCGGTAGAATCGTTTAGTTTGTTTATTTTTTGTTCCAGGACTTTTTCTGAAAATTATCTTGTAATCGGTAAAGAAATTGTTAACACTACTTTTATGCAAAAACTCACTATTTCACCAGAAACAGAATTAATTCGAAATCTTATTTATTTTATTTACACAAACAATTTTGAATTTCGGTAGAATCGTTTAGTTTGTTTATTTTTTGTTCCAGGACTTTTTCTGAAAATTATCTTGTAATCGGTAAAGAAATTGTTAACACTACTTTTATGCAAAAACTCACTATTTCACCAGAAACAGAATTAATTCGAAATCTTATTTATTTTATTTACACAAATAATTTTTAATTTCGGTAGAATCGTTTAGTTTGTTTATTTTTTGTTCCGGGACTTTTTCTGAAAATTATCTTGTGATCGGTAAAGAAATTGTTAACACTACATTACTCACATTTATGCAAAAACTCACTATTTCACCAGAAACAGAATTAATTCGAAATCTTATTTATTTTATTTACACAAACAATTTTGAATTTCGGTAGAATCGTTTACTTTGTTTTTTCTTTGTTCCAGGACTTAAAAAAGAGGAAATTGTAAGAAATTTTGTAAGTAATGTGGGAGAAGAATTTTTCATAATTTCTTTTTCCAACTTTCTGATGTGTGTGAATGATGCTTACCGCTTTCGTTACCGTGAAAATATATTACCATTGCTATCACAATTATTGCGCAGCATTTTATTAATTAAAGTTAAGCGCCATTGTGCCAATACCGCTGTATTTACCCTTGTAACACGCGCGTTTGCGCTTCGCAAATACGTTGAACGGTGATCTACAATAATTACGCCATACTTGTTACCATAAAGTACTATTCAATGCGGTCGCGGAACAACCTTCGTCAGAATTAATTGATACACATTGTGCTTTCGCTAATAATTCGCTGAAAAGCACTGCACACGGTCTCGGGCGCTGCGCGATGCGCAGTGCGCGTTACACGCAACATAAATGCGCGAAAAGTGCTGTCGCTTGTTTCGAAATGTTAAAAATCAATGAAGGCTTAATGAGGGTTTAAGAAGGGGACCGTAATGTTATGCAAAAGCGGATTAACCTACTTAGAGAGAGTCGTATATCATCCTGAGGAAACGTTGAGGGAAGTAGTACGCCGACGTTGTAATCAACAACACAAATGCTCGTGTCTGGCGTCTTCAACGTAACCGGCGAAATTAATTGGAAATGTCTTAACAGATCGAACAATGGAGCAGTAAAAACTGAAAAGAACTCGAACGAACGATTTAAACAATTCATTGTATTTTGGCGGACGCTTTAATTAATGCACTTTGATAGAAAGCTAAATTAATGCCTATTTAAAAAGGAACTTTTAAGATTTTGAACCTATCGGTCCTATGTTAATTTATTGAATAACAAACCTGAATCATTAGTAGACTGCGGATCTGTATGCATTTGTCGCTTCTGAAAATGTTCAAAAAATGCTATAATATAAAATTCCACAGAATTTAGTACTATTTTTATTTGTTTCAGATCTATAAAGCTCACTACTACTGAAAATTAGAAGTTATTTGTTTCCACTTTCCTAAAATTTGCCGACAAAAATCGAAAATTGCATAAACATCTAATCATTAGCTACTAAATGGACAGTTCCACGAATAAATACAACAGATCTTCAAATGTTACCACTTGTTTTATTTCCAAATCGGGCATGAACGTTTGCAATATATTTCACTAATATTGAAATCCAATATTTAAATTAATGCCTGACTACGGGAGGCAGAGAGCCCAGCAACATCAAAGTAATTAAGCAAATCAAAACTGAAAAGATACAATTAACCCTCCGATAAAATACCCCTAAAAATGCCCCTAAAAATTAGAATTAAAGGGCTATTAAAATACCACTTCCGATTTCTTGCAACAGCTATTAATTTTCTCATCTGATATTTAACTAATATTGAAATCCAATATTTAAATTAATGCTTAACTGCGACAGCCAGAGAGCCCAGCAAAATCAAAGTAGTTAAACAAATCAAAACTGAAAAGATAAAATTAACCCTCCGATAAAATACCCCTAAAAATTAGAATTAAAATTAAACAGCTATTAAAATACCGATTTCTATTAATATTCCGATTTCTTGTAACATCTATTAATTTTTTTTACTATGTCACAGTAAGAATTTCTAAACGCTTCCGCAAATTATCCCGAAAAATCGGGATCCGCTTTCGGATCGATCCGCAGCGGGGTACAGCAGGTTGCAGACGAACCGTACGAAAAAACGGCCATTAAAACCGGCACACAGAGTGTTCGGTGGTCCCTATAGTGGGCCCCGCGCGCGACATCGTTTCATTCTCACGGTTCACCTTGAGCCAACTTTCTCCTCGACGTGTAAAATCTGAGGCTTCTCGGTCGCTAATTAAGATGCGCGCTGCAAACGGGAAAAACTAATTGCGCGTGCCAAACACCTCGCTCCAGGGAGCCCTTCCTGAAGGAAACGCACGTATTGGTTCGGGAAAACCTGGAACGCCGCACAGTGGGCAATTTGGACGAAATCGGATTCAAAATCAAAGAACTTTCGATAGAAATGACGTAGAGCGATGAAATTTTTTTTAAATTAAAGCTGAAACTATGTAGAATATGGGAAAAATAGAGAGATTATTACCATCCAATCATTTCAACGAAAAAATGACTTCATTAGTTTTTGTCACAAAAATCTATTTTTTGCAAAATCCTGAGGTCGTAGACAAATTTTGAGACCAGATTTGAAATCAGCGTGAAAAAATCTATGGGAAATGATGTATAGCATGTTAAAAAAAAATTTTTCCGCACGTGGTATTGGAAAAACTAAAACTTTCTTGAATTTGTGCGCGTTTAACGAATTTTCTCGAGGTTAAAAAACGTTCGTACCACAATCTTTCTATTTTTCCCATATTCTACAAAGTTGCAGCTTTCATTTAAAAACAATTTCATCGCTCTACCTCATTCCTATCGAAAGTTCCTTGATTTTGAATCCGATTTTGTCCAAATTGCCATTTTGGCGCTCTAAAATAACTTCTGAACCATTCGAGATAATTGAACGAAATTTAATAGGTAAAAAGGTAACATTTATAGCTTCGAATTGGAACAAACATCAATTTGAATTTACACGGTGTTTGTTAATTACACAAGTTTTAAACAAATTATAGAATAAGTGGAATTAATATACCTGTTCTTCTGCGTTAATATTCCTGAAGTGAATCTGTAGTTTCTGGTAGGTTTGTTGCAAGTTGTCGCGAATGAATTTTTGCGCATTGTTTGGTCAACTGATCATAGTTTATCAGAGTATAGTCGGTGCAAGGTTCTGTTAGGTTCCGGCTGAGACGTGCATGTTTATAGTTCAAATCCCGGCGAAAAACTTGTGCTCACTTGAAAAAACTATAATTTTCAAAATGTAATAACAATTACTCGTTTCAAAATCGTTTGAATCCCAGAAGAAGTAAGCTTTTGTATCGTCTAAACCCAACTCAGCTATTTCTAATAATTTTCTTTTAAATTGCACTTGAAGGTTGGAAAAATCACGTGAAAGGAGACAATTTCACGTTCGTCATTTTTTCCTCGAACTTGGCCGGCCTCCTGCGGGTCGTGGTGGGGGGATAAAAAATTCGAAAACAATCGATCGTGGGCGTCCGTTCCGGCGAAACCCAGAGGCGCACCGATACCTTACGGATAATTTTAGGTCACTGAATCGGCGACTTTCTTTCGTTCTTTCTCCCCCCCCCCCCCTCTCCACCCTCCCCCTACTATCACCGAACTGTCCGTCAGAGATGTAAATACCATTCTCTGCATATGCATCAATCGCGGCCGTCGACGGTCCTCCGCAACGAACGCGTTGGTAATTATCGCGAGTGGTTATAAATCCCCGTCCGCCATCGGCGGAACACGCTCCGGGATCCTTTTAAGTCTTATGGCTCCTACGGTAGCGATATAATTCGTCCGCGTCATAGTGAAATAGGGGCGGATTTATTGCGATCGCGAATACGTCCTTCCGGTTCGAGAACAGTTCCGCAGGCTTTTTATAGTCTGCGCGAACTCTTCGATCCCGGATCGAGATCCAGGAGCTAATCATTTCAACCTTATTTCAGAGGGGATACCCGGTTTTCATTTTATGTACCACTCGTTTTGGCATTTAGAAAGTTATGTGCGTTTCGGCGAACGGTAGGGCGAGTGAAAGGGGCCGTAAAAATATTCGGGCTTTAAGGAATTAAAAGAGCTTAGGCTTCTTGTGAGAATAATTGGAAACCTTTTTTAAGGGGAGAGTTACAAGCCCCTTTTTACAAGTAATGTACAAAAAAAAAACAGAGAATTGCGAATAATCTTCACGAGGATAAGGTAAGTAACATTTTTATTAACCACGCCAACTTGGATATGTTGGTTAATTTCCATCGTCGAAATCTCGGTTTGTTTTTAATTGCACTTCGGGGGTGATTATTAACCAGTTAACTGCGGGGTTTAATTTGAAAATTGAAATCAAGCAATGGCGAATATACACGTCGAACGCAGGCCAAATGTCGCCATTGTAAACTTTACGAAAAAAGTAAAGCAAAATGAGTAAGAATTATATTTTTAATCGATAAGAAAGTAACAATTCATTAGTGCATACACGGTATTTAAACAAATATGTTCGCAGTCGGATAAAAAGTATAGCATCGATTTCGCCTGGTACGTAGAGCAGTGTTTAGCGTATGAAGACGCAACGAGTAACGGGGCCTTCAAAGGGAAAGTAAAGTGCAAAATGTCAAAGCGATGAAACTTGTTAATTGGGGGGACTCGATGGAAGTGCGAGGTGCTAATTGGGAAACGTCAGGTTTATTAGAACAAAAGTGAAGTTACGTCCGCTTATATAATCGAAAGGAAAAGTTGAGGAAGACAAAGGGTGCTCGTCCTGCGGTGGCTCTGACAAAGTACTAAAATATTTTGTGGGAACAGACGTGCGTGGCGTGGCGTGGCGTGGCGTGGCATGGCGTGGCATGGCGTGCCCGTTCGAACGAAGTGAAAGTTGTCCTCGGTTGTCGAGCACCCACGCCTTAAATCATTTCGCTAGACATACGATTCCTCCAACCAGACAATCACCGTGCCATCTCACCTCGTTTATTATGAACAATGACTGCAAATTTTACACATTTCTCTAAAACTCTTTAACAAATTTTTTAATTGTCTCATTTTTCGTCCTTCGTCGGCCGAAATGGCGAAAATAAATATATACAGCTTTCATTTCGGTTTCAAACAGCCATTTTGAACACCTGTGCATTAAAGAAAAAGATAATACAGTGTTAAAATAATAATTGTTAATCAATGTTAAAAAAATAATTCCAAATTCCACTTTCATTTTAGAATAAATATACACAGCTTTTGTTTCGTTTTTCAAACAGCCATTTTGAACACCTGCGTATTAAAGAATGAAAATACAGTGTTCAAATAATAATTGTTAGTCAATTATCATTGTAGTATAGTATCAGTAGTTAATTGTTAATCAGTTTAAAAAGAATAATTCAAAATACCACTTTCATTTTAGAATAAATATACACAGTTTTTGTATCGTTTTTCAAACAGCCATTTTGAACACCTGTGAATTAAAAAAAGAAAATGCCGTGTAAAATAAAATATTACAGCAGTTGATCGCGAGAATAACATTTAGCAATAATCTAGACAAAATTTCCCAAAACACAAAGTCTCTAAAAATGGTTTCCAAAATGGAAGACGTCCCATAACCTAAAATAAAAATTCTCTATTCTAATCTATGAATTCATTAATTTCACTGATCCATAAGCCCACAGTTAATCCACTTTCGTTGTACTCCGAGAGTATGGCTGGAGGTTCGAATACCGAGAAACATTATCGAAATGAAAGAAAGGAGAAAAGGATAATCATGTGGGTACACGGGTCTTAGTGTGTCAGTGTGTCTATATGCTAATCGAGCAGAGAACAGTTTTAACCTGAACGTATCAACGCCGGCGGCGCCATACTCCCGCGAGAATACACAAAGAAGCTGTGCTTTTAGCACTTTTAGTGTGCCAGTAATCATATGGTTTGTCTTTGCCAATTTGATAGACTGTATATAAAAAAAGTACCAAAAAAAAAGAGAAATTATTTTATTTTCGGGTGATTCTTCCGTCACGATTTGGCTATAAACTTTTCAAGAGATTGGCCTAGATTGGCATGAGTCTAGATTGTCTTTAATTTATGCGACTATTTCAGTCGAATCTGCTAGACGCTAATTAAAATTAATTACAATAAAATAATATGTTAGACGGTAATTAAACGTAATTACACCGACAAAGTTTACAGCCAGATTACGGTGGGAGAGATTTTAATTATTTTTAAAAAGTCTTGGCCATTGACGTGGAGGTTATTTTTCAAGTGCTTTTATTTTCAAATGAAAATATTCATTCTTCATTCGTATACTATTCAATCTTCTACAGTACATCTTCTTTAACACTAAACCTACCAGGCATTAACAATATCTGGTAAATATTGCCTTATAAAAATGGCAAACCTGAATTTATTAAGATTGTCTGTAATTTTCAATATAATAAATGCTTGGACAAGGAAATTTATTTCGCTATTTTGCATAAATGAATTTTTATAATAATTGTAAAGTATAAAACCGGTCATTTTGGCCGTGGTAGGTTTAGTGTCAATAAACTTGTGTGTGATTTCAATTTCTCAAGAAGAACATAAAATCGCAGAACGTTCGTTTGTATACAGTGCAGTTTGGGTAATTAATGGTTGAGTGGAGGGTGGCTTTATTTAATGGCGAAGAATGGATGTTTGTGTTTCTCTCTTTTTCCGTGTTTTTCTTTGGTTTAGGTAAATGCTCCTGGCGATCCTCTTCACTTCTATCACCATGATTAGCTCTCGTTCCATCGCCACGACGTGGATATATCGATTCTGGAACTCTCTCTTTGATTAGCCAGTCGGCAACAGTGAGAATTAAAGTGGACGTTTATAATTTTGACGGGGATAGAAAGCGTTCACGGACAATTCATAATTAACATGATTTTGCAGAAACGTTAACGAACATACGGGACCCTTTAATGCAAATTATAGCGAAGTGGCGAAACTACTTTTAATCTTAGAGTGCCTGGATTTCTTATGTCTCGTTTGCATGCCCTAAATTCACAATTCTCCTACAACCACAGTTAAAAAGAACATCAAATTTATTACCAACGATATAAATACATCATGTTCATTGTTGTTAAACTTGTTGCGTTAAAATAATATTTTCTTAAACAATTATATTTTCACAATACGTAAATAAATGTCGAATTATTAAAAAATAGAGAACTAAATGGATTTTGTAATTTTTCAAAGAGATTAAGACGGACAACAAAATTACAAAATTATTCACATAAGAAAGACATTATTTACCACCATTTAGTATGAAAAATTATCCACAAAATTGTTAGAAATATTTTTTAACGAACTAATCTATTGTATGGGAGAGATATACGTTCTAAAAAAATAATTGTTATGCACATGATGCAGTAAAATAATTCTTCCAAGTTCTTTAACACTAAACCTACCCCAAGCATTAACAATACGTGGCAAATGTTGCCTCCTAAAAATGGCAAACCTAAATTCATTAAGATCGTAATTTTGGATATAATAAAAGCTTGGACAAAGAAATTGATTTCACTATTTTCCACAAAAGAATTTTTATAGTTTCAATAATTGTAAAATATAAAACCGGTCATTGCGAGCGTAATTAGTAGACAGCGGATTTGATGCATTTATGACAAAAATGAGTGCAATTTCAAACAGTAAAAAAATTAGATGTCTTTAATAATGCTGTTATATTATTATCAGAATAACTTCCTGCTTCGTTCCAGTTTCTTGCAATTCTAGTGATTAAAGAGCTCTCTCGAGTTCAAAATCGAGTGATATTTTTAAAAAGGGTGTTTTTTGTCTGCACCTCCAGCGACAAAAGGCTTGCAACCACGTTCGACCTGAAAATAGTTGTGCAGATTATGCAGTAAAAATTCCGTGTATCCTGCTTTCGAGTGACTCATGATCCGAAACGCAGCGCCTGCGCGTCACGTTTCGTATGACGAAAATTCCGTCTATTTTCACGTCGGAGATATTCGTCGGACAGGTACGGGCGCTGATTAAGTCACCAGTCGACTCACTTTCACCTCCCACACGAGAATTTTCTGTTCCAACGAGCCCCCGTCCGTTAACGATTCGCGTGACAATGAGTCACCGTCGCGGGCCTCTCCGGTTGTTGCTTTCACGGGTCCGGTGCAATTTTGAAATTGTCCTGTTCCATGTGTGGGTCACACGGACCTGGCCGTCTCGTGCTCTCGTGTTTCACTTTTCTTGGTCACCGTCTTGCATACCAATGTCGTTAGTTCCGGTGTTCCTAATACGGGGGGGAGATTAATATCGATTCTCCTGCGTGGGCCAACCCACTCTCACTCTCTCTGTACGCCATTTTGCATCGTCGTCTACTTCTGTCCCCGTTTCGCACTTCCTTCCTTCCTTCTGCATTGTCGCGACTTTCGATGAATTTTTCAACCACCGATACCGATCCGAAAGTCTCTTCCGCGAACAATGGAGAGAGAGTCTATTAATTGCGTCGTGCTTATTATTGCGTTATGCGACGTTTACGATCGGAGACGATCGCCCGTTGCGTTTTGCAATTTAGGCGGTTCAGGGAAAGCCTCCGGTCATTGGTGGAGCCGTAAGAAACGTTTTCTCATCCGAGGATATAAATTAAAATTTGCGGAATTTACCCTTTGTTACGTGGTGCACAAATGTCAGAGAGGAAAATTGAAGAGGGACTCTGAGAGTAGAAGGTTGAATTAAAATTATTATAAATTAACATTTTGACTGGGTCGGTCATATAGAAATTAATTTTTGTAGTGACGTATTCGAGCAAACTAAATTTTATTGCAATTACAGTTTTCAACATAAAAGGTCGCGTGAAGGTCATAATGTTACAGGTCGTTGAATCGTATAGCGATAATAAAAATATATCATTCCATTTAAAAAAACTTCGATGACCTCGAAATCTCAGGAAATATAACCTCGAACAAATTTTTTTGCCTATCATAATATTTGCCCCTCTGAACCAACTAATGTTTTCCTCTGACATTTTTTTCTATCCTAAAAAACAAGCGAGATATTTTAGATTTAATTAGATTTAATTAGAGTTAGGTGAAACAGCCTGTATATGTACTAGAGAATGTACGAAATACTAAAAATATTGAAAACAGTAATTGCAATAAAATTGATTTCGTTCGAATACGTCGCTACAAAAATTCATTTCTATGTCCCTGTTTTACCGACGCAGTCAAAGTGTGAAATTATAATAATTTTAGTTCAATCTTCTACTTTCAGAGTCCCTCTTCAATTTTTCTCGAAAACCGAGATATTGTAGATGCTCGAGTTAGGTGAAACAGCCTGTATATTGAAAAATGAACTCTTTTTGCAATCTTGTATCATGCTAATAGTTTCGGCCAGCACTGTATAGCAGAATAAAAAGGATAACTATGTATCTTTTTCTAGAAATTACTCGGGAATTCGAATACAGTAAAGTCTTGATCTAAGGCCAATCCTCGGGTCCGTGCTGTGACATAGACCGTGTAGGACTTTTATTTTCTTGTGAGCGCGCCCGCAGTGGAGGGGATAGGCGAACTAAGATCGAGTAGCTCCGTTCGGCTTAGATCGAGACCTTACTGTAGTAGGACGCTGCCAGCTTGAACCAGTATTACAGCTTTAACTTTTGCAATCCGGGAGCAACGAATATTTTTACATAAATCGCTTCGCGCGAAAACCACGATAGTAAATTGTAGTTTATCTAACCCAGACCGTTGCAACAAATTACTCTAAAATGGAGATAGTAGAACGCTATCGGGTTGAATTACTAGGACACATAGCACGAACACGACAGAAACGATAAATTTCGTAATTGATCGGCAACGAATTGCAGAAATTGCTATCTTTACGCGAAAACTATAAGGTAAATTGCAACGTTGCGACCGTGTCTCGCGTTTTCTTGTTCCCTTTGCGCACTACTTTGCGCCTCGCGACGACTTTCGTTGGATCTGCAAGCGTGGCTGATAATCATCCGAAAGTTCGTTCGGCACACAAAGGAGGACAGAATATAAAAGGATTAAATAGAGATTGCTCGTAACAGATGCAGATCTGTTATCTCCGACTCATTAAGATACATGAAAAATCGCTGGCCTGAATTTTTCAACAATATGATCACCTTGTAAAATTCCTCCTCTGATACGGCGGACGGTGTGCAGCAATTAATGTAATCGCAACGTGTAGATCGTTCATTCTCAATTTCTCAATCTTTACCCGGTTTCGTAGAATTTGATAGATCGGCTTCGCGCGCGCACGTTCACTCCTCCGCAATACGCTTTCCCTTTGCGTCCTTGTCTTCGCGAAGAGAGCAATCTTCAGTTTTCTAGACAAGGCTACGCCCCTGAACTCACTTTCACGGACTGCATTTCGTGCATCCGGAATCTCCGGGGTTCTCCGAGCAAATGCTGCGCTCGGTGCAACGGTCGACGTGTCGAACGATGCAATCCTGATTGAACGAAAAACGGGAAAATATTCAACGAACACCTCGCAGAAATTATCTTTGAATTTTTATCTTTGAATTTTCAGAATTGTCTGCTTTGTAGGCTGACACACCTCCTAATTGCGAGTAATTACCAATTACAGAGTCGAGACCCGAATATCTCAACTATTTGTATTTCTTCTCCAACAAGTTTTTCTCCAAGTGTGTTGAATTTAACTGTTACAAATATTTTCATTAGTCGAAATTGATCGGTTGAAATTAGTTGAAATTGAAGCGAGGATAAATTGCAGCTAGAAAATTAAGATAAATTGCGACTGAAATTATATTTTCGACTCGATTTAAAACGATTAAAAATAAACGTGTATCGTATGTTACAATTAACCGTAATTCATTTGGCTGAAAATGCACGGACAATCTTTTAAAAATAATGTTTTAAAACATTTATGAACATTTTGTTTTTTTTTTTTTTATTTTATATGTTTCGCATGACTTTTCGAGAGGCAGGAAGTGTCGCGAAATTCGCCGGAGAAAAATGAAGTTCCGAAAGACTGTTGCACAGATTTTCTTCGGAACAGTTACGGCCAGCCGAGATAACGTGATACAGTTATAATTAAAGTTCAATTACGAGCAGAAGAGGCGGTCGTACGTATCCGTTTCGGTATCAGTCCCGCTTTAATTAAAACCGCTGAAGATATTCCAGCGAAAAAACTGGTGTACGCGTACAAGACGCGCAGCCAGATAGATAAATCTTTAAACAATTAATGTCTTTGGGTCCGCGCGGTCTTCGGCCGCAACACGAGTTGCATTCTGCAGTTCGGGCACGGTCTTCTGGGACACTTACAGTCATAAAATAGCATTCTAGTTCCCTTTGCGCTTTAATATGAGACGAGAAACAGATTTCCCAAGATGGAAACCATTAGTTCCGGTATAACCTAACTTTTCTGCTGACTTCTTCGATCATTAAAAACGAAAATAGAGAGACAGCGATTGGGGTGTGCGTCCGCTGGACTGCAGGCTAAAACACACTAAAAAATTCGAGAACGTCATTTTGTTATTTCCATGCTATTAAATTTATTAAAATTATTATTAATCTTCAAACAATGAATCGAAAAGCTTTGCTGGGATTAAAGAGTTCTATTTTTAAAAATCATCAGTAGACTGCAGATTCTTCGCATTTATAACAAAAGCGAATCAAATATTGCAAAGTATTACAAAATGTAAAAACGTTAATGTATTATCTTCCGCCTATTAAAATTATTGAACTCAGAGAAACAGTTCCATTTTGTTCCTGTTCATTGTGACTGCGGCAGATTATTTTTATTTTAATTAAAATTACTATTAATCGTTAAACAATTCGTCAAAATGCTTTGCTGGTATTGAAGAGTCCCATTTTTAAAAATCATCAGTAGACTGCAGATTTTTCGCATTTATAACAAAAGCGAATCAAATATTGCAAAGTACTACAAAATTGAAGAACATCAATATATTATCCTCCGTCTATTAAAATTATTAAACTCAGAGAAACAGTGCCATGTTGCTCCTGTTCCTCGTGACTGAGGCAGAATATTTTTATTTTAATTAAAAACCTGCAGCATTGTTTTGCAAAATAGACATTCTCCTCGCTTCAGTTTCACAGTATTTTTATTTTTATTTTTATTTTTATTTGTTCGAGTGACCCCATTTTCGTGCTGTTTCCGAACGAAATTCCGCGACTCAATGTTTTGGGGGGAAATTGTTTATTAACTTCGAACGGAGCAGGTTCTGAACGGGAAAAAATGACTCGATTATTAGGAGCGCGCGTTATCCCATTTCTTTCCGGGCATCCGCTTTTAAATAACGGATATAAGAATGCCACGCTCGCCGGGTTTTGCGTTAACGTTCAATTATTTATTCACTGTACGCTCTTAAGGAGGTAGACCGGACACCGTTGGTAATTATTCACGCCTGTTCGAAACGTTTCTCCGCCGGTGTTACGGCTTTCTTAATTGTCTCGTGAATTTTCAACAGATTTTCCTTTTCTCTCTCTCTCTCTCTCTCTCTCTCTCTCTCTCTCTCTCTCTCTCTCTTTCTCTCTCTTTTCATTGTCGCTTCTTTCTCAACGCGATCGATCGTATCCATTTAGGATACTAAATTTTCATTTGCTGCTTCCGCGCGCCGTTCTCTCCCACTTTTCAATTATAATGCTGCAGCTGATTAATCCATTCATGAATCTTTCGAGTCTCTCGTAGCTCGCAATTAACTTCGAAGGTTACTTTTACTACTTTATATTTGCTCGTAGTATCGTCTGAATTATGTATTTACACTGTATCACATATATATATATATATATATATATATAATAGTGGTGCATTGTCGCAGACTTTCCATTATTAGTTTGTTTTCGCGCAAACAGGTCAATCGCTTTTGTTTGTGTGAGAATCGGGGTAATTTTAGACGGGACTGCTCGGTTAAATAACAATTAATCTTTAAAATGCAGGCAACGCGATTTCTTCAGCTGATTTGAACAATGTCTACTATAGTCGGTCAAATATTTATTGCTAGAGAGTGTACCTCACTACAGGACCTATCACAAATTAATGACAAAGCTTCTTTACTTTAAATTATACTTTCCGCATCTTCACCTTCAAATGTCCACCATTTTGTATCGAATCGATATTTCCAGAATACCTTTATTGAAGAACGATAACTTTCTGATCCACAAATATCTCTGAATAAAAAAATTATCAGACACAAAATAAATTGTTTCAAATGCAAAAACATTTTTTGATCGAAGTCTTCCAGTTTTCTAGCATTACAGTTTATAATAACTCTAACTATAAAATAGTTTCTAAGTTTTTCTCTAACAATTACTGAAAACTGTTGAACAATACTACAAATTTTTTAAGGAAATTTTGAATTTTGAGTGGAATATGAACTGTTTCAATGTTAAAAAATAAAATTGAATATTAACTAAAAAATGCTTAAAAATTATTTAAGGGGCTATAAGACCCCACAGGATTTAAAAATTTTGTTCTAACAAAAATTTAAAAAAAATATATTTCTAAATTAAACATTTTGCTATGTGTAATCTGATTTTTGTCAGAGGTATTAGACTGAAAGTATCTACACACAACCGCGTTTAGCGCTCGGTAGCCTCGGTGTGTCAGGTCAGGACGCTCTTCGCAGATTTAGGGTGTTTATGCCGAACATAACCGGGGCAGCCGAGCAGTTAGGAGAGGACTCTAATTCCTCCGGACTCGGGTAACAACAGCGGCGCACGATATCGTATCGACCCGGCCGATTTTATCCGAATTTCTCGGCTCCGGTCGCGTAAAACAAGCATGATTTCACCGACGGCCGACCAGGACGTCGTATGCGTCAACAATAGACAGCTATGCGCATTTCTCCGTGTGGAATTCGAGCTGCGTGGTCGACGAGAATCCGTCCGCATCCGCGTCCACACACAGTTCTCGCATCCACTTCTCCGACTGCTTTCGCGAGAGCCGCATCCGGAATCGATCGAGCCGTGTGCTCCAAGATACGTAAACAGGATACAATCACTGACTCACGCGGCGTAAACTTATCGGTCATTAGACCCGTTTGTAGACTAACGCGAGCCGACCTCTAAGCGGCGAATGTAATTG
Organism: Halictus rubicundus; assembly: GCF_050948215.1. Taxonomy (NCBI): domain Eukaryota; kingdom Metazoa; phylum Arthropoda; class Insecta; order Hymenoptera; family Halictidae; genus Halictus; species Halictus rubicundus. The sequence continues at coordinate 27,889,594 of NC_135150.1, forward strand.
TACGCGAAAATTCATGCACGATTTAAGGCTGCCCGCTCGAGGAGCAGCGCCGCAATTAATCTCCGATCGGACACGCGTTCTGAGATTCCTAATGAACCCCGGCCATTCGACCTGCTGCAACTTCGCAATCTTTATCGGTCTTGTAATTGTTGCGTCCACCATCCTACTTTTCCAACGAGAATATATCAATTACTAGGAGTAATTTGTTTTGCCTTCAATTCTGTACCGATCGTTGAAGAGGAAACACGTATTCAAGCAGCCCGTGTTCAAAATATTCTAAAAAGTATCATTTTCTTTACAACCCTGTAATAAAATGGCGGCGTCCGTACCTTCCGAGGATCGTATTCGTCATTGCATACTTTTTCATTTTCACGCGGGATTTAATGTAACAACGCAGAAAATTTTGCGATGTTTATCGGATCTCCGGATTCTGGAGCATTATTTAAGAAATAAAACATTCTGTAGAAGATGTTAGGAGGCACCTCGAGTCATATTTTGCTTGGCGAACCCTGGATTCCTATAAGAGGGGGATTGAAAATTTGCAGGAAAGATGGCAAACTGATAATGATGGAGATTATATAATAAATTAAGAAATGAAAACTTGAATTTACTACAAAATTTGTTTTGGATTTCAATATAATCGATTACTTGTTTGCAATTTTAGTTTGTAGAGTTTAAGTAAGAAGGTACGCGTGTAAAATTTCAATATTTTTCGTACCCTTGATTTCTTCAGGAACGAACTCTTCGTAATTAGATTTGCTTGGAGTTTGGAATTTTTCAATATTCTCTGTACCTGAGAAACGAATTTTTTACATATAAATTAGACGACGTCTTTGCCATTAGGTGTAGCTTATAGAATTGAAATAGGCACCTGAGCAGATTTTTAATATTTTTCGTTGCTTTGATTTCCTCAGGAACGAGTTTTTTTCGGATCTCTGGAGCATTATTTAAGAAATAAAACATGCTGTAGAAGATGCAAGGAGGCACCTTGAGTCATATTTTGCTTGGCGAACCCTGGATTTCTATAAGAGGGGGATTGAAAATTTGCAGGAAAGATGGCAAACTGTCCTTGATAATGATGGAGATTAAATTAAAAAATAAAAACCCGAATTTCCTAGAAAGTTCGTTTTAGATTTCAAAATAATTACTTATGGGCCCCCCTAATAATTCAGAGGGATGTAGTTTTTGGAAAATACCGAAGAATTTTGGCTCGTCTAATTGGAATCTCTGAGATCGTGAAAGAATTCCCTCGTGGAAACAGGTTGGAATACTTTTCTCTGAATATTAATGTAGCTACCGGCTACGATATCATGGCGATCGCGTTACCAGCTGGCACTTGGAAGACTTTGCGTGCCACGCAGGAATCCTGAAAAACTACAAAAATGGCACTTTCATCTTCTCTCGCCGTTTACAGTGGTCGGTGCCGTTACAGCTTGTATTTCAATCGGGCAACATGTACGTACAATGGTTTTATGCTGCGGCTTATCATTAGCATACGCTCCGATATTGTAAGAATAATACCATTTTATCGTAACACGAAGGTACTGTCGTAGAACCCTCCCTACCATTTGTTCGGTTTATGAAACCGTGATAAAAGTTGAAATGTTGGAAGCGTTGCCTTCTCTGCGCGAAAAATATAAATTTTATCAACCACGGTTTCATTGCGAATTATTCTTCCCTGTCGCATTTGAATGCAAAACCTGGAGAGACCATTTTTGTTTATATACTACCGACAAAAATGCACGGCAAGTCATTCAGAATAATTTCTAAATGTTAACGAGTCTCAGTAATTAATACACTGTTAGATATTGTTGCATTCAGAATTTCAGAAAATTTATTATTTGCACATTTGGCACACACGAAGAAGTCGAAATAATTATGGAGGATATGAAATGGTAATGTTCGTCACCTTATCGAGTATACTATTTTCTTTCTGGTAGACTGCAGATCTTTATGCAAAATAAATAACTTTTGTAAAACTACAGACAAACAAAAATTTTTTCCTTTTTCCTTTCAGTAATTTTAAGGAGTTGAGAATATTATGCAGACGTTCTTAAATTGTTTAAATTTCGAATTTAGAAAAAGAAAATTCCTACACATAAGAATATGGCAGATATGTCGTTAATGTTTGTACTATGCATGTTTTCTTGTATTTTAAACATTTATAAATACTACAAATGAATAAGGATCTTTTATATTTTTACATTTGACGTAAATCAGAATTTCGTTCTCCACTTTGTGTCCACATTGTTCCACCGTGTAATCTTCGAAATCGTCGAAGCTGCGAGAGATTTTCTGAATCCTCGTGCGCGTAGAATGTGCAACTCAAAGTATTATTTGGGACGTTCCATTGGCCGAGTATCCATCACATCCGAGTATGGGCCACGATCCATAAACTGTGCATACGGACCGTGCACTGGACACATTATTTCCGTTTAGAAAAAAACTCCGACAACAAATCCTAGTTACCAAACAAAAAACACAATCTAGAATACAACGGAATTAAATTAATCTGCACACATTCCCCACTAAACCAGACAAACATCAAACGAACCGAAAACTTGTAATTATACTCTTCATGCAAACCAAAAATTATCTGCATTAACATTTCCACGTCGGAGCCTGGGTCTGTTTTGACCCGGAATATTAAAGTCGTCATATTCACTGTGTAGTGATTAAATTAAATTAGCCTACAGGAAATATGTTGAAAAATGTGTTTAAAAAATTGATAAATAAAGCTGTCTTAATGGTCTTAAACAACGTTAATGTTATACTTGTGAAAAAGGAAGGAATTGTAAAGAAAGGAAGCAAAATAGTTTAATCATATTAGAAAATACTGTATGCACGTACTTAAATTCGTATACAGTGAGTTCTCGATACATGTCAACGACACGGGTCTTGCCAGCGTCATGTATCGTGCAGGAGACATACCCGAGCCGTGTTATGTTTACTCTTCTCGAGAGAGGACCACGATAGCTCGATTAAACCCGGCGGTAGTGGGGATAATTCCGCGACGTTTATCGTCCAGGCCTTGGCGACATTGTATATGGAGAAATCGGAAGAACGTAAAACGTTCCACGCGAAGATTGTATGTAATTAATAGACTCGGAGATCTCTTTTGTATCGCGAAGTCTACTTTCGTCGAGTATCTCATTCACGCCGATTCGACTTTCACCCGCGTTGCGAATTCGCGGATGATATTCTTTCGGATCGTTTCTCGGTCGTGATACTTATTTTCGCGAACTCGGCCGGAGCAGGATTTGCCGGGGTTTCGTCGCAAAAATTCGTTTTCGTATCGCGTTCAGGACGAGATCCCGCCGATCGCTATGTTCTGATTACCTGGGTGAATCAGAGCGTCTTCGACGGCGCGGCGGCCGCAGTAGATTAAATTTTCGCAAGTCACCGTTTCATCACAATGCTCGTGCAATTAGCCACCGGTGAATGGGTCCACGGTATTCTTAAACCGACAACGGAAAGGAACGATTCTTGGCAACGCCTCCGATTAGGCGCGATCCACGATCGACCGGGGCCGTTCCACAGAGATCCGAATGAAATCCGATTTTCACACACGGATCGCCGATTTTTCTGGAACTCCTAACGGCACCGCGGCAAGAACCGATCCTAGATTTCTGCAAAGAATTTTGCATTTTTACCCCATCATTCGTTTCTTCTTCTAACAATTCCACCGAGTCAAAAAACAACCGTGTTTCTCCTCTTGATAATTTTACGAAATTGAAAATACTCCAGCAAAATTTCCAAATTTTTTAGATATATTAGGGACACCCATAAGTAATCAATTATTTTGGAATCTAAAACAAACTTTGTAGTAAATTCAAGTTTTTATTTCTTAAATCTAAAGAATACGTGTTTTCTCTTCAACGATCGGTACAGAACTAAAGGCAAAACAAATAATTCTTTGCAAATAATTGATTAGTTATGGGTACCCCTAATATTATACCTTCAGACGCGCAATTAACGGTCAGGCTTTAATTGGCTAAATTTTTCTGTAAGCAAATTTGAAAATAAACGTTCATTCTCGGGTTACTCGAATCGAACAAGTTCAATTTACTCGAAATTGACGTTCAATTAATCGGAGCACTGTAACTTTGTTACAATATCGTCGGCTTTTAATTAAGTCCCTTTTTTTGTGGAGCAAAATTTTAAAACGAAGCTTCACTGATGGGTTAAGCAAATACTAACGAATTAAATTTAATCAAAATTGGCGTTCAATCAGAGGGATAAATTCGCGTGTAACTTCGTTGCAACGCGTCGGGTTTTCACGTGACTGCATTTTTGCAAAGAAAATTTTGGAACATTCACTGTCCGACTAAACGGAGACAAATTTCACGAATTGAATTAGAGCAAAACTGATTTTCAATTAAAGAAGAAAACTGCCCGGTAAATCGATTACGGTTGAAACTGTCGATTTTAAATTAACTGTATTTATATCAAAAAGTATGGAAACAAAGGTTTACAGTTGGGTTAAACAGACCCGAACGGTGAACGAGGGAGAACAATGTAATTACCTTCGTCGATTTATTCCAAAGTGATTTAATAGTGATCCTGCTCGGGCAACGTGCACATCAAATTATAAACGAATTATCTGTTTATTCGAATATTCAATCATGACGTTTTCTATTACCAACATTTATTTTATGTATGCTCAACCAACAAATTACTATAATATACTGTACAGTATTTATACTGAATATAAATTTCTACCTCATGTTTCCTTCAATTGACTCTCCGACGGCGGAGCCTGGGTCCACTTTGACCCAGAATTGAGATTAAATTAAACGAACCTCTGTTACGTTGGGAACAACAGAAAGTCTAACGTGTCTGCGGGAAGTACAAAAATATGTTTAAAAGAAGATCGACAAATAAAGTAGAGGACAGTTCTATTAGACTATTGAGTTGTAAGAGCGGTCCGTTGTCCGACAGTTAACGCGGACGATTTGCATTTCCCGTAAAAATTCACAGTCTATAAATCAACAACAAACGCTCGAATCGCGAAGGAGAAACTTTCCCGAACCCGACAGCCAATTTCGTGAGTTTACATCGCCGTAAAACGTGATTCACAGTTAAAAAGGCAGACAGCGATCCGTGAGAAACGCTGCCATAAATAATCGAGGCAACACGATTAGCAAATCCGATGCCGGGGAAGCGTTTAGCGCCGGAGCTTGCTGTAATTACGGATTATTAGCAGCGGCTGGTGCACGAGCCAAGGACGCAATCATCCGGATTACCTTTGAATAACGATGACGGCCTAGGACACGAAATAATTACGCGCGACGCGACGTCACATCCGGCCAGAAAAGTATGCGCGCGTCCCATCTTCCGCAGTTGAGGACCGTGTGTGTCTCCGGCTTAGGAATTACGCGGAGAGGAGGATGGAAAAGGATGAGACGAAGAAGAAGAAGAAGAAGAAGAGGAAGAAGGTGGCACATGTAGCCGAGATCGAATCGAGAGAGGCTTACTTGTGAACGCACGACCGACGACGCCACGAGGAGAAAGTTCCGAAGGCAGGAAGTGAAGTAGGCCACGACTTTGACCGCTCGCAAGGTCCACATCCCTCCCAAGCCACGCCACTTTGAGGTGTTCCCAGCCTGCACCGGCCGATTCGACTTCATTTCGCGCGATAACATCTCGCAAAAATCGAATGCGAACGATGATCAAGCGCGAATCCCCGCCCGGGAACCGGAAACAATGTCCCGAAAATTTTTACGGAGAAAATCGGTAACCGAGACCTGTTCGTTATTTTAATCGAGGCTACCTACCCCTTGTCTCGTGACTTCCTTCGCAGCTGCCACAGTTCGAACTCTTTTGCGGCCAATTATGCCAAAATAATTGCGAGTGAACCAAACATAATGTCCCAAAAATTTTTATGAAGAAAATCTGTAATTGAAAATTGTTTTGCATTTATATTGAGGTTACCAACCCCTTGTCTCTTGATTTCTTTCACAACTACCACAGTTGCAACTCTTGTGTGGCCAATAACGCCAAAATAATTGCGAGTGAACCAGAAATAATATCCCAAAAATTTTTATTAAGAAAACCAGTAATTGAAAACTATTTTTCATTTTAATCGAGGCTATTAACTCCTTGTCCCGTGATTTCTTTCACAACTACTACAGTTGGAACTCTTTTGTGGCCAATAACGCTAAAATAATTGCGAGTGAACCAAAAATAATATCCTAACACTATTTATTAAGAAAATCAGTAAACGAAAATTATTTTTCATTTTAATCGAGGCTATTAACTCTTGTCCCGTGATTTCTTTCACAACTACCACAGTTGGAACTCTTGTGTGGCCAATAATGCCAAAACAATTGCGAGTGAACCAAAAATAATGTTCCAAAAGTTTTCATAAAGAAAATCAGTACCGTGAATTCTCGATATATGTCAACAAGACTGGTCTTGTCAGGAGACATACTCGAGCAGTGTTATGTTTATACTCTTCGGCGTTAGAGGTCTCTCGAGCTGAGTGGCCCCTCACGGAGTATACTCCGCGGTAGTGGGGATAATTCTGCGACGTTTATCATCCAGGCCCTGACGACATATATGGAGAAATCACTGTAATTGAAAATTGTTTTCCATTTAAATTGAGATTACCAACCCCTTGGCTCGTGATTTCTTTCACAAGTACCACAATTGGAACTCTTTTGTGACCAATAACGCAAAAATAATTTCGAGCAAAACAAAAATAATATCCCAACAATTTTTAAGAAGAAAATCAGTAATTACAAATTGTTTTTCCATTTAAATTGAGGCTACCAACGCCTTGTCTTTTGATTTCTTTCACAACTGTCACAATTGGAACTATTTTGTGGCCAATAACGCAAAAATAATTGCGAGCAAACCAAAAATAATATCTCAAAATTTTTATGAATCACAGAAACTGTCCACGAAGTATTTTTATAGAAATCCCGTTTCCTGTAACAAGCCGATAAAATGACAAATTGCAATTTCTACCACAGCAGCATATAAAACTCTGCAGGACTCAATATTCCAAACCGAGTAATATTTTATCATGACAGTGTTTATCTAATCGGAATTTTTCAATTCGCCTATGTAAACGCAAATTTAAATTAAATTTCGCAATCACGTACTCGCAGATATAAACATTTCGCGTATTAACTCGTTCCATAAATTCGTGCGGTAACTACTGTTCAGAGACATTCTCTCAATTAGTGATCCTGCCGTGAAGAGACTACAAACCTACGTATAGAAACCTAAGTCTGAGAGACTTTATGTATGTTAGTAGTAAATTCATTTTTGTTTTTTCCACGGAACAGCAGGAATTCCAATGTGTGCCGTGATATGTGGCCTTCACGTAGCCTTGAACTTAGAACGTTCAGGTTTATACATATTCAGTCTGGATTACATTAACACGCTCGAGTCTTGTAGCTCCGTCGTATATGGGTCGTGATCATTTAAAGTGTGACCAATCACTATGCTAACAAAAATAATCGCTGCTATAAACTACTGTAATAATCTGGAAACCATTTTCCAACCAATTAGCCGACAACCAAGTGCCTAAATACATTTTTATATCGCTTCTGTTTAAAAAATGCACATGGATTATTCAATCGTAGGCGTAATATTTTTAAACAATTGCATGTAACATTCTACTCAGATTGTTCTAGTCAGATTCAGCTAGTTTTGACCTCGAAACTCACAAATTTTGTTTTGACCATCAGACAAAATTTTAGACAAAAATGCTTTCGGACATTTTACGGACCTAAAATGGCCGTTCAGTAATATTATACTCATTGGACTTTACGGTTCCAGTGTGCCATAAACATATATTATTTTATAACCAGACTGCAGATTGAAATGGGTACGCAGAATTTAAAACAGCGGCCATATTGCAAAGATTTAAGGTCCTCAGCATATTAGTTTTAATAAGATAATTAAAGGAAGGAAAAATTTGTTATTTGCCTCCTGTGTCTTGCAACGAATGCAGACATTTTTTATTTTGCATAAAGATGCGCAGTCTATAACCAAGAAAATAGAAATGTACAACTCCGCTGTTTGTCAACGAGGACACAGAACCAATTTTAACAAAAAATTGATACTCTTCCAATTTCCATAAAAATATTCTGCATACAAAACTTCAGTTCTACAGCCTCCGTTGCAAAGAGGCACTTCGACCTGAAATCGAGTTAGAAATCGATCGATTCGGGACTGCATGAATACCAAAGATCCTCGTTACGGGGCCCCGTAAACCTTTGTGTATTCTTTTTGTTTAGCGCGTAATACTCTCTCAATCTCCATAGAAAGTCCCGGATAATTCGACAAACTCTGCACGGAAAATTTCAGTTCTACCTTTGTTGCAAAGAGTACGATCTGGAATCGAGTTACAGATCGATCGATTCCGGGACTGCATGCATGCTTCGGCGCGAAAATTGAAAAAATCCATCATGCACAGTTCCGCAACCTCTGAAACCGAGTTCGAAATCGATCGAATCGGTATTGCATGCATGCTAAAGACGCTGGTTATTGTGCCTGGCAGATGATAAGCCCCGAAGAGGGACACATAAATCTGCGCAGGAAATCTAGGCAACATGGCCGCGCGTCGATCTCGCTCGTAACGCGCACACTTAAACGATCGATTCCCGAAGCTCGTCCGCGGGAAAATAACGATTCACCGGTTTCGATCGAAGCCTTACACTTAAAACTGTTTCATAAGCATCGCGCCGTTTAGGTTGTTAGAAGCAGGCCGCCATGTTCGGCGGAAATCGGCGTAATCCACGGGCAGAAATATTCGAAAGCCATTCTCTCTGAAAACGGTACGCGGCCCTGACGTCACGTATCAGCATAGGTTATCAGAATACCGTAAATTTCTCTTTTTGCCCGTAGGAGATTCGTCTCCCACCCTGGAATCACGTTTCCGCGAATGCGAGGCTCAATTAGTCGATCCGACGGGAGGGGGGAAATAAAATGGCGAGTCTCGCGAGAGGAGCACGGGACACCAGCTTTGGAAATGAGCAACTGGAAACTCGGATGCTGTTAACATTTTTGCGGGAATTGCTCGTAGACGATGCGCACGAACCTACATGTCTGTCTTGCTTGACATGTGGAACGTGGATCGACCAGATGGTCCTGTTATTTCCAAACCCGGCTTACCTTTCGCCGGACGATACGTCACCGGGCGGAGAACATTTCGTATTTACGTCTCCTTTACCTTTCGCGACCAACCTCCTTCAAATTCTCGTTCCATTAACGCGGCTCGAACTCCGCGAGCCTACCTCGAGGACCCTCGATGACGGAACCGAAGTCATTCCTCGATGCCGAGCGTCCTCCTCGTCGAGGCCTTCCTGCAAACAGATGAGTTTTTGCCACTTCAACTTGGGCAGATGTCTCGATAATCTGCGAGTGAGATTTGCAAAAGCTTTATCACCACAGTCTTGTTATCAATCACTTTTTTTAAGAAAATTTTCCGTGGCAGCGTTTCCGTGACATTTTCCCGAGTAAAACGAGTCCAAACATGACCTACATCGGAGCATGTTTGCCTGTACAATTGACCATTTAGTGGAACCTCTACTATCCGAACCGACGAATTTTTCGTTATTTAAATACATATTTCGAGGGGAGCCGTGGACGACACTATGTACAAATCAGATTTCATTCAATTCTGTAAGGCAGGTGATTGTTCCGTGTTTTACTGATTAGTTCGGATAATCGAGGTTCTGCTGTGTCGTGGATTAAACAGGTAAATACAATCGGAGTTGTATCGTGTTTGGTGTCGTTTTAATCGGAAAAATATGGCCAGCTTAATGGCAAAGGTTTCATAAACAAATAATTAGAATGAAAAATGTTATGTCAATAGATTAATATTATCTCGTCAATACTCTGCTGGTGATTTCAACGTATATGTGAGATTACTGTAATTTGTTGAGCTGCGGATCTTTTATTTGAATGGCAGGAAAATATTTTAGCAACAGTAAAACTGCATTGCAATTATTTAATTTAACGACGACTAAACCTTTGAGATTCAGAACCCTCCCAATTACAGAAAACTGCCAGCGAACCTACTGCACTAAAATAATATAGAAATAATTTGTACGTCACCTGTTCTGTGAACTGGAAGATTTTCCCTCGTGGAGCTTACTCATCGCGCCATGCCAAATAGATTACCACCTGTGTCTGCCATTCCTAACACCATTTAGCCAATAGAAATATTAAATCATTGGAAAAAGTTTCCCCGGGGGGGATTCGTCGGTAAGATTTCATAAATTTATAAGAAAAATGTGCCGCTCAAATCGAAGCGGTAGAAACATTCAAGATAGAAAATTTGTCTTTTACAGGAAGATCTATCGATTGTCCGAGGAACGGGACGAGATCGTTAATGGCCGCGGCGCAGATTTACAGGCTTGCTAAAAATAAACGGCAAGTTTTAGCCGGCAGATTAATTCCCACACCTAACAACAATTGCTAAATCCACCGTGTCTATAAATAATTGCCGGTTCAGGTGAACTCGTGTAAACGACTTTGTTTTCTGGTTTCGGGTGCCAAAACGGCGACGACTCGCGTTACACAATTCATCGCGACAGGTCAGAGTCTGTGCACGTGCGACCAGGTTGGCAGCGGTCGCTCGCTACCAATATGAATGATAAAGGTATTAATAGTTCGCGGGTGAAGACGAGCCCGTGCGAACGATGGTACGCTCTTCCTACCGGCAACGTTATTCAGGTTGAAAAACAACCTTGACCCGGTTAGCTGGCCACGTGGAGATCACCACTATTCCAGTATATATGGTGTTTCGCATGGTCCACCGATAGGGGAGAATCATCTGCGCATAGTTTAATCGGTGCAGCCATAACGGGGACGCATTCTCTGATACACCGCGTTACGTCCGGAGCGCCGGTGACGTAACAGACCTTATTAGAAATTCCAGTCGTAGCCGCTGCACGCCCTTTTCTGTCCTCCCGGCGTTTTGCTTTCTGTCACGCGATGGAAATTACGTGGCGGGCACACAGGCTCGTTATGACTTTTAATTGGAATACAGTTTCCGTTGAATCGTATCACGCGCCGCGAATTGCATATCCGGTTCGGCCAATCGTCGACGGCGAGAACGTTTTGCTGTCGCGATGCGTGTGTGCTTTATTGATTTTTACAGCGGTTACTTCAATTGCGGATTTTACGCTTTTGCGACGGAAACGAGCAGCTGAAAGGAACGGTAAATATGGCACCCAGAAGTAATCAATTATTTGCAAAGAATTTGTTTTGCCTTTGGTACCGATCGTTGAAACACGCGTTCTTTTACAGTTTTCGGTAAATATTCTAAAAAGTATAATTTTTTTTTACAACCCTGTAATAAAATGGCGGCGTCCGTACCTTCCGAGGATCATATTCGTCATTGCATACTTTTTCATTTTCATGCGGAATTTAATGCAACGGTGACAACAAAGAAAATTTGCGATGTTTATGGAGACGTATCGAACGTCAACAAGTGTCAACGTTGGTTCGGAAGGTTTGCTGCTGGTGATTATGGTCTCTCCGACAGGCCTCGAAGTGGACGTTGAATTTGATAATGGCACCCCAAAATCTCTAGTGGAAGCTGATCCAAAATTAAGTATACAAGAATTATCGAGAATATTCTTTACACTAATATTCGGACGCTCTTAAAAATCGCATAACTTTGTCGATATTGGACTATACTAATTGAATTTTTTTGAGAAGTTAGAACAATTGGATCGCTACATAACGTGAAAAAAAAATGTTTGATTAAAATTGCAATTGGTCGAAATTATGAAGAAAGTACTAAAAGTTGTATTTTTCAACTTTTTTGTGCGGGCTTAAATTAAAAATTTATAAAGTACGTTTTGTACATCTGTATCAATTATACATATTCCGAACATTTCATCTAAATCGGTCAACGTTGCAATGAGCTACAAACGTTCAAAGATGAAAGCTTAAGAGCGAAAGTAGCAGAATTTTGGTCATCTGTAGCTCATTGCAAGGTTGACTAATTTTGATGAAATTCTCAGAATATGTATAATTCCCACAGATCTACAAATCATACTTTCTAAGTTTTCAATGTAAGTCCACATAAAAGAGTTGCAAAATATAATTTTTAGTATTTTCTCTGCAATTTCGACCAAATTGGAATTTTTGTAAAAATTGTTGTTCACTTTGTGTAGCAACCAATTGTGCTAACTTGTTAAAAAAGAATCCAAGTCGTATGGTCAAATATTGACAAAGATATACGATTTTTAAAAGCGTCCGAATATTAGTGGGAGTCACTGTATGTATCCTATATACCATATAAATATCGAATGCTTTTTTTTTAACACCCTGTATAATAAATTAAGAAATAGGAACCTGAATTTACTACAAAGTTTGTTTTAGATTTCAAAATAATTGATTACTTATGGGTCCCCTTAATATAATTGTCGCTACAGGATATATTCTCAAAATTTTCATTGCAGACCCACGTAAAGAAGTTCTAAAAAATGCTCTTTCTCATTTTCTCTGGAATTCCGAGCGATGGCAGTTTTGTGAAAATTTCTTGCGACATTTAAAACAAAATTATCGTGTTTTTAAGAGCGTGCGAATATGAATAAGTGTCACTGTAAAACCGGCGAGTTGGTTCGCGTGAAACCGATCGATCGAGCGATCCATGGGATCGTTCGCAGAGTCCAGGGGGCCGTGGAAAAAGTCACTGCCGAATTTCCAGCGAGTATTCCGAATGGGACGACTTTTTTGCCCACTAGAAAGTTTTGCGAGCCCGTCGGCCCGAACAGAAATGGAGTGAGCCGTGTGCGTGTCCAGAGGCGTGCGCCAGAAAAACGGGCAGACGTTGGTGTAAGCAGGGTGAAAAAAAAAAACAAAAAACAAAAAACAAAAAAGCTGATAGAGCGGATTAAGAGTACTACGAAGATCGGGCCAGAAAGCATGCTCGCTTTCGAATCGGTCATGCTTCATCGGCGGCTCGATCGCGAAATTGATCTGCCATACTTTTGCCGGCGGGCGCTCGCCGAAAATCGACAACGATCGACTATTCCTCGTTAACCGGCCGGTCGGCCGACCGTGACGCGAAATTAAATTAACGAACCAAAGAGGCGACTCCTCAGCGGCGAGCCTTGCACTTCGATTTTAATTAAACACCCGTACCACTCCGCAGAATTAGAGGATCGAGAAAATTATAAGCGAGAGGTCGCCGATCTTTGAACTACTGTAACCACGTGTCACAAAATATTACTACGCTCTTCCTGCGATCATTTTATCACCTATTAGTGCTGGAAGTACCGAACTAGTCAAAATGGCTGGTCCCTAATTTTGTCTTTCACAATTACTGAAATTATAAAAATGTTCTCATCAGTTTTTATCAGAATACGTGGAGTCTTGTTGCATTTACTACTCGGTAGTTTATTATCGGTAGTGTTTATCAATTTTATTTTGCACATACAGACTTTTCTCGATGTATGTCGTAAATGTCTGGCTGATAACAGTCGCAGAACTATCCCCACTACCGCGAGGTATACCCCGTGAAGGGCCTCAAACGCTGAGGAGTGTAAACAACTAAAAAAAAAATAATAAAGAATAATAGTATCTCCTGGACGATATATGTCTTGGCTTGCAAGACCCGTGTTGTTGACATATATCGAGAAAACACGTGTATATGACCCACTTCTTTGAGATCGACGTTAATTTCGACTTGGATTTATTACGAATAAGTAATAATTTGAAGTGGCTATTAAAAAATTAGAGTTTACAACTCAACGTGCACTCTCGTCGTCCACTAAAATTATTTACAATTTTTGTCTCCGGTGAAAAATATATTAAACGCTTTTTCTCCTACCGTTGAAGACTTTATTTGCAGTAACAGGTAAATTTCTCTAGGAAAAATAATTGTTCCGCAACGGGATGGTATGAAAATTTTGAATATTAATAATGGAAAGAAAATAAGAAACGCAATTGCATCTGGACGGTCGAGTGAATTTTAATTTCGGGGCTCCTACGGCGGAAAGTGTTACTTCAACTGTAAGCAGAATGCTTTATACAGTGATATTGCTATACCTGCAGTAATATTGGGGAAGAAGCATCTGTCAAGTATAATGCCATATTGTGTATGCAACATATTGCCATGCAACCCTGCCGCACTGATACGACGTGTAAAGAATGTCACGTGCGTCGCCGTGCATCCGTGAAATTGTGATAGAAGTAAGATATTTATTGTCGTGGAATATGTATACGCTGTTAAATTGCAAAGTGTGATATAACTCAATCTCAAAGCGTCACTTTCACGTTTAAAAGGACATTTTCAGTTCCAAGCATTTTCCACAGACACACTATATTTCATAGTCCTCTGTATTATCGTCGCAAAGACCATTTTTAAGGTAACAAATATTTCGAACGTATTCTTCACTCCAAATCGTACAATATTAAAAAGGTCATCGTACTCTCGTGAGTGTCGGAATATTAATGCGAGACGCTGTATATCAAATTGCTTTTTATTATTCGACGTTTGCGCAGTCGTTTTGCAGAACTCCCATTGACGTTCCGAGCAAAGCGGAAGCGTTACCGAAAAAGTTTCTGCGTAAAAATTTTTGAACATTCTGCCCGTGCTCGTTTCACCCTTCGTTAAACAATTTCATTTTGTACGTTCCCGAAGCCGCTTCTTTGACTAGTAAAAAATTAGAGTTCAGTTTGGTCCAAAATCGACCCAACTTTACCAGAAATGAAATTTTGTCAAAATTTCTTTTCTGCGTCACCTGGTAGCTTGGTCCAGTCTTCAAAAAGCCATCTTTTAAGAAGTGTATGCGCAGTAAGTCCTCGTAAAACATAATTAAAAAATTGTTCAATGGCCGTACATTTACTGTCACATAAGCCGCAGACATACAACGGTTTCGAACAATTTTTTGATTACGTTCTGCGGAGGTTCTGCCGTCCGTTTCCTCGGACGGGCAAGATGGCCGACAGCCGGAGGCCGAGTTCGCGGGCAGTCGAAAATGAAACGTCCCTAATCGATGACGCTGAGGGCGCGACACCGGGGACAAACGAGCGAAAACATTTCCTTGATTATGTCCCCATGTCTTGTCCTCCTTTTCTCGGCGAGGTATAGTTGGCAACGCTAGTTAACGCACACGCACCTGCACCGGCGATGCGGCGATCGGCTATAGTGAGTGATAATCGTAGAGTAGGTCACCGGAACAGCGCCTCTAGCAATCTGCGTTCTTCGGGTTCTCGGCTCCTATGTGTACGGGCTGCTCGTGCCGCGTATACGGTTGTATCGGTGTGTATCGGGTGAGCATGCGAACACGCGAGTATGCGAGTACGTATGTATGTACACGGATAAAGGTACGCCGACCGCATGTGACAAGAAACGAGTCGGAGACCCGGTAATGTCGTCTGGCCGAAACGGCCGTCGACTTCGACGTCGTTTCTGCCATTGCAGAAAAATACCTATAGATCCTATTACTATAGCTCACACAATGTTTCCGCAGAAAGTTGTTGCGTTTATCTGTCCGATTTATCTGCTGGTTTTATCGCTGCGGGAGGTATTTGAACGCTAAGTCTCGGATTTGAGGGGAAATCGTCGAAAAACATGGACAAATTTTTTCCGTCAACGAATCTACCATAGATTTGGAGATTGAGGTTTGTTACGCCTGCTTAAATTATTTTCTTTACTTTCTTTTCGCTGTTTATATAACAATTTTTGAGGGGTCATTGTAAACACCTTCGAAGGTGACATTCAAATCTATGGCGCACTCTACCTTCTGTAAAGCCAGTTTATTGCATAATAAAGGACCTCCTGTTGATTGATCACAGTCTTGAACATTCGTAGTGAGACACCATTAAAACCTTTGGAATCAAAAGGTATTTGTTTGTAAACATTTCAAGCAGGCAATTTTATTGTACACCTTCTTTTCCAGATCACGCACGCTTGGTAATGGTGTTCCTGATTTCTCAACATTTTTCGTTTCTCGAGAAATGAGAAATAATCAATTATCAAATTTCTCGAGAAATTCTAGTTGGTAACGACATTCCGCGCGTGACGATGAAGCTAATTAATAGTGCGCGAACAAATGTGAGATGAACAAATTCGTTACGCGTAAAGGACGCTCGTAAAACGGGCAACAGTGTTGGAGGCGACAAAAGAACATCCGGAACATTAAGTGTATTTGCGAATGAATCAATTTCGCGTGCGTTTCGACGAGGCTGGTTTAATGGCGGCACCGATATGACCGTTAGGCTGCCGGCGTACACTGAAATGGAATTTTTTAATTGAGCCGCGCGGAACGATTTTATGAATCTGGGCGATGATACATGGCACGCGCGCAACCGTCTCACGTTAGACATAATTAGGGTATTTCTTTTTTTTCTTTTTCAGCGAAACAAGCTACACGGTCAACGAATCTTTTATGGTCCCGTGTTCCCGCCGCTTTATTACCCACTTTCTAGCGGCATTACCAATGAAAATAAGTCGCTCGTCGGCGCAATACATATTTAGAGGGAACGTTATCTGCATTTTCTCGATTCCTTGACACGCGAATCGGCGAGCGATTTAATCGACGCTTCGCTGCGCCGTGCAGCAACTCGATGATCGTCTTAAATCGAGTCGATGATAATCAATCAACCTCGTGGACACGCTTCGGTGATCATCAATTGGCATCGTTAGCGACAATATAACAAATCGTATCGGTGATTCGCGGCTGCAACTGGATAGCTTAACATCCACACGTTTCGAATTTAATTTGGTAGAAAGCTCGCTATAAAAAGGACGTTAAAAGCCGCTGGAAATATGTGATTAGACACACTTGAGAAGTTCCACAGATAAAATTGGAAGTAGCAGAATTGAGAACGAACAGTTTTAATGGTTTCTTCTGCGATTTATGTTAATTGTATTTTGTCGCAGTTGTGCGATTAACACTGCATTTCTTATCCTCGAAAAATGGTCGACATTTCAACTGTGATCGTTTCGTAAAAACAAATAGTGGAACTGTAAACCGGGACTCATTTTGAAGCTTGAAGCCTCTACTTTCGCAAACCGGTGTTCATTTTCATCTAAGAGGTTTTTGCATGATCTAAAAGGTGGAAAACTGAAGAACCATTTTTCTTAAAAAATGCTGCAGATTCAAACGTCTCTAAAAACTTTGAAAAGTTTTTCTCGTAAATGAAACTGTCATAGATTTGAAGATTGAAGCCTCCTCTTTGCTACGAATCCTTAAAACTTAATGTAAGATTTCTTTTTTACTGTTTCGTGGATACTAAATGAGGAACAATTTCGCTCGTGTAAACCCCAATGGTGTAACTTATACTAGTTTAAAGTCGCCGGCACGCGTTTTATTCAAAGCTCGATAAAACGACTAAAAAAAATCGTTCATTAATTTAGAAGGTGTCATTTTAACGCGGAGGTTTCAACGTTTAAATCTATGGTGATTCCCAAGAAATTTTTTCAAGTTGTCATAGTTTCATATACAATTAGTAGTCGATTTCACAGAAACTGTAATCAAATTGGAAGAACGAGTTCGATTTTACAAAAACTGTAATAAAATTGCAGCAACATGTTCTGTTTGACAAATGACATGTTGGAATTGAAACAACATGTTCTGGGTCACAAAAGACATGTTGGAGTTAAAACAACATGTTCCGTGTCGCAAAAAACACGTTGGAATTGAAACTACATGTTCTGTTACACAAAAGACGAACTGGAGTTGAAACAACAAGCTCTTCTCCACAAAAGACAAAATGGAATTGAAACAGCATGTACCATTTTACAAAAGACATATTAGAGTTGAAACAACATGTACTGTCTCGCAAAAGACATATTGGAATTGAAACAACATGTTCTGTGTCACAAAAGACACGTTGGAATTGAAACTACATGTTCCGTATCGCAAAATACATATTGAAGTTGAAACAACATGTACTGTCTCGAAAAAGACATATTGGAATTGAAACAACTTATTCTCTTTCCAAAAATACACATGGGAATTGAAACTACATGTTCCGTATCGCAAAATATATATTGGAGTTGGACAACTTGTTCTCTTTTAGAAAAGACACGTTGGAATTGAAACCACACGTTCTATATCCGAAAAAACATATGGTAGTTGAAACAGCATGTACTGTCTCACAAAAGTCACTGGAATTGAAATAACACGTTCTGTATCACAAAAGATTCGTTGGAATTGAAACTACATTTACTGTATCACACAAGACAAATTGGAATTGAAACAACATGATCTGTTTCACAAAAGACACGTTGGAATTGAAACAACATGTTCCGTTTCACATGAGACATGTTGGAATTGAAACAACATGTACAGCCTCACAAAAAACATATTGGAATTGAATCAATATGATCTGCTCCACAAAAGACAAATTCGAATTGAAACAACATGTTCGATTTTACAAAAGACAGATTGGAGTTGAAACAACATGTACTGCCTCACAAAAAACATATTGGAATTGAATCAATATATTCTGTTTCACAAAACACACGTTGGAATTGAAACAACATGTTCTGTTTCACATGAGACACGTTGGAATTGAAACAACATGTTCTGTTTCACATGAGACATGTTGGAATTGAAACAACATGTACTGCCTCACAAAAAACATATTGGAATTGAATCAATATGATCTGCTCCACAAAAGACAAATTGGAATTGAAACAACATGTTCGATTTTACAAAAGACAGATTGGAGTTGAAACAACATGTACTGCCTCACAAAAAAACATATTGGAATTGAATCAATATATTCTGTTTCACAAAACACACGTTGGAATTGAAACAACATGTTCTGTTTCACATGAGACACGTTGGAATTGAAACAACATGTTCTGTTTCACATGAGACATGTTGGAATTGAAACAACATGTACTGCCTCACAAAAAACATATTGGAATTGAATCAATATGATCTGCTCCACAAAAGACAAATTGGAATTGAAACAACATGTCCCGTGTCACAAAAGACAAATTGAAATTGAAACAACATGTCCTGTTTCACAAAGAGCAAAGTTTCTGGCTGAAGAAAAAGGACTGCCTGACTTCCCGAGTAGCAACAATGTAAAAACCGACGGCAGTGCGGTGTCCTTTGTTCGTCGAAGATTGCATCCATCTTGGATCGAATGGAGTGTCGCATCGTAAAACCGAATGTTCAAACAATTTACGCGCGAGGGGGAGGGGGTAGCGGGGGCAGAAATAAACGCGGGAACGTTCAGATGAATAGCGTCGAAGCTAGACGAGAGCAATTTCCCGTGAAACGGTGAATTGCATCTAAGAATCGGTCGAGTGCCCCGGGAGCTCGCCACAATGGACCACGAAAAAGGTAAGAATCGATCGGGAATGATAATCGGCCGGAAGGGTGGAGCTCGCCAGGTGAGAGGTGCAAAGAGGAGCATAGAAAGTCCGCATCATGAAATTGCATTCCATAAAGAATGGAAAGTCGGTGCGTATTCCTTTTCTTTTATAAACCCCCTTCCCGAGCCGAGCCCCGCCTGCCCCGCGCGCACTCTGTACGTCGTTCGCGGAATGTGTGAATGTGAAACGAATTGTTGTGAAATACTGGAACAATTCCTGATCGAGACTGCTCGCCTCTGGCTTTTTTCCGGCCCGCAGACGTCGTCGCTTCGGATTGTGTACACCCAATCAGAAACATCACCGAGGAGTACGACGACCGACGACTGGGCTAGATTAAGGCAAGGAGGTCACGTGCTACTGGTGTGTAGCTGTGGTATGGTTACGCATGTGCCATTCCACGTCAAATCGCAGAAAAATCGGCGAGCCGAGCAGTTTCTTCTCGAACGGTTACGCTTTGACGAGAATTCGAAAAATTACACGCTTCTTCTTCATTATTCTCCTTCGGAACTTTTACCGACATATTTCTGACGATTTTCCGATTCGAATGACACCAAGCATGACACGGTTTGGTTCACATGTACTTGTTTAATTCACCATATAGTCAAACATCGATTATCCGAACTATTCGGCTCAGACAATAGCACAGCTATCTAATTACGATCTTAGATCAAATTTGTGCTGCGAACTGTTTACTATTCCTATAGCGTCGGTTCGGATAATCGAGGTTCTTCGAAATAGTCGACCGAGCACGCAATTATGGTCCGATTTGTGTCGTGTTTGGTTTCGTTTTAACCAGAAAAATGTCACAAATGTATTGTTAAAGCTTTCATAAGAAAATAATGAAAGACAAGGTAGGGGGAAAAATTGTACAAATATCGTGCACATCTTTTTCTCATATATCGAGGCATTACTGTAGTTTCTTGTTATTGCGTTACTCTTCTTAAGATTAATTAGCCGTGTTTCTTATTTTAAATTTCCATTCGCTAACGTGTGATACCTTTTTTACGCTACCCAGATTAGATCGTGATTTCGAAAACTTTCTATTGCATCCTTTTTACGTACTTTATCATGCCAAACCGTAATACCGACTTGAATTAATGGACAGTGCACCGAAGCAATTTGGCCAGCGTTATTAACAGAGACAGGAAATAGTACGAGTCGTTTTGCATCTAGTTTATTGGTTTTCCTGTCGTTCAAGTTGTCATTTTCAAGTCCTCGTTCTGTAACGTCTAAATTCGAAATTCTAGAGCAACGGGAAAACTTAATAAACTCTGCGACTAGGGGAATGGTAATAATTAATCTGCTCGTTATGCTTGCCACATGAGCAATTGATCGATGGGAAAGTTGGCGGATGGCCGGCAGCCGTTCACCAACGTAATTCCGTGATTACGCGCATTAAGTTCAACTCTATTTATATTATTAAATCAAACCGTCGTCGGCCATATTAAGAAAGTGAATTAAAACCGTTGAACGGTTACATCCGCTATCGTTTATTCTTATTACTAACGGCCAGCTGGATGCACTTTCTGATACCAGTTTCTAATTAGTAGCTCTCCATTCTGCCGCAATTTATGAACTATTTCTTGACATAAATTCCTGTTCCACCGTGCTGAATAAAAACAGTTTCGAAGTTTAGTCTACAATGGCTTTCGTTGTAACATGCATTAGGTGTTTTTAAATAATTAGTGCAACCGTGGAGGGACTCTGATATTTTTCTAGATATTCTTTGTCTGTTAATAATGATTCCAAATAATAAAGACTGTACATAATAATGTACATTGTACACAATGATTACATAAAATTCGGTCCCAATAGTTCGCTTGAGTCTTAACATTATAGTAGTTCCATTTTGGGTTTGGTTCGCGGATTAAGAACCCCGCCATTGAGTCTCTCGTGACAGCGGGCTGGCATGCGTGGCCGGGCACCGTTGCCAGTAATCATAGCTATCAAAACAGGCTCCAGTCCCGTCGCTATTCATATCGGAGCCGAGAAAGTAAGTAGCATTCGCTGCTTACCGGGTCTGCAGCGCAAGAATAGTGTCAAGTACAGCCCACGGAAGCAGAAACGTGAGAACGGCCGTCAGAAGGACGCGGCCGATCATTAATCATAAAACATCTCTGCGAGAGTTTTTCGTCCGAGGCTCGGGTATCAGCGGATCCGATCGTGATAGACAAACTGGCCCGCGCACGTGCGCGAGACCTCGTGATCGATCTTCCACGCGATTAGGATCGTCCCAGGAAGTATGCTACCGTAGTCGGATTCGCGAGCTTACACGACAAGTGGCTCGGCTCGCGTTCGAAAATATTTTTCTGCATTTAAACTTCGTTAAAATTCTCTAACCCATGATGCCTTCTCGCAAACCACCCACGCCAATGATTTCGTGATTTCGAAAATCTTTTATTGCATCCTTTTTGTGTATTTAATCATAATACGAATGCATAGATGCAAACCAAAAGAAAACCAAAGAAAATCGCACGTGCCCGAGATCGATCTTCCACGCGATTAGGTTCGTCCCAGGAAGTATGCTAGCGAAGGATACGTCGTCGGATTCGCGAGAATACGCGACAAGTGGCCCGGCCCGCGTTCGTAAAACGGTCCTTTACGAGTGAAACGCGTTCAACGCTGCCTCTTCCTCGGATTAGAGCATTAATTAACCCATTTCCGGGGAGATACCCGGCTCAGATTACCCGCGGCACATAAATCGCGATTGTTCCGACGACAAAACGCAGATAGGATCCGCGGACCCCTTTTCTAATCTGGAGCACGGCGCGATTTATCGCGTGGCGAGCTTGTTTTCGTAAATCTTGTTCAATCCGCGGAAATCGCGTCTTCGGAAATTAGACGATTCCTGTGGATGCTTAAATCTGTCCTCGAAGAGTAATCACGTGAAGCTCAGCAGCAATTGAGACGGCTGTTGTTTCCGGGACTGAAAACATAAATTAAACCGTATCACTCATTTACTAATCGTAGGTAATCGTAAATTATTTTAGTTTTGCAAAACACCAGTAAAATGCCTGTTAGGAATCATATTCATCTTTCTACTGTTTCAAACTGCATCCACTCATTTTTTTTTTACAAATGCATGAAATCCGCAGTCTATAGGTAATAAATAAAGAGAAATTATGTTGAATTATGTTCGCCCCAATACATTTTCTGCTCGTCTCTGATTTCATTCATTTATTACTGAAGTGAAGGGACCAAATGCAAAATGGTAACAATCTAAAAACATTCAGAAATGTTTATTCTGCAGAAAAATCCGCAGCCTACTCGTCACAAGGTCAAAGGACGCGTCCCTTAGTGGTCCGCAAGCATCCCCCGACGATTAACGTAACCGATTACAAAACGTTCGGTACATTTCCTGGCCTATCGATTCGAGCCTCGAAAACGACAAGCCCGGACCAGCAAAGATGATCAACCCAGTGTAACCTAAGCCCGTCGTTAATTTCTACCGGGCACTGATTCCGCGTACACTCGTCGCCTGTTGACAAAGCCGAGCCGGTGGAATTCGAAACATCGTTGTCGAAGAGGTGTGCTTGGCAACAGACCGCGTCGCATCCGGATTTATTTTCCGTCTTTCAGGTATTATTGGTTTCCCTACTTGAGACAGTATCGGTGTAGAGTGGCTCGTATCTGTGACCGGTCACGCCGAGTACACTGGCTGACAAAATTATAGAACTTCTCGCAACATCAGAATAATTTAATTAACACTAGAACGACCGAACAACAAATGCGACTGACGTATATTGCTTTGTAACAGCGACAAGACTGTAACCATTCAGACTTCATACAACTTTTGTTGTAATATGTGCTTCAATGAAGAGGTTCGTTAAAAAATTTCCGATGAAAACATTTTTACAATTTCAGTAATTGTAAAAGAAAAAATTAGGAACCAGTTATTTTGACTGCTCCGGTCGTTCTAGTGTTAACTCTTCTTCGATTCGTTCTTTAAAATGATCACAGCTTCTTTATCTGCGGAGAAAGAAAATTTGTTCTTATTGTAAGTTTACGTTTATTTTCAATAAATGACTTATTAAATATTGGTTAGAAAAGAATGGAATTTTATTTTGTGCTGAAGCGAAAGTATAATACTTAGTATTTAATACGCATTTGGTTATTACACGCTTTAGATATGACACGTATCATAGGCACGTGTACATATGATACATACAATATCATTTATATATGGGGTAAATGTGCCCTATTTTGACCCCTACACAGTATCAGTCCTTCTTCCTTCTTCCAATCAGTCCAATCTTCCTAAAACAATTTTTTAATAATAAAAGATATCCACTAAGAACCTGTAGATTTTAATGAGCACAATGGTCAACCTACCAAATGGCCGGAGTCTAATGGTAATCCTGCTATAAACTTGTACAGCATCTTGTCCTCATAGAAAATATTTCAGACATAGTATATCAACAATAAGAACACTTAAGGTGGTTGACTACTGGAACAATGACCCAACTTATATTACAAATGTCGTAACGCGTACAAGCATGAAGTGAGAAATATCTCAAATAAAACTTAAAAAAGACATTTAAAGATGTACGAAATGGACGTAGGACATTTCGGCATGAACTGAGCATGAAACGGGCATGCTATGGATGCACGGTGCTGTCTGTGTGTTTCAAGTAGCATGATCCGCGCTGCCTGAACCCCTGCCGGCAAACGTGAAAACGGACAGCGATAGTCAGCCGCAGGCAGCACGCGCTCGCTGTTCGTCCGAAGCGCATGAACTTCGACAATCGCGAGCGGAACGCGGTCGGCGTATAAATAGCAGGCGCTTGTGTGACCGATACGACAAATACATCGTCGCGTAGACGAGCAGATAAGTATCTTACAAACCCGATACGATCAGAAAATCAAAACGAGGTGTCGGCGCAATTCCTACAAATGTTCTTCGAGTGAGAAAATAACTAGATAGAGGACATAGCGAAAGGAACGTCTGGAAGTCTGTGTGTGCGTGTCGGATCGCGCTGCAGGTTGAATTTCCCGCCGTGTGGAGCGCCAATCGTCGAGCACACCGCGGCCGTGGGTGCACACCCGCCAATCGTCCGTGATGCTGCACACGAGGACCCTCGCCGTCGCCGTAGCATCGTCGTCCGTTGTCGAAAATCTGTTCGCCTCTCGTCTGCGGCATTTGACCGGCAGCCATGTTGGCTACCTGGGTATCCTCGACGTCCGTGGCTTTCACCGCGGCCCTATATCGCGCGAGGTCATGCTCCAAAACTACCAGAAGGTGCGCGAGAAGTATAAATGTAAGTAGCCAGCAGCAGCCGACGCCGCCATCTTTACCGCTGTCCTCTTCTCGCGCGCGATCGTCCGTGCGCCTCTCTTCCGGACCGAGTCGCGGCCGCTTCGATCTGCGCAGGCGCGACGCGTCCGGCGCATGCGTAGTTGTACGCGCAAGCGCAGTAGCGACAGTCGTTTCAATATTTCGAATCGATGGCATTGGCGCGCGAGACCTTGATACCGCGTTGATCGCGTGGTCACACGGAAATTGTAATTGATGCCTCTCAATGAAGAGGATTGATCCCTCTCTTTGTCATGCGTACGGACGCACGGTATACTCTCTTATGGTATACTCTCCCTGCCACGGAGGACGGAAACGTTCGATTCACGTTTGATCTTGGGGGCAACGTTATCGTGAAACGTTGCGAGAGCGTTGCACGCGGAACTATTTACTATTTACATATTCTCTGCTGGCGGACGTCCAATGTCTTCCGCGACGTCTATTAGCGACGCGTTGCTTCAACCGATCGCCATGATTTATACATCTCTCGGGGGTACCTAACCTACTTGCCACTTGCCGATCTACCGGGTGGCCGGTAATTCAGCACTGTCCAAATCTTGTTCGGTGCACGATCCTTTCCGATTAATTTAATTTCAGGGATTCATTTTATTTAGTTCCAAAATGAGAGCTTCAGTTTGTAGCTCATTGCAACGGTAACCGGGTTCGATGAAATTGACCGAAATCCACAAAACCCGTTTTTTAAATTATCGTTACAGGTTCGGATAAAAATTATTATCTCTCCAACCAATTGCAATCTAAACAAATTTTTGTTCACTCATTCACTAGCAAGCTAGCCCATCTCGAAAAATTTCAACTCACTTGGACCAATTTTGAAAAAGTTATGAAAAGGTGTCAGCACACTCTCCGATTCGACTGTATATAAAAGTATAGTTTTTACCGTACTTAATGAAGCATGAATGTACTTTATACTTGCTAGATTGTATTTTAGATGCGCACGAAGAAGATACTATTTTTACTGTACGTGTCTGATCCCAGAAGTTCATTTTAAAAAAATGGAAAACAAGTGAGAGATTAGAAAACTATAAGTACTAGAAATGTAGTGAGGAAAGAGATAACGTTGCAATAATGGCGACGTCTATTGCAAGTAGAATTGGTAAGCATTAGACAGACACTTGGCTGTATGGAAAATGATTCTGTGTACGCCTGTGGTTTAACTTTATAGATAAGGACAATGTATTCTCGACTATATCTGAATTTACTGGACACCCTGTATCGCGTGTAACTAACCTTGAAGTGTTGAACCTTAAGTAAGTTTCCGAAGATAATACAATTCAGTTAACAGCTTAGGAAGTTATGTTGCTCGATAGAGCCGGTAAACACGAAGTTTACCGTGGTTAATTGATCAAACTATGTCAGTATACTTTAAGAATCAGGAAACGATTCGACGCAAACAACCACGTACATCGCACTACCTAAGACAATAATGTTGAACGTAACAGAATAAGAGACTCGCTGAATTATGCTGTTAGAACAGGTTCGATAATGATTATCTAACTTGTTGTTCCACTGACGTCTACTATTTCATAATGAACTTATTGAATTCGCGACGGATGTAATTCTAAAATATCATCCTTGAAACGTTATTAACTGAATTTCTTAAACTCGTACAACGCTGCAGATTTTCCGCTTGACATTTTTGCGCGCGATTAAACACGGAAAATAGAACAGGACAGCGATAACGCGATTTTGCCCTGTAACTACCTTCCCGGCCGAGGTAAAGGGTTGCAACCCGAGGCAGAAGGTTTTTCCTTGGCAATGGAGGACACTTTTTGCTCCCTTATCCGACCATACCCTTTTCAACGAAATTGCAGTTTTAACGCGTCCACTGAAAAATCAAAGCGGTCTCGATCAAAGAAAACCTGAAAAAAAGGATCATTTACTTTTTAAACAGAACTTCAGAATCTAATTTCATCTTTATGAATGTACGAGGCGGAGTTTTTGCCCAGCGAAAAGAAAATTTTCTGCTTTCGCTCGCTGCGACCAAAAGTTCTTCTTTTTACACTCTAGGCTCTTTTGAAATCGACTGCAGGCTGATGAGGTTCTGTTGCATACTGCGTTAGATAAGCGACTCTACCATTTGATAATTTTCAATATTAAAAATTCTGATCTTTTAGCAACTACTTGTGGGCAAAATTCTCGTTAGTCGATTTCTTAGCAATGTTTCTAAAACAAAAACTCTCATATCTTGCAATTAATTTATTTTTACTTATCACCAGATTTGATTACTTATGGGTACCCCTAATATTTAAAAAAAAATGTTTATTTTCCATAAAGATCCGCAGTCTACTTATCACATTCGCTAAGCAACAAATGTCAGCTTTAGTGCCCGGTGGGTCCAGCCCGAAAACAACCGCTGCAAACATAATCGAGGCAAGCCAGCAGAAATGTCTGTCTGGTTAATTAATACCGGCGCACCGTAGAAACGAGAAAAACGGACGGGGGGAGGGGAGGGGGGAGAACCGTCAGAAAAATCTAGGACGGTGAAAACCGTCTCGTATCGAGCAGCTGCGGGACAAAACGAGAGCGCGGACTTATCGCGAGCCGAAGTCGGAGGAGTAACGCACGTGGCGTGCGTTATCCTGCGGGATTATGGCGAACAGGGGCCCGATGCAAGGCCGTGCGACGTCACGTGCATACGAATCGTATTCTGCACCCGCGTCCATCTGATAGGGCCTATCGGCGGGCTACGCGGGACATTATGCTGCACAAAGTAACTGTCCGTTTTTAAATTATGCCACGCCCGATGCGCGACACGATAAGAAAAGCAGAAACATTAACGAGCGTGCGAATACTCGCGGCTACTGATACATGCGCGTTTAATTATGCGGCTGGTAACCACCCAAATATAAACCGGACTTTCTCGCTAAATTTTTCGTTCCACCGGAATTTATACACCTGGAATGTCGACCACGCGTTAGGTGTACAAATTAAACCATTTGCATCATTAGCGTATACGTACGCTCAATTTTCCTGGTCGCTGTCACCGGGGCGTATATATTTACTCTCAATTTTCCTGGTCACTGTCATCGGAGCAGTATGCATACGCTCAACTTTGTTGGTCACTGTCATTATTCGTTAGCCAAAAAATAGAAAGGTGTTGTTGGAGATGAAAGTAGTAATTCTGATTTTTTCTTATAATGCCGAAATATGAAGTTCTTTTACTTCTAGTCATTTTTGTACTTAGATGTAATTTAAAAAAAAAGTTTGGCGATAAAGGCCTTCTTTTCATATTTCCTTGTGATGCAAATGAGTTAGTCCGTAGCCCTCGCGATTCGTCCATTGCAACTTCGTTTCAGATACAAATTTGTTAAAGGATTAAGATATTATCTGTAGGATGGAATAAACACAGGGTGCCCTAAATGAATTTTCCATTATTTCCCAAACTATAGCTGCTCGGAAAGAATTCGGGAGAGACATCTTCCGGTAGTCACAAATCTTCTCTAAGTGGACGTGCTTCTAAGCTAAATTTGGAACGGCACTAAATGACCTTGAATGACCTTGGAAGAAGAAAGTATTATGGGTTAGTGAATTCGCCTCTGGATAGGCTACACCTAAATAGAAACATACAGTTCTGTATAGAGGTCACCTTGAAATGTCGGAAACTCGTCCGAGATGTGTTCCCCTAAACAGAGTAAGTTTTATTTGAAAAATGTTTTTACAACGAGCTGTAGTTTGGGAAATAATAGCGTGCGAAACTCTCAAATGGGACAGCCTGTACACAGAAAATGGTGGGGATTAGTTTCCCGACTTGACCATAATTTGACGGTTCGTGAATGAACAAAATATTTCTGGAGAGAGGGCCACGAATTAATTTGTACGCCAAATATACAAAATTGTGTAAGATTGAAAATGGATTCTGGGAGGTCCTGGTAACGATGAAGCAAACGGCCTCTGGGTCGAGCCGGAAGCGGTCGGAGACCCTTTTCAATTAGACCGTTAGGTCGTGTAGCAATCGAAGCTAACCGTGTAATTGTCTGCCGCAGCGAAAAAGCTTCCCCAAGACGTGAATCCTAAGGGGGTGTTCGCGTGCAACGAGCTGGACTTGAAGGAGGTGCAGGTGTACGGTTTCGACTACGATTACACACTGGCCTGTTACAAGCCGTCCATGGACTATCTGCTGTACAACCTTGGCCGCGACATGCTCATCCAAAGGTACAAGGTACGCGATCGAAAATATCATTAGCTCAGGAAAAGAATAGCACCCGAGATTTCGGGTTCGGGTCGGAACCCCGAAAGTTTATAAATTGTAGTCGGATCGGGTCGATTGGGGTCCCGGAAGTTTGCAATGTTCGGTTACCCGGGTGAAGTTTGAGGATTCTAAAAATTTGTAACTAATCCAATTGTACAGGGTGTATAAAAATTATATGTCACGACCAGCATAGCTGGATTCTGCACCTCTGGATCGGTGGAGATCTGTTAAAAAAATGGACCGCAAAATTGACCTTGACCTTGAAAATCAAGGTCAAACGGTCGAAAATTTTGTCTCGATCGGATCGTATAGTACTCGTCGCGAGGAATAAAAGTCTGAAAGGAACCATGGGTCTCTTGTCAACCGTTCACATAAAAAACGATGTTAGAATTCCATTTACGTTCTAGAATAAAAGCTTACTTACCTTCCGAAAAAAAAAATACGTCGGTGTCTGTGAACGGCCGAAAGTTCGAAGCCGACGTCGACGGCGAGGAGGACGACGTCGCAACGAGACTAATTCGCAGGAAAGTTCGTCTAACTCGTTTCTGCTCTCGCGAGTTCGGCTCGTCAGCGGGCGTTTTCTCGAAAATCAAGCGACAATTACGGCCGAACGAGAATTTCAATTGAAACTTGAGGCAAACCCGTTTAATCGACTGTACAGTACCCCGAGGGAATCAGCAGCCTCGAGTACAACGAGAATTTCGCTGTTCGCGGGCTCCATTATGACATCGAAAAGGGTCTGCTCCTGAAACTCGACAGCTTCTTGCAAATTCAATTTGGCGCCGTTTACCGCGGCCTGCATCCGGTCCCCGACGACGAGGTCCTCAGGCTCTATAAAAACAGGATAATACCGATCGCCTATGTCGAGGCGCCCCATAAACACTCTCACGTAAGCATGGTTTAACGGATAAAGAGCATGCGGTACCCGCTCATAATTATTCGAACGACAGAGGCTTTGCCCGGACCTCTACAAGGTAAATGTCCCGTGTTGTTCTTCGCGTAAACGATTATCTAGCCGCGGCAGTCAGCTTTACACGCACCGGCTACCGTTCAGCGAGTATTCTGGCCTTGAACTCACAAAAAATCAATTTTCTTTTGCATTTTCTCTCTGCCGAAGGATTTCCTTCAATTGGTCAAATTAATTTAGTTATAGGCATTTGAAATTATTTCCTACATGACTCAATTCTATTAAACGTTGCGATAAAATTATCTGTTACTTTATTCGGATCACTTGGAATTTGAATAAAAATTAAACAGCCATGTAATAAAATAATCAAGAGAAATATTCGAATAATCATTTTTCTAAATAATTATTAATCATTTTTCTAATATATCATTCGAATCATACCCTGGTCTGATTTAATTTCCATACGAAGTGACTTCATTTTTCAAATGTGCCTTGCACTTTTTGATTTTTTAAAATAATTCGAATAATCATGAGCAATACTGTGTGCAGTACGTATAATTGATAAAAAGTTTCTTTTCCATATTTGTAACGTATTGTGATCTATCTTTACGTCCATTGTGGATCAACTGTGCGAATCCACAACTGTGAATCCCCTTTTCTACAGTACTCTTAACTTAACAAAGAACAATATGCACATAAACACAATAGTTTCAAAAAGAAACTTCGAAACCTAGTCCTTCAAGTTATAAGCAACAAAGATCTCCTATGACTAATTGTAAACGATACATTTTCAGCGCCGTTATTCCCATTCCGACTGATAAGTCGATCATTGTGTTTTTTAAAAATAGAATTTTTGTATTTCTAACTATTTTTAAAAGCAGTTCGAAGCTTTTGTTCTTTACCGAAGGTGTTCGTCAGAAATATTGTTTCCGACACGTTCCGTTAACAATTAAGTATTCAACCATATCCTCTCTTCAAGGTCGATACCTTGCATGCACGAACCTACACGTATCCCCAATTGTTCCGCTGAAAAACTATAACTGGACAAACTTTGCAGCAACTTAAACGTCTTCTGTTTGTTTGCATGCGTCGATACGTGTGTTTTTCGTGATGGAATTTTCGCAACGTTATCGTATAGAAAGTGAGTATATATCCCCGAGGTGTTTTTTATTCGCCTAAGTGTCTCCAACGTTCGGATGTAATGGAGTTTTCTTGACACAGGAGGCGTTGCACCGATCGAAAATGATTCAACTCGCCGATTTATTCTCAGTACCGGAAATGGGGCTTCTGTGCAACGTCACAGAATATTTCCTTCGCAACCACATCGACTACCACCCTGAAATACTCTTCAGGGACGTGAAGGCGAGTAGAAACACCTCAACATTCATTCCAAAGTTAATTTCAAAAATTTACGTCGAAATTCATTTTGACATTTCATTTCAATTCTAGAAAATTCTGACCAATTTCGAGAAATTCTGACTAATGTAAAATACAGTGATATTAATTTTCTTCTCTTCTCTCATTGCAGAACTCTGTGCAAAGTTGCCACCCTATAATGCACGGTCTAGTGGTGCAAAATGTGTCGGAGTATTTGGAACAGAACAAGGACATAAAGAAGTTCTTCGATCGACTGAAAAACTCGAACAAAAAGATGTTCTTAGTGACTAACAGTCCCTTCCATTTCGTGTAAGCGTCGCAACTTACAATTATAATAATTCATCCATCCACCCCTGAATTTCAATTCGAATTTTCCCCAAGATCAAATCCAGATTTTACAAAACAAGACCAACACTCTTCAAGCTGATCTCGATTAAAGCTGTAATGAAAAGTGGAAAAATTATAGTTTGGAAGCAACCGTGGAGAACTTCTTCTTGAGACTTTTTGAGAAGTTTTGAGAGTACGCTATTGTTTTCTTCGCAGTGACACGGGGATGAAATTCTTGGTCGGCGACAACTGGAAAGATTACTTCGACGTGGTGATAGTCCAGGCAAGGAAACCGAAATTCTTCACCGAGGAAAGTAGGCCGCTCCGAATCTACGACGAAGTGAATAAAACTCAATTATGGGATCGAGTCACGAAGCTCGAGAAAGGTGTGATATACCTCGAGGTAAGCATGATTTCTTCCGATTCGCCGGCGTCGAATTTGAATAGTAACGCTTCCAATCCTAGGGCACGGTTAAACAACTGCAAGACATGACCGGTTGGCGAGGACACCAAGTATTATACTTCGGGGACCATCCCTACAGCGACCTGGCGGACGTCACCTTGGAACATGGCTGGAGAACTGGTGCCATAATTAAAGAGCTGACTGTGAGCAAAAGTTCTTATATTAATGGACTGCAGGAAATTGTTTCGAATGTCTTCCCCTTTTTGTTTCTTCTACAAATTAATTTAAAAGATAATTTTCATCAAACACTTTAGAAATATGATGACTTAAACATTGAAAATAGTCTTGCCAATTTCAAAAACGTCATTTAACTTCCACTCTAATTTTTTGCTAGACACTGAAAGCCGCCATTTTATCTGTTGTAATGACAAAAAAGTAACTGAAATAAAGCACAGGTATGGTAAAACGTCCGATTTCTTTTTACTTCTGTTGTAAGAAGTGTCTGTTTAAAATGAAACATAATTTGTTGATTTAAATTATAGAGAAACAAAAAAGTTGTTTTCACCCACATGCATTCCTCAGAGTGCAACTACCCCTATTTTCATTTTGTAAATACTGAAAAGCATCCAATTTCTTTTCATATCTATTGTAAGATGTATTTTCTAAAAATATGGCACTATAAAGTAAACATAATTTCCTAGGATCCTTAGAAGGATGCTAGGAAATTGATTTTGAAGTTTCCTGGATCATATAAAGCATACAACTATAGCTAAATAATGTTCGAATTGATTTGCAGCATGAGATATCAACGTTGAACAATCCTAAATTCAAGGAAAACGCTAATTGGTTGCAAATGTTGACTGGCCTGATCGAGGAGCACCAGGACTACGAGGGACCGGATGTGAAGACTGTGCTGAACGAGTGGACCAACGAGAGGGACGAATTAAGGAACGAGATAAAACGCGTGTTCAACGAGCAGTTCGGCTCTGTGTTCAGAACGTACCACAATCCCACGTACTTTTCTAGAAGACTCTTTCGGTTCGCCGACATTTATATGAGCTCGATCACGAACCTGTTCGAATACTCGACGAGTCACACGTTTTACCCTAGAAGAGGCGTGATGCCTCACGAATACACAAGCTACTTCGTTTAAACATGCGAGTCTGCGTTCGAACTCGCAGCTAGCTGTGTGTTGCCATATTTCGTTTTCTTTCTTTTTTCCCGAATCTGCTTACCCGTTAGAGCTTTCGACGCAAACAAATCAAAAATGTCCCGGATAGTATAGCACGTTGCAATCCCGGAAGTAAGACGCTTAATCCCAGAACGACTTCTGCCGAGTTTGACTTGTTGCTCGAGTGATTTCGAATGCATTTCGTCAAGTTTGCTTTCCGAAAAGCGAAACAGTTTACAATGATATGAGCAGTAGTCAAACGAATGTCTTAAAATGGTCATTTGTTGAGTCCGTGTAAAGTCAAAGATTTGAAAGCCATAATATATTTGAGTATAACAAATACCACGCTTATGATATTCTGTATGTAAAATATGTCTTGTATGTCTTGCTTCATATTTCTGGTATTCGATAGAGAAGAATTTGTACATTGTTGGTGTAGTTGATAATTTTATGAAACAGGTTGAAATCCCAGAAGTTCTGCTGGCGTTAACAAGTATTTTCCTGTGGTGTAAATAAAAAGAGAATATCAGACTGCTGAAAGCCAAATGATGTATGTTAGGGGACAAGTATAGATCCGCTACGTTGTCCAAACGAATCTAGAGTAACGTAAAATTATTTCAACAAAACAATTTGCTCGAACTTACCGTTGCGCATATCCTAACGTTCGATGTAATTGAATCAAACATAATTTTTTGGTAGAGGTCTCGATGGTAGAAAAAGAAATGATCAAATCAGTAACGCTTAATGCCGAAGTGTGTAAGATAATACATAGATGACGATAATGAGAGTTAACCGCTTGTTAGAACACTTTAAAAACTGTTGAGCTTCGTATATTTTATTCACTATGGAATATATATATATATATTTTAATATATATATAATATATTTTGAAATATATATATTTTATTCAGGTACAAAATCGATCGTATTAAACACTATATAAATGACAAAATCTATTATCAAAGCGTATGTATGTGTATCATAGATGAAATACCGCAAAGTGGACGTATAAAACTTATTCTATTATGTCCTTATAATAAAGTACAATTTAGAATAAATAGGATACAGAAGTCTAAGTTAATAGGGCTAATCCTAGTAACTGTGATTATACTTCCATCGAGCTTACTTTTTCATGTTAGTACTTTCTGTTATTATACAAAATGTACACACAGTGCGAATGATTCTTACTGCCTATAGCATGGCGGAATATGAAATCCAAACAAGAATCATCGAGACATTATGTATGTTAAATGATATATCGAAGCTAGCTAAAAAATTCTACTCAATATTTTCTTTATCGGATTAGCATAAATTGTTTTACATTCGTATATCTTCCTCCGTAAGAATGATTACAACGCTTACATGAATGTGTTCAAGATATACAGAAATGATTGTAATAGTCAATGAAAATAAATCTAGACGATTCTATTGTGATGTACACAATTTATATTGGTATTTGCTCCTTTCCCAAATTCCATAAGCTTCTCGATTTCATTTTAACTATATAAAATGTGATGCCATCATTGTCTAGAATTCTAGAACGTAATTGTCTTATAGTGATATTTTGTGCGAGATAATTGTCAAATACTTTAGAAGTATAATACAAAATAAGCGATTAATAAAATCGATAGGAAATATACGATAATAAGCCGTATGTAAATAAGAATTCTGAATTTATAATGTTATTGTTTTATAGCTGTAGAAATAAATGTACAAGGAAACAAGTTTACTAAAACACTTGTTGAAAATGTAAATTATAAACCTAAATGTAGATCATATACCTGAGACCAGAGAGAGAATTAATATCTTGTAACATAAGATAAATTTTAGCACCATAAAATATGAAATTAATTCTAAAAACATTGACTCTAAAAACAATATATTTACGCTTCAAATAAAATGAATGTGTTTCATTGTGTGTCGGTATAAATTATGATCGTTCAACAATCTTCGTAACCATTTTATAATATATTTCATTATAATTTTGTCGTTTAATCAACCACACGAATAAGTACAAATGAAAGATTCATTATTGAAATGATCTGATATTGGCGAGAAAACATTTCAGAGCCAATTCTTACGTAGAACTACGTTTGATACGATCAAGCCAGTATCGAAGAAAGCATTATATACGGCGCATTTTCCTGTGTTTTATATAAAAATGCCCGCAGACTTTATATACAAATGATACGAGTGTGTTTGTATAAATTATTCAAATATATTTAAACAAATATCAGAGATTACAGTATTTACAGAAAATTCTCTTGCACTCATGCGAACACAACATGCTTCGCAGCATTGTTCTACGTTGTTTGTATTTTTCTTTTCATATATAAATGTCGAATACAGCCTGTGTACAGTGTAATTATGCTATCCACACTTGGGACAAGTGTGTTTGTACTCGGCGACTGTATTACTGGAAAAATGACTTTCGTAATATTCAATCGACGCGGTGGTCGAACAAGAAATCAAGCTATTTCAAAATGAATGATCCACAGCCCGCCATAACACTCGGATGGCAGTATCAACCACAGCACATCCTAGAGTTTTATCAAAACGCGAGTTCAATCACGGCATCTGGTTCACATGTCGCTGGCGCGAGATTTCACGGGTTAGAGAATGTTCACTTCAAACTAGTTACATGATCAGTCTGTATCAACTACGACGTTCGTTCACAGTTAGTGTTCGGTAAGCCAACTATCCGGAATTCGAATCACCGTATTGCTTACAAATCATTATAAATAACGTATTGATTCACGTACTATTCGTATTATGCACAGACGAAATTTTTGGTAGCCACGATGCTTCAAACAACTAAACTTGTTTCAATGTGTTTCAGCCTAATTATTGGTCAACTTACTGATTGACATTTTCCCTTGTCATTCAGTCACGTGCATAACCGACGACAAAAGAAGTCTGACGTTTTAGTTGGCGTAACGCCGACAGGGGGAAAAGGTACGAAATCAGTAAACTAGAAAATAAATACAATAGCTGACAGTTGAAACGGAACTTAGAATGGAAGGTAGTTCATGGTCAAACCATGGAAGTGATGGAACTCTTCTTTTCTGATTCAAGGTCTAAAAGATCTTCTCTGTAGTCAAATTTCATTGATTAGCAGAACGACGGCTGCTAATAGAAATGAAACTTGAATTGGAAGGGAGAACCGTGGAAGTGGTGGAATTCTTGGAAGGGGTTCGAGCCATGCTGATGTTTCCCTGACTCCGGGTCCAGGGGATCTTCTCCTTGATCGAATTTCGCTCGTTTCTCATCGTCAGTTAATACTTCTTTGGCAGCTGCGATGTCGATAAACCTCTTCTCCGCTCGTTTCTTCTCCTCTCCTTCCTGAAAGTTATCGGGGTGCCACTTCTGCGCAGCCTTTCTGTATGCTTTAATGATGTCCCGTTTCGATGCTGTCCTCGGCACCCCCAGGATTTTGTAATAGTCCCGAGATTCCGACAGTTTTTGACGTTGCTGAGCCTTGTGAAGACCCTGTTTCGCCCTTTGAGAGCTTGGATCGATTTCTAAAGCCTCTTTGAAGTCTCTTATCGCTGTTTCGAAGTAAATGATTACGTTAGCGATACCGGTAACAAGAAATGGTAACAGCAAAAAATACAATGCAACCATGACTCACCATCGTCAAACATTTCAGCCGCTAGATACGCTTCTGCGCTGTCACAATATATTTCAGGTTCTTTTCGCATCGTCAGCGCTTCCTGACAATTACTGATCGCCTGATTTGTATCCAAGCTGTTCGTATAGCATTTGCAGAGAAGCTGATGGCCGGAAAAGCGAACGTTACCAACGTTTGGTTCCAGTTTTAGTGCAGATTGAGCAGAACCTATGCAGTCGTCGTATTTTCCTGCTTTCTCGAACTTTTCTGCATCTGCCAATAACTTGGATATTTTCTTGACCTTCTTGTAAAATGAGAAACAACTTGAGTGATCCGGATCAAGCTTCAAACATTCTCGAATGTCCCTAAACATATAGAGTTTCCATTGAATAATCTGCTCCATCGAATGACACACATTACGGGGAAGCCCTGGTTTACTAACTTCAAAAAATAGATATTCTTTTTACTTTAATCAGTAGTAAGACTAATATAAAGATGTATTAACGTGAGAATGAAAATAGTGTACAGCGATTTATCGAGAGGGAGAGGGATATTTGACAAATATCACAGGAAGAAGACAGCGCAAGTAAAAAATCAGACGAATCTCCAGAAAATCACCGATTGCTAATCCCAGTCCATTTGCAATCGAAGACGTAGAAGATTTCATCCTACGTTGATATAAAACAATATTTTAAAAAATCCCGAACCAGGCTCCCCCTTCAAATGTCATTGTTACTTACTTCAATGACTCATCTACTTGTCCAAGGTGATAATGTAGATTAGCCAATTTAAGGAAACCATTAGTGTTATCAGATTGTAACTTGGTTGTGGAATGCACATCAGAAATCGCAGCTGTATAATCATTGAGAGCTTCGTAACATTCTGCCCTGCGTTCCCTAAGTTCCACTGCCCAAGGGCATATTTCAATAATTCTAGTTAGTTGTCGCACAGCTGTAGCATAATCTTGATTTCTCATTGATTTCTCTACAATTTCTAGATCTTCTTGCGCAGGTGCTATTTTATATAAGGCATTCAGAGCTTCACTGTTTTGTGGTTCTAGTGCCAACTACGAAAAGAACCAAAACGTTGGAACAGCATAAAAGATAATACAAGTCGTCGAAACGAAAGAACTAAGATTGTCGTCGATAGTACACTTACCACGCTTCGAAAATCTGCTGCGGCTTTATCGAATTCGGCCTGTTTGAGCAGCACATGACCACGTTGCAACTTTGCAGACATGAAATCCGGCTTCAACTCCAAAACTTTGTCAAGATCGAGCAGTGCAAACTTAGCTTTACCTAATGCTAGATACACTATGCCTCTTTTATAGTATGTTAAATAATTGTTTGGACTGCCCTCTGCAACAATAGAATCCTTCAAAATTCTGAACTACACGTATACGGGTGAATTTCACGTGATCAGGGTGATTATGAGAACGTGTAACCATGGAAAACTAGAGACAAAACTCACCAACAGCTGCATGGTAATGTGACAGTGCATCCTGTAACTGACCCCTCGCTAAAAATTCTTTACCTAATTCCAAATGTCTGTTGATCTCTGCTTGGGAAACACTCCCAACCACTGCAATAGAAACTCATTAAATATTATACCGTGTGATCATTATTACAAGTAAAGATACTACAGGTTAGGATTATTTACCATCTAAAGACAGGTCCAATAAGACCAGTAGCAAACCGCAATGGTACATGACTGAATACAAAATTGAAAGACGACGATACGAACAGTTCAATAAACAAGAAAACAGACCCGTCGGCTTTACAAGCCTCTACTCAACCACCAGATAATGCAAAACTGATCAGCCACGCCGCCATTGCGATCGTGGTCTTCTACGATTGGTCCAAGTTGGTTCAACAGAAATTCCCCTCCCACTATTTACACCCACACGTATCTAACTACAAAATCGTGGACCATTCTATGCGCCGCATTGCAATTATTTATTCAGTTAATCGTCCGTTTTATCGCCGATAAGAAATAATCGAAAATTAACGTATGTTTTCTGTCCAGGTCAGCTTCGGCAAAATCTCACGCAGTCGGCGATTTATCATGTTAATTTTAACGAGACCAATTGCGAGGGTTGTTCGATTGACATTCACAAAAATCAAAGAATTCGTGACTAATCGTTTATCAAAAATTTATTTCAGATACCTTTCTTACTACGAAATATAAATTAACGGAAAATACATACTTCCTGACATTCTAAAATTATATCGTTAAAATTATAGGAAATGGTTTGCTAAACAAACATGTCTAAATAAATATATATATATATTCCCTTGTCTATTAAAGATAAAAGTCGTATAAGTTAGTTTTTATCGTTATTGTCGGTAGGATGAATACGGAAAAATACACAACATAAAGAAACGTTTAATTATATACATATTCGAATTGTAGCGGATTGAAATTTACCCAGCACAAAAGATTATGCAATTTTTCAATTCGAATATACTCACACGAAAGAATAAAATAAAATAAAATAAAATATATAATTGTATAAAATATTTCGTTTAAATTATATATGTACGCAATTATAATTCCAATGTCCATTACAGGGTAAAAGAGGCGTGTATGTGTGGAAAAGAGTCTACATCGCATAATCTTTTTCCCTTGTTTATTTAGATGGTTCATTTTATAGAATCCTCCTGTCATTTTTGTTTTGCGTAATACTATAAATAAACGAATAAATCGCTAAATGAATGAACATGTAAATAATACGCGAGATCCATCGTCTCTTATGAGGTATTTGTAACAATGCTGACATTCTACATCATTCTCCACGGGACATACGTGTTCTTTCACCTCGGCACGAGATGCACATGCATTTTCTGCAACGCGACCGTAACTTATTGCTAATGAACGACAACTGAATACATATCGAATGCACGGATATGCAGGATGGGTCGCCTAGTACCGGAAACCAACACATTATTTTTTCCCCTTTTAACAAATATTCATTTTAACATGTCCAAAACAGATCTGCTTAAGAATTTTCTTCAAAGTCAACAAAGCTTGCTCTTCAAATGGGATCTTATGCACCTGTCGATGGCAGCTTTTCTCTAAAAAAATACAAGCTACATTTATGATAAAAAGACACCAGTTTAAGAGATATATTAATTACATTAATGTGAAGTCAAACTAAAATATCTCCTAGACAAATGGCTTTTAATCATAAATAGCTTAATATTTTTGTATAAAGTATAGCAGTGCTCCTTTTGAAAAGAAAAGTATCAATGTCCCTCTGCAAAACGAACAATTTTTCATTAAGAAGTACAACAAGTAATAAATGAAGTTCCAGTTTCAAGTGACCCATCCTGCATACACAAATATACATACCTTGCATATATATATACTTTTAATATATGTATAGCATACATTGCGTAAGGTTCAAGTTGACTTCCCTCTATCTTTGTTCAATTTCAGACACTTTATTTTTATTAATTCATTCAATAGCCGTACGACGTACAGTTGTTTGCAGATTTTTTTTTCCTACTTCTCATATTTTTCTCGGTTCACCTAATGTAGCGTGTAAATGTGCAATTACTAATAAGAGACCGACAGAATGGTACGTTTACCGTTCCGTTTCATTGCTCTCTCTCTCTCTCTCTCGCTCGCTCTCTCTCCCTCCCTCCCTCCCTCTCTCTCACCCTTTCTCCTCCTATCATCATTTTCCGCCGCGCTTTTGCCATTTTGCTCACCGCTCGGAGTGAAACGGATATATATATATATTTATATATATTTATATATAGTAGTATCATTAGTTACAATTGAATGATACACGAGCGTCACTGGCCGTGGAATAATATGAGCACAGCCACTGAGACTCGTTGCCGGAACCGTGGCAACCACGGTTAATTAAAACGTGCGCCACGCTTCCCAAAAAGATTTTTCTTAATTCTTCTTTTCTTGTTCATCGTTTTCTTCCAACGTTGGTTCACGACCACCACACGTTACTCGATTCAACAAGCGACGCTTTTTGTTTATTTAACTCGACTCGAAATAACATTCGTAAAAGTTCGAAGACATTCGTTATTCTTTTCCTTTTCTTTTCGTTTGCCATCCCGCCTCGTTTCGCCTAACGAATTCTCGTTACCACCCTAAACGCGTGTGCTCTCTTTCTCTCGTTTCGTTCTCCCACATATATATATCCCGCTCGCACATACAATTCGCTCGACGCTTCTCAACGCTCGCGTTTCTGTGTGTGTATGTGTTGTCCCTTGAGTATTATTATAGCTTTGTTTTACCTCCACGTCTTGGGAACATAAAGAAAAAGCTGCTCGAGTAGACACACGACAATCGCGTTCACGCAAACGTCCCTTAATCCTTTCACTATAATCGTTTCCACCCCCTTTTTTCCTTCTTCGACAACCCTTCCAAGAGCAAATCGAACGCACGAGCATATTCGAATTCATCGAGCATGCGTAACGTATACGGTACGATACGATACAATACAATACAATAAAATACAATACAATAGAAAAAGAAAAAGGTAAAGGAAACTATTACATTAGCTACAGCACGCGACAACGATTGTGTTCGGCGACGCTTCCCGACGCTGTTGCGTGATGCGTACATGATAAATACATGGATTTACAATATGTTTTTCTTTTTCTCTCTATCTTGTGTGTATGTGTGCTTTCGTAGATTGCGCATTCTTCGCTTTGTAGTTAATGATTGCAGTCACAGTCAAACGCCACCACCAATTGCTTTCCCTTCTCTCTCTCTCTAGTTCTCTTTAAACCCCCCACCCGCCCACCCTCGTTTTTTTTCTACTTTACAAGATTTGCATTTTTCTTCTCTCTCCTTCGCGATATCTTTTTCTCCGTTTTGCACTATAATTGATCTTTTTCTTCTTCCTCTTTTGTTACTGCTTCTCTCCTCTTACTTCTTCTAATCGTGCCGGCTCTCTCTCTGTGTGGATCCGTAAATGTTTATCATTAAGGCTGCTCGTCCGATATACTTTAGAGGACCAAACATAATTGTTCGAAGGTACTTGTGTGTGTACAGTACAAATACGCGACCACTGTCCTTTCCGAGAGAATTAACAGAAAGAGAGAGAAAAAACTAGAATAAATACTTAAAAACGTTAATAAATAATAGTCTCGTTCGTTCGCTTTTTTTTCTCATTTTTACATCGTTCGCCTATCGTCGTCTAAAAGGTGCTAAATACCTTCGCTAAATCATAATGCCGTACTTGAATTTCTTCTTATTTTCTTTTCTTTCTTTCTTTTTTACATGTATACCGGTTAAGGAAACGGTGGACACCTCTTCATGTAACTCGCAAATTTCCGATCTTTGTTCCTAGTTTTTTCGCGTTTCTTTTTTTTTTTAAATTATATTACCGACAACTGAACCGCTCGCAATACGATCGTTTTCTCTCGCGGTACAGTTGAATGGACGACAAAAAAAAAAGAGAAAAAAGAGATACATGGAATCGATACACCATGACTGCTCGACGACCAACACTGTTGTGTATAAAAATATCGTTATAACTAGGAGAGAAATAAGTATAAAAATATTTTTGCGTACTAGTTGACATGCATGATTTCTTGTCCACCATTATTACTCGTAAATGAACATATTATCTTCCAACTGCACAGGACTAATAACTTACACATTGACGCGTCATATGTATTCGTTGCGTTTGACGATCGATTGGACAATAGAATCCGGAATGTCGTTACAAATTGTTTCCTAGCATGCGTGTGTGTGTGTGTGTGTGTTTGTGTCTTATAACTGTAAACAGTCGGATGTACTCGGACACCGTATTGTACCAAATATTTCAAACCGTTCGAATATTTTATAGCAAGCAAGAAACCCTGACCAAATCAATATTAGGCGAAAAGTGTGAAGGTGTTGCACCCTATAATACATACGCATCCAAAGTATTGTGAACAGCTATAAATCTGGACTATACTTGGCGAAAAATATGAAAATTTAGACTTGACTGTGAAAGCATCTTTATAGTTTCAAGAATTGTGTAATACAGAATTTGAACTTTGAACTACTCTGATAATACAATTAAAAAGAGACGAAACTTTGAAGAATAACGTAGATGTTGAACACACTTGTTCGAAAACCTTGGAACGAGTCTGACTGAGCCTCGGAGAGGATCATGCAACCAAATCAAAATTTTCTGGATATGCTAGTAATATGCAAGGTAGAAAATCTGAATTGTTAAATTACACGTGATAGAAATATATTACACCACCCGAGTTCATTTCTACGCACTCTTGCTATACAAGTTTAGAAGCTATAATTCATGAGCACCGTAAAGACTAAATGCGCATATTATCCTTACGCAGACAATTTATGGCAGTTGAATTTGCTTCGAGAATTAAATTCATATAAGCAAAGTTAAAGAATCGTGTTAAGACATCGTCAAGTGTGTTAAACATATGCTGATTTACTTGTACTATTGTTCTTGACAAGAATCATCGCACGGATATCTTTTTACTCATCGATTTAGTACGTTCGAAAGTTTTTACTAGTTCAAGGTTGCATGAATTCTTATCAAACTTTCAAAAGTTTGATTTCTGGTAACTAAATGATTTGAGAAGTTCGATAAAAATTGATTTGACCTCGAGATAGTAAAAACGATTTTCAACCCTTGTGCAGACAGGTACCAATTTAATTTTTTAATGTTCCTCTAAAAATATTACAAAACTGCTTTCCATTCTTTGTTCGCTGTTTTATCGGTTTATAGTCTCAAAATAGGAATTCGTGCAAAAAATGTGAAATATTAAAGTTTTTAAATTATACAGAGTGGCTACACAAGAGTTGAAAGAGCAAGTATGCTAAGCCGATAAATGAAGAGTACGTTCTTGAAAAGAATAATATTCGAACGGAAATATCTGGTGTAAGTTCGAGATTGGTTTACAGCTCTGGTATGTATATTCGCATTTGAATTGCGTGAACGGTCGCAATTTTGTGAATAATGATGAATATATATATATATATGTATGAAACGATTCGGGACAGTAGTGTCCAATAGCCGTCGTAATACTCGTTCTCCTTCTATCGCAGTGTAAAATAACACAAAA
Source organism: Halictus rubicundus (assembly GCF_050948215.1). Taxonomy (NCBI): domain Eukaryota; kingdom Metazoa; phylum Arthropoda; class Insecta; order Hymenoptera; family Halictidae; genus Halictus; species Halictus rubicundus. The sequence continues at coordinate 27,933,268 of NC_135150.1, forward strand.
CGCAGTACAGCGAAGCCGTTATGCAAAAGCTTGCGCATACACAGTAGTACCACCTACGGAACCGACGCAGACGTTATTCAGAAAACGAATAGTATAACAGTAATAATCGTAACTAATATTATAGCGATAGCGATACTAACAGTAGTAGTAGTAGTGGTAGTAGTAGTAGTAGTAGTAGTAGTAGTAGTAGTAGTAGTAGTAGTAGTAGTAATAGTAGTAGTAGTAGTAGTAGTAATAGTAGTAGTAGTAATAGTAATTAGATAGTACTATTACGGCAAGACCTACTATTTTCTCGACAGAACTCGATCGTCCAACTGAAACGTGTTTTCTGTTGCCGCAAAAGGAGTTGTACACTATATATAATATAATTACGGAAACAAAAAAAAAATGATCGATCGTCACTCTTCACTGTGGGTTCTCGTTAATGTTCTTGGCAGGGCCTCCGAGTTGACAAATGAACTCGACGATGAAATCATAGTTAGAGAATTTGATAGACCACACACACCATTAATGGTTCGGAAGCCAACAATATTTCCATCGTAACACTATTTGAAAATGTTCTAGTTGAAATAATTATTTCTTTCTTCCCCCCCTTTCTCGCAAGGGGGGCATTCACACCTTGGTCCACGGTCACACGGCATACGATTCACGCACGCGATTGCACTATAAATCTATTAATATAACAGGTATAAGTTATGACATGTCTAAAAATCCTGTCAGTTGTCACGCAAATCGAATTTGTACTTTTTCTCACATAGGTTTAGGTAAGAATCCGACGTTTGCACAAAAGATATCGATATTCTGTAAAGCCCTACCAACATCATCATCATCCAGTAATGACGCGTTCCGCCGTTCATCAATCTATACCGCGTTTTCGTTTTGCGCGTTACAATTTCTTTCTTTTTTTTTCTCGCTTCGTTTTCTTCTCCTTTCTTTTCGTTTATTCTTTATTTATTTATTTTTTTTTGTAAGTAGAAACAATGCCCCAAAAAACGTGTTCTTTTATAGTTTTCAGGACTTAAGAGCCGAGGCGTTCAGCCCTCCCCGATCGGACAACAGCCACGTGGTTTCTTCATCATGCGTTTAACGACTTAATATTCCCATTTCTTCACGGCTCAAACAAAACTGAGCTTTTCTATGCTTTCCCTGACATTCAATACCGATTAATTAATACATTTAGCATTTTGTATTTCGTTAAATTGTTCATGTTCATCAATTCGCGTGGAGATTGAATGTCACAAGATCGTTCGATATCACAGTCGTTTTTCAATTATTTTAATGTTTATGTATTTACGAATATTACTTAGTATGTATATATATCTATATATATAGCGTACTGATAAATACAGTTATAAAATATGAGTGCGCCTTTCGCCTTCGTGTTTCAAAGGGCTTGCTTCTTTGTATAATTCTCATCGTTAGTTTTTTATTCTTTCGTTCGTTTTATTTCCATTTATGTTTTTTTTTATTCTCTTTCCGCAAAGTTGAACCAACTCCACTAACAGTGCACGTGTGTGTGTATGTTGTCTGTGTGTATGTATGTGTATATATATGTGTGTGTGTGTGTTCGCTCTTTCGTTCTCTCTTTTCGAAGTTTTTACCCCCGTCTGTAACTGCAACCGTGTTTTCACCATATTTTTTTTTCTTTAACCCGTTCACAATGTCATACGTTCACAATATGTCATGCTTTCGTTCGTAGAGCACTCGCATCCAGTAACTGCGATCTAAGACTTTCTTTTTAATCTTTCTCTCTCTCTCTCTCTCTCTTTTTCTTTATAATGCACCATACCATCTTTTTTTTACAGGACAACGTCTTCGTTACGTTTAGAAATTCTAATTAGTGTACATTAAAAGATTCAGGTACAACGAATTACAATATATACCTGACGCGCTCTGCTGAAAACGTTACACAGCCTACTCTCTAGATACAGCGACCAAAGTTTTCTCATTTTATCATTTTTGTTTCCATTTTTTCTCTCTTTTTTTTTTCTTTTCTTTAAATTAATACAACACACTTTTCAATTAAGTTACGATTAAAAAAAAAGAAACGAGCATATTTAGAGTTTTACACAGCGTTCTCGAACCTTGAAGCTCACTTTATCGTTAAAAAGGACGCGAGACAGAAGTACGAACGAAGATTTCTAAAAGTAATCCTAAGACGCAGCCTGTGTCCTTCTCGTAATATCAAAGCTCTTCGACTAGAACTGGAATATTTCACCGCGATTCAGTCGATCAAACCATGATATTGTCGGCGCAACGTCGTCGTCTGTATCTGGGGACGGCAAAACAACAAAGTACCATTCGTCGCTGGATTATAGTAAATTTAAAAACAGGAATCGTCGCGAAATCTATGGCGATGGCGATGATATGACGTATCCCAGGCGTCTAGTCAAGTTTTGTAAGTGCGTTACATTAAAGAGAAAAAAATATTATTATTGATCATGATAATAATAATAATAATAATAATAATAAAGAAAAAGAAACTAACGAAACAAAAAGGGAAAAAACAAAAAAAAATAGATAGTGACGGCGCCATCAGCTTAAATCAAAACTACACAAGTTACTGGCCGTTCAGGCGGGTTGTACTAAAGCACTTGTGCATTTTAAAGCTATATTTAATTTCTCTCTTAGACGCCACGGTATACACGAAGATACGCTCATAACATCCTTCAAAAAATTTAAATAATGAAGCCGCAACGAGCCCCATAGTCTCGACAGGAGTTCTAAAAAATTTTACTAAGTTCCTCCACCTACTATGTGTTGCATCGTCCTGCCCTCGTCTGGGCAATAACGATTCGATTCATTAGTGATTTAGACTACTTGTGTTCCTCAACACGCACGGCAACGAAACTTTGGATGGATCTTACATATCTTTGTCTAGTGCCTGACAAATCCTCTCATCTATGCCTCCATGAATGCTTTCGAAACGAGATCACTGCCTTCCACGCGTCACTGTCCGAATTCGCCTTCCCAGTTGTTAATGCTGAAATTGCACTTACGATTTGTCAAAATGTTCCGTCGCACGCGAATAAAAGTATTGTATATATTATATTATATTATATATATTATGTATATAGAGAGATTTTTTTTCTTTTTGCTAGAACTGAGGATAAACACAATTATTACTTTTTTTCTTTTTTGCATAGAGTTCAAAAATTGTAGTGCTCAGGCAGTCGGCGAAAGTGATGTATATTATACTTTGATCACTGTCTGTCTTTTGTTGTGTACATGTAGAATAACGCGAGCAAAGATACGCGCGTGTTTAATGTCCGATCTGTATGTCGTACGTGTCTTTCATACATATGCTTGAATTTACGTGTACAGTAATAATAATGTTAACCAGAGAGTGGAAATTTAAATGTTGATGATTACTTGTCCCATACCTCCCACCAATCGGTGCCGTTGCTGTTTCCGTTGTTAGATGAACTGTTATGCGATGAACTGTTATAGTTGCCGCCGTATCCTCCGTAACTTCCTGCAAAAACAGAATGCGTTCATTCGTACGTGTTCTACATTTACACGACAAGTTAGACATACGAAAAGTACAATTAGTAGAGGCCCTTATTGCGCGAGAAGCCCTTATGAGACGAGTCGGGTTCTCGAAAATTTTCGGGATCCCGAGAATCACAAAAATTCTCGAGAATCCCGATACATTTGAAAATGAAGAAATGATGTGCTCAAGAATCCCAAATATTCTCGAGAATTCTGGAGGATCCCGAATAAAATTCTCGTCCTGCCCCGATCCGACATTTTCAGGTACTCCCACAGCTGTAGCACCTCTACTGTAAATTCGAGCATAATATGCGACTGCCAACCTCCATAACTGCCGGGTCTACTTGAGGAACCGTTATTGCGAAGGGGTCCAGAGCTCGGCTGTTGGCGGTAGTCTCTAGCGCCGAATGCGCTGCCAAATCGTCCTCCTTTAGTGCTGCTGCCGCCAGGTCGTCGAGTTGCACCACCAGAATATCTCACTTCGCTGAACATATCTTCCAACCACGGCGGGAGTTCTTGGTTAGCCTCGATTAGCAACGACACCAAATCACGCACCAAGTTATGATTCTTATTGTTGAAAAACGATGTTGCTAGACCTATTCGAGAGAAAAAATAATAAGTACATCGTTACGGAGGATATATGAAATGAGTCCCGGGATCTTTTACGGAAACAGGAACTGACCTAAATTGCCCATACGGCCAGTACGACCAATTCGATGAACGTATTCTTCAACATCGCCTGGTAAATCGAAATTGATCACATGCTTCACGTGTGGAATATCAAGCCCACGGGCAGCAACGGCAGTCGCAACAAGTATTGGCGATTTACCACCGCGGAAACGGCGTAAAGCTTCTTCTCGTTCGCGTTGGGTACGATCACCATGAATACTGGTAACAGGATATCCCATCTGGTGCAAATAGTCGTCTAACATATCTGCACCCTTCTTTGTCTCCACGAACACCAGAGTTAATGATTCGGCAGCTGGAAGTGTAATCATATGAACGTGATTCTTCACTTGTTATATGTATTATACAGTCGGGGGAAAAGTTAAGTGGACACCCTTTAAAAAATTGGACCAAGATAAGAAAGCTGAGACTTTTACTTTTTTCTTCGCAATTTCGACCAATAGCGATTTATAATTAATTTTGTCATATTTCTCAAATCGTTCGGTTCAATTTGAAGAAGTTATTAGTTCTTAGAGGGTATCGAGTTAATTTTGCTCCCGACTGACAATGTAAATTCGTCGCCGACTTACAAGGATTCGAAAAGTTGCTAGCTTGAAGCAGATCAAGCAGATATGAACGCTTGTCGTGTTCTTCAACCCATACAATCTTCTGAGTAATATTTTCAGATGTAGAGCCGACACGGCCTACAGCTAAGAAGACATAATTGCTAAGGAAATCCCTTGCCAACATCTGTATCTCCTTCGGGAACGTAGCTGAGAACATAAGTGTCTGACGTTCCCCGGTAGGAGGCATTGTATCTTGTAAGACTATGCGTCTTATTTGGGGTTCAAAACCCATGTCCAACATACGATCTGCTTCATCCAATACTAAATATCTGGAACACGGAATTGAACGTTTCATTGTAAGCTAGATGTTTAACTTTTAGAGGGCTGGACTGGCCACTACAGTGGCCAGGGACAAACTGGAATTTTGCGTGACATGTTAGTTGCATATATATGTGTATAAATTTTAAAACATTCAAGTTTTCAATGGAAAAATGACGGCCCCCTAAAGATTAAATATCTAAAATTGTGTACAATACTTAACTTGCTCGCGTATTAATTAGGAAAGTCTGTACGTACCGACAATTATGTAAACCAATTTTACCCCGGCCTAACATATCTACGAGACGGCCAGGCGTTGCTACAAGAAGATGGCAGCCACGATCTAGTTCTCGCATTTGGTCTGCAATATTGGAACCACCGTATACAACAGCAGGACGCATACGTGATCTATATGCAAATTTCCTTGCTTCGTCATATATTTGAGTGGCAAGCTCTCTCGTAGGTGCTAATACTAGACCTAGTGGGTACTGTTTGCGCTTGCCAGTAGAATTGACATGTGGTGGCGGTGGACGTGGGCCACTTTCATAAATCTGATTCAATATTGGCACTAAAAAGGCCGCTGTTTTACCAGACCCCGTTTGGGCACAGGCCATAACATCACGACGTCCAATGATGATCGGTATCGCATACTTCTGTACGGGTGTAGGCTTATCATAACCAGCCAAAGTAATGCTGTTCTTTATTATCTCCGTCAGCTTGACTTCGTCGAACTATTTAAATAACATAAACTAGTTATTAGTGCGCGTTCTGACTTCAAGTACACCCTATTACCAATAGTCACGAATACTTACAGATGTGATGTGCGGAGGTATATTGTCCCCAGTAGCCTCAACTGGGATATCCTCATATTTACTAAAGTTAATACCAGTATTCCCAGTACCAAACAAATCCTCCTCCAATTTCTCGTCTCTGGAAGTAGGAATCGTCCAGTCAATCTCGGAGCTTCTTCTTCCTCCTCCTCCGCCGCCTCCTCCCTCCCTCTCGTCCTTCCATCTACCAGCACCGCCGCTGCTACCCATTCTATGTTCGGTTCTTGTCTCTGGCCAACGGTTATTCCTAGGCTGTGTTGGCCAGCTATCATTGCCGGAGCTAACCGGGCGATCGCGAGGTCGATCGCGCTCGGAATTCGAGAATCTATAATCCCGTCCATTCTCCTCAGGCCCGCTACGTCTGTTACGTCCACCATAGTTCCCGAAGTTGCCGAAATCGACATCGCGAGAATTTCGCGGCTCTCTATAATCTGAACCACCTCCTCGGCCCCTATCGCGGTCCCTCTCTCGTTCCCTCTCACGATCACGTTCACCGCCTCTATCTCTTTCAGAATATGATCTCGAGTTGGAAGAATGTTGATCTCCCGCAGAAGGAGCGGTACCTACGAACAATCAGTAGCTTAGTTTCTCCAATTGTTTTATACCTACGAATATCTTCGACCAATGAATACAGTATCACCAAGAGGTTCTACTGACTCATGAATCCTCTCAGTAGCAACACCTCAGCTTCGTGAAATGTTAAACTAAGCGTTCGTTCAACACAATGTCCACTGTGTAAACCGAACGAGACACAAAGGAATACTCACTTCCAGATTTATTTCGTAGGTGTGGTGGTACGTAGCGGCCCCCACTTGGTTGGCGGGAGCCTGACAAGTCCAGACCAGCTAACTAAAATGCGAAAAATAGATCATTGAAATGACCATAGTTGAAATCTAACATAAATCATAAATTTCTAAATATATTACGTATAATACCTGAATAGCTTATCAACAGTATAATATACCAGTAAAATACTATATACACGCTTTGTCAAATAATAGTAGGTCACTACTGTAATAGTAATCATTAGTGTTTATATGTGAGAAATCATTATTAGAACTAAAATTTGAACACGCAGAAGTATTCGAACTTGGAGGTGGCAGTCAATTGGGTCACGGGAAAGAAAAGCAAAAAATATGTGTAACGCGTACAATGCACCTAATCGTGAGGACTACAACATGATATAAAAGCAACGCGAGAGTGCGTCATGGCACGAGGCATGCTGTTCCCGGAATTGGTTGCCGCCATTACAAAGCTGTACGTCACAACCGATCTCAACGATGACCCGAGTCTATAAAATTTTTCACGACGAAGGAAAGACGCGGAATTAAATAAATCGCGGGGGGGATGTAGGTTATGAAATTACGCGCATCCGCGTTCGAGAACACGACTGCTCGGAACAAAAGTTTCGAATAACATGGAACAATGAACGACGGAACGGAGAGATGGTGAATAGAGAAACGGTTGTCAAAAATATACAAGACGAAATGATTTTTCTATTTTACCTGCTGCTCTAGACCTGATCCATTCTGGTTGGCTGCATTACTCATATTACTCCGCCTCGGTGCGTATTTTTCGTGGCTCTGCCGCAGAAGCTCTTTAGCTGTTTCTCGCCTAGTCAATCACCAAGCAAAAAATTTCAATTGTTCGCTCCTATCCTCTCTCTCCTTCCGCTCCTTGCTGATCTACGAACGAAACTTGTCGATTAAGTCAAGTTGTTATAATTACAGTGTCCGCTTGTCGCTACTTCGATGCAAAGGAAATTCGAAGACTGACTACTATGAAAGGCCTCTGGCCACACTTGACGTCGACGCAACAAAAATGGCCGAGCGCCGAAATACTGCTAGCAAGATGGCTGACTACTTATTTCCGCCGGATATTGCAAAAACTATGAGAGCACACTCTGCTGGACAATTTTCTTGATATTTATCGTTCCTATTATTCTCGCCCGTAGCACATGCACTTTTAAACTTTGATTTACACCCTTGTACATGATATTGAAATGAAGTCTATGAACTTATTCGTGTTACCCATTCAATTTACTGCTTATTAATACCTATGTTCAACACAGCAATGTTCATACTTCAGAACGAATTACAGAGCTAGGTTCAGGCTTTACTGCACAGAACTACGAAATGAAATGAAAATAAAAGAAAAGCCATTATAGAATGATTTAGTGGGTTTCAAAATTATTCAAATTTCATAGGATCAAAGTAATTTTTAGAGGTGTGCGAGAACCCGAAAATTTTATTTGGGATCGGGACATGTTCGCGAGAATTCCGACATATTCGAGAACTCGACTCTTCTCGAACCGTCCCGATCAACGGGCACCAAACGTTTTCGGGTTCTCGCACACCCCTTAGTAATTGTATACACAGAGCAATGAGTTTTTGGTGTTTTTATTGTACAAGTTTCAAAATTTAATCAACGTTTAATCTAATCGTCTTTCTTGGTGTCGGTTTTTCCTCCTCTGATTCTTCCGGTACGACGCGCAGCAATAAGACCAATCTTACGACCAGCGCTAGTTCCACGTTTAACTGTAGATGCTTTACCAATATGTTGATGGTTACCACCACCGTGAGGATGTTCAACAGGGTTCATAGCAACACCACGAACCTGTAAAATAATAAAAATATTTCAAATACCATACACCAATAAGATTATCTTGCTGTAAACATGCGGATAACTCAGTAAAAAGTGTCCACACGAATTATTCAGGTTTCAAATGTCTAAAAGCATCATTGTGAAATATTTCCAGTAAAATATGAAGATTTATATGCATTATAAAATTCCCTACCTTTGGCCAGCAGTTCCTCTTTGCCTTGTACTTGTGATAAGCACGACCGGCTTTAAGGATGGGTTTGTCAATACGTCCACCACCAGCAACAATGCCAACCATAGCTCTGTTGTTGGATGGAATAACTTTCTTAGCGCCAGATGGTAGCTTTACTCTGGTTTTCTTTGTATCTGGATTGTGAGCGATAACTGTGGCATAGTTTCCAGATGCTCTAGCCAATCGGCCTCTGTCGCCAGTCTTTTCCTCCAAATTACAAACGATGGTACCCTCGGGCATTTGACCAACGGGCATCACATTTCCAATTTGAAGATTTGCTGAAATATACAATTCAAGTTGCTTATTTCTATCATCGTTTCAAATACAGGGCTAACATTTATTGAAATATTTGATTACCTTTCTTTCCACAATAGAGGAACTGTCCAGTGTACATTCCCTCGGGAGCAATAAATAATTCTTTACGTGTTTTGAACTTGTAGGGGTCACGGAAGTGCACGAAAGCTAAGGGTGCTCCACGACCAGGATCGTGAAGAATATCCTACAAGAAATATAAAACAATTGTATAAAACGAGTTATTGATGGTAAGATACTTTAATATATGACCTAAGAACATTTTCAGAAAGAGCCTCTAATAGTTACTTCAGCCGTAGTCAGGGTAGGTAAAGTAGAATTCATCATACATGTATTTTAAGTTAACGTGAAGAGTTCAAAACAGTCTTCAATCTGAAAATTGCACAAACCTTCACAACGCCCTTGATGTACCCATGCCTTTCGGAGTAATCGAGGGAACGAAGTTTGGGTGCTCCCTTTCTCCTTTTCGTGTGGGACCTGAAAACAGACCCAGCACCCTTACGCTGAGCGCGAATTACTCGTCCCATGGTTTAAAACCTGCACAAAAATAATTAAACACGATCAAATACTCGTTCACCGAACCACCTACAGTAACACGAAGCGTGACACTATGGATCGTTAGTTGGCACAATATAACCTCAAAACGAGACAACTAAAATATAACAAATTTTCCTTAATTAAAGAAAATATTTATTAAAACATCTAAGGAATCGACTAGGCATCTTCAATCATGGCAACTTTTCGTCGGATGCATTTTAGTTTTGTGAATTTAAGAGGATTTTAACACGGTAGAAAGTAGCACGTCACATACCAAATGAACAGATATCAAACAGAGAAAGACGCAGCCGGAAGTCGCTGCATGTTACGCTCTTTAAGTTGGTTGCATTGCGAGCCCGCCAAAGTATGCGGATTCAAAAAGATTCTCACAAACGAATATTCATACAAGTTTTTGTTTCATTGATGTTCTTTATGTAGAAAATGTTATGAGAATTCTTTCTGTAGTATTTTCGACTATTTTTAATGTGCATTTGATCTAAGGGAAGATTCTTTAATTTTAATCAAAAACGTAGTCATGGCGGACAATGAACTTATCATATGCGATTTTATAATTGTAATGGTTCAACATTTTGATTCGATAATTAACAATTTCTTGAATAGATCAATACAAATTTAGTTGACTTAAAAATATATTCAACTAATTAAATATTGTTAAATAGGTTTGTGAACATAAGGTGATAATACAAAATACTAGAGATAATATTTTCTAAAATTATTCAGGTTTCATAAACAATTTATAGAGTAAAGGAATTTATTTGCATAACAGCAATAAAAATTTATACAATATAATTAATCATCATTTTTTGGTATATCCTGAAAGAATTGTAACATTTCTTCTTCTTCTTTGTTATTCGCTATCGTTGAATGTTCTTGAGCAACTTCAGATTCAAGATGAGCATCTGTTACTTTTAACTTTTTATTTAAAGAAGGCGCCACGTAGTCATCTGGAATGCTCTCTTCAGGATGAGCAATTGTTGCTTTGTTTTTTCCATTTGATGATGCCGTCATATCTTTATCTTCTGTTTCTTCAGCATGAGAAACTGTTGCTTCACTTCTTTCATTTGATGATGGTATCTCGTCTTTATTTGCCATGCTTTCCTCAGGATGAGAAATTGTTTTATTTTCTATATTTATAGATGGCGTCATTTCGTCATCTTGAATACTCTTTTCAGGATGAGAAATGATTACTTCACTTTTTTTATCTGACGATGGTGTTATATTTTCATCTAAGATACTCTCTTCAGGGTGGGAAACTACTGATATCCTTTTTTCATTTGACGGGGTCATATCTTCATCTAATGTACTCTTCTCAGTGCGAGAAACTGTTGTTTCATTTTTTTTATTGGATAAGGCCTCTGTGTCTTCAACCGTTACATTTTCTGTATCAAAAATAACTGCATCTTCTTCCCTCTCATTATTTTCTGTAATTTCATCTCCAGGAACAAATTCCTTTTCTATTATCCTGAAAAATTATTATGTTTATCAATTATATCCCATTTCCAATAATACATACATTTACAACTTACTCTACTTGAGTCAATTGTATAGGTGGTGCATGTGGATGCACGATTTTTTCTAGTTCAGCTAACGCTATTTTCGCCTCTTGAATAATGCATAAATCATTATCGCGTAGAGCCATTTCAAATATTTCTAACGAGTACTGTGTCGGCAAAGGCACTAAACAATGTGGACTCATTTGTAAAGCTCTCAGAAGCCCAAGTAATTGCAAACGGCAATCAGGATTTTCTTTATAAAACTTTTGCTCTGCAGAACTCAGGTAACAGTCATACAGAAGAGGTATTATGATATTTTGTATCGTCTGTAAATATTACCATTTTATTGAAGATTGAACTGTAGCGAAAAATGTAAAAGCAGAAAACTTACCTTAAAGAATGTTTGTTTTAAACAAGTACCACCATTGAGGAATATATGTTGTAATGCATTAAGAGAACTTTTACATATATCTATATCTAAATAATGTTCTCTGCTAGAAGTTAATCCATTAGTTAGATAAGCTCCCTTTTCATATTGACTATCTCGAAGACGTTTTAGCCCTCGCTTTGATAAGTTATTGGTTTTCTGAATCTATAACAAAAATTTTAAGTTAAACACTATTCTACTACTCAATTTTTCGATTCATTGAACTAAAGTAGAACTGAATATAACCCGAACTTACAGTTAACAAAACGCAGTTCTTTTCTGGTACAATATCTTTTAATATAGAGGGAAGATACTCGTCTGCAATTGTTTCTACACCTGATAGTGAATTCGTGTTCACTAGCCAAGACGTAAGACATTTATAAACAGATATTCTAACATTTTTGTATGGTTTCTCACCACTGAGAGTTATTTTATTTTCTGAAACTGTTTCTGTCCACTGCAACGATTGAAGGAACAGTTGTAATATCGTTGATCCAAATGGTATTAACTGCTCCTTGAATCTAAACATTTTAAATACATGAATTTTTGCTTGATGTATTATTAAGCACTGTTTTCGTATGAATATGTTTTTACCCATTTATTAATGCATCCAGCACATTAAACAATGCCATATGCAAGTGCGGCAAAATAAGGTATAACATTTGTCCTTTGATAGAGTCTTCTTTTTTTAAATTTGATGGTTGTATTGCTAATCCTCTACATAAAACTTTTAAAATGTCATTAGGTAATACTGAATTTTTTTTATCGAACCCACTGTAAAATATATAGATTATTTTAAGGTCAACATCTTATTGACATATGTACACTTATATTGACCACTTACCGTAGCATACAAGACAAATAAGAACAGAGATTCAAAAATCTTTGCTTTTGTTTAAAATAAAATTGAATAATATTCTCTTCGGATATATTCGGTAATTCCAGTTTATCCCAAATGCTTACATTTTCTAGTTCTATTAAACTGGAAAATAATACATCCATTATAGTATGCAAACTATTACAAACAAGTGCTTGGTGGTACATCCAACCAGTGTAGGTAGGTTTCGAAGCTGGTGGTTTAAACGAACGTTCTGTAGCTTTAGCTAAAAGTGCGTAACATCTTGCACTGGAATTAACTAAATTATCTTGGGTGGAATCAATTTGTGGTAGTATTAGATTCCTTATAGCGACCTGCAATTATAAGAAATTTAATATTGGTTATACTTTTTGATCTGGTATAAGAAAGGAATTTGATTACCTGGAAGCGCTCACAGACTTCAGGATAATAATGCAATAGTATAGCAATTAAATAATATACTGAACCACACCGCCTCTCTAAATGTAAATTGCTAGCTGCATTTATAAGCTGTTTTACATTTTGCATAGACACTTGTTTCTGTATTTCTGGGATCTCCTTCGTTTGTATGATTAATTGTCCAAGCACTTTGCAAGAAATATTCAACTCCTGTGGAACACTGTGAATGCTTTCTAACACTTGTGTAGCTTTTGACATCCATAGTATACAGTATTTTGAAATTGTATTTTTTGAATATTGTGACAAACTCTTGTCTAAAATTCGTAAACCATTATACCTGGTGGTAGCTTTATTTAAATAATTATTGATAGTCGATATAATTACACTTTGTGCTTCGTCCACCTGGAATAAAAATGATATGGTTTATATAAGCTAAATTAATTTTTCGGATTGTGAGGTTAGCTCAGATTTCTTCTTACCTCTTCTATATTAAGTGGTATATCTCCGGTAGAACATAATAAATCTTGTAGGAGGTGTTCATATTCTTTCGAAGTGTGATCATAAAAATTAATCAATTCCATTATTGTTGCCATTGTTTTTTAACGTGTATCCACGTGTATCTCCACACGTTTTTCTGATATGATTCTTAGAGGTTATGTAGGTATGCAAGGAGGTCCGTATACATAATATATACATTTAATGTGTATATGAGTAAATCATATAAACAATCAAACTTTTTTAATTTATATATTGTAATTGACTAAAATATGTTTTATATGTGGCAAAATTTATATACTTTGCTAACATTTTCGTAATAAACATATAAAATATTTATTTGTAATGGGCATAAATAAGTATTTGTTATACAAATAAAGAATATAATTCATTGGGATTTGAATGATTTAAGATAACATAAATTTAGTATATATATTTAAAAGAGCCTCTTATTTTATTTGGGATAAAATAAAAATAAAATAAAAAATAACAATAATTTGTTGTTGTTACAATGTAATGTTTGTTAAGCATAATTTTAGTGTGAATCTATATGCACTGTTTAGATATCTATGCAGTTTTGTGCAAACTATGCGCTTAGGAGTATGTACAGTTAGAGTTTGCAACAAACTCTGTGAATCTTTTTTTACGCAACGCGATTGGCCTCAATTGCAAAAGGAATTAGTATGTAATTTTGCGGTGCGACGGTACAAATAGTTTTTCCCGCACTATGAATGCATTCGGGCGCATAATGAATTTGTTGTTTGCATAAAACGTGAATGACTCGTTACTCTTATGATATGTAGGACTCGCACAGGTGAATAATTAATTTTATGGGTATTGACAGCTAACGGAAGAAAGGCGGAAGCGGAAATCGGAAACAGTTAGTGTAGTCTCTACATTTCTCATCAAGTATGATTTCAATTGTCCCATTATATTTGAGGGTATCGATTTTAACAAAAAATTGGATGCATATAATTTAAAATCTATAAATAAATGCACATACACTTTTTGAAATGAACAATCTATTAATATAATTGATATTAGAAAAAGGAATACAGAAAAATAAACAGAAGTATGTACATATATTAATGCAATACTAAAAAATTCATAATTTTTTCAATTAATATAAAAAAACGGGAAATATACAGAAAACAATTGTTCACTTTCTGCTCTGCATAATTTAATAATTTTTTATTTTATGGGAAAAGAACCATCTCTTCATTAGACACTTGTAAGTTCAATAATTAAAAATTTACAATCGGTATTTAATATTTAAAGATTTAAACATATGGAATCTAGTACTAAGTTAAGATTTTAAACATTCCTTGGTACTTTCAATTAAAGACATACAATGTTTTGAAATACAATGGAGAATGCTGTTAATCACATTATTATATACACTTAGTCTTGGTATCTCTTAATTATGGATGACACGGCAATACAATGTTGCAGTGGATGTGAAAAAAAAAGGAAATGTTCGTCACGCATTGTAAACACGAACAGCAGAACAGTATTGCGAACAAATCATCCTCGCGTTGCTCGTTGCATTAGACTTTTATTTGATGACACCGATAGAAAGCAATCATTTGATATGAAATAATACCCTCTTCAAATAAATATTACTTTGTCTCTGTTTGCAACTGTTGTTTACTTCCTTCCAATTATAACTAGCGGAGCGTATTTTTATGTAAAATAAAAAATTGTCTGCATTTATTTCAAGATGCAGAAGCTACATTCATTTCTTTTTCTAATAATTTTAGATGTAATAATTTGAATTCTTTAAATGTCTTTACTGTCTTGCATTTAATTCATATAATTTATAGTGATAAAAGAAGTGATTGGCTCATTTCCTATTTAAAAAGATATAAATAATACGACGGAAGTCACAAAATATTTTAGAAAGTTTTATGTAGGCGAGAGGAAAACTATTTTACATTCTTTCGCGGTGTAACTTTTAGTCAATTAAAATTTAATTCCCGGAAGTGTTCTGTTCCGAAGGTTTCCCTTCCAGATAAATCATCTAATCCGATACGTTAACGTATGATAAAACCTGTAGAGATGAAAGGAACACGATCAAGAGCAAACTTATCGTGATTAACTGTAATATAAATCGTCTGCTGCAAAATTCCTTATTGCAAGGTCAAGATTAAAGATAAAGCTGCTGCATCGTGAAAAAGCACGCACACTTTTACAGTAACGATGCACGTACCGTTTTATTACTGTAATATTATTCACGTCAACGCGATAATGCATTCTTTCGCCTCGCATCTCATTTTTTCTAAGACGTTCCAGGCTATAAATCACGTTGTAAAGACAGATTGATGACAATGGATGTTTAAATAAATTCATAATGTGCACGATTATGATGCCTAGCCTAGATTTGCATAATAATTCCGTATCTGACGAAACCAAATGTTTTCTGTTTCACTTGTTCTCCCTTGTCTTACACTTTTACGTTCGAACATTCTTTTTCTGTCAATATTTCCATCTCGTTTGTCGATTATTTAAATGCACTAACAAAAATTTCACTATCAATAACGCAGCGAATTGTTAGTCTGCACAGGCAGGGTCTCATTGACGCGTTTACGTTCATAAAAGTTCGATACACAAAAACCATTTGTATCCGCCTATTCGACAATTCGATTCGCGTCTACTCGTATTTACACCGTGGACGTATCAATAAATTTACATTTTGTAACAAATGAACTTCGGAGAGCTAGTTAATCGAATTCAATTAGAAGTATAAATACGAAGTACAGTGAATTCTCGATATATGTCAAGAACACGGGTCTTGCCAGCGTCGCGTGTCGTCCAGGAGACGTACCCGGTAGTGGGGATGATTCCGCGACATTTATCATCCAGGCCTTGGCGACATATATAGAGAAATTACTGTAAATGGTTCATCCTATAAAGTGAACCTATTCGCTTTCGTTTCATCATTTCATTTTGGTGATGTTTTACTTTTCAATTTTAATTGAATGCAGAAAATTCGCAGTTGGATTACAGTCACGCCTGCTGCCAAGTAAATCATAGAGCCTTTGACACGGTAAACTCGTTGTTTCGGTGTGCGGCCGTGCGCGTGTGTATGTTTGTCTTACTTCATCGTTGATTCTACGGTAAAGGTCAAGACAAAGGATACCCGACGTGTGAATATCCTTGGTTACGCAACGATTCATTTTCCATTTATAAATATCCGGCCGAGCGCGCTAAAAGGCGAGACCATCGGCGGCAACAATTGTTTACTTCCTCGCGCCGTAAACTTCCGAAGTGCGAACAACTTAATTACTCGGAGAAATAACGCGACTTGAAGCACGCGATTACGCCAAAAATTCAATCTCATGGTTCCCAAAAAGGTACATTCGAGTAAATAAAATGGACGCAAATATGCACATATATAAACGCAAGTATACACCTTCTTTTCCCGAGTTACCAACGAATCGCTTGAACTGACAATTTAACACTAAACCTACCGAGCCTTGAAAGCAACTAATACATGTTGTCTTACAAGAATGACGAGATTGAATTTATTTATTTAATCATTTCCCACGAAAGCACTTTTACAATTTCAGTAATTGTAAAATAAAAAATCTGGAACGGTCATTTTACAATGATTTCCTATCTTCAATAACAGCCGAGTTATAATTCAGTGCGGACAGTCCGTATGTAATGTGACTGAGGTTGAAGAAACAGTTACGAAGACATAATGGGCGAATAGAATGTTACGCTAAATTCTAGCGGTGCAACGAAACAAGTCTCAAAACTGCCAAGTGGAAATATGTAACTCCATAATTACACAGGGTTAAGAAAGGACAGTCTACGCAGACATCTGAAAAATTGTATAACTAATTCTTCTAACTTCTTGAAGAAACTCCAACTCTAGTCGGTTCGTTCACTTCGAAGAGGTTTACTCCATTTTAACACTAGGTTTACGGAGCGCTAAAAATGACTATTTTACATTACTTTGTAAAAATAACATGAATCTATCACGAATCGATTTCTAAAGAAATCAATTTGTTAAATAATTGTTCATGGATGCATTTTTACAATCTCAATATTCGCAATTTAAAAATATAATATATGTATAAACTTTATTTGATTCCCCTAGGGGTTACAAATCCTCACATCACCTCCTCCTTCCATCCCCGCTTTTCTATTTTCACTTTAACCTAACTTAACACTAACTTAGACGTAAACTTAACCTAAACATAATTCTATATATACAGGGTCATCCGTTTTTAAACGGCCAAACGTCAACCAGCTATAGAGGACCCCAAATGAAACAACTTTCACCCCTAACACTTTTTTTGATTCGGTCTTGATTTTTAGATAATTGCAAAAACCCGTCATTTTTTGTTTTCACTTAAGATTAAATATATTAGGACTGCAATTATGTATCTTGATGATTTTTCCTTTGTTTGGTTTAAAATAAATAGGGGCATCTTTTTTATTAAGTCAACTTTTTTGTATGACCTTTGGATCTTGGTTTTTTTTTAAATGGGGCACGCCGTGGAGACTGAATGAAATAACTTCGAATCAAAAAAAAGTGTTAGGGGTGAAAGTTGTTCCATTTGGGGTCCTCTATAGCTGGTTGACGTTTGGCCGTTTAAAAACGGATGACCCTGTATATATATAGAGAGAGAGAGAGAGTATATTTACAAAAGTCCTTATATAACTAACCTTAAACTACCCCCCCCCAAATTAAAAAATATTAGAATCTGTCATTTTGACGTTAAAGGACGCAAATGTTTCGACTAACAGTATGCAACCTCAGCCTTTCTCGACTAACTGTATGCAACATCAAAGTTCGACAGGACTATGGAAGGTTCAAGAAAGACAATTCGCTACCTGCGCCTATATAAACATAACTAAAAAGTCCTAAATCAATCGCAGGTAGTCGCGTTGTTAGCTCGACGTCGTCATAGCAATAGAGAACCAGCGTCACGGGTCGATCGGGAAAAGCTGAATAGATCTGAAAGAAACGAAAGACATTTCAATTAGATTCGCGAGCGTATAGAGGGTCGGTGTAACATAGGCGCGGAACTGTGCAGACCCCTAACGCCTACCACCGATCTTCCTTCCTGACCAGGACAGAGTGTTCGTTCCCCCTCCTCGATCCTCACGGTTATTCTTCCCTCTCCTGGTCAGGTCCTGCGTCCTTCCCCTCACCTTCGGGACCGCCCTTCTACTCGTTCCTCCACGGATCAGTTCCCCTACCTACCGGTGTCCAGTTATGTTGTCGTGGCGAACGTTGCTGGGGCGACAATTCGTTTGAGCATTCGCATCGCGAGAAATTCCCCATTGTAGTCCCCCGGGCCCGGCCCCCTTCCCCCGTTTCTGAAATTTTCCACCTGTCACCGACAATCGGGACCGTATCGGGAGGTGCGACAGTGCGCGGACCATTGTGGAAACCTCGGGGAAAGCGAACTTGGGTATTCCGCGGATTTTTCAGCGGGGACCATTTACATTCCATAGCCATGCGTGGTCTCCGGTGTTGAGAGGATCCAGTTTGTGAACTCGCGGGAAAACCGAGGTGGTCTCCTAGGATCTAGAGGATTTTGTTGAACCGAGAGATTTTGGTGGATCCGATGTCTGCACGGCGAGCACCGTGCACGCGGCCCTAGCTGATGGAAAATGGACATTAGAGAGGTACGTAAAGTGCTGGGAAACGGGATCTCTCTCTCTCTCTCTCTCTCTCTCGCTCCCCGTGTAACCTGCCATATTGGAGACGGTCGTTAGGATAATTGAAACCGGGAAAAGTTTTCGGACGCGAGCCGTTTCCTGCCGTTAGGGGCCTCGTCGCTGCTTCCTTTATGGCCCGTGAGAGAGCGGACCCACCTTCTGACAGGTGGAATGCGGGGACCAACATAGCCGTGGGGCCTGACAATCGCGATCGCAGCGACGCGAAGCGACTCGTTCAGGTATGTGGCTCTCTTCTGCGTTCCCTGCGACTCCTGTCTTTCGCCTGGGCACTGCTCCTGCTGCGGTTACTGCGATTCCAGAAAGAATTCGAACATTCGTGATTCATCGGGGCTCGATTTTATGCATCTGAACCGTACAAGATTTTTCCTTGCAATGCTCCATGGTGTTAGATTTTTAGATCGATTACTATCGGCTGGAGGAAGCTTGAATTGGGCGAAACAATGTTTTGCTTTGAAATGTTTCGTCTGTATCCGGAAGAAGAAATATTTGACAACTTGTCAATACTTAGGGTTACTTTCGTGCTGTATATTGACTGTATATGCGATTTATGTACAGTTGCAGTACAGACAATAGCTTGTTTACAGTGCTTTCTGATTATGATGATCAGTATGTTCCTGGCAGTATGTCCTTTAGATTTGTTTCTTTTCTGAAATGGCCATTTTGTCCTTTATCTTGTGTATTGAAATGTAATTGAACGTCGGCTCACGGCACACGGCCGATAGTGTGCGAATCGAACGAAGTATGTAACAGTACATAATAATTAGACTGCGGGTCTTTAACACTAGGTTTACGGAGCACTAAAAATGGCTATTTTACATTTCCTTATGAAAATAACATGAATATATCTATCAAAATCTGTAGCCATTTTTTAAATAATATATACCTAGAGAAATCGATTTCTTAAATAATTCCTTATGGATCCATGTTTGCAATCTCAATATTCGTGAATTAAAAATATTAGAATCCGTCATTTCGACGGGTCCCGTAAATCTAGTGTTAAGTAAAATAAAAAATTTCTATCCGAATTGCAACAAACTATGCTGAAATAGAAATTTGATTTCTTCCTTAATATGTTTAATAGATTGAGAATCATATAACAGTAGCATTAAATTCTTCCAATGTCTTTGCTGTGTTCAATTGCACCGACTCTTTTCTGTCAATAAAATCCGCAGTCTCGTAATAATTAATGGTGTATCATTTTAGTTAAGTAGAACTTTTTGACAGTGACGTCTTGTTCTATTGCATGACGAGGACGTTATGTTTAAGGATAATTGAACATTGGATGGAAGATTAGAATTTTTATTTTGTTGGACAAAATACAAAAAATTTAAGTTTCTGGACCAAATTTCATATTTAAAAATATGTATACAGTTTGTCATTGGATAAAATATCGATTATTAGGAAGAAAAAACATCTTGGTGTTTATATGTAAATGCTGTAAAGTAAAAGCCGAAAGTTCGCGATGAAAGTGAAAGTCAAAATTGGTATGCGTAAAAAGTTACAGGATTGTGTAAGATTACCACACATGGCAACTTCCGTGTCATTCATCGCGTTTTGCTCCGTGTCATTCCTGAAATCTATTTTTATACCGTCGTTTCTAATATGAAGGATTATACATGTTTTATATAGAACGTATTTTTTTTATAGAGTGTTCTTATTTGAATTTTCTTAACCCTCAATCGAATCTCTTGTGTCAATTTGATACATTTTTCACTGATTCTCATAAAGCTGTACCTGTTGCACATTAATTGTTTACGAATACTTTTATTTGAACCTTGTCTCATTTTACCACAATTTTCCACTTCCAACGATGAAATTTACCAAATTAACCATTTATATTTCCATCATATTGATCTTTTACCATTGTGTTCATTACAGAAGACACACACCAAGTTAGGAAAATGGGGGCAGAATGAAAACTCCATTTGCTTTAATTGGGCACAACAAGATAATTAGTAATAATGAAAAGACTGTTCAGAAGTTGTGTCTTGTGTTTATAACAAGGTTATTGCTTTGTTATACACTGTCCACCAAATGAAATAATTTATCCAATCTATTAGAAGATTCGAAGAAACTTAAAAACATGAACAATGACAATTTTCTTCACGGATTTACAGTCTATTGGTCCCTGATATATAGCACAATAGTGACTATTAGCAGACTGTGGATTTTTCACAGTCAATTGTAAAGAACAGCAGTTAAATAAAAATCTACTCCTTCTCTTGACAATTTTTAGCAAATCGAAAATGGCGATACAAATTTCACCATCGGAGGTGTTCCCATTATTTTTTCCAACCGCGCTGTACAAACTTTTCCATCGGCTTTAATAAAGACTTTGCGGCAGCATAAACGTCTTCTTCGTTAAAAAAAAAAAAAAAATAATAACAACCGGACAAGAAAACGACAGTGGAATCGTCTCTCCTATTCGCGGGCGTGCAAGGGACGACGGGACTTTTTGCTGAATCCGGTGGAAAAAATTCGCGGTATATCTGAAAGGGGTAGGCGTCGGTTGTTTATTTATTCGAGCATCGCGGGTTAATGATATTCATCTGGTGCCAAGGAGAGATTGTTGGAAGCGACTGCGTCGGTGACGGCCCTAATGGAGTTTCACGAGTTCGGGATCGTTTCTAATGCGTTAATACGTACCTAAATACGGCACGTGACCCGACTCTAACTTCGAGAACATACTCGCGCGCGAATTATCTTCCTCGCGTAGCCGATTATGCACCGCCGCGCCGGTAGTATCAATAAAGAGAACGATTTTCCGAGCCCGTAAGAGACCCGGCAATGCCGCACAGTGGGCGAAAATGCCATTTTGGCATGATTATTGAAATTTGCACATGACCAACCAATTGGTGAAGATTTTTACGATTGTACGTTCGTGTTTATGACAGAACAAAAATGGCAGACCCCTAATTCACGTCCACGGCGCACAGTGGGCGAACATGCCATTTTGACGCTCTAAAATAATAACTTCTGAACCATTCGAGATAATCGAATGAAATTTAATAGGTAAAAAGGTAACATTTGTAGCTTCAAACTGCAACAAAAATCAATTTGAATTTACACGGTGTTTATTAATTACACAGGTCTTAAACAAATTATAGAATAAGTGGAATTAATATACCTGTTCTTCCGCGTTAATATTCCGGAAGTAAATCTGTAATTTCTGGTAGATTTGATGCAAGTTGTCGCAAATGAATTTTTTTGCATTGTTTGGTCAGCTAATCATAGTTTATCAGAGTATAGTCGGTGCAAGGTTCTATTAGGTTCCGGCTGAGATGTGCACGTTTATAGTTCAAATTCCGGCGAAAAACTTGTGCTCACTTGAAAAAACTATAATTTTCAAAATGTAATAACAATTACTTGTTTTAACGTCGTTTTAAATCCTAGAAGATGTAAGCTTTCGTATCGTCTAAACCCAGCTCGGCTATTTCTAATAGTTTTCTTTTAAATAGCACTTGAATATTAAATTTCACGTTCTGAATTTTTTCCTCGAACTTTGCCGGCCTCCTGTGGGTCGTGGTGGGGGGATAAAAAAATTTTTTTCGGATTTGCTTCCTTCGGAATGTTCTTGAAACATGCCCATTTCTTGAAAAACAAAAAACATTTTTCCATTTTCGAACGCCGCAATCGGAACGCTCGCGTTCCTAAACCAATCGATCCGTTAACCCGTCCCGCGGATTAATTAATCATCTTTAATGCAGCCACGGTGGCTCGTCGTGATAAATTTGACTTTCACTCGGGCCTGCACTACTTTCACCGGGGATCTCGCGCGGAAGGACATTTCACAACGAAAGATCGCTGATAATCCTGTCAGCGTTTCCTATCTCTGATACAGCAAAACGAAAAGTGTTTCGTGCGGCCATGTTTGTGGGGGCAGTTCCACGAGTCCACCGGGTACACGCGAGGTTCTTCTTTTTGAAATACATTATTGCAAGAAGATAAGTTGGTATAACATAAAACAGTAAAACTCTTAGAAAAATTTAACACGTTCACGGACAGTAAAAATTTTAGTGGACTGCAAAAATAGACAGGCAATTTTTTATCTTTCTAGTTGTACTATCCGAAATCTGATTAGACATAAACAATAATAATAAGTTAACTGTCATTAGTAATGACAGTTGGTCATTACTTTGAAATGTATATTAATTACAAAAACTACAGGTTGTATAAAATTAAATGAATAAAAATTGGCTTTAAAATTTGAATGCTATAGCATTCATGTCATTTTGAATCACTATGAAAATCAATGCTATAGCATTCACGTCCGCGAACGTGTTAAAAATATTATTACTTTACATAAAAATACTATTTCTTTTATAGAAAACACTATTTCACTCCAGTTTGTTGCAATTCAGGTTGAAAATCTCTATTTTGCAGACCCGTCTATGGATGAACGTTTTATGTCGAAGCTCGCCTCTAAATCAAAACAGGAAAGCATGAAAAAAGATGAAAAATTGCAGCATTCGCCTGCAACATGTTGCGATAAGACCGCATTTGAAATCGCATTTGGAAAGTCTGCAAAATGTCGCCCACGAAAATATCGCACGTTGCACGCGCTACTTCTTCCACGAATCTTGTTGAAAATTGTCCGGGGATACGTGTCATTAGGCTCTGTCTCATTAGACAGAATTAATATTCAATCGAGAGGTCGATTCGACTCGATCGTAAAATCGCCGGATGTTGTAGGCAGACCGAGAAATTCACGTGGCCGCTGCGCTGGGAGATCGCGATACGACTCGTTTAATCGGAACGTTTTATTCGGCCACGGATAGATCGGATCGAGGGATCGGGATCGTTTCTCGTTTTGTCGTTAGGTGGAACTCGGAAGATAGATTCCGCAAAGTAGGACTTGGCGATAACGACCCACGCCTCGGAGTATCACCCCTATCTTGTCTACGTTCTCGAGCATCGTTTTATCGCACACAATCATCTATTTTCGTAGAGCCGGGTTCATTAGAGCGCGTAGCCTAGCCGGTATAATGAATCTCTGCGAGATTTCTGGTTAAATATCCTTCCGCACTTACTTTATTCGAATCTGGTGATCGGTGT
This sequence comes from Halictus rubicundus, assembly GCF_050948215.1. Taxonomy (NCBI): domain Eukaryota; kingdom Metazoa; phylum Arthropoda; class Insecta; order Hymenoptera; family Halictidae; genus Halictus; species Halictus rubicundus. Next base: position 27,957,268 of record NC_135150.1, read on the forward strand.
GATAATTAAAGCGCGCTCTTTTTGCGAGACCTAGAAAATGGTTGGAAACTGGAGCAAACAAAAATATTGAAATTATACCAGACATAAAGTAGCGTATGCTCGCGTTATTAATTTACTTGGCATAATATTTCTTCCGAAAGAAAGCGACTGGTTCCTGCTTCGGACATTTGACAAATTGTCGCGAGTGTTCGATGTCCTTATAAAGATAATTTTTAACGTGACATAATCTTTTTCACAGAAGTACTTTCTCTATCAGTGACGATATCACTGCGCTTGTGTTCCGTATTTTACGAACCCGTTTCCGTTACATGTCTTTCTCCAAGGTCGGGACACGCTCTTATTAGTCACATTATCGTCCGTCATTCTTCGTGTTCTCGTCGTTTTTCTGCTCGTCGAGATTTGTCGTCTCCCCTGCGTATTTCAAAGCCGGAAGGTTAAACACACGGATGCATATGTAGCCGATCATTGTAAATAAAACGGCCTTGCGTTTGGGCGTCAGTCCACAAAGCCGTATTGAAACTTCTTGTTTTATGATTTTGCTCCCAGAGTCGGCATACGCGTCGGATTCGACGGTTCTTGTATGACCGTGACAGAACGACGCTGTATCAATAGTGAAAGACGCTAATGTGGCCTAACAATATGCAAAAATCTTCCGTTGAACTCCCATGTTCAATGTTTGAATAATGTATCTTTCAACGAAGCGCTGACTTTTTAAAAATATATTTTATTCGTGAAATTATCGTCATTAGAAATTGTATACTATACGCTGTAGTAGAATTCGTTTATTCATTCAATTGAAAATTGATAACGCTGGATATTACAATAATCAGTGACGACCGAGCACTTAATATAAAAATTATAGTAAAATATCTATAAAATATCCTACACTGTATATAATACTGAAGACAATTCGTTTGACTTAAGCCATGCGGCATGGTAAAATAATTTTAATTGCAATATAAAAATTATAGTAAAATATCTATAAAATATCCTACACTGTATATAATACGACCACTTAATATTAATTACTATAGATTCTATATTATGTATTATAGTAGAATATAATACATTTCCCAGTAATTCGTAACATGACGTTAAACGCCAAAATAAGCTGTTAGATGAGAAAGGCTTTTTAAAACGGTTATTCGGAAAATAATGATCTACCATGATCTACTATGATGTACTATCGCGAAGGAAGCGTTGGACCCGAGATGCGACAGATAAAATATAGACTATTTTTTAAAACTGTTATTACATCGATCTTCGTCATGCATTATTCATGGCACGTACGTCGACCAATTATCACGTCAAACTCCTTGAACTCGATCAATAAACAACTCAATCATCCAGCGAATCCATAATATAATTTTTTTTGTCAGGTAGCATGCTGTAAATACGCGATGCCGGTGTAAAAAAAAAACGGTGTGTACGAGGATTAACAATAATTGCAACTTTCATGAGTCACGATTTGTGCAACAGTGTCATGATCAAATTGTCATGTAAAATTAGTTCATGTAATTGATTGTGTCAAGGAGATTGAATATCGTTTGCTTCTGGAAGATACGTGTTTGCGAACGAAAATATGTAATTCGATTTTGCGCGTGCGAACCTCTGATATTTAGGCTTCGAATATTGTTCGGAAGGTATTAATTATTTTGATGACCCGTTCGAACTTGAAGAGCAAGAAAGTAATTTGTTTTCTAGGATTTTTTCGGTTCATTACAGAGGACAAATTGTACAGCGTCATTTTCGAAATGTCAGCCATCATTAGGAGGTTTTCTATCGGTTGCGAACGATCACGTAATTGGAAACGTGTCGTTTGTAATTTGAAAAATATAATTTTCCGAAGCAATCTTGTTAGCTCGTTTCTGGTTACGCAACGCGGCGACGCCGAATATACGTAAATTTTTTTTGGTATTTTTCAAAGAAATCGAGGATTAACACCACCTGCGTATTATGCAATTCGCAATCCATCAATTTGAACTGTCAGGCGATCGGTTCATTTATCAACTAGAAAACGAGCGAAACTGCTGTTGCAAAAAGGAATTCGCTGCAAAGAAATTCGTGAAACGTCTTTGTTTATCAATTTCGAGTGTTTTGCAGCTCTGTTATAGGCTGAAACATTTTTACCGAATGCACAAACCACAAGGACAATGAAAAACATGATCAAATATCCAAGCAAAATGATCAATGAAAAACACAAATCTATGATTAATGGACTGTGGATATTTATGCATTTATGGTACGTGTAACTAATAGCATTTCTATTTTATTTTTGTAGTGAGGGGTCTTCTAGTTGGCAAATTTTCTCCTGATTCTTATTAAATCAAGTGGCAAAATGGGAATTTGCAAGATTCGCAGTCTATCGGATATATCAAGAATCTAATGAAAAAGAAAAATTTCATTCACAAAAGATAGTGTATCTTGTTAATATAAAAATAAAAGACAATCGTTTCCTGTCTCCTCAGGCGATATTATCATCAAGTAACAGTGTCTGATAAATTTTATTACTGAAGATAATCTCCACAGTGGTTTCGAGTGCTCGGGATTAGAGTCGAGTGTTTTCAATTTACGTTCCTTCGAATTTATTTATTATCGACATTGAAAAACTGACCTCGATTGACGGCGATTATTTAATATCAGATCTACGGAGAAACAAGAGCGATTATTCCATACTACTTTGTGAAACAACAAGCATCCATTTATTCAGCTTTTTAATCCTTTTTAATCCTTTTAATAAGTTGAAAATAACATCTTTGAAATCTACTCTTTCACATATATTGTAATAAAATTTTTTCATAATTATAAGAAAATATATTATACAAATTAATTCATAATTCACATTTTGTGCACTCCGTTTTATAAATAATAAGTATTTAAATCGAAGGGTGAAAGATTTGGATTGAAAATGAAGGTACAATTGACTAATTGCGAGGACGCCAAATTACTAATTTGCACACTTAATGTATTACCAGTGTTTAGTGCGCTAACAAGCTTAGCGTTAATTAAGACCATCTCGCGAGAGTCCGGCCATCGTCCGATCCACCTAACGTGTTTTCTTATCGTTCGATATTGTAATGCCTATTTATAATGTCGATTTAACGTGTTATGATCGATGACATTCGCAATGGCGAGCATGTTTACCCGAACCACTCTTGTCCCTGATACAACAAACGCCTAACTGTTTAATTCCGCTGATAGAGTGCGAATTAAATGGTAAGTTCGCCGAGGATGATTAGGCGTTTGTCTCAGATCCGAACTCCATATTATCCTTCGAGCAGCTAATAGACAGAAAAACATCTTTTTTTCCCATTAAACTGCAATTTGCCTTTAATGTTGCGTCGGACGTCGATGTAATAATAGACCGCTAATTTTTTATTCATAAGAAACGTAGGAAGCACTGTACCGCGAGAACATTAATGAAGCCGTAATTAAGTCCACCAGCGTTTACAATTTGATGCGACCCGGAAATACCTCTTTGGTCACCATTTTCGTGGTTTATCGTTAGACTGCGGATTTTTATGCAAAATAATCGCCTCGACTGATCGCAAGATACGGGAGTCACATTTATTTTCATTCCCTAATAACATTATAGAGTTGAAAACTGCTGTTTTTACTGCTTTGCATTTAATCTACAGTGTTTTCTCGATATATGTCATCGAGACGGCTCTTGCCAGCGACATATATCGTCCAGGAGATACTATTCTTAACGTCGTAACCACGGCGTCCGAGGACTCTCGCGCTTCGATAGTTCCGCGACTTTTATCGACCAGGTATTTGCGACATATATCGAGAAAAGACTGTACTCGTTTTCTGCGTAAATGCATGAAATCCACAGTCAGTTTATCAACACATTAAAACTATTAACGTGCGAAACAAATTTTTATTCGGTTCCAGCACTTTGCAATCGACCCACAAAATTTTGCAGATAATAATCCGCAGTCTAGGACAGATTTGGAAAATTTTTGCACGGAGATTCGCAGATCATAATGGCCCCGATCGGCAAGTGTCCTTTCGACAGATTTTATCGGGAAATCGTCCAGGTTGAAAAAATTCCACGTGCCACGAAGATATCGTTATCTCACAGGCGGTTCCCGGCTTAGGGTGCTTAGGGTACTTTTTTCCCTTCGTGCGTCCCTGTCCTGTAAACGCTCATGAATCTGAAACCGTCGCGCATGCGATATTTATTAAGCGGTCGTGCGTACGCGGGCAGAAGCCGCGAAACCCGACGATCATGAACTTTAAGGAGAAGTCATGACTCAGTGTCATCCAAGAGACCTTCCAATTTGGCTAATCGTCCTACGGGGTCAACTCGATTACGCGAGGTTACGCGTCTGGCCAAGAATGTCTCTGCTCGTCTTTCCTTCCACGTATTCCTTCGCTCGCCCTCCTCTATCGCGCTTTCAAAGACCCTGACCGTCGTTTCCTGTCCGAAAACATGACGAAAATCACTATACACGCGTGTTCGCATTTCGGAGCGTAACTCCGGCTTCGGCGAATTTTAACAGATTCCGCGTATCTTAACAGTAGGTTTTGTAATATTTTTCATTTACGATTATTGAGATTGTGAAGATCCATCTGCGTGGAATTACAAAACAAATTTATTTCTTTAGGTATATATTATTTAAAAAATGGCTGAAAACTTGGATAGACACATTCTTCTTATTTTTATAAAGTAATGTAAAATACTCACTTTTAATGCTCCGTAAACCTAGTGTTAACGCTAGAACTACTGAGCAATAAATGCGACTGACGTATATTGCTTTGTAACAGTGACAAGTCTGTGCCCGTTCAGACTTCGTACAACTTTTATTGTAATATGTGTAAAATTACTTAGTTAATTGTAATACTATGTGTAAAAATTTCCGATGAAAACATTTTTACAATTTCGGTAATTGTAAAAGAAAAAATTAGGAACCAGTCATTTTGAATGGTCTGGTAGTTCTAGTGTTAACCAATTGACTTTCGACCTCTTTGAAAAATGTGTGCCTAAATTGAGTCGTAAAAATGAACCGTTTCGACGAGTATACTCGTCATAACACAAAATATTGCCATTTCTTCGTGACGAGTATACTCGTCAATAACAGGTAACTGGTTAAACAACATTAGGTAGGTGGAATTTCAAACAGTAAAAAAGTTAAACGAAAAACAACTTTTTATTTAGTCCCTGGTTCTTGTAATCGATTCAAACGGCTTTTATTTTGCATAATAATTCGCAGTCTAGTAATAAACATTCGCGTTGTTAATTCGCAGTGTAAAGCTTGCCTGTGTCTGTCTCTTATGAAACTGTTTTTAATAAACAGTCTGAAAAATAACTTGCTTTCCTGGAATCTTTATTATTAGACTGCGGATATTTACGCAAAATACAAATTTTCCGCATTCCGCTTCGAAACCATCGATTAAAGAATTAAACCTTGACTGCTACACCGGGGTCTTTTATGACCCAAAAAAATTTCTGTACACTATTTTACGCTGCTGTATTGTACGATAATTGCAAATATCATGTTTCTTTAACCTGTATAGGACATTTCGGTTATTTAGTCTTAAATTATACAGGCTGTCCCATTTGAAGTTTTACATTTTTGAAATTACAGTTCTGTGTAAAAAATATTTCGAATAAAACTCACTATGTTCCGGCGGAGATATGTTATAGTTGTCGCAAATCTAAGCGGACGCGCTTTCGCCTGCTAAATTTTCAACGGCACTAAATGTCCTTGAATGACCTTGGAAGACAAAAGTGTTATAGATCAGCGAATTCGTCTCGGGATGGGCTAGACACTTATGTAAACAAAAGCATACTGTTCCGTATAAGAAAACAGAGGTCACCTTGAAATCTCAGATGTAGATGCAAAGATACATGAAATAACATTGATTCGTAAGGATTTCAATGGTTACCATGTCAAAAGATATTTCAATTTTATTGTCGGTAATTTTATTGTTACCGACCTGCTGCCTCTGCAAAAGTCACGTGACCACCCTTGGCTTCTTAAGGGGGCCGGCAGGCATTTGGCCTTGACTGTCACGCTATGTTACGCTATGCCTTCTTTTCTATACATTTTACGTCTTAAATAAGTAACTAATCAATTAAAAATGCATACCACCGTGTTTGTACATGTCTTTGCTACGTCTGTACAGAGCCTTTTTTTCGATACGAACACTAAATCTCACGAAATTAAGAGAATCTCTCAGCGGCAGCCATCTTGTGACGTCATACTTGCTTCAGAAAGCGAGTTTTCTGCCGAATATTACAAATTACTCCAGGATGAGGTAGAAATTCGCAATTTGGGCTCCATACAGACGTAGATTGGACTTTTAGGAAACACAAGTGAGCACTTCTAAACTGCTCATTGAAATATTGAAGCGGCAGTTTGTATAGATTTTGACCCTTGCATACGTATATGGATTTCAAACCATGCCGGCCCCCTTAAGGGTTAAGATATCGCGGTGGGAAATATCCCAATGAGAGTATAATGGCGTAGAATCGTAACGGTTCGACAAAACCGTGGTGCAACAATGGCGATTTCCATCAGCATGTGCCCATCATGGTCTTCGAGTCGTAGTGTGTTGCGTGCGTCTGGAAACACGCATCGATAAACGCAGAATCTCTCGTGCGTAATTGGTATCCAGTTGGCGTCGCGTCCCGCCGGTAATAATTATTTTCGTGCCACCTGTTATCTTTGTGTGTCGGAAAGCGGCGGCCCCGGTATCGTCAAATCTCTTGTTTTCACGCGATATTTATAGATAGTGGTTCTGGGGTCCGGTCGTCCGGTCGTTCTAATCGGTCCAGGTATCAATTATCGTATTTCGGTCAACCCGTAAAAAACGCGAAACTCGTTCCCCACGGGCAATTTCATGCGGATGACGACGAGGGGACGCGCAAGAAAACGCATAAATTACGCTAGTCTCGATTAAATACGACACCGGGCCGCGACAGAGAGTTATGTCGGCGTCGCGCCGCGACCAAGATTGTAACTGTTTCGTATACTCCTCTCTCGACGGGTACACACTGTCACGGGGTGATACACTCCTGGACAAAATGATAGCACGCGTGTGCCATCCTTCATTTCGCGAGGACCGCGCAGAACATCCGAACGAAACGCGCATGGTCGCAATTTTTCAAATAACGCACTGGTTCAGCCCAAGTCGACATTGGGCTGCAGGGAAAGGTCACGTTCAAAACTGAAAAAATTATTCCATTAACACGTTGGCTGCCATGTCACCCATATGTAGGTGACGGAATTATTTGTCCAGGCTTTAAAATGAATTTTTTGGTTAATATATTTGTTAGATCGGTATAAAACATTTGGCAACGTAATTGCAGTTCCCGATACTACTGGCGCTGCATTCGCCATTCAGGTTCTGCCAATATCGATTGACCCTCTTCGTCGATCTGGAGTCACAGGATCTCACAACACATAACTGTATTTTCAAGATATCATTTTCTACAATAAAACTATTGTAAGTGTGTGTAAAAAGCGCCCTGCGTACAGTTAATTTCAGCCTCGACGGTATCCACGATCCTAACCTCCTTAACAATATTCATTGTACCGATTAGGATCTGTAAAACGCAAGAAAGTTGGAGGTCTACTAAATATCATATATTTAATTTGTTTCAATTTTTACTTCATTAAATAACCTACTTTGATTTTACGGAATTTTTGAGGTTCCTAGTTTGGCAGTCAAAGTGTTCAACAATCGACAGGTTTTCCTTTTCTGAATTATTCTTTAAATTCTCTTGGCATACGTCCCCGCAACCGGAAGTCCCAACTAGACTAACCGCCAAAATATTATTATATTTTCAGTCCTGTAAAATTATTAAAGCAAGAATGAACCTCTTATTCGTTTCATGTGCCGCACAATTGACGCAAACAATTTTTATTTTGCACACAAATCCGTAGTCCAGTTCTACGTACAATGCGTAGGCCATTATTCGAGGTTTAGTTGAAAATGCGAGAAAATCCTCGGCTAAGAAAACAACAGGGGGATTAGACGCTATCATTTTGTCCAGGAGTGTACCTACAGGAAAATATACGAGAGTTAGTCGCCGGAGATGTAGATTGCGGCCAGGTCTCGGTTAGGTGTGCGAGTGGTATGATTCTTGCCGGTTATAGTCGCGAGGGGCCGTGTTCTCGACGGCAAGGATCATTCGTTCGGGTCGCGTTTACGCCCACCGTGGCCGAATATGCTAAAACGGCTAATCGCGATACAGTTTTAATACCCGTTTTACCATCTGATTTAGCATTCGTAAACACTGCGCTCTCCGCGACATCGCGGTTGCCTTGTTTTTCCGCATGGCAATCCCGGTTGATCGCTGGCTCTGCGATTAAACACGACTTAATAACGGAGAACTTAATAAGAGGCGTTTAAATGACGAGGAGCATTTTTTTTTTGTGGCATTGTTTTTGACGCGACTGTGCTCAGGTCGCTGGGGAATACTCGGAAGTCTGATAATCTTAATACTGCAAAAGATAGACGAGATTTAAGCTGTTCTGCGAAACGAAATTTCATAACGATACTATCTTTTTGGACCAATTTTTTCTCTCTCTTTTTGTCAACTGTTTCTGAATGTTTCAATTTTCTCTATTGCACATGCAAGTTTCACTGTTTTAATTAACTAAGCAAATTAACCAGTTAGCTGTTGCGACCTCTTTGAAAAATGTGTACCTGAGTTGCGTCGCAAAAATTAACCGCTGTTTGAATTATAGCTGTTTTGACGAGTATACTCGTCATGACACAAAATATTGCCATTTCTTCATGACGAGTATACTCGTTAAACACAGTTAACTGGTTAGCCCTTAAATGCATGAGTGGGTTCCGCAAAGGACCTCAGTGTTGGATTTTGTGTTAACATTTTTAGCCGCGCCATTTGTGAACTGAGAGTTCAGCTATTTGCTTCTGTCAATATTTAGGTTATGTTTAATGTGTTTACAGAAATAAATTGTTGCTGTAATCAAAGTTAGCAAGGAATTAGGTAAGTGGGGTCCTCAATGGACCTTGTGTATGCATTCATGTTCCTAATATTTAGTTTACCTATGCACTTAAGGGTTAATAGTGTTTTAGTGCCTGTAAACAATTCTTTTCAAGTCTTCAGGGTGTCCCAAAAGTAAACTACCTTGAAGAGGATGATTGCTGAGGTGATTTGAAGTAACTTTTTCCTTTGCGAAAATGTTCTCCGCGGCTTCGTTCAGGAATTATTAACGAAACGAACGGACCAATCAGAGCGCGGTTATAGCGAACCGATTCCGGCTCGGCCAATGACAGCGCTGCACTCGCCCGTAGCCGCGCGAGCTGATTGGTCCGCGTTTTTCGTGAATAACTCCTGAACGGTGCCTCGGAGAATATTTATGCAAAGGAGAAAGTTATTTCAAATGCCTCGAGGAATCATCCTATTCGAGGAAGCATAACATTTTCGGGACCCACATATACGGGACAAATATAAACTGTAAACTACGAATCGATACGATTTTTGTTTCAGTTAACGCAGGAAGTTAGGCGAATAAAATCGAATGGTTTCAAACAAAATGAACCGGCCGGGTATTTTGCAAACCGGTGAAAATCGTCGTTTCTATTTTAACATTCAACTGGCAGCCCTTATCGTGTTCACGTGCATCGCAGCGTATCCTTGCGTGATACTCCGCGCGTGGCTAGGCCGTTTTGCGATTTCGCAATAGCTCGCATACGCGTGGATTACCGATGCCAGGCGAACGCGCTGGGTCTTCCCGGACCCAGAAATCAGATTCATTCCACTCGCTTCCTTCCTCAATTTTCTGGAACATCAAGATTTCTCGTATCCCTCGTACACCTCGCTTCTGATCATTAGATTGCCGATGTTCCAGCAAACTTTCATTTTTTGGCACGTTTGCGGAGGCTAGAATCAACTCGGTTTCCTTAATTAATCATTTCGGTGGGAATCAAATATTTCCAAGAACGCAGAGCGCTATTAATTATTTTTACAGCGTTATTTTTTCGATGCAAGTGGGACTTCCAAAAGACGCAATCTTGAAATTATTTTTAACTCATTTATTTTTCTGTTTTTTCAACCCTATGGTGTAAAATTGGTTCATTTAGTCATGTCTCGAATTTCTTAACATGGTTTTACAATCTTTCCATCAAACTATTTTAGAAGTGCAGTTCGACGAAGAACCGCATCAGGATTAATCATAGTAGGCTTCCAACAAGCAACTTTCCTTGCATCTGCGTTTGCTTAGGTTTCGCCTACTGCCACGAATTAATAATTTAATTGACGACAGCTGCGATTATTGTCACCTGTCAGGTGCGTGCCCCACGTTGAAAGCATGTTGTTCATCTCTTCCGTTATCGACGAGAGGAAAACACTGATCGAATATGCAGAGGACAAATTTAGACAACTAAAAGTTAGCATTAGCACTCGACGAGGAAAATTTTTATTTCGCGTAATGGTCTTCTCATAACAAAACCATAAAAACTAGGCGGAACAATGCGACCTTTCTTCAAACAATTCAGCTGTTTCGAATTCATACTTTCATTCTGCAGATCCCTTTTTTTCGGCGACTGTTTCAAGCATGTCCTTCAATTCTTCTCTCACACTTTCATTTTCTGTTACACATTCGAGTTTCACCGAACCGTGTGCATAAAAGCAAATAAAAGCCTTTGTTGGTAATTGTTCAAGCGAAATCTCGATTCTGTACTCGTGTAGGATGAAGCACTGCCTGCAACCATAAAAATTCGTAAAAATGCAACACATTTCCTAGCTGATTTCATAAGAGAACGTGAAAGGTGTCGACGTTAACACGATCGAGTGGAACGATCGGGCCCAGCAGCAAAAGCAAACAAACGGCGTTCGGTATCGGACGAAATTCAGATGATGCCGCGCACTTTCACCAAATTATAAATGGTGGACGGCGAAAGTTGTTATTCTTTATGTCGCCGCGCGCGAAAGACTGTCGCCGATGATGTAACGTCTTCACGGGTTTTCTTTCGGGGAATTCGTTCCCCGAATTTGCATACTCTTTCGCCGGTGAATGACACGCGAAATCCAGCGAAATCCGTGGAAACCCGCGACGCGATCTCGTTATCATTGTGCTCCCCGATAACAATGCGCCAGGGAGTCCCGGAGCGTCGCGACGTCCGCGTCGTCACTCGCTTCTTCCTCGTTCCGTTTCATATCTATTGGTCTGAATTTTCCTTGAAGCGTTACACCAGATTAAACGTCACTCCTTCGCAATGCAACGAATTGTTCGTCTCCATAAACCTTGGCCCTAAATTGGAAAATTTGAAAATATCAAAGAATTTCACCCGTATTTTCTCGAAGTTGAGAACTGCAACAGAATTGAGAATTGCACGTTGAGTCATTGCAACATTTTTTAACTGTTCAGACATACGATGCAACTCCTGCGATTATTACAACAATTTTTTAATCGAAAATGTTCAAAATATTTAGTTTTGAGACACGAAATGCATAGTATGGATTTTAAATTAACACTTAACAGTTTGGACTGTGGATTTTATACCACGAGCAGATTTATAAAATATAACGTGAACAGATATGATATAAATATTAACAAGAACTGAGTTTCATTTTATTCCCATAATGAATTTGCTGAAAGTTGTTTCCCAATTCTTATGAAGTAACGTGTGAAAAGAATTTGCGTAAAAATAAGAGTGCAACAGTTTGCGCTTAGAAATGAGTGATTGTTACCAGTCCAGTTGCTAAGACAAAATCGTTACGCTTGTTTTTTTCACGTTTTCGTTGGTGGCTAATGCAGGGACCATCAGGAAATCAGATTGCACAATACAGCAATAAAAATGAAATTAGCGTAGCCCAAGGTCGGTTAAGCATCAACCGAGGCAGTTTCCTCGCGCTTCTAATTAAGGAAGATGATGTTTAGGTCGATTTAAAGATTCGCTCTTCTGGTGCGGAGGAATTCTTTTCCCGTACGTTTCCCAGCTGCATGAGTTATGACAAGCCATCAGCTCGAGCACACACACACACACGCAGTGCATACTCGTGAAGAGCGAGCAGAGCGTGCGGAGCGTCAAGTCATGTCAGAAAATAGATATAACATTCGTATATTCTTCTTTCGGAATGTTTACCGAGCCTAATTGTACCCATAATAATTCACTTAATAGCAATACAAGCATCGAAATCGATACGTGAAAACTCCGAACCGTAATACGGCGAAATCGTACGTTTATATTTGTTCTAGACAAAATTATGTCGGAGCAATAAATATGAATCTTTAAGCTTCTATGCCACGATATTCTATATTAACGTAAGTAAATATTTACATTAATGTTCGCGAAGTTCGTTAATGAAGTCCTTTACAATAATTTTTAGAGATTTTTTAAGCACCAGTTTTCTATGCCGGTTAGTTGACTTTAATAGAGCAGAACTAGAAAGTCTCAAAAGATCCAATCTTGAAATGTTTATTGCATCAAGTTCGAACTATATAGAAGGGATCCTGACAAAAATCAGCTGCAAATATCTGCTGACCTGCCTGTCACAATTTTTTAAAATCTTTGTAACACCGCACTCCACAAATGATGGTAACACGGCTAGACGTTTCTTCAAAAACTTTGCAAAAATTTCGAAAATAAGCAACAAGGAACAAGACATTAATAAGGAACTTCTTGCACGAATTTTTTTATATCTGCTCTTTCTTCAGGTCACAGCATTAATTTTCTAAATTTCGAGAAATTTGTTCGCGAAACAAAAGATTTATATTTAAATTTATATCCTTGGTCTTTGTATGCCCGTTACAGTGCACAAATTATTATTTCATAGTGTAGCAATAAGTAAATCATGCCTATTGCCAATTGGCATGATGTCTGAAGAGGCTCAAGAAGCTCGCAATAAAGACATAAGAAGATTTAGGATTGGCCACACACGGATGAATTCGAGTGTACGAACTACGACTTAATAGCAATGCTGTTAATTACTTCTGATCCCATCATAAATTATTATAGGGTGATACCACAAAAAAAAAATACAAATTCGCTACAGAAATGTGTATTAGATCTACTTTTAACAATAACTTCCGTCTAATCCCATAAGTAACTTAGTTGATAGCGACAGCGATATTAGCGAAGAATTATTTTTATATTGTTATATTTAGATATTATTGTTATACTTATTTAATTTATTTTTATATTTGTTTCTGTAATTGATACAATATTTTTCAATATAAATATTGTTTTTAAAGGTTCTACATATGTTGAATCTCATTGCACGACCTAACAGAAAATCTCAATCGGTTTGAAGAAGCATGAAACGATCTATGATTTTTTTCCACCTAGAATTGCCATTCGCGACACTGTGCAACGGTCCCTAATCAGTTCATACTGAAACTTTCGCGAAGTTGTCCGGGGCCGTTCCTGCGAAATTCAAAATAAAGTTTAACATTCCCATTATAACACGCTGTATCGTTCACCTGGACTTGTCATTCATAGTTCTGATTGTTGTGTCTCCATTGTTGCGCCCGTAACTCGGAAAGCACTTTCAACCAGCGGTGTGCTATACGTAAGTGTAGCAGTTGCTGCTTCGCATAAGTTCGAGTGTGACGGAAGTTTCGAATCAGTTCCATTCAAATTCTGCGCTTTGCAAATCTTGACAATTTCAATATTGCGAATATATTTTCTTGTTATTAAAAACTTACAGCGTTTGCAATCTCAAAAACACGTCCGTAAAAGGGAACACCACGTCCTCATTTTTATTAAAAAATTTTTAAATTGAAAATTTGTTTTTCATCTCAAATTTTTAAAACAATTGCAAAAAACATTCTGTTCAACCGACATCGTTTTTATACTCTTATGTTTTCACTGCGAGCTCTTGAAAACTAGTTTTCATCGGTTTGTTAGTTCAGCTGTGCTAACTTAATGAAAAATGGCTGCCACTTTAAAAAATTAACAATTTTCAAGATATCGAAAAATCCTTTGAGATTCGTTCACGCGTCACTAAGTAGAGTATGGGGTAAAGGACCCCATACCCAATTATCGAGAATTTTTAATAAAATAAAAAAATATTGGGAAACGTATAATAGTTGGAATATCGTTAATAATATTTGTTGGAAGGGCAAGAAACTTTAACTCAGTGTTTATTCCTGTTCAATATCTACATAACTTTAAAAACAAGGAACAACTAGACGCTAAATATAACCGGTAAATTTATTTCTTAAAAACCAAACTTTTATAAAGTGTAACATTACGCTTTTCTTTTGAAATGACTTCTTAAGAAGCATAATGCGTCTAATGTAGAATCAGATAATCTACTTCTTTTTTTTCGTAACAAAATCTGTAGCCGTAGAAAAATTACTGGAATTTCTCGAGAGATCGGAAATAATCAATTATAAAATTTCTCGAGAAGTTCTCGAGAAGGAACACTAATTGAAACACAAACCCTCAAATATCTCAATTTAAGTATAAGTGGACTTAGGCCACTTTCAAAATAAAAGGCTCATACATAGGCATTGATATGCCTGTAGATATGCTTACACGTACGCGATCGATTAGTAATATGCAATTTGAGTAAACTGAAAATTCATTTCCGAAAATATGTTATAAAACAAATGAGATTCATAAGAATTTTCCTAGACTTAAATTTCTCAAAATACTGGAATTTCTCTAGAAATCGGAAATGATCAATTACAAAATTTCTCGAGAAATTCTCGAGAACACTAGTTCGGATAATCGAAGTTCCACTGTATCGAGTGTCGAGTATCGAGTATCGCAGTCACTGGACGCGTCTCATTCATTCGTCGCGAGCGACAGAGAGAGAGAGAGAGAGAGAAAAAAGAACAAGCGTTACGGTGTAAAGGCATCGGTTCCAGTTCTATTGTTCCCGGCCGCTGAAACGTGCACGGAGTATCGCGCGCGCAATTTCGCCAGGTGTATACTTGAAGAGGAGTACGCGCAGGTGGTCGGCCCGGCGACCAATCGCGTGCCGAGTAGTTAGGCGCCGTCTGTAGTCAGACGGTGACGTCGCTCGTGAACGGAGTCATCGTCAGTCGGTGCTGGACCGTCGTACGCGCAACACGCTCGTCCACCATTTTCGCGATCGCGGACAACAACAATTCGTCGTGACAGCCGACTGTTTTTTTTTTGTGATCGTGTGATCCCCTGCGGCTTTGTGCGTCGATCCCACTAGATCCCTTTAATCACAGGTACACATGTCGCTTGATTTATCTCCTTGATTATCGCAATCGTATTTTTCTTTTTTCGAATTTTAATCTCGATAGAGATCGCGTTATTTTTCCACTTGTTCCTCGATCGATGAATTTTACTGCTTTTCAGGAACGGGGGACCGAAATTTTAGAATTTGATAATTCATAGTTATTTTTTCGAATTTTAAGCTCGATAGAGATCGCGTTATTTTTCCACTTGTTCCTCGATCGATGAATTTTACTGCTTTTCAGGAACGGGGGACCGAAATTTTAGAATTTGATCATTCATAGAGTTGCCCAAAATAGCAGAAATCTGTGGCAACTTTGCCCCCATTTATTAGTTATAGAACTATTTACTATTTTACAATTGATTGATTCAACAGCAAAAATTCTATGAATATGTTTGATTTTGCGCCATCAGAGTGAATTCGTTAACACGATTTTCATTCCGATTCCAGCTTGTGCAAATGAAACTTTGAAATCGAAAGGGTTTAAGAAAAATTTCTAGATCAATTATGCGAAACGATCAAAACAATGATATTCACTGACCGATAGCCATACCTGCGAGCATTATGCTGTTCGATGTGGTTGCAGTCTATTGAATTGAATGAATAGAGGATATTTGAAGTTTTTAAAAACAATCACTCCTCGAGACTATTTTTTCTTAACCAGTTAACCGTGGAATTTAATTTTAAAAATTAAATTACAATTAAAATCAAGCAATGACGGATATATACGTCGAATGCAGGCCAAATGCCGCTATTATAAATTTTACGAAAAAAGGAAAGCAAAAGGAGAAAGAATTACATTTTTATTCGATAAGAAATTAACAATTCGCGCTTAACTGGTTAATCGAATCTATCAAATTTGTACAGTTTCTGGTTTTCGTGCTAAAATTAGGAACTTCTAAAAATCAACGAAAGCACCGCTGAATAACGCAGTAATAATGATTACCTATCTCATGAGCGAACCAAATAAATCACAGGTTCACGATTATGTAATGTTGTATCTCGTTTTGCAGCTTCGACAAACTGCTTAATCGACGAAAGTTAATTCGCCGTCGAACCGTCCGCGCGAGTGGATTTCTGATAATGTATTGATCATGCAAGGTAAACGGAAATCAGACGCTCAAATATGTAGAGACCGAGGGATGAAGAAACGAACGCTCATTGCTGACAAGTTATTATAATCGATCGATGAATTACGTTGCCCGTCGGATTTAGGATCGATATCAACACTACCGAAATATCGCAGATAACTCCGCCGTTGTCATCGAACTCGCATTATCGATCTAATAATAATTTCGCGGCTAAAATTGGACAAGGAGAGATACCAGCCTTTCTCTGATACGGCCCCGTGTTGCATTTCCATAAATGCTGATACTAATTTACGTCAAGGTCGGCCGGAGAATGCAATCACGAGCCTCGTGCCTCAAACATATTAGCAAAACTATCGGTTTTTACAACCGTATCCTAGTTACTGAAATATCGATTTCGTCCTCGTTTTTTTTCGCTACAAACAATGCGAAACAATATTTCACTATATATATATTTGTTATATAAATACAACAATATTTCAATATAGAATTCACTGCTCGTCGCAGAACGCGATGATACCCGAAATCAATGCCTCGAGGGCGAGCGGTAAAAATCATTTCAATTTCGGCAAACGACATTTTTAAAAATCAACTAAACTTAATCTTAAATTTTTATAGCGTTTCACGCGGTCCGTATCGTCACTGAATTTACCGATAAATTGAAGATCCTTATGTAAATTGTTCATAGGCCTTTTATAATTATTCATAAGAAGGCTTATTACAGCAAAAATAAAATAAAATAGTCATCGGTGGCCTTCCGATTTTCATGCAAAATAGAAATTGTACGAATCGCACGGAACAGATCTTGTCTAATTTTATGATTGTTGCAAAATACAACTTTTAGTACTTTCTCTGTAATTTCGGCCGATTGCAATTTTAATCAAACCTTCTTCTCGCGTTACGTAGTGATCCAATTGTTCTAACTTCTCCAAAAAATTAGTATAGTCCAATATTGACAAAGTTATGCGACTTTTAAGAGCGTACGAATATTAGTTGGAGTCACTCGCTCAATTTTCCTGGTCACTATTATAATTCGTTTGCTGAAAAATCGAAGTGGAGGGTGTTGTTGTAGCTGAAAGTAGTAATTCTGATTGTTTCTTATAATGCTGAAATATTCTTTTACTTGTAGTCATTTTTAAATATAATAAATACAAAAAAAGAGTTTAGTGATAAGGGCCTTCTTTTCATATTTCCTTACGATGCAAATGGGTTAAACAAGCTAACGGTATGCGACAGTTATGCGATCTTTTTTGCCCGGTTGATCCGATGAGTTGGATCAAGCAAGACCCGGCGAAGGGTCAAGGGTTAAATCAATAAAATCGCGTCGAACAACGGGTCTCCTTTTTGCCGGGAAGTTGCTCGGCAACTTGATGACGCAACACTTTGTTGCTACCACCATCACCACCAACGACATCGAAAATTGCCTGAACCTCGAACGAGTAGTTTCTGCACGTTCTATCAGAAAATTATGCCACTTTGCTGCGCGCTACAAACTCTCCCGATAAAATCGCTAATACGTCCCTGCGCGTGCATGCACACGCACACGCACACACGCGCCGGAGGATCGGCTGAACTTTTGCATGAACGTCCCACGGATCCTTCCACGCGATAATGCGGACGGCAAATGATTGTTGCATCTCGTCGCGGAAAAATGTGTTCGCATCCTCTGAGAAAACGCGATCGGCCGCGAAGAGCTCGAAGCGCGCCGCGAATCACGGATCCTTGATCCAATTTGCATAATCGTCCCCGGGAATGGGATCGTTAAACAGAAGAAATCGTGTCACTGTCGAGCAAATATTTTCTTTGGTTATCGCTGTTTGACCGATTAGCATTCGACTAGATTAGGCGCGCGCCGATTTCACGGTTTGATAAGCGAACACGTTTCGAGTAGTGCGTCTTCTGTTTGCGGGAAAAGATCGATCCGATATCGTTTTGAAAATTTGCTCTCCCGGGAACGCGTAAATCGTCTTCTGTATTAATAACGAACGTTCGCGCGGTTGTTAATGTGGGAACAGATTGTTTATCATTGGCGAAAATTGTTCGCGACTCTATCTGATGGCGTTGGAACGTTAAACGATCCGAGTTGCGAAATATTTCGAAAGAATATTTAAACCTTGCTTGTTTCTTTCCGTTGCTCGATGGGAAATATAATTTATTAGAGGCGAAAATTGTTTGCGAATGTTTACTGGTTGTTACGAGAAGTTGCGAGAAATGTTTCCGCATTCAAAGTTTGTTTGTATTACTTAATATTACAAAAAGACGCTTCATCGCTGTTCGTTTGATTATTCTTAGAGTCCTCTAATGGTTGCTGCGAGAAGATGCAGAAAATGTCTGCAAAGTTTAATTTTAATTTAATTACTTTTGCGCCTACCGTCTCATTGGCCGTTACCAGCAGCATAATAGCAACGCAGTTTTCAACTACGAAATTAATTGCTTGCTGTATTTATTAGAACGTGCAGCAAGAAATTAGAGGACTTCTTTTTAGGCTCGCATGCGAAGCACGCTTTTTTACGTCGCATAGAATTATGAATGTTTGTCTCGTTAAAAATATAAATTATGGGCTCCTTATTGCGCGCGATTTCAACCAGTGTATATTTATTCAGCGAGCAACATGATTTCTTTGGCAATGTTTCTTTCGACTGCAATACGATTTCCATGATCGTATCCATTCGCAAACAAGCTTCAAAAGAATTTTCAATTTTCCTGTCAATGATGCCGTCTCAGAAATGAATATCGATCACTAACTTTTAATTCGTTACACATTCCGAACAGTTTACTGTTTAAAAACTGTCGGGGAAAATCTTGGGTCTAGTTTTATTTAAAATATTTGCTCAGAAACTATTTGGATTTTCAATTTGTCTAGAGTTGAGTTTGTTTCTTAATTTACGCAGCATCCTACAGCATCAAATCTGTCAAATGTGATTTTCTGATCAAAATTCTTGCGCGCTTAATTATTTGAGCAATTTTCCACGATAAATTTTGTGTCTGCAAACATCGTAGAATAGAAAATATTTCAGTAATTTTGTTTTACAGATTTTTGTGCAGTTTGAGCAGTTCTTTTCAACGATAGATTTTATTTTTTAGAAAAAGCGGGGAGGAATGGTTTTTGTAACGTGAAACGCTGTTTTTGCTAGTTAACATTCCGCCATGTTTTTTCATGGCCTTTCCAACACGTTTGGATGAACACCGTCCTGCGGACGTTTGTCTCTAGGGAGCGACAAATATCCGCGTTAGCGAGTAGGGTTCTTGATTACCCTAGTTCGGAATGGGTCTGTGACACGCATGGAAACACGTTTGATTGGCCCCGAGCGTTTTTCGCACGCTGCCAACGTTTGCATTACTTAATGGAAAAATTGTGTCACATCTCTCCCATTTCACCAATATCAAATCATTAACCTTCAGGAAAATTGGGAAAGACTGTTGAAAGTTAAAATTAATCGCTATCATTAATATCTCTAAGTGTTCGCGAGAAGTTTGATAGCTTATCGAAGGTGTTCAGAGAAATTGGAAAAGCGTATTTTAAAGTGAGCAGTGAACGCACGTGTTGCTATTGTTTACGGGATCTCGTGAAATTGCACATAAAGTATAGTATTTGCCCCAGTGCTCGAGATCATATTTCGATGTAGCGTGCCTCACTTGTTTTTCTTGAAAATAAGTAAATCCGCAGTCGGGTAATCCGATGCAAACGGAAGATACGCAAGATCGATAGAAAACCGCATGATCGACGGTGTTTACAGCGAGTAGAAACGGCAAGTGATGCGCAGACATTACCAACATAGCGCCTATATTCACGCACAATTTACAAACACTCGCATTTCGAATTTACTGCGTCGTTCCCTAACCTTCGCACGATACAATTTCACTTTATACTTCACCGTTGACCACTATAAAGCAACAGCAGACATTAACGCGACTATAACCACGCTGCACTGAAAAAATAATTCTGTCGGTCATTAACAGATCTTTACGCAAAATAAAAACTGTTGACTGGAGTGCAATCGAAAGTTATTTGCTTTTTTGATATATTTGACAGACTAAAAATAATACAGTAGCATTTAAAAATTTTTAAATTAATTAATCGATAAAAAATAAAATAAAATTGTAGAAATTAAAATATTATACTGTGCAAACTTAAAATTGTTCGACACAAGGACTTTGTATTTAACAAACTAGCAATCGTTCAGTACAAGAACCTCGTATTAAACAATTATTTGACAACAAGATCTCGATTAATAAATTTTCTACACGAGTTCCGACAAACTGGAGTGAAATTGAAAGATATTTGCTTTTTTAATATATTTGATAAACTAAAAATAATACAGTAGCATTTAAAAATTTTTAAATTACATCTTGAAATAAAAAAAGATTAAATAAATGAATAAAAATGATTAATTATAATTTAATCGGCAAAATAATGAAATTTAAAAATTCAATAGCATTATATTGAACAAACTTAGAATTGTTCGACACAAGGATTTTATATTAAACAAACTAGCAATCGTTCTCGATGGACATAAATTGCGATGCAGGAAGAAAAATGATTTATCGACGCGGAATTCTGATTTCCAGCCGTCGCCATTTCGTGAAGATACGAATGCACGTCGGTGCATATTTTCTCATAGCATTTATATAACACTAGATCAAATATTCGCGCGCGTCCGCGATCCTCGGGCGTAAACGGCAGAACACCGGCTGCGAATGCAATCTCGCGTTGTGTAGCTACCCGAATTAAGGATAGAATCCGCCGCGTCGGATTGTAATTAATAATCGCGGGAAAAGACGGACGATTCTCGGAATTATATGCACCGGGAAACGGTCCGATGGAAATGAACACGGCAGCGATGATTATTAAGCGCTTGATACGCTAGACGCGACTAGAATAGAATCCGGATGGTTCTTCGCCGGCGTGGCTCTTCTTCCCGTGCAAACTCGTAATTTCGCGGCGGGATCGACTGCGTGACTCGTTTTAGGCTAATAAGCCGTAAAACCACTTCTTTCGCTGCTTCTTTGCATCATTGTGCGCTCACCTTCGCTACCGTCCGGACGCAATCCAATTGTTCTTCGCTTTTCTTACGGTCACCAGTAAACGGATCCTTTGCATTTGTCACAGAAAGCGGATGTAATTTAAAACAGTAAATACCTTGGAAGAATTTCAAAATTTAAAGCTGATATAATTTAAAACTGTAAATACTATGGAAGAATTTCAAAATTTAATCAAATTAAATTTAATTGTATTCAATTCTAAAATTTAAAGCTGATATAATTTAAAACAGTAAATACCTTGGAAGAATTTTAAAATTTAAAGTTGATATAATTTAAAACAGTAAATACCTTGGAAGAATTTTAAAATTTAAAGCTGATATAATTTAAAACAGTAAATACCTTGGAAGAATTTTAAAATTTAAAGTTGATATAATTTAAAACAGTAAATACCTTGGAAGAATTTTAAAATTTAGAGTTGACATAAATTAAAACAGTAAATACCTTGGAAGAATTACAAAATTTAAAGCTGATATAATTTAAAGCAGTAAATACTTCGGAAGAATTTTGAAATATTGCAATTTCATTTTCAACCTATTGAACATATTACGAAGGAAAATAAATTTCTATTTCACTTCAGTTTGTTGCATTTCAGGTAGAAAAATTTTGCATGAATATCCACTTTGCAGTTTATCTACCTGAACCTAAGTTGAGTCTACTGATTTTAGTCATAAATGCATAAAAGCCGCATTCTATCGATAACGTTGACACGCATCGTTTATTTAGCGATCGCATGGATAGGATATCTCAATAAAATTTCAACAAATCGAAACTGACATTTTCGTTTTCACTATTTCCTATTTAATTTACCGATTTTCATAAAATTCATAAAATTCGCAGTATAATGATTACGTATGAACGATTGAAGACTTTTGCGTACATCTGATATTATAAACAGCGAAGAATCTAGATTGTAATCTTGTCATTCTCACAATAAAGTAACAATTAGTATGGCATAATAACATGGCAGTTGCTTTCAGCGCACGGTGGATTCGACGTTAAACGGAAACATTAATTGGAAAAATACAGTTGCCCGATTACGAGGGAAATATTTTCTCCCAGTTAACCTGCGCGAGTCTACTAACGGGGGTTTAATATTTAGAGGATCGGGAAAATTAATATCGCACCGATAGCATCGATTTGTTCAGCCGTAAATAAGCAAACAGAAGGAATGCGCTTGAAAGCACACGCGAAACTATGTATCTCCGTACGGCGGAAGAAACGAGCCGCGATAGGCTCCGCTGGCCACCCTTAATGATGTCTTTCGAATTGTTTCTATTATTCCTAATGTCTGCGGTTCTTCTCTGCTGTAAATTATACAACTACTCCTGGCAAAGGCACTTAAACCGCTCGGAAATAGAACAAAATAATTACGCGACTCGGGACGTTCGACCGCCATTGTTCGTATCCCCTAGGCTTATCTTTCTTAAGTTTCAGAATTTTACCAAAGTTGGAAATTTGTCTAAATCCAATTTCGGGGGTTTCTATTCGTCTATGGATCCATATGAAAAAGTATTAGGTTGGCAAGAAAATAATTTCGGTATTTTTAGGTGAAATATAATCCAATTTTTGTATCAAAGAAATGAACTTTAATCAATAAAATATTTTCCATCTTGTTCTATGATCTTTTGCCATCTTTCTGGTAGCTTCATAATTCCGCGCTCATAAAGCTTCTGATCCTTATCGGTGAAAAACTGATCCAAGTGCGATTTCAGACCATCATCATTAGTGAAAGTTTTACCATTCAAAGAGTTTTGTAAACTTCGGAATAAATGATAATCTGATGGTGCAATGTCAGGGCTATATGGTGGATGTGACATCACTTCCCAACCAAGCTCCAATAACTTTTCACGTGATACCAAAGATGTGTGTGGCATAGCGTTATCATGGTGGAACACGATTCCTTTGCGATTTGCCAATTCTGGCCGTTTTTCTTTGATTGCTATGTCCAGTTTTGATAGTTGTCGACAATAAACATCTGAATTAATGGTTTGGTTCCTTGGGAGAAGCTCAAAATACACAATACATTTGTAATTCCACCAAATTGACAACATGATCTTCTTTTGGTGCAATTCAGCTTTCGGCGTGGTTTGGGCTGATTCATCACGCTTGAACCATGATCGCTTTCGAGTTGTGTTATTGTAAACAACCCATTTCTCATCACCAGTGACGATTCGCTTTAGAAAAGGGTCGATTTCATTTCGTTCGAGATGCATATCGCGTATGTTGATGCGTTGCGTTAAGTGAATTTCTTTCAATTCGTGTGGAACCCAAATATCGAGCTTCTTAACGATTCCGAGACTTTTTAAACGATATTCTATAGTTGCATGCGAGACATTTAACCTGTCTGCAATCTCTCGGACAGTTATATAACGATCCGATTCAATAATGACTTTCATTTGGTCATCATCAACTTCGGATGGTCGACCAGAACGTTGGTCGTCTCTAAGTAAGAAATTTCTAGAACGGAATTTTTTAAACCAATTCTGGCACGTGCGTTCTGTTAAGCAATCCACACCCTAAACTTCACATATATCTTTGTGAGCCTCGGCAGCTTTTTTACCTCTGTGGAAATGAAAAAGCAATATGTGCCTATAATGTTCGTTTTTGCACTCCATGTTCAAATTGACACGGAACTAACAATTTTAATCAGAATTACGTGTAATTTGCTTCAAAAGTAACCTAAAAGATGCAGGTTTGAAATGCCAGAAAGAAAACAAATGCAACGTGTTAACAGAAGTCAATCAAACAAAACATAAAGCCATCTATTAGTGAAAACCGAAATTACTTTCTTGCCAACCTAATAGAAGTAAGTCAAGAGCGAGAAAAATCGTTTTCGGTCGCCTCGAGCAGGGAATCTCGCATATTCGGGGAAAAAGAAAATGGCGTTTCGCAGGATCGCGGAACGGAATTCTCGGACGGTCGGAATCCGAGGTGTCGAATAGTGTCCGGGGCAATTTCTCCGCTTGCAGAAATCGTCGGACGTGCGTTGCTTCTCGTTTTCGTGCGCACGCGTTTCGTCATTGGCGTCTCGAAATTCAGACGGCGTCCGGCGTCGTCGTCGGACTCGCCGGCTAAGAGGAGAAAATTGTCGACAGCGACGACGACGACGACGATGACGATTTTCCGTGGCACACTTCTCGGGGAAAAGGAAAAAAAATGCGAGTCGACGGGGGATTTGATCTTCCGGCCCCGACAAGCCGCTACGGGGGGAACAACCCGTTACGTCGGCGAGACGAGGGAAAATGCGGAGGTAACCGCGAAAAAGCTACGCTACGCGCCGCTTTGCCGTGCTGCCTTGGCTCGCAACGCCCATAAAATCGAGTTTACAGTAGACTGACAACGAGATAGGGGGCTTTGCACAACAGTTATGCCCGCTATTTCTCGCGTCCCACGGACAAGTGGCGGGGGGAGCACCGATCGTGGAAAGAAATGCTCTTGCCGATTCCTCGACACCGATCCGAACCAAACGCCGTTTGCTTCGACGAAAGAAAAGCGGTTACAGTCGCGGACGAAAGTTTTCGAACGCCATTTCGATCCGAGTAACTTCTGCAAAATTTCACCTAACGACTTGACACCTTGTTTAGTAATTGGAAGCATTGATCTACCAAGTGACTTGCGAAAAAGATGTTGCAGAAAATTGCAATTGGCAAGAATTGGACGAAAAAAGTAAAATAGGCACTTTTTAAAACTTTTTTACTTGAGCCCGTGATGAAAATTATAAATTAGGTGTTTCGAGGAACAGGGTCTGCTTTATTAAACCACTTCGATTTTTGTAAACCAACAAGCCCTGAAACTCGTGAGTTTGAGAGTTAATTTTTAAATATATAGAAAATGCAGATATAAAGCAATTTAGTTTTAATCTTTTATAAAAATCACTCTTAATATATCTTCTCATAAGGACGAAAGAAAAGAGCTTACAGTCGCGGACGAAAGTTTTCGAACGCCATTTCAATCCGAGTAACTTTTGCAAAATTACACCAAACTTGACACCTTGTTTAGTAATTGGAAGCATTGATCTACTAAGTGACTTGCGAAAAAGATTTTGCAGAAAATTGCAATTGGCAAGAATTACACGTAAAAAGTAAAATAGGCACTTTTTAAAACTTTTTTATTCGAGCACGTAATGAAAATTGTAAATTAGGTGTTTCGAGGAACTGGTTTTGTTTTATTAAACCACTTCGATTTTTGTAAACCAACAGGCCCTGAAACTCGTGAGTTTGAGAGTTAATTTTTAAATATATAGAAAATGCAGATATAAAGCAATTTAGTTTTAATCATTTATAAAAGTCACTGTTAATATATGCCCCAGAAGGAAAACATGAAAAACACAGTTTTGTTTAAGTTGCCAAGGAATAAAATTGTCGCTAAAAACCTCCTCTTTTTAATTTTGTTAATTTTGTTTCAAATTCTCCACTAATGTTACTTAACGTACAGAGATGCAATTTTCAAGTTCCTATTCCATAATTCTTCCATAAACCATTTAATTTTGTACACCTTTTAACGGCAACGAAACTACAGTGACCATAATTTGTTGCTCATTAGTGTTATTTATTTAGAAACTGTTCCCCTAGAGACTACGTGACACTTTTATCGCTTTGTTCAATAAAATATCTCGTTAATTAGGGATTGAAAAACGTCGGGAACAGGTTTTGTAGGTTCTTTAAATGTCGCGCAACGTAACAAGATATATTATATTATGCACATACGTATAACGTTCGTTCGGTTTTTTCGCGCAACTAGTAAAATTATGACTGTCGCGCGCGCGCACACACAGGCGCAACGTACACACGCGACCATGCGTTCGCGCGAGTGTTTGCGATCGTCGTCGCAAGTACGTGTCACCCGGTGTCAAACACGGTAAGCTGCATTCTTATCTTCCGTTAAAATGACCGGTTGCCAGCCAACACCATGCGTTTGTCAAAATTTCTTTTTCAACGAGTTTCGCGAAATCGCATTCGCGCTACTATGTTCGCCTAACGGTTCCTACGGGGTATATTTTGACGGAGGTTAATAACCTGCTGCGTTCAAAGATAGCAGGACCTCAAACAAACATAATCAAACCGAATTTCGTTCGCCGAACGGGAAAACATAATCGCCTACTCAACCAACCGTTTGTCAGCCAATTTTTATGCTCTCAAAATCCAATTAATAGACGCAGGAATTTTATAAATGTTCACTGGCTCGTTCAAAAATTTGCTTAATTGAATCTTGTGGAAATTCATCGGCTTAATTGCTTCGATGAAAATTTTATAAAACTCGATTAAAAGTCTGTTGAACTGGGGAAGGAATTTATGTCCATTTGTTTTTTAATTTTTATTTTGCTGAAGTTTATTTAGTAAAACTTATTCAGAGATTAACGAACTCATTATATTTGTTTCAGGCACGGTTAGTGCAATCCAAAATATTTAATAAATCTTCCCAGTTGTTTGAGACGAGATATTTTCTTGTAGTTAAGAAAGCATTAATACACATCGTATGATACTCATTTCCCGTTAAACTGTAGCAGATTTACAGTAAACGAATGCGGAAAAGAATACAGAGCGTGGAAAATGAATCGACTCGAGCCTCGTGAACTTATGATTCATTTATGTGAACGCCTCTGAAGCAAAACATATCAATATAAATCGATCATTGAACTCCAATGAGATAACGGTAGGAAATGATTAAAAACCAATCTCATGTTACAGAAAATGTGGAGGGGATAAGCGAACTGACTAAAATCGTGTAGCTCCGTTCGGCTTGGACCAAGACTTTACCGTACTTTCTTTGTTCGTGGGAAAATTAAGTTTACGAAATTAATTGAAAAGTACGGTGTAAACACTTCAAAACTTTGTACGAGGAGATCATTTTAACAACATTTGCAACAGTTTTTCGTTTCATCGAGGAAAAATTTGTTACGAAATTGTGCTACGCTATTTGTTTATCAGAAAAAACTATACGAACAATCTGAAAAGATACACGTGGAGTTGATTAAAAAGTGATAGTGTTTTATGAAAGAAAGAAGTTTTTTTTATGAATTCTGTGAACGGCATGACAAAGATTTTCGTTTCAAAGCTTTATTAGCATATGAAATAAGCAAAATCGTGTTACACGGTTGATAGCGATTTGGCAGAAATACGGTAATGCTTCGATAAGACTATGCTCGCACGAAACGAGCAAAGAAATGACTCATTGTAAACATGCTCTAGATAGCGTAGCTAGTGAAATGTTCTTATATCGTTGACCAAGCGTGTAACGAGAGCGCACACGGAACGCAATTTTCCGATTCACGATACCACCATAGTCATCCTTGCCTCTCTTCGTGCACTATCATTTTTTGCCATAAACACACTTTTACCGCAACCAAGGTCCCGTTTAAGAACACGTCCTATATACACCGCGCCGAATGCTCCATACTTTCTTTAAATGGTTTCTGTTGCTTATGGTCGCGCCTTTCTACGGTTCAGAAAAAACCAAATATTGTCAATCTATTTTGCGCTCATTCAACTTTTTCCCAAACATTCAAAAACAACGAAGATATTCCAAAATTCCTAGCAGAGATAAAATCCAAAGCTTCCGAACAGCTTTCTCAAAAAATTTTCTTCTCAAAAATTATTTTGTCGAAAAATTTGAATATTCCATAAATTTATAGAAACTATGAAATAACTATAATATGTGCACGCGTTTGCCACACGATTTCAATTTACCATTCGCTTGTTGATTTATTTTCATTTTCTACTTTATTCTCTTTTGTCGAAACGCACAATCTATCGGACGTTCATGCCGATTGTAAAATTCGACGAACTATCATGTAAAATGTTAACGTGCGTCAGAAGTTCCTGTTCACGTTGCGTCATTTTATTTTATCGAACGATAACATGGCTGTAGCCAATGTTTATTGTATATCGCGCGTGTGCCGGTTGATAGCGATCTCTTTATTTTGCCGTTCCCGTGGAGGTTGTTTGTTAATTTCAACAATCGGTGCTGGCTTCTGTGCATTTTGCAAATAAACTGACTGCGAGAACTTATGGCTCATCCTATCGCTTCAGGCTGGCGCAACTCTCGAAATTTAGTAGTTCTGTTAGTGTTACATTTTGATTTTGGAAACAATAGCGTGAGAGCAAAACAAAACTGTCGGCGTAGTTTGATAAATGTAAAGTGATTCGAGTACTTCCGGAAATCAGAAAAATCGTGGTAACACTGTATCAAAATAAAAAAAGATGGCCGCATTAAATGAAACGATATTTATTTCTCTTCAACAATATTTTATCCGAGGAAGTTTGGACGAGATAAAATTGGCATTAATAAATTGCTGCTCCCAGTTTCATATTTTTATAGGTTAAAAAGTCGATCGTGCAGATTTAAAGGAAGCATAACTTTCGCACACAAGTTTGTCCAATAATCAAGACAGTAAATAACCGATTACATGCGCGGTAGGTTGATTAGCTGCCGCGTAAAATGTGCCTAGCGACGATTAGAAGAAGCTGGGAGTATGGCGTTGAAATTTATGAGAAGAAGCGTAATTAAATGTGACGTCAGCGAGGATTAACTGGCTCGGAAGCGATTAGATTAATCGGCCGGACGAATTGAATATGGTAATCCGTTCTCCCGTGTCGGGGAAAATGAAAAATAGTCTCCCCCCCCCCGGGTTTTCAACTTTCCGAAACGTGCGCGGGACAGCGTGAGACGGATCTTCCCGATCCTTCTGGATCGAGGCTAGATCGCTCCGGTCATTAAGCTCGGGACCATTACGAGTCCGGAAGAAAATCTCATCCTGTGTAAGGATAGATTCAATTATCGAGCCTTTAATCCCGCTATTTCGTCCTTTTTCTCAACCGGCTGTGATTTACGGTCCAAATTCGGTTCGAACGCGGGAAACGTCGATCGGATCCATTATGATCGAGCTCGATCAATAACCGTCTCGACGAAGCGACGTGTTCCGATCGTTTAGGCTCTATCTCCAAGCTTCGTTGCCTTCCTGAAAGAGGGCTCATCGTTTTTGAGTTAGGTTTCGTTCCGGTTCAGTGCGTTTTGCAACAGTATTCTTGCGAGATAGAAATGGTTATTTAACGCACAAGCTATTGAAAACTAATTAATTAATCCTATCTAGTAATTTTTGTGAATTAAGTTTCAATGAATCTTATTTAAGGGAAACTGAATTATCAATTTTGTAATTTTATAATCCAGAGATTAAAGTGGATAAAACAGATATTAAAGTCCAAGGTTATTTGAAGGTCGTGCTGCTATACAAACGTCCCGGAAACGATTCTAGCAATGTCTATCGTCGTCTGTGTCAATTCTTAAAATTATTCAAAGCATTCTATTTACAAACAATTATTAAAATTATCTTACGATTTGCACACGATGACGAACAACAAAGTATTCTCAATTTATCAAAAGGGTGCAACAATAGTTCGTTTCACGTTCGTTCGTTTGTTTGCCACCATACTTCACTTTTCCACGTTTGTCCTGGCACAAACGGAGTAACATTGTTCGTGATTGTTAAACGCAAGAACAACAATTCTGCCAGCAAAATCGCATCCGAGATTTCGATCGAGCGTTTGCCCCAGCGGGGTCAGTATATTTTACGAATCTCGCGAAAGGTCTGCATTATTGAAACATAAAATCGGATAAATAATTCTGGAGGCTAATCGCCGATTTACGAACACTATCATGGGGCTATAAAGCGGGTTTACAGCCTAGAATGTGAGAGACCCGGGCCGTCTCTGTGTTCGTTTTTGCAAAATCGCGTTTCCCACAGCCGAGGGGCGATTGAAGACCGCGCGCGGCCATAGTTATTGAAAAGATAAGCGGCGGCGACGGTACGCGACGAAGAATGCGGCGAGCAAGAACAGCCGTAAACAGTAAAGGAGACCATAAAAATGGCCATCAAGCCGGAATAAAAAGTCTCGTAAAATACGTTTGAACAATCGTCGGTATCCGCGACGCGACGCGCCGCGACGATTTCGGGCCTGTGAGCGCGGCATAACGCGTCCATCTTCGTTGAGAGAGCCATTATGGTTACACTATTGCGCGCGTCGCGTCACAAAAGGAGTTCTCTCTCTCTCGTGGTGCTGCACAAAAGATATATCCAACCTGTCGTTACGCTTAATGAATATTTGAACGTTAAACCGGTACAAAGTTGTCCCGCGTCGACCACTGTTTAGCTGCCACGTGTTAAATCGGCACGCGGTTCGCTTAGGACTAACTATACTTCAGAAAGCGGACCGTAATTTTCTGAAAACGATCCTGTTTTTCTGTCCTGTCCCCGTTTTTTCGAAGATAGCGTTTGCTCGAGGGGAAAATGATCGCGGGTGCGAGGAAACTCTTCCTCTAAGAGATACTACAGCGTTTACTCTATATATGTCGCAAATGCCTAGCAGATAAACGTCCCAAAACTATCCCCACTACCGCGGAGTATAGTCCGTGAGGGCCACGAACCGAGGCACCTACGTTCGGCGTGGATCAAAGGATCTCCTTGCCGATATATGTCACTGGCCGGACCCGTGTTTTGGACATAAATCGAGTAGACTGTAGAAGGCTGTATCGAAAATTATTGTAAATTAGCTGGTTTGATTCGTTAGTAGACTGCGGATTTTGTTTGGTACATTATTCTCGACTAATTAAAATTATTAGAAGATAAAATGCGATCCTATTTAATTTCTGTTTTCTACAATTGTGTAACTGTTACCAAAAATTTATTGCTTCCTCCGATACTACTAGCAGGACAAAAGTAATGTATCGAGACTCTTCAATTGTTAACCTTTCTACTGTTTAGAATTGTTGTTACCCATTTCTGTCATAAACGCATCAAATCCAATTTTTTAAACGACTGTCTATACGACGCAATTAAGTATACTCAATAATTCATCTTATTCATCTTTAATTTACCTTAATAATTTATCTACTTATAATCAGTACCGGAAAGAAAAATATTGGAAATTAAAAAAATGGCAGGACTTTGAGTATAAGGATTCGAATTTTTCACTTTTGCTTTCAAAAGGATGCACAAAAATTAGAGAAGGTATATTTTGGCATGATCGTGACACTAACGCGTGCTGAACTAATTTAACGTTGGCATTTTCGTTCGGTTTGTTCGCCGTGAACATAATTACTGGACTGTAGATCTTTATGCAAAATAAGAAATATATTGCTTGCAAGACACAGGGGCGAAATAAAAATTTCTTTATTCTTTTAGTTAATTTGTTCAGCTGAAAACAATACGCTGGTGGCTTTAAATCATTTTAACATGTCCACTGCTTTAAATTGTCCATTTTTCTCATAAACGCATACAATCGGCAGTCTAATAATTACAAATGGCAGTATTGCATTATAATGTTTGTATTATTATAGAAATTGCTTCAACTTTTGTATTTATTGTTGAAGAAGTCCACTGCTTTAAATTGTCCATTTGTCTCATAAATGCATAAAATCGGCAGTCTAATAATTACAAATGGCAGTTTTGCATTATAATGTTTGTATTATTATAGAAATTGCTTCAACTTTTGTATTTGTTGTTGAAGAAGATGCACCGGGTCGTTTGACTAATTTCCCAGTCGTTCTTACAACGGAATTTCTGTTGAAAAGTAGGGATCGTTAATGGGTTAAGCCTTGCGAGCATGATTCAGAGACTACGCTCACGATCTGAGAGTGTTGTCTCATCTCTTGTCTACGAGGTGCAATTTAGTGCAAGTATCTTGCTCTACAAGAGGCTCGGTAATCAGTTTGTCTGGCGAACTGGATTCTGCATGAAAGGAGAGAACGGACACATAGCAAACAGTCGACACTGGTATTTGTTCAATTAAATATCCGGCTGATGGCGGAATGTTGCTACGGTATTTTTTATTTTATTTTATTTTCGTTTGTTTTATTTCGAGAGAATCATCTCCTCTTGAAAAACAATTTTACGCACTTCGTAAATCGTTCATTATTAATTATTGCACTGCATAGTAAATCACATGTTTACATCAATTCCCGTGAAATGCATTTAATTGCAATAAATTCGCTCGCGGAGAAATTCAAAGCAATGCCAATTAGAGTTTGTTTAATTAACTTCTATTTATTGGATAGATTTGATTAGCCTAAAATTTAGTGCAGGAACTACCGTGTGCAATTGATATATAATTTTATATGAATTATTTAATATGATTAGACTACGGATCTTTATGCAATTTATATGGTATAAACAAAATTTTGATTACTTCATTTTTGATTATTTCATTTTCATTAAAAGAAATTTTCGGATCGCAGAAAGTGACGACTTTCTAATTTTGAACTATAAATTTTGACTAAATTTTTTATTACTTCATTTTCATTACAAGAAATTTTCGGATCGCAGAAAGTGACGGCTTTCTAATTTGTGTAAAACGAATTAGAAAAACGAGTTCTCATGAAAATTCGCAGCCTAACGATGATTTCATTTCTCCGCGAACTGACTGGCAATTTTTTAAATAAATGAAGCTACGATTTTTACACACTGACCTCTGAGCTGATTGACGCAAATTCATCAAGCATCATAAATCATTTTCCATCTCTAACACGTTCAAGGAGAAAATTTGAGGACAAAAAACTGAAAAAAGATGCATAAAAGATGAGTTAGCTAAGATAGTAAGTGAAAATGTCTTCGTTATTTATGATCGTGTAAAAACCTGCTTGCAATTATTTTCCATTGCCTTGAACGTCGCGCGTGCACCAATAAAAGAAATTATTTTCTCGGTGCCATTTTTCTTTTCAGACGTTTGCCTTTTGCAGTGGCAATTCTGAGGCGCTGCTAAACCATACTACAATTTCAAGCTATTTTCGCATTACGCATGTAATAATTTCGACATTATGGATACATTGCTGCTATTACTACGAAGTAGATGATTGTAAGCAGCGAGAAATCATCGAGAACAGAATGCCGATAAAAACTGACGTCGATGAAACCGTGTTTTGTGGAAATGGCGTCGACGTGAACGTCGCACAGTGGGCGAAAATGCCATTTTGGCGCTCTAAAATAATAACTTCCAAACCATTCGAGATAATTGAATGAAATTTAATAGGTAAAGAGGTAACATTTGTAGCTTCAAATTGCAACAAAAGTCAATTTGAATTTACACGGTGTTTATTAATTACACAGGTCCTGGTAATATTCCTGAAGTAAATCTGTAATTTCTGGTAGATTTGATGCAAGTTGTCGCAAATGAATTTTTTGGCATCGTTTAGTCGACAAATCATAGTTTATCACAGTGTAGTCGTTGCTAGGTTCTATTAGGTTCCGGCTAACATGTGCATACTTAAAGTTCAGGTGAAAAACTTGTGCTCACTTGAAAAAACTATAATTTTCAAAATGTAGTATCAATTACTTGTTTTAACGTCGTTTTAAATCCTAGAAGATGTAAGCTTCCGTACCGTCTAAACCCAACTCAGCTATTTCTAATAGTTTTCTTTTAAATTGCACTTGAATATTGGAAAAATCATGCGAAAGAAGACAATTTCACGTTCTTAATTTTTTCCTCGAACTTTGCCGGCCTCCTGTGGGTCGTGGTGGGGGGATAAAAAAATTTTTTTCGGATCTGCTTCCTTTGGAATATTCTTAAAACATTCCCATCACTCATTTATTTCAAACAAAACAAAAATTTTCCATTTTCGAGCCGATATCTTCATATCGGATATCTCTGGTAATTTCACTTTCGTTTCGAAGTGCCTGCGCAGAAGTGTGCGTGCAAAAAGTCGAAAAACGTCGGCGCTCCAATTTTTCACGAGCGTGCGCAAATCATCCCCGTCATCATCGCGAACGCTCCACTTTCCGCGGCGCGGTGCGGCGCTTCGCATACCAGTTTTCTGGCAAAAAGACGCCGCGGAATCGCGGAATCCTTTAACGTTCGAATTTTTCGCGTCGCGAAAGATGGCGGCGGCGGCGGCGGTGCAAAGAAAAATCTCCGAGCGAATATTGTGGGGTGAAAATCGCTGGACGGCCGGCGGATGCTGCTGCGGGACATAATTTGCGCGGTCGTCCTTTAATCTAATGCCCCCTCGCGACCGATTAATGATTGGGAAAACGATCGTGTCGGGTAGCTCGTACGCGATCGTACACGCCGGTGCATTATGCATTAACGACACGGCCGCACGAACAGATATACAGGCAGCTCGGCACCGTGGGACGTGGTATTACGGATTTTTCGCGATTACGCGATGAAGTCGTTTGCCCATCGACCTCGTGCGCGTTAATTTATTCCAATATAGGCCCCCGGACCGGTGATAACAATTTTCCATCCACCTTTCGTCGGATCCGCGCAACCAGCCGCCGCAGCCGATGCAAATTGAAATTGCTGACTATATCGCGTTCGAGCACCGATCGACTTTTCTTCGTCCACTTTGTTGCTGATAGCCGCGCACGGCCGGACATACATCGGCGATTCATTTTTATCGTTCGATATTTAAATTACCTGATCGGTCCGGCGATATGATTTAGATGCGCCTGATGATTGCTGGAATCATCCGCGTGGTTTCGAGGATGTCTTGTTTACTGGAGACTTTCAGCAAAAATTTTTCAAATCCCTCAATTTTCCCTTTTTTATCGTGCCGAAAAATTAAAAAATCGATAACTTGACTTCAAAATGACGCCATTTTGTAAATAACACCAGATTTTTCATTTCTTTCGCTTCGAACCATAGCTAGATTCGTACTGATTAATAAACGGCTTCACATTTTTCTGTTTCCGATCGATAGAAAGATCGAAATCGTGGGAACCATTGACCCATGTTTTTTAAAACTCGTGTAATTTTGATTATTTTCACTTTACAAAAATCACACATATACGTCAAATACCTACAAATATGTATACAAGATCTGAATGCAAACGGTGCTATAGTTCCTCTGAAAAAATTCCTAAAAGTTGAACAACGAAACAAGTCCCATGTCTAACATACTTCTAAACGTTTTTGGAGAACCTTCTCAAAGTTTAAATTGTTCTAATTATTGCGGCATTTTTGCATAGACTGGATAATGAGAATGCGCCTATTAAAAAACATGAGTTCAAACCCGTTATTTCATGCTCTATAGTGAGCTCTACGAGTAATTGGTTTCACTTTGAATTTCTAAATTTTTTCTTGACGTCCGCGCAGCGCATAACGATCTAAACCGGCTAATATTTTGTGTTAGTGATATTTTGGTATAACTTCTAAACTATCAATGATATCGAAGTGATATTTTTAATGGTGCATAATGTACCATACGTTTTGTTCATTTAATAGCTTCTTTTACTATTCTCTAAATATATTTACAAATTTAACAACTTTTAGAAACACACTCAGCTTAGTAAATACATTATTCCTCTAAATTTTTGAAAAATCGCTCTTTAAATAAAATTTGGTTTAGTGCATAAAGTGTAGCCGCACGGACACGGGCGACTTTAAATAATAATAACTTGTGATAAGGGACGGGATGGGAAATAATTCTTACATGATTGCGTAGAAGAAAGTATGCTGAAAATATTCCATTTTGTAAAATTCTATGATCTCGTATGATACAGAAGATATTCCTTGCGAAGTATTTAGAATTTTGAAAATTTTCTACATTGCATTTGACATGACATGTTTAATACATTATGAATAGTAATTTTTAATCGACAATGGTAATTTACAGCTTAAAGATAAACCTTTCATTTGAAACAAAAATTGACAGGAAAATATGAAAAAGGATCGTCAGAGCATCTCAAAGGAGAGGCAATTTTTTCCATGGGAAAGACTATCTTCAAAACATCCAACTTTAACCGTTTATTACAGTAATGGTATTAATTTATTAATCTTTCATTTTCAAGGTTGACGGATATTTGGAAAGCAATAAGCGTTCAACAGGAGTCAATATGAGACATTTTTTGGTAAAATGTCACTAAATTCCGCCACTAAATTTTTAGACCACTGTGCGGCGCACAAATTTTTTTAAAATGAAAGTTGCAACTTTGTAGAATATGGGAAAAATAGAGAGATTGTGGTACGAACGTTTTTTAACCACGAGAAAATTCGTTAAACGCGCATAAATTCAAGAAAATTTTAGTTTTTCCAATACCACGCGCGGAAAAATTTCTTTTTAACATGCTATACATCATTTCCCATAGATATTTTCACGCTGATTTCAAATCTGGTCTGAAAATTTGTCTACGACCTAAGGATTTTGCAAAAAATAGATTTTTGTGACAAAAACTAATGAAATCATTTTTTCGTTGAAATGATTGGATGGTAATAATCTCCCTATTTTTCCCATATTCTACAAAGTTGCAGCATTCATTTAAAAAAGATTTCATCGCTCTACCTCATTCCTATCGAAAGTTCCTTGATTTTGAATCCGATTTTGTCCAAATTGCCCACTGTGCGGCGGATCCGAGGGGGTGTTCGATCGATATCGGATCTCCGTGCATTCCGTGGCTCCGGGCTGCGATCCTACGTTGAACGACAATAACAGCACGTACGTTACAATGTTACGGTACGATGGACATCGCGACGTCCGTTAGAGGAACGCTCGTGTGACCGCAGCCCGAGGGTTCGGCGGGCTCCGGTGACGGGCCGAGAGCGGGTTTCAATCCGCTTGAGAATTCTATTTCGCCCATTACGAAATGCCGGTAGTGCTTGTGATCATCGCGCGATCACCGCTCGCCCCGGGATTCCATCCCGGCGATTTTCTCAAAGTTCATTTCGATTTCATGGGCCCGTGCGAAAAATCGCAGGGGAGGAACGGCGAACCGTCCTCGGGAGAAAGCAAAACGGACACGGAAAGAGAAACACAGAGAGAGGGAGAGAGGGAGAGAGAGAGAGAGAGAGAGAGAGAGAGAGAGAGAGGTAGAAAGGAGATGTTGTTCCGGGACGGGAAGCATCGTCGGTGAAGCCGCTGCGCAGTTAACCGATGAAAATTCAGGATTAACGTCCGTTAAAAGCCGTGAGAATATTTTCCGTTGCGGCCGGCATGCGACCGCGGACCGATAAGAATCCCGATTATAATTTCCCCCCCTGGATGCTTTCGATTTCCATCCCGTGTACACACACGCGCGCATACACGCACGCCGACTCCGTGATCTACAGGTTCTCCCGTGCAGAGTGTGCGTGGACGAGCGCGCGCGCGCGCGTATGTCTGCGTGCGTGTATCGTTAAGGGCGGGACTAACTAACGTCTAATCGGCTGGCCTAACGACCCCACTAACTATACGCGATACGCAGCCCCGCTAACAGCGGCAGCATCCTCGCATAACGATCCCTACCTTACTGCCTGTTAGTCATCGTTGAATCATGATCCAGTGATACACGACCTTTCCTTTGCAACCGGAGAGAGACAGAGGGAGAGATAGGAGGGAGAGAGAGAGAGAAACCAGCCCCCTGGAAGACTTACGATACACGCGATAGATACACCTCGTAGTTTGTCTTTTCAGACCACTTCCGTGCGTGTTCCATAGCGGCTCGTACCATTCCCGGGGACCGTTTCTGACGTGCACTCTCGGCCACTTGATTAACACGTTCCCGTGTCCCGGGACGGTTCCACCCGAGCTTTCCTTCGGGATGTGGTTGAGAAAAGATCGATGTACAGGAGCAAAATATCGTTTGCTATGTCGGCGATTGACAAGTGGTCAAACGTGGTGCGATACTGTACTCGACATTGGAGGGTGTACCCCTTCGCAGACCCAGAAGTCTGATCGTCGATGATAAGGGACTAGATTCGGTGACAATTGGTTATTTTGTTCGTGGAATGTTGTCCGGCGTAATGGCGACATTTTTCTGGTTAAAACGAGCCCAAACACGATATCGTTCAGATCGTGTTTGACTGTTTAATTCAGGTTTCAGTGGAACCTCGATTATCCGAACTGATGCCTGAATTCTCCATTGTTCGAATGTAAATGGTTCGGTCGAAATCTATATACGACACGATTTATTCTACAAATTATCCTATTCTGCAAACACTCGCGCTCTACCTGTAACCCATTTGAATGGAAAATGTTAACAAAACATCATTACTATATGCGTACTACAACATTATTATTTTTTCGTGAAACTTTGGGCAACAGATTTGTGACATTTTTCTGATTAAAACGAGCCCCAACATGGCATTATTCAGAGCATATTTAGTCGTTCAATTCAATCAGTTCGGATAGTCGAGGTTCCACTATATCGTGTATTAAACGAGTTTGTATGACCCTAATTATGTCGTGTTTGGTGTCATTTTAATCGGGAAAATGTGACGCATATGTCCAGCTGAATCATCTCGGTTTTAATTAAAAAATCTATTAACCCTTTGCACTCGAAGCTATTTTAACACCAAAACGAAACATTTCTTCTGACCTAGAATATTTCCCTTCTGAATATTTTTTTTCATGTTATACATACGAGAATGGTGAAATTTACTTGTACAATACTGAAATGTTTAGTAACTTATTAAATACAAAGAAATTTAACAATGTCAAAAATATTTTGAATAATGATACAACAATTTTTAGAGGCATCCTCCTCTCTCGGAAGAGAGAGATAGCGATCTGCTCCGGCGACTCTAATATTAACTCTCTGATATTAAACGAATTACGCGCGGCTCGTCTTTAATTGCACGCGGCTGATTGTTCCGGTGTGACTTTGAGGAAGTTGATCAATCTCGTTCCTCCACGAGCGCAGGAGAGATACCACCGTGCACCTGGCCGCGAAACATTCATTGCGAATGGAGATTTATGCGACACTCGTCTTTTTTTATTCGGGGTTTAACGAACTAATAGAACTGTTAGAACTGAATCGGCTTTACGTTTCGGCCTGCCCTCGAGAAATACCGTTTCTTCCGCCATTATTTTTACGCTCGCACCTGTCTCCTCTATTTCGAATCGCATATTCGTAGCGCGGCTTATTTTTATTCTTTCCGAAAGTATTTTCGTCGGAGATCGATGGGAACAAGTGTTTCAGGAAGCTTCCCCAGTGTCTTTTATACTTTTCCTAATTATGGTCTGATAAGCAGGCAGCAAAATAAAAATAATTGCAAGACGCAGCAGCTGCGTTTATTTCTTCTTTTGTTCATTTTCAAACTTTTCATATTTACTTTTCTACTCGGTTCTTTCATAAATGAGTGAATGAAATATAAAGCTGAAAAAACATTAGAAGAATATTACTATATTATTCCGAATTTATTAAAATTGTTCGACTGATTGAGTTATTGCAAAAGACTCCACTAGTGATTTCTAGACTGCGGAGCTTTGTGCGTTTATGGTGTCTACACATTTTTAAAATACAAGGGAACAAGAACGTTAATAAAATCTTTATGTTATTCTTACTGTAAGGGATTTTCTAGTTGATAAGTTGAACTTGTTCCTGATCTTGGTTTTTATAAAATAATCTATGAAAGTTTGAATTTGCATGATGATCCGTAGTCCAGCACATTTTCGACTTTCATACTGAAAGTCTAGAAGCGGAATTGTGTTAAAAGAAAATTCTACTTCCTGCATCAACAATTTTAATAGACCAAAAACCATATAAAAAGAGTGAAATTTTATGAAAACTTGTACTGCATTTGTTCTCGAAGATTTTTATACGCGATGAACGCATGGAAGTCTACAGTCCACTGACCACGCTAACGATTTTGATTCATCTTTTCCCAGAACTAGCATAATTGAAACATTTCTCCTTTCCTCTTCACAGTGATTCTACACAATTCCAATATTTAAAATTCAGAAACACTGGATCAGTGTGGTTGTTAACCTTTTCAGTGATCGAGACTTCCTCGAAAAATGTGTTTCTATTTCTTTATTTAAAACTTATGTCCATCGCGAGATAATTTATTTATTGGAAAATAAATTCTTCATCGAAAATTTCGAAACTTCTCTCGCACCCCCAGGTTAAGAACCACCGGCTCTAGATTGATTAACAATAAATAAATAAACTGAAAGAGTACTGTGATTAGACTGAACATTTTCTCCCTAGAAAAATGTATTATATCAAACTGAAGTTTAAATTGCGAAACTGTTAGGTCTGCTGCAGTTTCATTAATTAAAAAGCTTCTTCCAGAGGTGGGATAAATAGAAGAGATAAAAATAATTTTATATTGTATTTGATAAAGGGTATTTGTTTTGCGGGTTTGAAAAGGGTTTAAACAATCGCTTTCAGCAGCCGAATTGCAGGCTGCCAGATACAGTTGAACGGGTACAGATGGCATTGAGCACGAAAGTGCCGAGAAATCCTTGAATGGCGCAACTTCCGGTCGCCTTCCGGCTTTCTAGCCGCCGAGAGATTATTTTCACGGAAAATCGATCGTCTCTCCTTGGATCCGTCGCATGGTTTCTGACGCGTTTCTAGAAACGGTCGCATTGTTCCTTGGAATAAAGGCTCCTTTCAAACGCTGGAAGAAAAAGACGCACGCGACGGGTCACGGATTTCGAAGAAATTCCGTATTCATGCCAGCAAACTTTCTAACGTTACTTGTTTTTCCTAATCGCAGCCTAAACATTCAACCGTCGCTAATATTAGGGGGACCCATAAGTAATCAATTATTTTGAAATCTAAAACAAACTTTGTAGTAAATTCAAGTTTTCATTTCGTAATTTATTATATGATCTCCATCAGTATCAAGGACAGTTTGCCATCTTTCTGTAAAACTGAAAACTGTAACAGAATACGTGTTTCCTCTTCAACGATCGGTGCAGAACTGAAGGCAAAACAAATTCTTTGCAAATAATTGATTACTTGTGGATAGCCCTAATACTAAAAACAGAGCTTCGATGAAAGATAATTCGCACGAAACAGATTCGGAATTTCTTTAACGATAGGGAAACGCTCGCACATTCAAACGGCGAATCTGTGCCACGCAAGGGAAACGCGCGGATTTTCATTGAAGTGCAAGTGAAATTATCGGAGAAAATTTTAATGGGCGCGCAACGATTTTACTCGGGCCTTGTAAATCGATCCGTAAAAACATCAATTAAGACTATTATTCTGCTTTAATATAGTTTTACCGCGGCAAGTAGACCGAGGAAGATTATGCAAATGCAATGTCGTGAGTGAATTTTATAGAAACAGTTTACATTGCGATTACCCGATTGCGTGCGATCATGAATAATTCACTAGTTGGGCGAATTTGTCGGACATTTTTGAACACGGTAAAATTGCGCGATTAAAAGCTATTGAAGCAAAAGGATAAAAAGAAATCCATTGTGAAACTATTACGATTTACGAAACATTACCTCCTTCTGTACAGGGTGTCCCAAAAATGTTGTACTTGAGAGGTCTGATTCCCGAGGTGATTTCGAGTAACTTTTTCCTTTGCGAAAATGTTCTCCGCGGCTTCCTTAAAGAGTTATTAGCGAAAAACACGGACCAATCAGAGCGCGGATACAGCAGGCGGATTCTGACTCAGCCAATGGCAACGCTACGCTCAGCGGGAGCCGAGGATTCCTCTGCTATAGCCGCGCTCTGATTGGTTCGCGTTTTTCGTTAATAACTCCCTAACGCAGCTACGGAGAACATTTTCGCGAAGGGAAAAGTTGCTTGAAATGATCTCAGGAATAATCCGTTTCAAGGAAATACATTTTGGGGACACCCTGTATATATACTCCTTACTATTATTTAACCCTTTGCACTCGAGTGGTGACTCTGAAGCACCACTAGAAATTGTTGTGGCATTGTTTCAAAGAAATTACAACAAATATTACAATGTATTTGTTAGATTACAAAATTTGTATTCAACAGATTACTAAACATTTAAATATTATATGTGGAAATCGGATCAGTTTCGTATGAGTAAAATGAAAGTATTCTAAGACGGAAGAGAAAAATTTAGTTGTAGAAAATAGCGCCGAGTGCAAAGGGTTAATCTTATACTGATTTAAGTATAACATCCCGTCTCACCGTATCGCACAATTTCGTTTGTGAAAATCCAGCAAGCTGTGAAATTGACGAATTGATTGTTTGCAGGACAAAAGGCTAACAAAAGGTCTTAATTTGTTTCAGGTAACGCATTTCTAACCCGCCGACCAGGATGTGCACGAGTCACATCGGCATCTGAGCATCGCGAGCGAAGAAATTAACCGTACACGTGTAAGTGTCATTATTAACTGCGCACACGTGTGCGCGCACGCGAATCTGACTAGAAATCGCGCACGATAAAATCGCGCGTTCCGCGTCGCGCGGTTACACGATATCAAACCTTCCAGATTTTACGAGCCCGACTCGCGTTCGCCGCGCGAAGGGAACCACCCGGTGAATACCGAATCGCCTGAAAACTTATGCGACAGAACTATTAATGACACCTTCCTGTCAGGTGCGAACGCGGCGAATTCCCGCGACCGGAAAAAGATTAACGAAGTTCAGTCACGGGGCTCCGGTCTTGCGCGTTTTCTAATGCGTTTCTGCAACTCCTCGCGTCAGTATGTTAACGCATCGGGAAGTGTCGAGGCGCGTATGCGTTATTGGGGAAAGTCCCTTGAGGAAACGGAGCGAGCCATCTTCTTTCCCCCCCCCCCCCCTCTGCGAACCTAATTTCTTCTGATCTTCACAGCCTAATAATATCAAGAAAATCGCAGCATTGTCCATTTTTTTAGAATCTCCACGGCTTTCTATAGAAGGCAACTTGCAAAAGCTTGTTATTCTTCCTCTCAATTTTTCAGTATCTTTCTTTCATAGAGTCGTTGACTATGAGAGTTTTTTTATTTCACAATTGCAATTTCTTGTATAGTCTCTGTCTGACTAATGTCGCGGGTTGTCTGATTCTACTGCGGCCCTATACTGCCTCAGGATAAAATTCGCGATTAGTATTGCTCGACTCTCTTCAATATCTCCTTTTCACTTATTGACGAAATAGAAAATAACTCGGTTATGACATGAACAATTTTATTTGGCCACGAAACTAAATCGTGAAAATTAGAAGATGGCTGGGGTGGTCCAAAAGTCGTTTTAGACCACTTGGAATTCGAATTCGAAAAAGTAAAAGAGTGATTCCATTTTGAAATGGTTTAGAAACTTTGGGCCACCCTATTTATATTTGAAACCGTACGAAACGTTACAAACATGAATATGTCAATATGTCAGAATGATTTTTCGATGTTTTGTCAAACGTTACGATGGGTAGACGTTTTCTGCGAATTCAATGGCTTCGAGATTGCTGTATGCTAACTGTTCAATGAATCAGGCGGTTACGTTTGACCATCAATTTTCTGAAGTTGCGTAGACACTGACAAATGTCTCGCTTCATTGACAGCAAAACGCTGTCTCAGTCAATTTTCTCGCGACAATCTAGTGCTCAATTGCCCGCAGTCTGCAGATTCTATTACTGAATGACATGGTTGTCAACGGTTCGTACGGAGCAGAATATTTCTTCAATTTTATAGAAGTACATAATCTCATTAAACAAAAGAGACAAGATTTTGAATACTGCCTCATTACTTTGTACATTTTTGTGGTGAACACTGTCCGATCACTACTAGAAACTAATTATTCTAAAATTCTTACACTAAAATTCCTAAAATAAAAACTATTTTTAAATTATTTTTAATTACATAAATCATTCGTGTAATTTCTCCTTTTTCTCTGATAAAAGATTCTCGAAACACAGTATGGGAAAAAATTCCTCTCACGTGTCTACTTTTCGCCGAGTTATTTTAAACAATTGCGCCGTATAATGCAAAAACGGTGCAAGTCGAAATAATCATTGAATAACGAGGAATGTTGACATTTGTCTTATGCAAGCAGAAATGATGTTACATAATTATTGTCGTTATCATAAATTATACCAGCTGTTGAGCCAAACAAACGACAATATTAATTTCCATAATTATATCATTAAACGTCTCCGGTCGCGAGAGATGAGAAAAATGTTTGCGCAACTGAACCGAAATGCAAACGAGCAGAATCGCCGTGGTCGGTGCATCAAAGGATACAAAAATCGGAACAGCCTTGGTGGTGTTCGGCAGCACCTATTAAACGTTACAAAG
Source organism: Halictus rubicundus (assembly GCF_050948215.1). NCBI lineage: Eukaryota > Metazoa > Arthropoda > Insecta > Hymenoptera > Halictidae > Halictus > Halictus rubicundus. The sequence goes on from NC_135150.1 coordinate 28,001,440, forward strand.
TAACGTCATTAACGGGCGTCTGAATTAATGAAATTTCCATAGCCGCGTTTCACAGTTGAATTCGTCCGTCATCCCGATTCAATCTCCCAAGGCCTTCGATTCTGCGGTTCAAAGTTTTACGGGCGAGTGCCCGACCTTCGCCTGGCAATAGTGCCGCGCGAATTTAGCCAATCACGGCTCTGTCGAGTGACAACGACGAAGAGAGAGGGTCCTTTGAATGAGCGTATTAACATCAATAAAATCGAATGCACGCGCGCGCTAACTGACGCTGCGCTGCGCTCCTCTCCGCGTTGCGCTGCGACGAGGAGAGTAGAAACTCGCAGAAACGGCACCGAAGAATGGCGGCCGACCACGGATGGCCGCGTACAATTGCCCGACAATAAACCAGCCAGACATTTTACTTGCGTGACACACTTGACATTCATTCTTTCGCTTCCCTCGTTACGGAACATTGCTCGCATCCACCTGCACCACAACCACTCTAATGCAACAGGGGCCACGGAACACATTTTCCCCACTGTCATTTTCCTTTTTTCCCAACGGCCCTGACGTCGATGCAAATACAAACTTTGAGAAAAATTTGCGCTCTTCATCGAGGGGCTGTTCACCTTTGAACGGCGAACAAGAGATATTCAACAATTCTTTTCACGTGTAAAATTATGCTTAGAAAAATTAATATACACGTCTTTTTGTCTGATGCTTAAGTAGAAGTTTCCAAAGAAATTCAACTTTCTCAGAGTCACCATCTTCCAGACTTTTGTGCTTGAAAATGCTAAAGGGGGGACGTACCTTCAAACGGTTCTCTTCAAAATAAAGAAATGTAATAATTTTTTTTTCATACATAAAATGAGTTTTTTCTTTTTTTAAACCAATAATTCATCTTGTTATATTTAAGTAGTACCTGCTTGAAAATTTCTTAAACTGGAAGGACGTGGCAGCCATCTTGAAGCCATTTCTGTGAAACACTTTCATCCGCATCCACCAAAATTCTGCAGGGTGCATTTAGGAATTAATTTAAAGAAAACGGTGGAACCTAGTAAACTGAAATTTTGCATACGTGTTTATACAAGTCTGTAGCAGTACCATGATTTTTTGTACAAAGTTTTATTCAATATCGTAGGAGTTATGAATGAATCCTCTGTGACTTCTTTATTGGAGCGCATACAATAAAAATTGTGTTTCGCACTCGGAAATGATTTTTGCTCGGACAAATTAGTAACTGGATCGTTCTGAATTAATCGAGGGTCACGGAGTCGAAAGGAAAGTACTGCAACAGGATATTTTCATGGTTAATCCGTGGTCCTGTTCTGCGAACAAGGTTACGGGAGTCCGTGCGTTCGGGTTCGTCGACCCCGTGCGCCCATGCGCGCGCGCGCTGATCTTTTCTCGCAGCCTTGCCATGATTCGGAATATGTGTACCGAAAGAAAGTCCGTCGAAAATGATCTTGACCCTCCGTTCGAGGTCAAGCAGCGCGAACGTTCAACGTTCAACCGCAACATATTTTTCTTTTTCATCTTTCCCTCCGCGACGCAAATTGCTTGCCATGATTTGCCTGTTTATTGCACGCCACGTGAACACTCGGGCCGCTTTGAAATATCATACGGCCGAACCGGTATTTCCGTTCCCCTCTTTCCCCGCCTTTTTACATAATAAATCGCCTAAAATAAATATAAAGACGTTGTTTAACGAACCTCACCCGAAGCCACTCGAGGGTGAAGGGAACCGCGACTTCGTGTCTCGTTTTGCTCGTGTTTTTGCACGATGATCCATGATCTTGCACCTTTTGATCGCTTTATAACCGCACAGAGACGCTCCGTGCACGCCCGATTGTAACTGGAGCAACGTTGTAGAAAGTAGTCTTGATTTTTTATCGTCCCGGCCCGAGCAACTTCTTTATAAGCGGCTTGCTGTACGATTTTTTGAATCGAGGACACCCGATCGTCGAGATCGATCCCGATCCGAGCTCGCCGAACAATCGGACGGACGCTGCTTCGCGGAAGTATAGCAATTTCTTCGACTTGAACATTATCCACGGCAGCAAAAGTGACTAAATAATTTTTTAGCGATTTTTATCCTGAAATACCAAGAAATTTAATAAATCCCCCCATAATTACGCCTTTATAATTCCACCAATTGGAAACTAAAAAATTTGGGGAAGAAATATAATTTAAATATTTTATTATTTGGAAGAACAATTAGTGTGCCGAACAGTCGAATTTGAAGACTTCTCAATTTTCAGGGTTTACGTTAAAACTAAAATGAAGGCGTAATAAATTCCCATCGCGAACAGATGGAATGTTGTAGTATGTTTGGTGTGCGTTAGTATTATGGATACAATGATTAATGCTGTACGCCGACACTATGTTTCTTTAAGTGTCGTCGTGCTATGAGATGTTTTCTACGCTATTTATACGTCGAGTTTATAGAGGTCGACGACACTTGTTATTCTCGGGACGCGATAGAAAAAAATCCACAGAATTTCTAGAGATCGAGCCACACGCAACAAGAATGCGACTCTCACAATCCTACAATCAATTCCCTTTCACGATAAGAATTATTTCTGTTTCTCGGTTTTTTCCCGTTCGCGTTACATAAATCGCACCGCGCATCGAACCCGATTACCCAATTAAGGATCACTCGAAGAAAGTAAGCTAACGGCGCACGGTGGTTTCGATCCGGGGATTTAGCGGTATTTCGGTATAGTCCGTGAACCGTGAAGACATCGGAGCGAACTTTTAATTGGGCAATATTTTCAAATAGCCATTTCGTAGTGCTCGTCCTCGTACACTAGAAATCCGAGAATTGAATTTCTTCACTAAAAATTCCGTGATAACAGTAAAATAGAAATGTCTTCACTATTGTAATATTACTGAAATATTAGTAAATGCTGTAACAGTATTTTTAATGTAAATGTATTTTATATAGGTTATATTAATAATTTTATACAAAATAAGGCGCAGGAGAAAATAAATCTTGAACGGAAAGCGTATTAAAAATTGTCAAGCTCTTGTAAAAGTACTCCTGTAACCCATCGAATGGAAAATGTTAACAAAACATCATTAGTATATGCATACTAAAACATTATTTTTTTTTTATGAAACTTTGGGCAACATATTTGTGACATTTTTCTGATTAAAACGAGCCCAAACACGGCGTAATTCAGAGCATATTTAGTCGTTCAATTCGACCAGTTCGGATAGTCGAGGTTCCACTATATCGTGGATTAAACGCGTAAATACGATCAAAACTGTATCGTGTTTGGTGTCATTTTCCTCGGAGAAGCATCGCGAACATCTTGCTAAACGTTTCATGTAAAAATCATTCAAACGAAAAACAGTTTTGTCACAAAATTAATATACAGCAGTAACTTCATGTCAGACTGATGTCCGTTAGTGTTCCCTACGTAATTTTTTGTCGTAACTATTTAATCCTGTTCTGTTCTACAGGTCCTGTTTCTGAGATATGAACCTTACTGTTTGCTAGCATTATGATCAACTTACTTCCATCGCATGCGATGCTCAGTTCAGTGTTTACAAACCGCGTTCTGAATGTCCTCGTTCAAGTGCCGACAGTAGATTTCTGATCCGGAATCAGTCAGTTCTCTAGCGGAAAATCATAACACGTGGAAAATTTTCTGTAAATATCAAAAAGCCAGTAGTAAATGAATCATGTTGTCGGCAAACAAAAATGTCTACATCTCAGAAACGGTTGACCTTCCTATGTTTACTAAAGCTTTTTTACTCGGTACAGTGTATCCTATATACCACATAAATATTGAATGCTTTTTTTTGAACACTCTCTATACAGTAGTGGATATGGAATATTGTTCTTAATGGGGCCGGCAGGCATTTGGCCTTGACTGTCACGCTATGTTATCCTGTGCCTTTTTTCTAGACATTTTACGTCTTAAATAAGTAAGTAATCAATTAAAAATGCATACCACCGTGTTTGTACATGTCTTTGCTACGTTTGTACAGAGCCTTTTTTTCGATACGAACACTAAATCTCTCGAAATTAAGAGAATCTCTCAGCGGCAGCCATCTTGTGACGTCATACTTGCTTCAGAAAGCGAGTTTTCTGCCGAATATTACAAATTACTCGACGATGGGGTAGAAATTCGCAATTTGGGCTCCATACAGACGTAGATTGGACTTTTAGGAAACACAATTGACCACTTCTAAACTGCTCGTTGCGATATTGAAGCGGCAGTTTGTCTAGATTTTGACCCTGGCATACGTATATGGATTTCAAACCATGCCGGCCCCCTTAAAGATGTCAGACCCACAGGGGGCCGCGATAACGTAGACGACATGTTAATCAACCGGGTGTCCGTTACTCTGATCGGCGAGGCGTGCATCGTGCGAATCGGTGAACGCTTCTGACCGCGGAATGTTCTCGTTGGTTTGACGGTCGGTCGTCCCACGTGACAGAACGCGGCGCGTCGTACACGCGGTACGTATAATGGCACAAATTTAAATGGCTGCGGTTGCTCGTAGGTGGCCCCGTAAGAGATTGCGGAGGAGCCTAGGATCCCGCGAAGCGAGAGAGAAGAGATTCGCGATAGCGAGCACGATGCGGCTCGTGAGAAAGTCTCCCGGCACGAACCTCTCTCGGTTTTTCCTTTCCCTTGTTCCTTCCGTCCGTCGGCCGTCGGCCCGTTCCTTCTTCCTTACTTCCTTCTTTTCTTCTTCCTTGAGAAGATTCACGTCCAGACGCCGCCGCCGCCACGAAGAAACCTCTCTTCGGCGCGTTAACTCTCCTCTCGCGGCGGTTTAATTGATTACGTCAGGGTCAGAGTTTATTTCTTAACGCCATCGTCGATTCGACACCCGATGGGCCTTGATTAATTTTAAGCCTTTCAACCAGACGTCCGACGATTGGCCGAGAGAGAGAGAGAGCTGCCCGGCAGATATCCGAGCAGCATCGAACGCCTCTCGGTGTTTAGCGATGCAATCAAGCTGTTGCATTCCGCGGGAACCGAACGACTCACCTCTCGGCTTTAATCAATGTTGTGTCGGCGATTTTACGCAGCCTTTGTGTCCCCCCCGAGGGACAAGCAACGCGCGCGCCTGTGCTTCGATCGATCAGCCTTCTTTTTCTCGCGCTCTTATGCAAATACACTTTGCGTGGGAGTTTAGAGCGCGGCGGGACCCGATTAGGGGATTAAGCACACCTCGAGCGCCGCACGGTGGGCGAAGACGCGATTTCGGCGCTTGAAAATGGAAATTTTTTTTTTAAATGAGTGATGGGGATGTTTTGAGAAGATTCTGAAGGAAGCAAATCCGGGACAAAAATTTTTTATCCTCCCTCCACGACCCACAGGAGGCCGGCAAAGTTCGAGGAAAAAATTAAGAACGTGAAATTGTCTCCTTTCGCATGATTTTTCCAATGTAATAATAATATTGCTTTATTCAGCCTTACAGCCAAGAATTGAGCTCGGTTTACAGTATCCTATAATTACAACTCAATAAAACTATCTTATCCACGCATTCTCTCTCTCCCTCTCTCTCTCTCTCCCTTTCTCTCTCTGACTCACTCATCCCTACTGATTTTTCCAATATTCAAGTGCAATTTGAAAGAAAACTATTAGAAATAGCCGAGTTGGGTTTAGACAGTACGAAAGCTCACATCTTCTAGGATTCAAACGATTTTGAAACTAGTAATTGTTATTACATTTTGAAAATTATAGTTTTTTCGAGTGAGCACAAGTTCTTCGCCGGAATTTGAACTATAAACATGCACATCTCAGCCGGAACCTAATAGAACCTTGCACCGACTATACTCTGATAAACTATGATTAGTTGACCAAACAATGCAAAAAAATTAATTCGCGACAACTTGCAACAAATCTACCAGAAATTACAGATTTACTTCAGGAATATTAACGCGGAAGAACAGGTATATTAATTCCACTTATTCTATAATTTGTTTAAGACCTGTGTAATTAATAAACACCGTGTAAATTCAAATTGATTTTTGTTGCAATTTGAAGCTACAAATGTTACCTTTTTACCTATTGCATTTCATTCAATTATCTCGAATGGTTTGGAAGTTATTATTTTAGAGCGCCAAAATGGCATTTTCGCCCACTGTGCGCCGTAGACGTGAATTAGGGGTCTGCCATTTTTGTTCTGTCGTAAACACAAACGTACGTCGCGTGTATCGACACCAAAACAAACATAGCGAACTTCTACAATCGTAAAAATCTTCACCAATTGGTTGGTCATGTGCGAATTTCAATAATCATGCAAAGATAGCTGATAAACAAACGGAAACTTTTTTTTACCTTGTTTAAAACATAAAAGAATCTCACGAGCGAACAAGAATTAACTGAGAAACATCTAGTAAAAAACCTCTTGTTGAAATAATCTTTATTTAAAATTAAAATTAGATGTGTAAATAAAAATTGAAGATACGACTTTAAAAGTCAGCATCATACCTTTAATTGGTAATAATAAACCTGCAGATATAATATCATTTCTTGATCAAAAAACGCGTCAAAACATTTGCATTCTAATATCTAATATTTCATGTGCAACAGCCTAATAATTCTCACATGAACTGACGCAACAATTTAAAATTGATTTAAAAAAATAATTTAAAGTGATGTAATACAGTATCGCTAAATTTTCACTCTAACTTTGACTACCAAATACCGAACCTGCTGCTTTTGACGCGCGCGCTAATTATAAGAGAACTTAATGAAGGAAAGGTTCTATAAAATTACTTCACGCTTGTGTATACGAACTGAACAGTATCATAGTCAACGTATTATGCTGCTCGTGAGATTGAGTGTGCGAATATGCTTCGTTGAGAATATAGTTAGCGATGTGTTGCTCCGTATATTGTTAACTCACAACAGCGATCATTATCGGGTTTCCTACGCAACTGATTGGTTGATTTCACTGCTCTGAATTCGATAATTATTGCGTGTAACTTTGATAATTACGTGTTATATTATACCGAACATAACTTTCGTTTCTAGCCTTTAAATTTCCTCCTGTCGAAGAGAATCGAAACGTATCTCGAATTTATTAAACATTCTTCATTCTTCGTAGCCATCAACCGTAGAAGTTATTAGAAAGCTGTAGAATTTTTATTATTGCCAAACATGATGCATTGTCTATTTAACTTTCACTATTTATAAGAAATTATTGCTCGAAGTTGGTGCTCCTTGTAACATGAAAAGTGAAAAACAATAAACTTCTTGCTAAAGTTTCGAAAATCGGCCTAATCGGATTCACCTGAAATTTTGCACATAGTCTCATTTTGCGTTAAAAGCATGTTTCCCGAAAGGATTTTTGACGACTCGAAAGAAATATTTTTATCATATCAGTATCATTTTCTACCTTACCGACGAACTTTACTTGGGTCTTGTTTGGGTTTGGGGTGGGCTCTAAAACACATATTCCGTCAATTAAAAAGTTCAATAAGTTAGAAAATGATATTAGTATGATCAAAAAAATTGTTTCGACTCGCCAGAAATCCTTTTGGGAAACATGTTTTTAATGTAAAGTGAACCGATTTACCAAATTTCAGCTGAATCGGATTTGGCCGATTTTCGGAACTTCGGCCCATAATTATGAAACATTATTTTCGTCCGGAGAAATAAATTATATACTGTATATCCACAATTGCCACTAACACGCGTCTAAGAACCGCTTCAAAGCCTAAAAGCCGCGATATTAATTTCACGAGTGTTCAGCGCAGGATAAAATGTAATTTGGTCGATTAAAAAATTCCTCGAAGTGAAAGTGAAGTAGAAATGTCGTCGATGTAAACGTTTTGTCGTACTTCGTCTCCGTTCGAATGCATTAGTCAACGCAAACACGGTCAAGTGTTTAGAAGTTTCGCAACAATGGCAGCGAGGAACATTCGGGGAAAATGAATTCCGCGCATTATGCCGCGACCGATCCGAAAACGGCAGCGAATTTTTCGCGTGTCCGCTAATTGATGCGTGTGTATTCAACCCAGATGCACCGGCGCGGCGGCCAGAGAATTTCACAAACGTAAATTCACCGGCGAGAGTCGTTTTGTTTACAAAGAAAGTTGAGCCCCGACGATCGTGAATTTTGGTGCTGCAATCCGAGGGTCGTGGACTTTTTTTACCGTGTTCCCTGGCAAGCCTTTATGTCTGCTCCACATGAAAGCGTCGGGCGAAAGTTTCGCAGAGTCAACGGCCTTCGAGCGAGCCCCGACAACGCTCGTTACACGTGCGTATTTGCTTGTTACTTTTTTCCTTTTTCTTTTTTCTTTATTGCGTCCATCTACGCTGCTCCTTTCTTATGCACACGCTTCCTTACACGTCATTCCGCGACAGAATATTTATTCGGGGTTCGGTTGGCTACGAGAAAGTTATTAGCTATGTCTGAATTAATTTCTGCCGTTTAGTAATAGACGTCGGAGCCTAATGGTGCTTGCATTTCATTTGAGACGGTGTAGTATACGCTCGGTGGATCCGGAAAGTATTTTAACGTTAAATTTGGAATCTTGACTCGATATTTAAACTGAGATCATTTCGTTGAAAAAAAGATTTTAATATTCATTATGTAAGGCACCGAAGTATAAACAACCGAAGATGAAAAATATTCTCAATTTTTCGACTCAAACGACTTACCAAAAGAACGGTGAAAATGCTTTTTCAAGTACCTGATAAAACGACTTTGTTGTTGTGTCTATTTATCACAGAATTTACTGTGACACGTGCCATCCAAATAACACGTTTCATTCAAGGTAAGTCACATGTTCTGGTCAAGGTGAAATTCTCAAGGACACAACAGCTTCGAACGATCTATTTCCTTATGGTGGAGTTTCGTTTAACGATTCGTGTAGAAACAGAATTTTGTTCGTATTTAATATGAATTTAGCAAATAGAATTCAGTAACATGAATTTAGTAAGAAAAATGTATAAACAGAAATTTAGTAACAGGAACTTGGGAACAGGACTTTTGTTACCGAAGCGACTGAATTAAAATGTAGTTCACTTTCCAGGTTGGTTTGTATCTCGCATTTAGAAAAATGGCTCTGTCTGCACGACCGCTATACATAATTTTAATAATTCATTTTCCCTGGCATAATAGCCTCGATTTTTTCCCCGGCGTGTACCCCAAGAAGAAAATGAACAGTGCTCGGAACGTTTTGTACGCGGCTTCCTTGAAGAAATCTTACTCCAAGCGATGAGGACATCCGACTCCGCATCTTTATAGATCCGAGGGATGACGCAATTGCGCGAGTCGAGTTTTCCGCGCGGCAGATAGAGATGCGAATTTTCAGTATGGCTGCTCTCGCAACCGCCGTTTTAGCATACAATCGTGGGAGGTTCCGGGCGCAGGGCTATGCTCCATTTCCCTTTGTCTCATCTTCCTTTCTTTCCGCGTTTTCTATCTCTTTTCCAACCGCCGGGATAATTAGCCGCGACCGTACACGCTTTTCCCGTTTCTTTCATCCTTTTTTTTCTTTTCCCGTACTCGAGCGGACCAGCCATTTTACGCTGTTCAAAAAATTTTTTTGCACGACCAGTCGGTCCGAATTTCGCCAATTCGGTTTCAACAATTTTAATGAAATAGTCAAAACACTTCTATTTGGCTAACTTAATATCAAAATATCAGGGGGACCCATAAGTAATCAATTATTGTGAAATCTGAAACAAACTTTGTAGTAAATTCAAGTTTTTGTTTCTCAATTTATTATATAATCTCCATCAGTACCAAGGACAGTGATGTAAAAAAGACAGGGTTGTAAAAAAAATTATACTTTTTAGAATATTTTGAACGCAGGCTGCTTTACCGAAAACTGTAAAAGAATGCGTGTTTCCCCTTCAACGATCGATACAGAACTAAAAGCAAAACAAATTCTTTGCAAATAATTGATTACTTATCGGCACCCCTAATAAGTTTCGATTATTTTTGTTCGAATTCGAAAAACATGACGGTTTCAATTGGCACGCGCAGAATTGGAAGCGCAATAAATTAAACAAACAAGTTGGCTAAATAAAACACGGGATAAATTGAATAAATAAAACACAGAATAAAATTGAATTAACAAAACAGACAGTGTAAATGGAATAAATGAAGCTCGCGCAATAAATTAAACAAACGAGTTGACTAAATAAAACACGGGATAAATTGAATAAATAAAACACAGAATAAAATTGAATTAACAAAACAGACAGTGTAAATGGAATAAATGAAGCTCGCGCAATAAATTGATCGAATAAAATGGACAGAATGAATTGAATAAATGAAGCGCGCACAATAAATTGACCAAATGAAACGGACGGAGTGAATTGAATAAATTGTGTGCTGTCGAAAAATTGTTTCGGGCAACAGAAGATCAGAATTTTCCGAAAAAATTCCTCTATTTGTTGAACAGCCCGAAGTCATTGTGCTCGGTCACGCTCTCTCGTTGCGCGAGCATCGTGAGACACTGTCAGAGTGTGGCTGGCCTAATCAAAGACCGAGGAAAGTTCTTGTCGTGCCGCGAGAAAAAGTGTTAAGCGATCCCCCGAGAGAAACAGTCTGGGAAAAGCTTTGTTCCTTTCCTCGGTGCTCGGTTAATTACAGAACTCTTTTACGTAGATATTAGGCATTACTCGAGCTATGATACTGTTACTAATACCGTGTCGCATCCTCAATTTTTTTCCGAGTTCATCATCCGAATTCTAATGAATTATTGTTATGCTCCTCCTGGTTCGCATTTTATCATTCGCGGCTCCTGCATCTTTTGAATCTGTACTCGTAACAGAACGCAATGAATATACAAGCAACATTCTGAACACTGATTTCCTGTTAATTAGATTTGTCTCCGTTAATTACTGCGCCACTAAATGGTACATAGCGTCAGCGTATTTGTAAACAATATGCCTGCTTTTGCTTCATTAAATCTTCGAATTCTAATTAGTAACTGCAAGAAAATTCAACGGAGGCTTCGAGTATTATAAGAATCTTGTAAGTCGAATCTCGCGATTATTTATTTCTCTAGTTTTGAGTTAGTTGTATGAGCTGGACGTACAATTTGCTGGTATTAACAAATTTATTAACATTTCTGTTCCTGCATTATTTCTATTTGTCACTTGATTTTATTCGGAGTTGTATTTCTACTTGAAAAATTAGTAATACTTTTGGTCTCGTATGGTTTCCGTATTTATTCTTTTATTTATGTACAGCCTGCGGAATCTATGCATTCATGATGAAAGTGTGTGGACTAAAGCAATGCAGAAAATACTGTTGTGTCATTTTCCGCCTATTGAAATTATTAATAAAACACACCTGACAGCTTCAATCCGAAGCATTTCCAGATTCTCTCGAGCTGGCCACTTAATTTTGGTGCAGTATCTTCGAATTAACATTCCTCGTCCGTTTAATGAGCACTCGAACGTTCGAACGACGGGTGCATAAATTCTCGCCGTTATGAACTCGACGAAAAATCGGTTTACGAGCTCAACGACTCAAATATTATACTGACAATGTGTGTGTCTGTGTGTGCGTACGTGCGTGTTGCGAATCCGAGATAGTATCGCGTCGCGTGAAATTTGTATTATCAAGCGAGCCTTAAGGAGAAAGTTCGCGCCAGAAGTAACTAATTTTTTTCATCGTTACAGCTTCGTCATTAAGTCGGCTTTAATCCTTTCACTATTAACGAGATCTGTCCAAATGATTTCCGCGAGGAATCCAGTTTCTTCCATGTTGGTAATGAGAATGGTATGCAGACGTTTTCCAACTCGACGAAAAACCGCGGCGAATAAACAAATCGCGTGAACGGTGTTGCGTACGCTTACGGTATTGTACAACGCGGTAACTGAAATTCCCTGGTAGGAATAATTACCGTGCCGACAGAGAAACCGTAATTCATTTCGATTCGACTTCTTTTAAAAATATTGTTGTTAACCTGTTAGACACGGTAGATAATATTTAAAAGCGAATACTAATTGGACGAGGAACGTTAAATTAGAAAAGAAGTCTCATACTTGTCCGACTTCCGCTTCTATTTTGCTCTGTGTACACTAATGTATTATTATTATGATTACGCTTATCGCAGGTAGCTTGCGGATGTTCATACAAATTCATATTTTTTCAATACGAAATATTGCAACATTGCAATATTTTAATTTTCTTGCTAACGGATTCGGCGAGTGGAAAATAAAATCATACTGTGGTGGATTTTAATTTTTCTTGAATTTTTTAAGACAATTCAGTTCGTAATTTTCCAACTCCAAATCGCAGATGATTAATTTCACAGCATACTAATCGCCTTATTAAACTGACAGTTTCTCAAACGCGAAGAAAGATAGTATTTTACTTTACCAGTTGCGAAAATGACAAAATTGATTTTTAAAAAGTTTTGATGAAGTGGCTATACGTAATAAATGCATTCAGTTTAAATCCGAAAAAGATTGGCTTGAAACAATTGATTTTGTAATTTTTCAAGAAAAACAAAAATATGGAAAAAAATGGAAATGGATGGAACTTTTTTTTTGAAAAATGGAAACGGATGAAATTTTTTTTTTTAAATGGAATTTTTTTGTAATTTCTTTTGATTAAAACTTTTTTTCATTTTTTTGTATTTTTTTTTATGAAAAACAAATTGTTATTGTTTTTCTTTTCTAAATTGTAAAAACTTAAATTTGCAGTATATATTACTAAACAGGATTCCACGATCTCTAATACGAACGAAAAATGATTTTCTATCGAAATTGTAAAACGAAAACGAATTTTTCGTCGATCGCGAAGGTTCGAATTTCGAATCGAGAGCAAAATTGCAGTGCAATTTTCCTGGGGATCGACATGTGATGTGAAAGTCCGACGCGACGATCGTATTTTAACCTTTTGACAAGCTTTTAAGACGACACAATGAGCGCGAAGTGTCAGGAAGCACTACGGGCGTTAATCCGATTCGAAGAGGTCAACGAAGCTAGAAGCCATTCGCATAAACTTGTCTCCGATAGGTTCGCTCGCCTCTGCCGCTGAACATGGAGGACCGTGGAGGAGGCGCAGAATGAAATTCTCGCGAGCTCAGATTACGATCTCTTCGTGTTCTCACAGCTGAAAACCAAGAAACTGGCCCCGAATAACCGACATTTGACTAGTGTGTTGTGTTGTGTGTTCCCTTCTGACACATTTCTCACAACGGCGCCGTTTGCCGATCCGAAGCACGTTCGAGGTCACCTGAATTTTACGAGTACGCGTCTCGTTTCACGGAAAACGCAAAATTGGAGGTCAACCTCGACTTTATTGTCATGCAACAGGGAAGCGGAGCCATCGTTTATCATTTAGACGAAAAGCTGAGGGTGTCCCGTAAATGTAATACTTCTTTGAAAAATCTGATTCCTGAGGCGATTTCAAGTAACTTTTTCCTTTGCGAAAATGTTCTCCGCGGCTTCGTTAACGAGTTATTAACGAAAAACACGGACCAATCAGAGCAAGGATACAGTGGACGGCTCCCTGCTCGGCCAATGCCAGCGTCGCACACAGCGGGAGCTGTCGCCGAGCCGCGCTCTGATTGGTCCATGTTTTTCGTTAATAACTCATTAACGAAGCCGCGGAGAACATTTTCGCAAAGGAAAAAGTTACTTGAAATGATCTCAGGAATCACTTCTTTCAAAGAAATACATTTTTGGGACACCCTGTATGTTTTTAACCGTCTGCTTTGTTGCTCGACTCTCACGATATGGAATGTTGTTAATGAATATTTACCGAACGTTTTCTCGATGGCTTATTTACATCTCGACTCCTACCGTTTCCTCGAGAAAGCCTTGCCACTATCTCAGCCAATAAAAATTAACGATCACTCCCAGCACACTAATGCAAACGGAACGAAAATTTAGGATCGAGGTTCCGTTCGTTCAATTATGGATCGTTCAAGGTTTTAATGAAACGTTTTCGAAAGGCATGATAGGATGATGGTTGGAGTGATTCTTCCACAGTATTTTATAGGTTAACGTCGACAGAAAGCAATGAAATATATTTTCTGACTGAAATTACATTTTTCGTTTTTTTTTTTGCGGTACCGTGTTAGGATATAGTATATTTGTGGTCTTGTGGAAACGGTATAATCAATTTGCAAACAAACGAATCACTACTGAGTTAAATTAAATTAGTCCTAACAATTCAATAAACTATTTGTTAAAAAAAAACTATGGAAAGCAATCAGGAGTTTATTTGAAATCATATAAAATTTTATATATAATTTTACATTTTATATCAATTTTTATTTAAGTACCTTTTCCTGTAATCGATGACCTTTATTTTGCACAAAAGTCCGCAGTTTGGTAATGAATAATTGCGACTCGCCCAGCGTAGTCATAACAGATACATGCTCGACTAATCATTCAGTTATTCGAATGACTATTTTTCCTGAAACTAAAGGTTACTTGCCTGCTGCCAATTCCATTTATGCTTATCTACCGAACCAACGACGTCAGTTTCGCAAATCGTTGAACATACACTTGAACATGAAATTTTGCTATTTTTCATTATCTTCGTACCGCGGGACATTTAAATTTCAATGCTGAAAACACAAACGGAAATAATATTTTTGTACCGGACGTTTTTCCTAAAGATAGGAGAATAAAAAAGTGGATAGATTTATTGAATTAAAGAAAAACGGCTTCTGGCGATTCATTTAAACTGATTACTGCTTACAAATTAGCCGAAGTGATTACCGGAGGAAAACAATCTTCGCGTTAATGATTACATAAAGCAGCAGTCATTAACCCTTAGTACTCGAACGGCGCCACTAAAAATTGCTGTATCATTATTCAAAATATTTTTTACATTATCAAATTTGTTCAAAGTACTTTCTCCAAGAAACAATATTTACTTCTCTGTTCATTTAAAAACAATTTATGCTTGCCGCAATATATTTGCCTAATCCGGGTTTTATTATGGGATCGGACAAAAGTTTAAAGAAGCTAAACGGTTTAAGGAGTTTAAAGGGTTAATCACTACAGTCTTTACTCGATATATGTCCCGAATATCTACACGATAAAAGTCCCAGAACTATCCCTATAGTGAGGGGTATAGTGAGGGGCCAACAAGCTTTGTCCTTTTCTACGTTCATCAGTGTATCAAATAGTATCTCCTGTCCGATCTATGTCCCTGGGTAGACCCGTGATGTGGACATATATCGAGTAGACACTAAAAGAAGAAGAAATGGCAACTTTTTATTTCACAAGGGGGAAAGAAATTTTAGTTTGGCTCTTCCGTTTTGCAAATTGACGGAGTAAATTTGTCCTTTGCACGATGCGCAGGAAGATGCGCGGTTCGTTTACGGGGGACGTTTATCGAGCAAGTTTTCGAGCAAAAAGTTCGAAAATTATTTCGATGGCAGTTTAAAAGCGATTCGGACCGTTCTCCACAAATTTCCCAAAATTTGTTATTTCACAAGGGGGAAAGAAATTTTAGTTTGGCTCTTCCGTTTTGCAAATTGACGGAGTAAATTTGTCCTTTGCACGATGCGCAGGAAGATGCGCGGTTCGTTTACGGGGGACGTTTATCGAGCAAGTTTTCGAGCAAAAAGTTCGGCAACTGTTTCGATGGCAGTTTAAAAGCGATTCGGACCGTTTTCCACAAATTGTCGAGGTTTCGTGAACCACGGAGGCGTGGAAAAAGGAAACAATTACAAGGATGAACGAGGGTAAGCGGAAAAGTTGGTAAATACACGGCTTGCTGAATTTCGAGCCCAAGGCTCCCGGGCTGGCACATCGGAGCGGGCGCAGGGCCGTACAAATCGTCTATGCTTTTTGTCCGGTTAACTTATCTTACCGGAAATTACGGCTTTCAACGGAAGTCTTGCGGTCAGTCTAGTACGAAACGTTGCACAAGTTCTCCTTTCCTTAGAATTCCTCGTCCCGTTGTATCCTCGTTCGGAACCGTGATCGTCCGACAGGAATAGATCTCGAGAGAGTGTTCCTGGATCAACGTTGTATAACATTTCAATCGGGAGAAAGGTCCTGATTAACGTAAAAGCCACTTTTGCTACCAAGCCACGTGGCTGTCCAGCCACTCTTAATCCTTGGGCCCTTCCAAAATGCAACAGCTCAATTAATATCTTCAATATTCAATTTTACTGAAGCGGGAAATATAATTTATTTTAGTATAATATTTCAATCGGGAGAAAGGTCCTGATTAACCTAAAAGCCACTTTTGCTACCAAGCCACGTGGCTGTCGAGCCACTCTTAGTCCTTGGGCCCTTCCAAAACGCCCTTCCCATTAATATCTTCAATATTCATTTTTACTGAAGCGGAAAATACAATTTATCTTAGTCCTTTCAAAATACAATAGCTCAATTAACCCATTTGCATCATTAGCGTATATATACGCTCAATTTTCTTTTACTTGTAGTCATTTTTGTGCTTAAATATAATAAAAAAAAAAGGTTTGGTGATAATGGCCTTCGTTTCATATTTCCTTATGATGCAAATGGGTTAATATCTTCAATATTCATTTTTAGTTTAGTCCTTTTAATTTACTTTAGTACTTTCAAAATGCAACATTGCTCAATTAATATACAGTGACTCCTACTGATATTCGGACGTTTTGGTGCGAGTTGGATTTTTCTTAAAGAAGTTAGAACAATTGGTTTGCTATACAAAGTGAAAAAAATTGTTCACAAAAATTGCAATTGAAATTGCAGAGAAACTACTGAATGTTTGATTTTGCAACTTTTTTATGTGGACTTGGATTGAAAATTTAGAAAGTACGATTTGTAGATCAAAATCGGTCAATGTTGTAATGAGCATTATTTTGATGTTGCAAAATAATCACATAAGGACGAAATTCCCTGACAAGATCAAAATTCGACGATTTTCCAAAATCCAAAATTCGATTTAGATAAAATATTCAGGATATGTACAAGGGTTAAAATATTAATTCATGCAGATTATTTTATTTGAAAAAGAACGAATAAAAATCTGTAAACATTCTTTGTCGATATTTTCTCTTTATTCTTTAAGGTTATGTACGAGGGTTAAAATATTAATACATGTCGATCATTTTATTTTAAAAAGAATTGAAGAAAGTTTTCAAGAATCCTTTATTAACTAAGTACTCGGTTATTTTCTCGGATATAATAATCCATTTAATTAAACTACTCTGTCGAATACTCTTTTGTGAACTGAACAATAATAAACATGGCAAAGTGCTGTTACTAAAAGCGAAATTCGTCGTATTACTAAACAAAACCTTACGGCGCCGAAGGCTAAATATAGAACGAATTGTTTACATGTACTTTTGAAAAAGATAATAGCTTCAGCAATAGTGTTGTCGCCGTGCAGTATGTGCATCGGGTATTCATTAACGCGAAACATTCGTGTTCCGACGATAACTCGTACGCTTAATTAGGGGTGTATAACAATGTGATGACTCGTGAACGTTTATCTGCGCACATGTCACCGCACTGTTTAACAAAAGCGGAAAAACGATGTTCACAAACACGACACGCTCACCTTTATTTATAATCCAGGAGAACTCGTCGAAGAAAAGTGCATGGATTAGAGCATCGACTCATAAATAATCATTCGAACAACCCGAGCGTCGCCATCTTGCAATTGCGCGGTGCCTCGCCTTCCTGGTTTTCATTAAAAAAAAATATCGTTCGAAGACAAATTGCTCGTGCTCGCCGATTAACTGATATTAAAAAACAAAAAAAGAAAACATTGAGGAAGATTGCAAATGAGGATCGGCGAGATCAATATTTTTTATGCTTTGTTTGCTCCATTCCTTGCCGACGACCGCAAAAAATAAGTTGACGGCCGTTCTGTTTGCAAATATGTTGGAACTGTACTTTTCTTTTCGATTAGGTATGATTTTCGTCGAAACATTATCGTAGTAAATAAAAATACATTATACACCGTTTGCGTTTTTATAGTCTTTTATGTTTACACCCCGAGGGTCTCCGCGCAGAATAATATTTTTCAACCTTGACTGCAAGAAATCCGAGTGCAATAAATATTGTTTTCCCTCTTCTTAACAGATCTAATATTAAAAAATTCTTCGAATGTTTTATGTATCTCCTACACTCGTCTTTGACACGAATGCATAAAATTCGCATACTTTATTGGCGCATCCTTGTACGGTAACAATGGAAAATGATGAGAATAATGGTACATATTTTTATTATGCAAGAGCGGAGGAATAAATATAAAATCTACAAGAAAATAACAAACAAGGTCGTGTTTCATCTGAACCGAACACAATCGAATGGAAAAAATCCTCCATGGATGCCTCCGTTGATTTGAAATGAATCTTTTTGTTTTTTGTGCTTCGTGATTTGTACGAGTGTGTAGCTATGCCAGCGATATAGAAAATTACAAACAAATTGCGTTTCTTCGCGCTCGCTGTAAAACTGTTTTACTGCGACTTTTACGGACGGGAATTCAATCCACGCGATTTCGTGCAACAATAATGGGGCACCGTTGTAAAGCAAACATAAAATTGGTTGCTTTCGGCTTAATAGATGCTGACGAAACATGCAATTCTCTCGTAACGCGTTAGAATAAAGACACGGTGAAAGTACAATTTAATGCATCGCTGATTGTAGACTGAAACAAAGATTACATTGCTCACGAACTCCTCGAAACAAAATTGACTTTTAAAAAATTAAACGGAAGTATCATTCATATTTAACACTCTAAACGTTTCTTTCAGTTCACAAACTCACAGATGAATGGCGTTTCATTCATTGATTCATTTGAAAGTTTCCTCCCAAGTTTTTTATATTCATTGCAGTTTGCAAGATATACAGAAAAACACAAATCGTGCTCGTTATTTTAATTGACAGACTTAATTTCAGCATCGATTCAGCAAAAAGAAAGAGCCAATTAGAAGATTCTTCTGTAATTGTTTTAATCCGTTAAAATAGTGTTTCATTACGAAATTTTACCTACCTATTTTTCCCATAAGTGCATAAAATCTATTAATTAACGTCCATGAAGAGGCAATGAAATTTTTTGGCAAGCATTCCACTAAAGACAGCTCTCCTCGATCCAATAAAAATATTATTTTCTGACTTCAATTTTAATCCATTTACACCCGAAACCAATTCAGTCAGAATTGAATAGAGTATAAATATAATTATTTTACACCAAGATTATAATTCGTTTGTAACAAAAATTTACAACGGTGGAAAATCGTCCGGAAAATACCAAAATAATTTGCAATCTACCGAAAGCAGCTTTTCTCAATCCAAAATAAATCATACTTATAGCATTGTTATACTCCAAGATTGATCCGTTTGTAAATAAAATTCACAGCTTTCGAAACTCGTCAGAAAAATACGCGAATAATAGTTTTTAATTAGCGGTGCAGCACAGCAAAACAACAGCATTGTCTGTTACATAAACTTTACATATTATCTAAAGCAAATGGTGGTCGTTAGTTGGCTCGATGAACGAAGATTAAATAATTTGCGGAAACATTTCCGTGGAAACTTTTTGCGCGTTCGTTTTTCAATTTTTGCCGTACAGAAATGGCGAAAATGATTCACGTGGAACATGTTCGGAGGTACTTTGTCCTGATTAAGTCACGTTTGCCTGCTTATCATCCGTGCGCCCGCAGCAATGGGCCATAGCAATAATAACGTTGTCGCCGAGCGACGCAAAATCGAGAAGGACGCTCGAAAAAAAAAACCACATTATGCTTTCGCCTTCTTGTTGTCGCGTGCGCTATTGACAGCGAAGCCGCACGTAAAAGACCACCTCGCGGGCTAAGGATCTTCAGTGTCTCTCGCGGCTACTTGCTATACACAACTATACTCCGAGCGTTTCCTCACTGCGCGAACAAAAGTTGTTAAACATTCGAGTCGGACGATTCTCAGTGGAACGTTAAAATTATACATTAATTCTGTTGTGCTGTTCGAGTTTTCCCAAATTGGACCTGTATTGCCGCTTCTGAGGTTTTCGAAACTTAGGTGGGTGTCCGAAAGAGTGAATTAATGCCAGTTTTATGCGGAGGAAGACGAAACAAGAAGCTTTGTTGTTTTTTTCACAATTTATATACTGACACAAGGTGTTATTTAAACATATATGAGCAATATAATGTGCGGTCTTTTTATTATTTATTTACTGTGAATGTTCGATGATTGGATCATCTTCTTGTGACCGTTTCTAATAAGTTTGTGCTTGACACGAATTTTTATTCAGCACTTTAGATTATTTTAGCGGAGTGTTACGAGAATTTTTGATTATTGTAGTGTTATGAATGAGGCTTTTATTCGGAATTTTTGTTCATCACTTTGAATTTGTACCGCGAGAACAATATTTTTTAATATTATAATATTACCAGTGAAAATTTTTCTTTCTCTTTCCCCGCACAGAAATGTTCAACTCAATTTTATATTAGTATATTTTATGGAGAGCGTGTGAACGCAAGGAATACTTTTTGGAAATTTATTTATTTTAATAGAGTGATTTATTTATTTTTATTCGGTCGAGCGAGGAGTGTCTAATAAGTTGAGTTAAAAATTAAGTCAAGTTGGGTTAAAAATTCATGATTTACACGCGTCCGACTGAAATCATTAAGAATTGAAATGCAAAGAACTCTGCAGACAAACAACAAAGTAGATTATTTCTCCGCACTCGAGAACGTAACAATCTTATTTTGTTTCTCGACGCCAACGTTCGAAACAACACACAGACGGTATTATTATGTTATATAAAACAACAAGAGACTGGATAACTAATACGCTTCCATAAAAGCTGCACTTTTCAGAATTTGCAACAAAGAGTGTCTCTCTAATGGCTAACTCGAATCATTCGAACATGTTCTATCATTTGCATTGCACGGCGTCAAAGTGATCAGCTGACTGTAATATAATCGGTGTTTAGCATGCTTGGTAATTCTCGTTTTTTATTCAATCGGGAAAATTCAAATTGTTCGATGATCGATCTGTTTCCCCATCGGACGGGTTTGCAAAAAGCTTAATGACAACGATTACAGTGTATAGGTTGCAAGGAAATATGCGTTTTTTTTTGTATAAATGCAGGATGAATTACTTTTGGTTAACTTCTTGTTAAGAAACTTGTTGCCGGTAATTATATGTTCCATTCGAACGGAACGATATCATCGTCGCGAATGATTTTAATTAAGAGTCATTATACCCCGTGTCGCCGATCGAAACACTTAAACGTCGATCGAGTTTGATACTCGTAGAATGGATATAATTACACGAATACGCATGTCCGGTGCTATTGACGTACACGGTCGGAACATCGACAATCTTTGTTGCTCGAAACCGAACGTTTTTCGTTTGTTGCGCAGCGCGCGGGAAAGTTGATGCGGATTTATTGCGCTCGGGGAGACACCGAGGAAATTTTAAAAATAGCGCCTCCACGACCACGAAGCGCTTCGATCGTGAAGCAATACCTCCCACATCGATTTCTAGCAAACGCCAACATGAAGTTTCCTCCCACCCGGGAGTGCTTCGACACTTCGAGAAACGAAGTGGCTGGAGATAAAATCTAGAAATTCTTTAGAAAACGCCGTTTTTTTTTTTATTCCAACGTGTAACGTGCAACAATTTCTTCTGTGTTGCAACTTAATGGCCGCGGGGAGGTATGGGGAAAAAAGCGAATGCTCGCGCGGCGGCAATATTTCGAATTTTTCCTTCGTCGCATTTGTGACGAGGCGAAATTTACAGTCGTGGAAAGATTAACTATGATGCCGCGGAGATAACGACGTCAATTAGAAACGTGAAGATAATCGGACGGTTTTTATTTAGCAGCAAAAACGCTTCGAGAGGAAAATGTAAAAGTTGTACTATTTACTATGTAAAAATGTCTTCAGTCGACCGTAGCAAATGGAACCTGGATGGGTATTTATTTAACGCGAAGTCCTTATCTCGACTACAGTGAATTCTCGATATATGTCAACAACACGGGACTTGCCAGCGTCTTGTATCGTCCAGGAGACATAACAGTTACCTTTAGGCCTCTCGAGCTTCGCGACCCTTCGCGGAGGATAGCCCGCGGTAGTGGGGACAACTCCGCGACGTTTATCATCCAGACCTTGCGACATATAGAGAGTCTCCATTTGGAAACTTTCCAGCCGAATATCTCGAGAAGTATGAAAGATATTAAAAAAAGTGTAATACACGTGTCCAAGGATTTCGAGGGGAAAAGAGGGGGGACAGTATCAGCTTTTTATTCAGGTGGTGTTTTCAAGGTCACTTGACGGTCAACTTTGCTTTTTCAAATGGAAACTATATTTTTTACTATGGGATCTTATTGTACGTAAAAAGACCAGCAATTTTCGTAGTATACTTTTTCTTATCCGTGCGCTAGTTTCGGAGATGTTTAACACTAGATTTACGGGACCCGTCAAAATGACGGATTCTAATATTTTTAAATTGCGAATATTGAGATGGTAAAAATGCATCCATGAGCAATTATTAAACAAATTCATTTCTTTGGATATATATTATTAAAAAAAATGGCTACAAACTTTGATCGATACATTCATGTTATTGTTATAAAGTAATGTAAAATAGTCATTTTTAGTGCTCCGTAAACCTAGTGTTAAAGAGAAGTAGAGCGAGTCGTACTTATACTGTAAGTTTGTAATTTCTTTATAACTATAACAAATTTGCAAAATGTTCTCCGTTGTTTTCTAAACAATAATACAGACGATTCTCAAATTTTGAACGAACATTTTTGGAGGTATCTGTTGGAATACATTCCTGTAGAATTCTGTGACGTAAATCGATGACGTTTCTTTTTAAATTCGATCCTGTTTCCTTAAACTTTGCAACTAATTGTAACACGTACGTATGAGAAACATGTGCATCAGTATGTCTCTCATTAAACGTATCAGCAGTTCGACGAGTACGCTCATCGGCTCCATAGATAAAAATTATTTCTACTCGTTCTTCTAAAGAATACACCACTTTATACAATTAATTGTACCACGATATAGTATCTCTTATTACGACGATTCACACCTGACTAAATAGTACAATCTTATATCGGAAGACAGACAACATAAACATGAATAGAGGAGAATTTTGTTTTCAAACGGCGCGTGCTACTACACCTGCAAAACATCAACGATTTGCGTCAAAGAATTTTACACAATGCCTTGCTCTACTTCTCTTTAAATATCTCCGAAACTAGTGGGCGGATAAAAAAAAAAGTATCCCACGAAAATTGCTGGGCTTTTTCCGTACAATAAGATCCCATAATAAGAAATATAGGTTCCCGTTTGAAAAAACAAAGTTGACCTTCAAATGACCTTGGAAACTCTTTTCCCCTCGAAATCCTTAGACACGCGTTTTACACTTTTTTAAGACTAGAACGACCGGAGCAGTCAAAATGACTGGTTCCTAATTTTTTCTTTTACAATTACTGAAATTGTAAAAATGTTTTCATCGGAAATTTTTTAATGAACCTCTTCATTCAAGCACATATTACAATAAAAGTTGTACGAAGTCTGAATGGGCACTGTCTTGTCACTGTTACAAAGCAATATACGAGTACGTCAGTCGCATTTATTGCTCGGTCGTTCTAGTGTTAATATCTTTTATACTTTTCGAGATATTCGGCTGGAAAATTTTCCCAACTGTATTTCCCCGGAGTCCCACAATAGGGTATTTTTCTGCAAAATCCGGACAAGCCTGCTTGCGCATATTTAAAAAAAATCTGGACTCACCCGGACTCGTTTTTTTTGCACGAAGATCGCAGATCCGCAAAGCCCGATGATCCTGCGCGCTCCCATAGGCTCGCGATCGGCAAACAACCGCGACAACATTGCAACAAATCTCCGCTCTTCGGACACCTGACACGTCAGAGTCCCCGGCTCTCTCAGTGATCCGTCACGCGTCCCCAGAAATCACGTCCGATAATTACCGAGTCGCTTAATTAACGCTCTTCCCCAGGCTTCAGTTTACATGCTCTGACAATGGTGATTCGCAGCCGTGGTCTAATCTGCTCGATCGTTTTCGTTCCAGGAACCGAGGAACCGTCGTTCGCAGCAGCAGCAGCAAGAAGAAGCGACGGGTGGTGGTCCCGGAAGGTATCTCCGGCTTTCCATGAGAAGAAGCTCCGCCGACCTTTCCTCGTACGTGAGAATAACGACAAGAGCCCGGCCTTGAGGTGCGGAGAAGAAGAAGAAGGAAGAAGAAGAAGAAGAAACAGAGTCGGCAGAAGCAGCAACAGCAGAAGAAGAAGAAGAAGAAGAAGAGGAAGAAGAAGAAGAGTGGTCGTCGTGCAGGGAACACGGGGCACCGGGAGAGATTTATTCGAGTTTCACAACCTCTCTCGATCAGCAGCGACGGTCGTGACCTCGATAGAGCTCATCCACCTGGCTGGATAGCTCCGTTCGCCGTTCGAGTAGCCGAAAAGGTCGGGGAACAGGTCTCTGAAGAACAGTATCCAATAGCCGTCGTGGTACCTGCCATCGTTGGCTGCCAAGTGCCACCGGAAGTCGCGCGATGTAGTGGTCCCGTGGTTTTCTTCGAGGAGATTCGGGACTCTTGAACGGAGAAACAGAGTGTTCGAGGAGGAACTCGATTTTCGTTGGCCGCGCACGCGTCCCCCCACCGTCCTCCCAGCAACATGAAGACGATGTCCGACGAGGATCCCGTCGACGAACAGAGCAGCGCCGGTACGCAAAACGCCACGGCCAGCAAGGAGTTCGGTCAGAGGACACTCAGGTCCTTGAAGAAAGGCCTCGGCAGATTGTGGAGGAGGCACAGGGGTAACGCCTCCATCACCGAGTACGACCCCTGCTATAAGGTCGCTTATCTTGGGAACGTTCTCACTGGATGGGCCAAGGGTACGTGAATTGGTTTATCTGATTTTCTTTGTGTCTCGCGATGCGCTGCCGACCGGGCCCGGTCATTAAGTGCCTGGCTGCCTAGGCGAGCTATAGCGCGCTAGCCTAACGTTCCTGCCGAGTCGCGACGCGCCTGGATCTCCTAATTGATGACGTTCACTTTTCAAAGCGATCCTCCAGCGGTCCGCGCTCGCTTTTCTTCCGACGGCGGCCAACGATCGCGTGAAAGCGTGAAACCGATCGTTTTAGGGGATCTGCCTAGGGGAATGGACTAGGGGAATTGCAGAAATCTGTAATTATGGGATTAGATGTCGCGAAAATATTTATTGAGTCACCATAATCTTGATATACGAGGAAAATTCCCGGCCGAAATGTCGGTTGCGACGTGTGGTATCGCGTAGCTTCGTAAAAATGGATAGAAACTATTTATTTTTAATTATTTTATTATGGAACTTTTACCGGCACATTCATCACTTTTCCGCGATTAATATGACACCAAACACGGCACAGTTTGGATTATATTTGTCTGTGTAATCCTTGATATTGTTGGACCTCGATTATCCGAACTAATCAGGAAAGGACCGTTACCTGAGTTACCTAATACTAAAGATTAAATCTTTACTGCCTTGTACGAGGAATCTTGTTATATACTTGTGTCTTTAGAGTGAACTATTTGCATGTAAAACACAATAGTAATATGGAGAATTCACGAATTGTCTGACTGAATGAAAATTGAGAAATGGCATTCCTGAGTTTCGAAGAAGACGCACATAAATGGAACTATAATCTTCATTCACGTTGCTGACAATGAGTTCATCTGTGGAATGTGTTTAAACGATGTCTCGGGATAAAATTTGTAATCGTTAAATTCTCCTCTTTTCATTGATCAACAAAATAGAAAATTGCCCAATTATAAGATCGTTGAATATAAATAGTTTTTCTTCGTTAGAAAGAACTATATTCTTAGTTAGAACTATATCGTTAAAATCGGAACATATTTATATTTGCAACCGAACAAGTTTATATAATATTACAGCTCGACACAAATGTTTTCTCTTCCAATGGAAAAACATGGTGTCTCCGTTTTTCTCCAATATTGATTCTCGCAAATAATACCATCAAGAAATTAAGAGCTGTCATTTTGCTACACCAAATGGACAATTGCAAAAGCTTTGTCGCCAGGCAATAATAACGTGGTTTAACGCGTCAATTATGTCTTCGTTGATCATCGTGAAGGTCTCCTAAATCCAATTCTACTAATAAACGGGTCAGTAAAGTTTACGAGTACCGACAAGAAAGTTAGTTATTCACTCTTGTCGCACTGGCAATTAACCGGACGCAGTTTGTTCTCGTTTGTTTGCGGAACTTCCGGTGAACGAAGGCCACGTCACGTCCGGGAACGTCACCTGGCCGTTTCGGTGGGAAATTGAAAATTTCGCTGATCGTCAAATGCCACGGAGTATAGACAAATAAGATGCTATCGAGATAATGAAGTGGTCAGCGACCTCTGACGCGGAATACTAACAATTCTCTGTTAATCACCGCTGTTGCCAACCGCTTTCTCACCCGTATCTGGTGTTCGCAAATGTGTCTCGTGTTCCTTTTACGAAACCGCTCGAACCAACTGCAGCCTTGTCTTCTTTCCAGCTTTAATGGAGGATCTTGAATATTCTATAAGCCATTAAACGTCAATAAAGATTCCGAAATAAATATTCATCGTAGGTTACTCAATGAACAATATTGACAGTGCTAGCGGACGGAGAGAGGGACACATTTATTATCATATCGCTGAACGATCTCGTCATTTGTACTCAAACCGGTATTCGGCACCGGTCGTTTAACCCAGTTACCAAGGCTGCTGCGATAGCTAACAATTTTTTTTTCCTTTTTTTGATAATAGTAATTTTTTATCTTTATTAACGCACTATGAATAATAAACGAAGCGATGCCTCCATTTCGAATCGAAATGATTGCATTTGCTGATTAAATTAATACGGAAATTGACGTTCTTAAAATTTTACAATCGGCTCGACGCTGCTGAATTTATTGCTTGTTGTTGTGCATTTCAATCGACATCAATTAGTTAATTATTATCGCGACAGAACCTTGACAGTTTAACGACCTTTTGCAATCGATAGAAACAAAATTTACAATTTACTTTACTATTCAGCAATTCTGAAATTCATATCTTCTGAATAATAGTATTTTAAATAGTAAATAGTTAATAATCCCACTAATTTTAAAGTATGCGTACAACTTTGAAAATAAAATATTTTATTTGATGCAATAAGTTTTTAAAATAGTATTTTATTTGAAGAACATTAAAAATATTTTGATTTCATCTCGAAATAGTTTATTCCTTTTATTTTAAATGTTCTTGCTGGAAATAATGGTTCGTATTCAATATAAGTATGTTATTTTATGCCAGATTATTGAAATAAAATATATTTTGTGTTTCAGATTGTTAACTGGAAATATTTTATTTTATGATTCAAATTTTTGAAATACAAATATTTTATTTCATGGTTTAGATTGTCAAAATAGACATATTTTACTAAAATATTTTACTGTAAAATATTAAATAGTACTTGAAATATTTATTTCGTCAAATATCGCCCACCTCTGACAGGAAGGAAATTGCAAAGCAACCCGAATGCCTTGCAAACTGCGAGAAGCGCTAAACACACTAATAATCGTGCGAGGAGTGCCATTTTAATGCAAGCGAACCGGCAACGTCGATGCAAATGCTCTTTTTCATTGATTGAAGCATACTTTATACAAATCATTATCGTTCACGATCAGTGTCACAGGTTTTTTAATGTATGCAGAATGATCGAGAATCTGCGAAATCTGCATCGTTTCCTCTCCTGGCGAGAGATGACTCTATCGTCACCGGACGACAAACTCGAACGAACGAAAGTGAACTATCCCAGCGGTCGCGCGAGAGGATCATAATCAAATTCAGCAAAAAAAAGAACCAGTTTTGATAATTAACAGAGAACGCGGTTCGGAGTGGTTTTCTGCGGTCGGCAGACGTTTCCTGGGGATTTTAATTATTACGCAGGACGAAGAAATTCCCGGCGTGGCACGTGTAGGATACAGTCGCCTCGGAAAGTAAGTTAACGATCGTAATTTATCGGGGAATGAACGTAATTATGTCCGATAATAACGATACTGATGTTTCACGGACTTTTTCCTCCTTTTCGTGTCGCGCGTCAATAAAAACGGAACGACCATTCGAGTTCACAGGAATGAACACAAATATGAGAAAATATGAAAAAATATGGAAACGGGTCAAAATCGCAATGATTAGGAAAATGAAATCAGTAAATATGGAATTCTTTTACGTCTGTTACAGCTTTAACCCATTCGCTTAAAAAAGATAGATGAGAAATAATGTCGGTGTCATTTTCTTTTATTATATTTACAAAATATCACATGTTTTAATAACGGATTAATTTTTACCGTTAACAATGCAAACGGGTTGAGGTGACTCGCTACGATTTATTAAAGAGCATAAATTATTTTCAATCTGTCAGAATGATTGAATACATAAAATTGAGAAAATCCGAAGAAATCTGCGGTCACTAGGAGTGTGCGAGAACCCAAAATCGGGTCGGGAACACGAAATTTTTTCGGGTTCGGGACGGGTACCCGAAAATTTCGAGATTCTCGAAAGTGTCGGGATTCCCTAAAGGGAAATCGAAATTTTCAGGGAACCCGATGATTCTTTCGGAAATCTCGGAATTTTCGATTATGTGGGGAATCTTGAAATTTTCGGGAAACCAACCCGATTCTTTCGGGAATCTTGAAATTTTCGGGAAACCAACCTCATTCTTTCGGGAATCTCAGAATTTTCGGGAAACTCGAAATTTTCGGGAAACCAACCTGATTCTTCCGGGAATCTCAGGATTTTCGAGAAACTCGAAATTTTCGGGAAACCCGATTCTTTCGGAAAGCTCGGAATTTTCGGGAAACCAACCCGATTCTTTCGGGAATCTCAGAATTTTCGGGAAACTCGAAATTTTCGGGAATCTCGGAATTTTCGGAATCTCGAAATAATTTTCGGGTTCTTGCATACAGCACACCCCCCCTAGGCGGTAACCCATCTTTATCTTGTACCGCAATGTACGTTGCTTAACCTGTAATATCACACAAAGAACCACACCTCGCCGCACTCATTCACTGTACTGCTGCCAGAATGATTAAAGAAAACCATTTTTACATCCCGTTTCTCGCGACGGACGCAGAAAATTTCAATTTTGTCCGAAGGTCCGCACGACCAAAAGACAACGCATAAAAATCGCTGACATTTCTCTCGGACGCTTCTTGCATCAAACGTGCGACGCTCGAGAAAAATCAAAGTTTTCGGGTCAACGAATACGGGTTACCTTGTAGGCGTCCCCGTTACACGAAAACGAGCCGAACGGCATGGCAGTGTCGAGATTATTTATAGTGTTCGCGGGTCTTTTTCCAGGCCGACCTTAGCCGTCACCGTTCAATCGAATCCGCGATTTAGGCTAGTTAGACGGTCGACCTTGCTCTCCGGCCGGCTAGCCGCAAGAAGTATTGCGCACTTCCGGTTGGTCGTTCACGTATCCCGTGGCCCGCGATCGGAAGTACTCGCGTTTATCCCCGGTGCCGCCTTTAATTGCCGTTCCTCGGCTTAATTGCGGTCGCCTCGGACTGCAAGCTAACTATCGCAATTTCTGGGGATATTAATATAATTGTGTCGCGCGCGAACCGGTAAACCGGCACAGTTTTTAGAAAATCATTATACAGACCTCATTATAAATGATCGATCGACCGCGGACTTTTACACAAAACAACAATTTCCAAGAAACTGCAACCGAGAAGATTGTTTCTTTTGCCAAAGAATTTTTGTGCATTTGCAGTTACTGCATCTGCGAGAAACAAGAGCCACTGAAAAATGTCTTTTGTTTAATCATTCCAGTGTACTTTTAAATTTTAAATTTAAATTTTAAAATGCTATTAAATTATTTTCAACCTGTTAAACATATTAAGAAAGAAAATAAATTTCTATTTCACTCCAGCTTGTTACAATTCGGACCGAAAATTTTTATTTTGCATAAATATTCACAATCTACTAATAACTGTTCTTTTCAATAATTATGCTGCAGCAAAAGGGTGGCTACCGATCCCGGAGCGTAACGGTTCTGGCTCGTGCGATCGGATGATCGTGTGCCGGGACAAAAAGACATTTCCCTATTGTAGATCTTTCCCCCGGGTGAAAGTATCGATCGCGCTTATCCGGTTTGCGTTACGGTCGATTATCCGAATGATTTTCATCTCGTGTTCCCGGGTACAGGCAGCGGCAGCGGCAGCGCGGTCGATTTCGCGGGAAAACGAGTCACGATCGATCGGGTCCGATCCGATCCGCGACTGACGACCTTCCATTATGGAAAACAGTAAATAGTCCGGTGGCCGGGGACAGCCAGGAATTAATTAATCACGGCGAAGTAGGCGGTTGCGAATAAACGTACCGTAATAATGGCGTTCCCGATGATTGAGGCCGACCCAGTCGGAGGCGAAGGTATGCAGAGAAAGTAGGAGCCCCCTCCGTATACGCCTATGTCCGGTCGTTGCACCGAGAGCAATACTTCTTTCTTTCGGATCTCTCCGTAACATTGGCCAGTGTGAATTTCAACCGAGACGTTCGATCGATTCTTTTTTAAACAGTCTGGCACGGGCCGACGCAAATCGACGCACAGTGGGCAATTTCGACGAAATCGGATTCAAAATGAAAGAACTTTCGACAGAAATGAGGTAGAGCGATGAAATTTTTTTAAATTAACCCTTAGCACTCGAGTGGTGACTCTGAAGCACCACTAGAAATTGTTGTGGCAATATTTCAAGGAAATTACAAAAAATATTACAAAATATTTGTTACATTACAAAAGTATTCAATAGATTACTAAACATTTAAATATTATATGTGGAAATCGTATCAGTTTCGTATGAATAAAATAAAACTATTCTAAGACGGAAGAAAAATTTAGTTTTAGAATGAAAATAGCGCCGAGTGCAAAGGGTTAAAGCTGAAACTTTGTAGAATATGGGAAAAATAGGGAGATTATGGTACGAGCGCTTTTTAACCTTGAGAAAATTCGTTAAACTTGCACAACTTCAAGAAAATTGTGGTTTTCCCAATACCACGCGCGGAAAAAATTTTTTTTAACATGCTGTACATCATTTCCCATAGATTTTTGCACGCTGATTTCAAATCTGGTCTGAAAATTTGTCTACGACCGAAATCATTTTTTCGTTGAAATGATTGGATGGTAATAATCTCCCTATTTTTCCCATATTCTACAAAGTTTCAGGTTTAATTTTTAAAAAATTTCATCGCTCTACCTCATTTCTACCGAAAGTTCTTTGATTTTGAATTCGACTTCGTCCAAATTGCCCACTGTGCGCCGCACAGTGGTGCCAAGGCGTTAAAATATCCATTTTATTCGCTTTTTATGAAAAACAATTATTTTTGTATAGCCTAATAGTGCGTGCATAATATGCCAAAGTCCGATTTTTAAAAAAAAATTTTTTACGGAGATATACGAATGGTAAATGACCACTTCTTCGCTCCTGGGAACTCATCAGTTTTCAGTGCGATAGTTATGTAATTACTCCGCCTATAATTGAATACTTAGGGGTCTACAAATCATACGGGTTATTGCAAATGGCTTCAACTATTAACTGGCAAAAAAAGTTGTTTAACATTAAGTAATATGGACTAACCTGAGGCCTCTTTGCGTTACGCTCATTTTTTATTTATGGAGGAATACGAAAAATCCTTTGAAAAGCTTCGATCTGGAACTAACCGTTTTGGTAAATTTTCTTTGTTAAATAAACAAAGATTTCGTTCACTGGACTAGTTTCTGGATTAGTTTCGTCGTAACTTCTTCGTCAATTTTTGTAGCAACACGTGTTTGAACGAAGAAATTTCTAATGCAAGCGTTATTGTGATTTCAATAATTATAAAATAAAAAACGCGAGTCCGATCATACGACCGGTTGTGGTACGGTTAATGTTAACAGCAATCCTGGGAAACATACGAGGGTCGGAATAGGAACCGGAATTTTTCTTATTGGCTTTCGTGTAATAAGACACTTTGCATATTTATTATGCGTAGAAATTAGTTCATTCTGGTCGAATTTGCATAGTAAATCGAGTTGTTAATATGCTCCTGTTCTTTTGCGATTTCGAAGCGTCATATTCGAAAGCACTTTCCGACGTCGGTTTTGCTTAATACTGTAATTCACATGGCAAAAGTGCAGCAATTGTATTGTTGTTAAAATATCTATGTTTTGGAACAACTCGCCACCCGACCTAAACTTTATTGAGAACGTTCGGACAAAGTCGAGACAAGTTTATGCGAATAAAAAATAGAATATAAACAATTTAAAAGACAGTACAAATTAAAATTAGACACGTTTAGGATAAACAAATTACATGAAACGATCTGAGAACGCTTACTGGATACAATAGTGTTAAAAATGGCATATAATTCTGGCTCTATTTCAATTTATGTTAGAAATATTCGTTAATGAGTTTAATTATAGTTATAAGTTAAATTATATCCAGTACAAACATATACATTGCAATACATAGAGAACGGATTAAGGATGTATCTAAAAGAGAAATTAGATATCTTTCTACCGAGTTGTTGAGTATTTTCTCTAACTACTTTTACCATTTTCGAAACCGAACATATATAATTTAATGTTCCGATACACATTTCCGTTACATTATTGAAGCTCCAGCAGTCGAACATAATTATAGTAAATATTTCATCGTATCGGAGTAGAAAGTGGATGCGACATTAATAGGAAACTGCATTTCTAATCCTGATTTAGATTTATCGAATCGACCCAAGGTTAACCCTGGATATCTAAGTTTTTAATAAAAAAAAAAAAGTGAAAATTGCAACATTCGTAAATAGCCAAATTAATAAATGCCAAAAATATTTTTCGCAGTTCAGTTTTTTCTGTTTCGTCGTAAAGCATTTTTCTGCCAAGCGTGTTCCTAATTCGCATTTAAATAAATGTCTTCAGTTTGCGCAGTGATTGGTCGCGTTCGAATTTATAAAGATGGTGGACACGAGCATAGCGAAAGCAGAACAGGTCAGAGTACGAATTCAGGTGACACTTCTAATGGACGGTGTCCGCAAAGAATGAAGATCAAGAATTCTGCTTGTTCGCGAGTGACGCGTGACTCGAATTAAATGATTGAACTGCATTCAGCCGTGCTTTCATGATCTACACACTGCTCCAATGATCCTTGGCCTCTTGTAGGTAGTAGATGGCCGATGAATGGCTCGAATGGCAAAAATCGTTGTCCTTTGTTTGCTCACAATAAATGGATCACGCAAGAGCAGTCCTCGTTTTGTGCCATTTATGTCCGCGCGGTTAGATAATTACGATGCTCGGACAATAAGCACAATTACACGTGTGTTCGTTTACGCATTGAGCTCAATTTGAAACGCTTACGTTTTTGCAAAGCTGCAATCATTCTATATTATTTAACGTTCTTTTTCTCTCGACGCAATTTTCAAATCAGTCTTCATCCACACAAGCTTTGCTGCCAATTTACACAAAAAGTACAATAGTAATAATAGCAACGATGATCTGTGTGTACTGAGAATGAGAAATAATTCTTTTTTTCTGTAAATATTTTTCCTAATAAATATTATTGGTCGAAAAATTATTTGTAATACACAAAGTGAAATCGATCGATCGGTAATAACTTTTAGTAATAATCGTTTTAATATAAATCATGAAGATTTTGGGAAATGATTCTGGGAAATTGCTATTGTCGGGACACGGTACAACAGTTACAATTGCACATTTTATTAGGCGAGATGTTCTGCGCATAAATGGCGTCGGATAAGGTCACTGCAAAACTCAATATTTTACGAGATACTTCGCACGATTACCGATCGCGCGTACAATACCATGTCTATGTATAAAAATAATTTACCATATCGCTAATGTGTTCGGTAACACCTAAATATTTACAGTTTATCACCAATCCCGTCATAGTTCTTGAGAAATTAAATCAAAATCCGTGAAGTGTCCTGTTCTCAATGACTTAACCTTACGTTGTTTACGCTCGTTGTTCAAGGAACTGATTTGTCCAAAGGAAACGAGACAACGCCATTTTGAAACGGTCGCGTCAAATCGTGTCGACTCCGTTTTCCTGATTAGCGATTTCAATAGAGCACAAATCGAAGAACGTTGTAGCTCAGTTTATTCTAATTTCGAGTCTTTTGCATTCCGAAGAATGTTTTTACTCTGAAAATATAAAAAAAAAATCAAAAAATCTCAAAATCTCTTCTCTTAAGTCTCTGCGAATATAAAAGAGGATACGGGGAAAGGTTTTTTACAGAGCGTATTGGCGGAGGATTAGTGAAATTTTTCGAGAAAAGGGATTATAGGACGGGATGACATCAGGATCTATTCGCATGCGTTCTGGAAGTAGCGCGAAGGTCAGCGAGATCAAGATCCAGGTAAAACTGGAAACTGTTAACGTGATTTCGAGGGACCTGCGCCACCGGATGGCATGCCATTACCTTCAAAGCACGAAATCTGATGTTCTTTCATCCGCAATATTCATTTACGCACTCGCGAAGAAAACGAACAAACAACAACACTTCCACCCTCCACATTACCATGTAAATTATAAATGTTAATGGAAGATCATTTTTAACGAAATCTCGATCAACCATAGCAAGCTAACTGGACTGCGCATTTTATGCGCCCGTGACAGAAACGTGCAAATGAAATACGAAATTCAAAACATATAAAAAGCATTTCGAACAAAAAGAACGTATTAAAATTATTAAGAGAAGTAAATAACCTGCGTTATTAAATTTACTGCGTCAATAAATATTCTGCGTACCAACAGTACAAGTACACTGGGTCCAAAATATTTTCTGCAATTATGCAAACGAAGTGAGGGTTTTATGCGTTCACATAAAAATTGTCTAAGTGCAGAAAAATGTACACATGTTATTTTTGAATATACATAAAATTGTTAAGGAGAGGAACGAACTATTATTACAGCTTCCATGTTTTGCAATTGACGGAGAAACTTAAAATTTTGCATAAAGATCTGCAGCTTAGATTTAAGCTTATTATTATTGCAGAAATATTACTTTCAGCAACGAAGATCATTTCTTCCGTCTGTGTTTTAGAAAATAAAATCTTATTCCAAATATTCTTAGAACTGTAAGTACGATCGACTCGAGAGGATTTTCCAAGAAAATGGAGCAATAACCGAGTCTTCCAGAAGTCCTGGTGGAATTAACATTGACATTAAACCTCGCTTCCAAGTATCGTGCAGAACTATATTTAGCCTTGCCGAAAATAGCCGGGAAAATTAAATCCCGGCGATTTATTCGCTCGACAGAAAAATACGGCGAAAAATTGCACAACACTGTCACCGTCCGTCTCCGTTCCTCATTTTCACAGAACCATTGATCTTCCGTCCAACCTAATCTTCTGGCAGATTTTTTCGCCGCATTCCAGACCGTGTAAAACACTTGGGAAACACGTCTTACGGAGACTTCCTTGTAAAAACGGAGATAAATGCATGCGATTATGTGCAGAACGAGCGATTTCGCGATGAATAACGCATCGGATGAAAATGAGGATAATCTTTTGACACCTCCGAGGCCCTATCTATCATGGCTGCCAATGCGGAGTGACGGAACGTTCGTGTTCCAAGAACTCCTATTGCTACTCGGTTACGCGAGCCTGAGAAATCGTAGTGTTAGCTTCGAGGAAATTATAGGAACGTGTTTGTGTGTAGACACTAACGAGATGAGTCTACAATGTTTCAACACCGGTAAAAATGTAACAGTGCTTGCTAACGCGAGCCATTATTCCGCGAGCCCATTTCTGCGTAGGAGTAGCCAATGGCATTCGAGATGACCTCGAAAGCAAGCGTCACCCTCATTTTGTATTGTTTGCAAATTTATGAAATTAAATTTCTCTGAAATTGAAAATTTTTTATTCAGAAGAGAAATATTGACACCCTGTACTTCTAACAATTCTTCAAGATTAGATAAATATTGAATTTTAATTAAACTCTGGACAATTTTGTGACAATTTCTTAAAAAAGCTTCAAGAATAATTGTGCCACGATTTTAAAATGTAGGCATTTGTTTATTAATTTTATTTTTATTTGGACGATCAAGCCTCGATTTGTGCGAAGTTGACAATGCAGTAATGGCAGTCATTCACGGTATAATTTACATAGCTCTCATAATACGTTTTCATTAAAGTTATTATGCGCGTAAACAGTGTGCATTTACGATCAATACGTGTAAATACAGTGCATTAACTACATATTACGCGGTGTGACGTGGAAAAAGCAGAACTGTGACATAATAATCACAGTGGTTTGAGTGAACCTTGCCACATCAATAAAATTGTATAACAGTCGATCGTAAATGAGACTTCCGAATGAAAACTGGTAAACTTTATTGTTAAAGTGGTAAACTTTATTGTTTACCGATATTTTGAAATATTGATGATCCCCTTTGTGACATCTGTTAAACGGCAAACAAATTGTATATCGAGGAAAATTGACAAGAGAAATTTGGAACATTTATGGAGACCGTTTTTATTGGCACTGAGCATTATGAAATGTTGATAAACCTCATTATGGATTCGTGTGAAACGTCGTAACACACGTGCAGTAACATTAGTGGCACAAATTGCAAAAGTGTGTTCATACTTTGTTGGATAACATTTTGAGACGTTCGTAAGTTCCATTGTGAATTTTGAAACTTGTAACACTGTAAAAAAAGATAGTGACAAATATTAATGGCGTACAAAATATTCATAGAAACAGTTTTTATCATTGCTGAACAATCTGAACTGTTGATAAAAGTCATTATGGATTTTGAATTTTTAGACTTGCAAAACAGCAGATAACACGTGCATCAACGACGCAGTTACCTATTTAATTTTTCCCATGAACAATCTTTCAACCAACAAAAGCAATTATCCTTTGAGGTTAGAACTTTATAAAATTCACAGGTTCAATTCTCTTCGAAGAAATCAGTAACGTACAAACATTTAATCATTTAAAACATTTTTTAAAGTTACTTTTACCTGTTTGGGGACCTCTAACCTACAAAAATGAAAGAAATGAATTAAATGAATTAAAATAAATCAGGTATTCCAAGATGAAACCCAAATATTTGGAACAAGCAATATAATGATGCAGTACAAGTAACATAATTCTAAAGAATATGATAATATATACACGTATATAGCTATCTTCAATATTACCGGTCAAATTACCGGTTGCACATTTGTTATCTTGCAATTATTGGAACTACATGCTTCCATTAAAGATTATTCAATAAATTTTGTTCATTCAAACTGGTACCAATCAAGGGACTCTCCTTTAGATTTCAAATAAAATACTTAAAATGCCAGGTGGGGGGGCAAAATTGAAAATAAGAGGGCGCAAAAAGATAGAAAATAAACATGATCATTAACTATGCATAAATAATCTGGTAAATAACGAACGTTCAAAAAATTTTATTTTTGCCATGGTATTATTGAAAAACTTGCAATTCATTGACAGAATATGTTGATGTCTACAATAAATTTTATTTGGAGAAAAGTTAAAATTGTTTTTTAAAGATGTCGTCGCGAATCGGACGTTTGATATGCAGCAACCCGATAAAACAGTATTTCAGCCGGCTCTGATTGGAGCAAAGTGAAACAGTTGTGCAGATAATCCGCGATAAAGGATCGACAAGATGGCGGCGGATTTCGAGCTGGTCGCGGGGAGTACGCGAGCCGGCCTATGCTCTATCATTGAATTAAGCACATTGTTATCTGACAAATACACGTCATCCCGACGCACGGATAATTTTAGACTCCTGTCGGCGCGGCGATGCTCAAGGGTAAAACGCAAAAATGTCGCCGGCTCTATTATACAAGCAAATGACGCTATACTCCTTCGCGTTTAAAATAAGACGGGCACCACGCACACACACGTGCGCGGCGTAAACACGCGCGTGCGAAGCGCGCGTATCGCAGCGCATCTGGAAGGCGCACACTCGCCGACTCGTTCGATTATAATCGAAGATTATAACGCCACGGCCCGTTGATTGCCGCCGCGGCAATAGTTCGTAGCCCGATCATTTCGTGTCGTTAATATTAATTCTATTAAAGGGAGAATTAATCGATGTACCGGGCCAGTTTATCGCGATCTCGAACCCCAACGGCGATATTTTTTATCGATCTACCCGCATAGATATCGCAAAAATATTGCCGGCCAACCAGCGTTTCTTTTTTATCTTTAAATCGTTGTTGTACCGTCTTATAATCCGATCGGTATTATAATCTGAAAAATGAACCGGCAATCTTCGTTTTCCGTCCCGATGCGCAATTACTTGTCAAAACTGCCCTGATCACGTTCATTTCGGGCCCATCATCCGCGTAAGCACCGCTCTCGGATAACAGTATTTTCTATTTTGCGAGTTATATATTTATACGTTTTAATTTTATAATTTATAGATTTATATATTTAGCTTTCTTCATTTCACGAATTGAATATTCAAAAAACATAGCACACACCAAGTCGGAAATTTTAAACTGCAGAAGAAGCTCGTGAAGAATATTTTGCAACAACATTTAAAATATTTTGGCGCTCAAAATTGAGATCTGAAACGAGAACAAAATATACTTTTCCGTTTAAAATATTTTCAAACGTGGAAAGAGCGCTGCAATCAGAGATACAATTCTCGGGGACAATTAGAAAAATATTTTGCCACGCGTAGAGACTTCTAAAGCGCAGATAGAGAGCGTAATCGGCATGTAAACGTTCCCGGCAGATAAATCACGTTCGTCGCGTTCGAAATTTCAGTTTCGAGGTTTATCTAATCGTCGGTGCGGCGGGAATTCTTCCGGACGTGTTCCTGGTGTTCGAGGTTTTTCCCAGGCGTTCATTACGTAAATAGAAGAATGGACAATAAAATCTCCGCGGATGACGAGGATAAAAAAACAGCGAATCCTCCGCGAGGCGAGATTGAAACGACAAAACACGGAACTATAGTTAAAAGCCGCGAGGTGTTTGGGGTCGGTCTTCGTTCGCGTGTACGTAATTGACGACATCTGTGATTTTAATTGTGGGAACGCTACCCACACACCAAAATAATAACGACGCCGGTAATTAAAAGAAACTCGCTAGAAAGCATCGAAAATCATCTAGATTAAAATCGTTGGAGTACAGTAAAGTCTTGATCTAAGCCGAACGGAGCTGCACAATCTTAGGCAATTCGCCTAACCCCTCCACTGAGCATACTCGAGCTCATAGGAAGCTCATCGAGTAGTATAAACATGGCGCGTAATACCGGGTCGGGTATATCGGTGTGAACCATTACTAATTCAATTACGAAACTTCTTTATTTTTCATTATTTTCTTATGGGACCTTCGCCAACTGATTCGTGACATTTTTCTGATTAAAATGACACTAAACTCGATATCATTTGAACTATATTTAATTGACGTTCGGCACGGTCACAAAACAGTAGCCCTACACGATCTATGTCGCAGCACGGACCCGAGGACCGGACTTAGATCGAGAATATGTTTTGCAGAGTTATGAGATGGCAAATGTTTTACTAAAGTCGTACTAAAGTTTAGCTAAAGTCGTTCTAGTTCAAATGGAATTTTTCATTTCGTTTTTGTGTAGTCCGTGCAGGAAACGACGCGGGTGAATTTGTTTTTCAATGACAAGAAGATTTATTGACCGATGTAAATGTTTAACTATTATTGTCAGCTTGCGCAAACAAGCCTGTAGAAACCAGAACCTTTGCAGCAGAGAACGATTAACAATAATGAATGCCTTTGAGGATCAATTATTCAGCAGGTTAGTCATGCGCCAT
Organism: Halictus rubicundus; assembly: GCF_050948215.1. Taxonomy (NCBI): domain Eukaryota; kingdom Metazoa; phylum Arthropoda; class Insecta; order Hymenoptera; family Halictidae; genus Halictus; species Halictus rubicundus. Next base: position 28,041,139 of record NC_135150.1, read on the forward strand.
TTCTGAAGACGAGCTACCGTATAAATATTCCGAACGTTGCCGAGCTTCTTTTTAACAAATTTATGAAGCCGACGTTTTACTACACATTACGATGTCCAGCTTCTAAAAATACAGTTTGCAATTTTCTGAACGCTTTGTATAGGTCCATTTTCATATGTACACTTTTTGAAAGACTATAAGAGATGGCTTTACAGCGGAGATGCTACGACTGTCAATGCTGAATGAAAATTTTCTTCCATAATTGAAGTGAAGCAAAATAGGAAATTTTGTTTAAATTATTTTTACAGGTTGAAAATGATGCAACAGGACTTTTAAGTTCTTCTGTTTTGTTTCTCTTACTCTATTTTTGACAAAGAAAATATGCAGGCTAGTTAGGACTGACCTATATTAATTATAATAAAATAATAGACAAATGACAAACAATGATGAACAATTTATAATAAACATTTAAACGTATTGGTAACCACACGTACCTTAAACCAAGTTGTCATACAAATGTAGGACAATATTGTATGTGTAATTTTTTAAATACTAATTTTTAATTATTTGTTTGATAATCATCCAGGGACATGATCAGTTTTAACATTACCCAGCACAAAGATTGCAAAACGTACTCTAACCTCAAAAAGAATATTTCAGAATATTGTTTGAGACTTTTACAAAATCACAAGCAGTCCCAATTACAATTTATTGCCCCTATCGACGCTAGATATCGATGGTAAATTGGTCCGTCCAATAATGGCCCGGGTGCACGACCATTTTCATTAAAATTGGACGGAACATCAACGCTGACCAACAGGAGTATGATAAAGCGCACCCGAACCTTGAAAAAAAATTTCAAAAAATTGTCTGAGACCCGCAAAAATGACCATCACTGTCAACGTTAGATACCAACGGTAAATTGTTTTTTTCTGATAATGACCGAGGGACTTTTATTTAACGTAATGAAGCTGGAAAAAAATATATCAGAAAATTGCCGAGACTCGCAAAATTACCGATAACAATGTACCGTTACTATCAACGCCAGATATCAACGGTAAATTATTTTTCCTGATAATGACCGAGGGACGTAACTATTTTTATTTATCATAATGCAACATTAACGTTACCCAAATTGCCGAGACTCGCAAAATTACCGATGTCAATGTACATACTGTCACTATCAACGCTAGACAGTGCGAGCCACGGTTATCTCGTCGAAATTACGGCGGACGCCAAACTGGCATTTTTATCGGGGCATTACGTAAGAACAATTGATGCGATTAGCGATAAATAAAAACGACAGGAGTCCTTATCTCGGCGTTGATCTCGATACATCTTTATTAAGAATGAGCGATCGTTGATCGTGGGAAAATTTCGCCGCGCTATTTTCGGCAACGATGTTTGTTGGTTTTTATCCGTCGGATCAGCAACGGGCGATACCTTATTTAATACTTAAGATTACCGGGGATCCGACATCGGGAAGCTTACAAGAATTTATCGATCACGTCCAGCGGCCGAAGATACCGCGAAACACTAATTTTCCATTAGATACCGCCCCCGGCTGGAAACATGAGACGAGAAAATAATAAACGATTCTACGATCGTGATATTCTCTAATTAAAAAATGATATTCTATAAATAATAAACGATTCTACGACGACTTCTACTTCGCCCAGGCAGTTTTCTCGCGACGGACAATGTTTTTCGCGGTAGTCGCGGAGGCGGTACACGCATGAGCGCCGTTAGGCGAGAGACCCTTCTGCAAACCGTAAACCGACACCGCACACTTTCGAGAAAAGCGATAAGTGACCGCCGATTGTTGACTCTCGAGTCTCACGGGTTTCGGGAAGTTCGAATTGGAAATAGCAATGGCGTCGGTGAGCCTCGAATCGAGGTCGAAGAGATCTTCTTCGTTAACTGCAGGAGAATGGCAAAATTTAGCATTTAAAAGTTATTAGACTGCGGATCTTTGTGCAAAATAAAAAATATTTGCATTGATTAGAAGACACAGGAGCGAGAAATAAAAATTTCTTTCTTTTAAGTATTTTATTAAGCTGAAATCAATACGCTGCTGCCCTTAAATCTTTTTAATATGTCTACTGCTTCAAATTACCAGTTGTTCGAATTAAAATAATGGCAATTGTTCAGTGAATATATGTGTTTTCTTACCAAAAATGGAGCTGAGCCACTTTCAAAGTTAACAACCAGATTCGTTATAAAATTTGAAAGATCTCTAATATGCTTGCCCATTTTTGTCATAAATGCATAAAATTCGCAGTCTAGTTATTATTATGAGAATTGTGCAGAATTTATGAAAGCATTGCGCGATTTACGAAAACATTTGAGATTCTACGAAATTAAAAGTTATAATGATTGTGCAATATCGTTGAACGATCGGAACTGCAGGATGACTTCGCACGCATTTTCCTCGCATACTTCGCGTTGGTATGCGAGCGGGAAGGGGATCCTTCTGCGGCCCGCGCTTTATCTAGGGCGGAACGAATCAAGTCAACTCATTGTCAGTCCACAATAAGCATAATCGCAACGGTATATGTTCGCTCACGGGGTTTTCCGAGTGTCACTGTGTTGCAGATTCCATTTCCGCGACGCAAACTTTTTTCCTATTTTTAAATAAAAACGCTTCTGTTAAAGTTGCAACTCAATTTCATTTTTAATAATTTCCACATTTTTAAAGGAGCACTTATATATTATATTCACATATATTATATTCAGCTAATCTCATTTTCAGTTCACTTTGACTCATCTTTCCAGACTGTTTTTGATCAATTTTCAGATAAAAAAATAGTGTATATACCTGCCATGTTGATTTGTGTATAGTTAACTATAGTTTATAGATCAGAAAATGAATGAATTTTCACTGGAGAAACACGTGATCAGGAAATTGGATCTAACGATATTCAATTAATTAAGGAATATATAATAATAAAAGATAAAAGAACAATAAAAGATACATTTTAAATTTACAAATAAAGTACAATTTCAGTTAAATCGTAGATAATTGCGAGTAATTGTTGTAACTACTTGAATGCTCGTCACAGTACACTTACATTTAGATATTCTACATAAATTTACTTGTCAATGCACATAAATGAGCATCAATGTACTTTACGTGTGTGGTCAGGTCAGGTCTTCGGCGTGAAAGAATTCATTAGGTTAAAATTGTTTCTTAATTAAGCAGACTTCTGTGCATATGTATAATCTATCGATTTGATACATTTATGACAAAAATTGAAAGTACGAAACAGTAAAAACATTAGAAGAGGTGAACGGTGTTAAATTATTCTCGACTAATTGAAATTATTAAAAGAGAAAATGCATTTTTAACTTCTATTTTGTACACTTGATGTGGACAATTTTTCTTTAGCACAAAGTTACCCGCAGTTTAACAATCGATTTTTCATTTTGAACAACACCGTTTCAACTTCTTCTTGACAACAATACGATCAAACTCGCAATGCCACTAAAATTCGCTTTAGAACAAACATACTCGAAGCGTCTACCCTAAAGACCAATCCCAATCCCCGCGAACTAAGCCGCACTAATTAAAACTTCGAATCAAACCATCGAAGTTTATCATTTCCCAGCTGCATTCTGTGTATTTTCAAGGACTCCGTGATCGCGCAAATCGTTCTGGATTGTTCGCGAGCAATTACAGTCGGATCTATACCGGTGTCGTACGAACCGATCGATCATCCTCTTTAGCCTGGCCGCGCTCGACGCGATAATGGACCGATCGAAACTTTTCATTTCCTGCGAGTCGCAAATGGAGTCGAACGGAAGAGCTTCGGCTAGCGATGGGAACGATCCGATTGCTTCTCGTGATTTTCGAGTAATTCGACAATCGAACACTTCTATGGAAGAATCGGTATTGAAAAGTAAAGTGCTCGATATCGGCAGCTGATATCGATACTTGTCAACACGAACACTGAATGATATCTGTATCACAATAGCAACGCGTGTATCGATACTGTTCAAACAAAATAAAATGTTCAAGTACTTCACGAGCATTTCGTGAAAACTCTGAATTGCTAGCGGTCATTGAATTGTGTTAAATCCCTAAATAATGGTTGGAAGCGGGTTTTTGCAATTGATATTTATTAGAATTAAAAGTGATACAAATTTATTTAATTTATTTATTGGTCGACTTCTTTTTTTACTAACTATCACTTTTAGAAGACACTCTTTCTGAAGGAACGGACGTTGCCATCACAAGAATAATTTCTTTCGCTAGCTTTGAGAGTGTTGGATATTTTAATACACACTAGTTTTATAATAGTGGATTCTTGTTTCTAAGAAAACATAGTTCTTCAACGAAATTCCCAAGTCGTGCAGTGACACATTCAAGAGAGGAATGTGAGCGAGAGTACGAGGAAAACAGAATGAATAAATAAATGACGATGGCGTTGTAGGTACGTGAACATTATGTCCAGAGAATTGTGAAAGTATCGATACCCATTCCATGTACAGTGAATTCTCGATATATGTCAACAACATGACTCTTGTCAGCGTCGTGTGTCATCCAAGAGCCGTGTTATGTTTACACTCCTCGGCGTCCCCGAGGCGACCCCGGCGGTAGTGGGGATGATTCCGCGACGTTTATCACCCAGGCCTTGGCGACATATATAGAGAAGTCACTGTACATATGGAGAATCGATGTTTTCGCGTGTGGGTACCGTTTAGAAACCGATACTAGTATACTTTGCTATTAGGAATCGATACTACTCGTGGAGGATCATGCCCATCGCTAGTGTCGGCCGAAGCGTCCGTGGTTCTCATTTTCTGGAAAACGCTGCGATCCCGAGGGGCCGGCACAATGGCCGAGAGCTAACGGAAGAAAAATTAACGGGCTGCCGGCATTACCTTTAATTGGATAATACCGAACGGAGTGTTACGGCCTAGCGGTCGTTCTCTCGCTATACCTCTTGCTATACCCGTCCTGGAACCGGCCGCTTCCTGTTCCGCGTCGTTCCAGATCGTCCGTTTTTCCGCCCGCGATCCGATACCGCCGACGTGCATGATACCTGCACCGTGTGTGCACTACGTGTGCACCGTGTGTGCACCGTGTACAAGTGTCGTTCGATCGTGACGATCACTGTCAACGACGCCGTTCGCTTTCCCCCGACGTGCGCCGAATGAATATCTTCTGGCAACCATACACTCTCCGTCCCATTTCGAGCTTCGCACGCAACTACGGTAATGCCTCGATGCTTGTGAATGGGACAGGAACGATTTAAAATTTTGACCCCGCTTCACCGGCGCGCACCCCAGAACCTGAATCGCTGAAAAACGTCCCGTGACACTGTGACGAAATTTTTTAGGGGGACCCATAAGTAATCAATTATTTTGGAATCTAAAACAAACTTTGTAGTAAATTCAAGTTTTTATTTCTTCATTTGTTATATAATCTCCATCAGTATCAAGGACAGCTTGCCATCTTTCATAAACATCGCAAATTTTTGTTGTTGTTGCCGTTGCATTAAATCCCGCGTGAAAATGAAAAAGTATGCAACGACGAATGTGATCCTCGGAAGGTACGGACGCCGCCATTTTATTACAGGGTTGTAAAAGAAATTATACTTTTTAGAATATTTTGAACACAGGCTGGTTTACCGAAAGTGTTTCCTCTTGAACGATCGGTACACAACTAAAGGCAAAACAAATTCTTTGTAAATAATTGCTTATGGATACCCCTAATATTTTTGTTTAATTGTTTCTTTATGAAAGTTTTACCGGCGCATTCGCGACGTTTTTCTGAATAAAATGAGTCCAAACACGACATCGTTCGGAGCATATTTCGTAGAACCTCTATTATCCGAACCGTCGATACCTGAACTCTCCATAAAAGGTCAGTATAATAGATGTGTTTGAAGCAGGTTCTCTGCAAATCTTCAAATGCAGTTTCATTGTGTTTCGGTGAATACAGCTTGGAGATATTATTGTCATAGTTTGTTCAAGGAGAATAGCTGCGAGCCAATGTAATAAATATTTTAAAGCCCGAGGTGTAAGTCCACCGAGTTCCGCAGTTCCCTGAAAAAGTCAACCTATGACTCTAAACCGTGAGGATCGAATGAATGAATGTTAATGTTTACACCGACAGATGTAAACAGCTTCTGTCACAAACACCGAACAGCGGTCAAATGCCAAACGGACTGGGGAGGAACATGTCAATTGACTTATCGAAGATAATAATAGGGATTAAGAGTGAATCGATTGGGAAATTAAAGTCCATTCAACGAGAGGAATTACTGGCAAATAAACAAACATTGTCATGTTTGCTATTTTTAACTATCCGAAGAACGTGTGTGCCCTGCGCCAGTTAAATGGTCGTCTCGTGCATGTGGCTGTTCGTTCGACTGATTCGACTGACTATGGCAATAATATTTTCAAGCTGCATTTAATAAAGCGCAACATAACTTCAAACATCACGTATAACACATACATTGTACCGCAATACCGAAACTTTACACGCGATGCACGTAATTCGATAATGAAGAATTCGGGTATCATCGGTTCGGATAATCGAGGTCCCACTAAATCGTGGATTAAACAAATAAGAACGATCCAAATGGTATCGTGTTTGGACTCATTTTAATCGGAGAAATCTCACGGACGTGTTGGTAAAAGTTTCATAAAAAAATAGTTAACAAAAACAACGTTGGATTATCTCGCACAATGTTGTATTTCTCTTCAATCGAGTTTCTGGACTCCTAGCAGCGGGGATAAATTTTTTACACATATCGTGCATATGTTTTTCCCAGAAAGGCACGGCGTTTCAAGATTTTCAAAAATTGATCCGCTCCAAACGTCGCGTGCAATGAACACTGCAACACCGACCCCGAGCCGTACAGTGCTAATTTCGCAGAAAAAAAAAACATTCGAACAGATACAGCACACAATAACATTATCTGCAATTAGGGTAACGTGATTCGACGCTATTAACGATAAAACACTGCATTATAGATAATTTGTAAAAGCACGTCGGCTGGCTTGGTATGATATAATGGCGGCGTATTCCCGGCAGTCGTCAATGTATCAACGAGGTGAACTCGTAATTACTATGCCGTAAAAAACGTTCCCTTAATAGTAACGCGGGTCCCTACAGTGGCATAAATATTGTAATCACAGTCGACAGTGTAGTTTGCATGCGTTTAAACGCATCAATTAACATCAATATCTTGTCCCGGAGACCCTGATAGATCGAAACATGCCGGACCGGTCACCGGTCTCCACGTTTTCTTTGCAAGCGGCGCTGCGCGCAAGTTGCGCCGGACAAACGAGCGACCATAAAAATGCAATAACTCATCGAAATACTTTATTCAACAAATTATAACTATGCCGTCTGAAATTATTGGGCAAAAGGTGCTTTATATCGCGCAGACATTTTTCCAGTACACATTACTTATTACAATATTGCAGGTCTGTATGCAATTATGTGTATTCGTGCCTGGCGATTGGAAGAAAACGAGTTCAGTCACAAAAATCAGCAACATTTTCATTTTATCTTTACCGCAAGAAACCTAATATTTTTGTCGATCGCGCCGATGTATGAAGGTGTATTTTTTGGAGGTTAGAAAGGGATTTATTTGACTCTGAACAATATTAGCTAGCTGAGTAAATTAATAAAAAAGTATATACCGATCAGCTTGGAATTTTCACTGTATAAATATTTCCGAAATATTCCAAATTACACCAAATATACGAAATTTAAATGAAAAGTGTACCAGCTTCTCCCAAATTCGTTCAAGATGGCGCTGAGACGATCCAGGTCCACCTCCGAGAAATCTGCACGAATTACAAAGAATTTAATTCTCCAACGTTCAATTATCCAAGGATGGATAAATTAAAGAAGGTTAAGGTCAAAATCCAATCACCACTTCACTGATCCAGCCAGCCTGATCAGGAAGAAGCACATTGTCTGCGATCGGTATAGCAATCGACAATTTATTTCGCAAAAGACAACGTCCATCGCGCCCATAAATGCAATTGCGCTCGTCATTCCGTTCGACGTATGCGCCTTTATCGTTTGCGCGGCCCTTTCGAAAAGGTTGCGCATGTATCGGTGTTTTTTCTCTTCGAGATCTTTTCACGTTCACGTAAAAATGTTGCGAATCGATTACCTCGGTTCAATCCATTTTTTTCCGCGCTCCCGCGAACCACGCGCATCGCGAGAGCCGTGTCTAATTGATAATTACGAGCGGTATTATCGGGCGCCAATCCGCGTATTATACGCGATACGGTTAATTAGAGACTGCCGTTATTTCGAATAATAAATCATTCGTTATCGCGCCCGCCGAAACGTAGAAGGTAATCACGTTCGCGTTGCCCGCGAAATAACGAATGTATCAGATAAAGAAATTTCCCCTAACAGCGTGGCAAATACTGCAAAGTCTGCCGATGAGTTTCTGCAGCAGATAGCTCGCTCCCCCCCCCCCCGTTCGTATCTCGATGAAAAATCTAGATTGCGCACACGTTCGAAATGTTTAATATTTATCGCGGGTGTTGGCGAGTGCCATTACATGCAAATTGCATACAAATGAAAGCTGGTTATGTTATAATCGCCGCCGCGAATTTAATCGCGGAACGTTTTCTCAGCGGAATCGCATGATTGCTGAATGTGAGTCAGAAATTGTGAAATGATTTTTAGGTGCGAATCCGAGTCCTTAAATTCTCTCAATGTCTCCGCAATTTTTGTATTTGTTCGTTTTTATCATAAATGCATAAAATCCGCAGTCTAATTATTGAAAAGTAGAAATAATTTAAGCTTGCCGTGTAAACTTACAGTGTTCATTAAAAATAAAAGGGACTTTACAAACTTTTTTTCTGCGGGATTTGTGCCTGTCCACTCACAAATTTCACTCGTACTTGAAAACATTTTAATTAAGATATATAAGAACGCAATGAACAGTATCTTAATACCAAGCACTTCGTCGCCATATTGGTTAGCTACAGGGTGTTTCACCTAACTCGAGCATCTAAAATATCTCGCTTGTTTTTTATGATAGAAGAAAATTTCAGAGGAAAACATTAGTTGGTTCAGAGAGGCAAATATTATGATAGGCAAAAAAATTTGTTCAAGGTTATATTTTTTGAGATTTCAAGGTCATCGAGGTTTTTTTCAATGGAATGATATATTTTTATCGTCGCTATATGATAGCCGGGGTCAAGTCGAATCCAACGACCCGTAATATTATGACCTTCACTAACGGTGGAGAATAGTTTGAATAAAATGAAAAAATCGCGGAAACAGTACCTAATGTTAAGCGAGTTGCAAATGGCGGACAACGTTGCCGCGCGGAACGGATTCCCTTGAACGTTAGAGCTCGTTCCAAGGCGAGCGTGGATCGGCAGGATCGCTAACGATCGCGCGATGGCTGCTGAAAAATGGCCGCTCGCGAAACAACGTTCTACCCTATCGCGCGTAAACAAACAAGATATGGACGCGATGGAAAACGCGCGCGGAAGAAAATCCGCGAAAGAGATTCGCGTTAAATCTTCCTCCCACCGTGCGGGCTAATCTGATCCTAGAAACGAAGTAACTAATGATAGTCCCGTGTTCCACGTCTGCAATCCTTCGCACGGTTCACTTTTATCTGTTGCATTCAATTGCTCGATCGTAAGGTGGCTCCCCGTGATCCACCGTGATAGATCCCGATTACTGTTAGATCGCCGGCGAATTGTTTAAAGAGTACCGTTTTCGCTGAATTCGAGGGCTCGCGAAAACACGATCCCGCCGTCGTCGCCGCGAGTTCAGAAAGTTCATAACTCCGTGCATAATTAATTAATCCCCGTCTACGGTGGACGTACTTGGGCGGTCGATTAAAATTCTTGCATAATACGACCGTGAGACTTTTACGCGTAAATCGTTGCATTATGTCTGCGTCGGGACCAGACTGAATTTTAAACGTCGATATTTTTAGTTATGAATCGGTCTTTCGCTATTTATGCTAATCACTGTCTCGCGCGGCGGTAGCTATCGCCGGTCGATCGTGCCGAAATATTCATGCGATTTTTCTGACTCGCCGACTTTTCTGTGTTTGCATTATTTTACATTGGGATTTCTGTCAATATTATTCAGCTGTCTTCTCTTGAAATCAACGTGCATACATTGTGCAGTGGTTAATGTTTGTCAAAGCGCTGTTGTATACAGAGACAAAATTTAAAATAAACAAATAGATTGAAGAACGTGTTTCCTCTTCTCACTAATCGCAACAGTTCCTAAATGATTCACCGCGGAATTACATTCTCGAAAAATTGTTCTGAACCAAAAAAGGGTGACTCAAACAGTAATAGAAGCGTTCGAAAATTTATTTATTGGCCCCTTAAGACTGTAGGGAAATTTATTTGTCGTCCCTTTCTGAGAAATAAATTCCCCTACAGTCTTAAGGGACCAACAAATAAATTGTATTTGTCGTCCCTTTCTGAGAAATAAATTTCCCTACAGTCTTAAGGGGCCAATAAATAAATTTTCGAGCGTTTCTATTACTGTACATCTATGAAAATTTATTTTATAAATTATATTTATAAAATAAAATTAATTTATAAAATAAATTTTCCTAAATTCGTATTAAGCAACGAATAAATTTTCCCGAAGTCGTATCAGGCAACGAATAGTCGTGTTAAGCAGCAACTAAATTTTCCTGGAGTCATGATAAGCATTCCTATATTCGTATTATTATGAAATAAATTTTCCTGCAGTCCTATTGGACAAGAAACAAATAGGTTGTAGGTAATATTACAAATTGTCCGGTTGTAAAATGTAAGCTCGAAGAGCGGAGCGCTGAAAGCAATTTGAAGCGTCACAATGGCCGACTCTGGGCGAGAAGTTTGCAAGAAACGGCACCGAATGTCCGTTACCATTGGATGCCACGACATATATGCTGTGGCCAGGCATTCCGCGGGACTTGCACACGCGACTAGAATACACCGACGGAACTAAATCGAGGGACAAGCATATCCCGACCTTCGATACAGTTTGATTCGCCGTTGCCCGTTGTACCTGAGATCGCGTTACCAATTAAGAGATACAGGAAACGCTGGTACAGTTACTTAGAGTTCAAAACCGATGGGAGGGAACGTCCCAGCTGCGGAGCGAGCGAAACGTAATTTTTTTATTCTACTTTCAACCCTAATCAAAATATGAAACAACCTTTCTTGTCCCTTTCGACTTCTTCGCGAAGGAAACAACCCCTCACACCCTTCAAACTTTATCTTTTACCATTTTTCCGTATATGTGAAACACAATTTAAAAGGCATAAAATCGTGATTTTTAAAATTAATTTCTAAATACCGTGAAATCAGTACATAAATTAGAAATTGTTGCAAAATGTACCTATTTAAACCATTAAGTTATAATTGAAACACTAGGATAATATTTCACTGAATTATGTGTTTCTTTCATGCAGCTGTGTCTCTAAAAAGAGTTATTTTCTAATGATATTCTGTCAAATATTCGACACAGGAAGTGACCAAAAAGTGAGAATAAAAATTATCTGACACTCCCACCAAAGTCTGCAATAAAAAAAAAATTGATATTGTGACTGAACAGTGTCGGGAAATTTTGAAAACCGCAGAAACCTTGCAACTCGGTGAAAGTCTCGGGAGAAAGGATCGAAAGCGTTGAATGTTTGCAAGCTATTGAGCATCCACGTAGTAAATTGTTAATCGTCCTCCCGCCACGAGAACTTTGAAACTTCGATTAGCCTTGCAACGTCGCGACCCATATTTTTTTAATTAAAATCTATTCGTACCGCAGACTTCTTTGGCGCTTGCAGAAGATTTGTTGACTGTCCGCTTCCGGGGGACAGTGATGACGTGCGACGAGAAAGAAGTTTATGAATAAGTTAATCGAGTTCTTTTGTAGATTGTAAATCACTGCAAATAGAACAGCGAAACTGTCAACTGTGCAGAGTTTTTTTTTAAGCACAATCACTTGCCGCGTTACAGTTGCGGGAACATTGTTGATAAATCATCGGACACGTTAAATGCCGTGCAAAAGCAGCTGTTTGAGATATAAGTATATTTTCATTGCAAGAAAATATCGTTTAAGAAAAAATCAGATATCCGCGTTTTAGAATTATGCGGAAAGAACTACTGAGTGTGTGTTTACTCGGACAAGATCTCCGTCGTGATCAAAGTAGCATTTTTTCCTAAAATCAGTTCACTTTTTCCTCGTAAATGAGACAAAACAATGCCTTCGAGCATTATGTCGTTAAAACAGTTACAGGCGCTACTAAATTGACGATGAAGCATGTAATTAGTAGGCTAACGTCGCTACTGTTGCTGCCATAATTGCTGTAAACGTTCTCAACTTTTTTCTGAATTAATTTCAAAACTCGATCTTGCATATTAATCATACTGGCACGGGGAAATAAAGATCCACAAAGTTGCGTTCAGAAATCCACATCTTATTTCATAAATATTTGCAATTATTACTGACAATAATTACAAATTTCACGGAAAAACTCGGAATAAATAATCCCATTATTTTGTATAAACTAATATAAGATAATCGCTCGTAGTACAAAACGCAGTTCAAACGTGAAAGATTTGAATTTTTCCGTAGCGGCCTGGCATCGTTCGAATTTACGCTCGCATAATTCTCGTCCCCGGCGTTAACCCTGACGGGGAGCCATTTTGTGTCCACCTCGGTAATACAAGTAATAAGCTATTATACACCGAGAGCAATTGTACCGGGTGTAATTGTACGCGGAAACGAGCGGCGAAACTCGTGTACACGTACACATAGACGGGATACCTTCTGTCTCGATTACGGTTACTTGCTGATGCTATCCTAAATAATAGTGCAATGGCGGCATTGAATACTAATAGCCCGGTATAACAGTAGCATGATTATTACCTTTGGAATAGGTAGCAGCAGTGTCTACGGCATTAAGACATTACTCCTCGCGCAAAAACCAATTACAATGATCGAGTGTGCGTAATACGGTAACGCGTATGTACATACAATTAGTATATTAGATTCCGGATTTTATGCATTCGTTTTACCAGAGCGTGCCTCGGCACAATATAAATGGGGAGAACCTAATCACTGCTTGGAAGCCTTCGAACGAAATTTCAATTTTTCCTCTCGTTTTATGTTTGCTAAAAGATTTTTCATAAGAAAACATTCTCATTGCGGCAGCACAAAACTGTCATTAGTAAAAGAGTGACGTTTTCTTGGCAATATTTAAATTAAATTTGCTAAACTAATAATTTTTCGACGTGCATGAGTCAATGCTTTTTTATGGAGATCAATTGGTGTACAAAAGAGTGTTCGGTTCCATTTAGAAAATCGAAGGTGACCTTCAAATTTCCTAAACGCCTCCACTTATAAAGAGGTTATGTTCACCACATCATGTCCAACTTGATACCCATGAATCTGTAGAAATAATTGTTTTGTACAATGCATAATTTAGTTAGTTAGTTTAGTACTAATCAAGTTAGGTACCCTGTATATAGGGTGTCCCAAGAATATTGTACTTCGAAAAAGGCGAGTCCTGAGGTTATTTGTACTAACTTTTGCCTTTGCGAAAATCTTCGCGGCTCTGTTAAGGAGTTATCGATGGAAACCGCGGACCAATGAGAGAGCGGCTACAGCGGGCGGACCGCGCTCCGATTGGTCCGTGTTTTTCGTTAATAACTGCTTAACGAGGCCTCGGAGGACATTTTCGCAGAGGAAAAAATTACTCCAAACGACCTGAGGAATCGGCCTTTTCAAGGAGGTAGTAGAAAATTTATGGGGGCAGCATGTTTTCATTTAGAAAAATAAAAGTGGCAGAATTCCGACCGATTGTTCTACAAATGGCAGAATTGGCATTGGGGGGCGGATGGGGGTTAAACGACAATTGTTGGAGACATCGTTTGGGTAGCACCTGATATTCGTGGCGTCTGGTTTAATAACGAGGAGGACGGAGTCGAGACAATGGCCGGTTGGAATAGCTAGATTGAGAAGGAACGTCTGATTGAAATTGCAGGCGAGGGCTGCGTGGAGAAACCGGTGTCGACCTTATGGCGCAATTACGTTACCAGCAACAGGCCGGACGTGTCGATGAGGTTGACGGTCACGAACGGTGGTTTGACCGCGACGACGAAGGACCACGGTCTGACGGAGTACTGGGCGCACAGAGTCACCTATTGTACAGCACCTGCTTCCCACCCGCGCCTCTTCGTCTGGGTCTACAGACACGAGGGTCGCAGGCTGAGGCCCGAGCTCAGGTGCCACGCCGCCCTCTGCAGCAAGGAGTCCACCGCCAGGAGGCTGGCCTCGACCTTAAACGCCAGGCTACAGCAGGCGCTCCTGGAATTCCGACGGGACAAGGTCTCCAGGCAAAATGCTAGGTAAGGATATCGATCATGAATCCATTCCGGGAAATTGTCTTCGGTTATTTGCTCTTTTCACCCTTTGCTCGAGACACTGCCGTGCCGCCGGCTACCGCCATTTTTCTCTCTCTTTATTTTTCTCTCTCTTTATTTTTCTCTCTCTCTCTCTCTCTACACCAATCACACGTGGCAAAAACGAGAACAGAAGAGAGCCGATGCGATTCATTTTTGTTTGGGTCGACGACATCGGAAACTACGCGACTCACTGTCTATTTACTTTTTTGGAACAGGGACGGGCCATTTTTCTCCGGGAACAAATGGTTCCTAATTTTGTCTTTGCATTTTTACATTTTTGCATTTTTAACTGCATATATCTCGGAGTCGTTTTTGGTTCTGTAGTTTTTTTGTGGTGTATTATTTTATATTCTAGTTATTCTAGTATGTTCTAGTATATTCTATATTATAGTATATTCGTTATTTTAGTGTATCTAGAGTACATTACATTATATTTTGACATATTATAGTATATTCTATATTAGTATATCATAGTACATTCTATATTCTAGTACACTATAGTATATTCTATATTCTAGTATATCCAGTACATTACATTATATTTTGACATATGATAGTATATTCTATATTATCGTATATTCTATATTCTAGTATCTTATAGTATATTCTATATTCTAGTATCTTATAGTATATTCTATATTCTAGTATATTATAGTACATTCTATATTCTAGAATATTATAGTATATTCTATATTCTAGTATACTATAGTATATTCTATATTCTAGTATATTATAATACATTCTATATTCTAGTATATTCTACATTCTAGAATATTATAGTATATTCCACAATCTAGAATATTATAGTATATTCCACAATCTAGTATATTATAGTATATTCTATATTCTAGTGTATTATAGTACATTCTATATTATCGTATATTCTATATTCTAGTATCTTATAGTATATTCTATATTCTAGTATCTTATAGTATATTCTATATTCTAGTATATTATAGTACATTCTATATTCTAGAATATTATAGTATATTCTATATTCTAGTATACTATAGTATATTCTATATTCTAGTATATTATAATACATTCTATATTCTAGTATATTCTACATTCTAGAATATTATAGTATATTCCACAATCTAGAATATTATAGTATATTCTACAATCTAGTATATTATAGTATATTCTATATTCTAGTGTATTATAGTACATTCTATATTATCGTATATTCTATATTCTAGTATCTTATAGTATATTCTATATTCTAGTATCTTATAGTATATTCTATATTCTAGTATTTTATAGTACATTCTATATTCTAGAATATTATAGTATATTCTATATTCTAGTATACTATAGTATATTCTATATTCTAGTATATTATAATACATTCTATATTCTAGTATATTCTACATTCTAGAATATTATAGTATATTCCACAATCTAGAATATTATAGTATATTCCACAATCTAGTATATTATACTATATTCTATATTCTAGTGTATTTAGTAAATTACATTATATTTCGGCATATTATAGAACATTCTAGTATACATACACTTTTCGCTAATATTAATACCATATATGAATATTTCCTTCACTAAAGATGAAAATCTAATTAGTCTGAAGATTTCAACTGTACATTCAATGATTTAGTCTTGTTACACTGTCTAACCTTATATTTGAACAGAATGTGTCTCACGAGCAGTATAAAATCATCGATGTTGCACATTGAGTTCTTCTCAGAACCATCTGTCGTCAAGCGACCATTAATCATCAATTGACATCGTCCGATAATAAATCCGTGACGAGTACCTCTCGCAGAATATTACGTGCAAGTGAATCTTCTAAACACGATTTCTACCCGAGGAAAGCGTGTACAGTAAATTTCATTAATCCGACGACGAGGAAAGCGATTGTTTTTCTACTGTCTGGTAAACACGAGCTGCAGCGATATATATAGAGAGAGAGAGAGACCTCTTCTCAAACGGACAATTTGGGTCATGTCCATAGATCACAGAGTGCACGATCGAGTCGCGATTCAGGTCGTGTTGATCGTCGTTTGATTCAATGTTCCGAAGAATACGACGAGTCAATAAGAGGACAATATATATTTCTGAATATATATACATATATCGTCGCTGTGTTTCTAAATTACTCGTCCTGAATATCGAAGCCGAATGCTTCTCAAAGATAAATGGAAAACAAACTTTCTCTATGACTCCATCGCTTACCACTCTAACTTCCCAAATTCTCGGAGCCTTCTGCATTTTAAGTTTCCTCCATTTAATTTCTTCAAGTGTCTCTCAATATGCTCGAAGATTCGACTGTGATGAAACTTTCAAATGCGAGTCTTTATGGGAAATTATGTCGACATAGAGAATTATATTATGTGTGTGGTAAACACACTTTGAAAGTTGAAGTGGAGAAGCTGAAAGCTCGTTTAGGGAATGTGCTGCAATCGTGTCTTCGGTGCTTCAGTAAAGTACAGCGATTTCTCTGTATATGTCGCCAAGGTCTGGACGATAAACGTCGCGGAATTACCCCCACTACCGCGCGGTATACCCCGCGAGGATCCACGAAGCTCGAGAGACCTCTTCACTGTATTATTTCCAACATATCAAAATTGTTAAGACGTAAAATAATTTTCTGTTGATCTTCTGTTTCCGTTGCTATGCCACATTACATTAAACATTCCCGTCGATAATAAATAAACGCGTCGCTGGTAGGTGATCCAAGAAAAGCCTCCGAGCGTAATGGGATAGTTTAATTGAAAAATCAATTACTACATGTTTGAATAGACTGTAATATAATTGTTGTACGCATTTTCTTTCGCAGATTGTCGCTAGCAAACGCTCTGTACGAGAACCCATCGTTACCACGACGGAAGTTGCTTCTGAGCACCGGTGGTCAGAACTACCGGCCGCCATTGGAAAGGTCGAAAAGCGCGCCGAAATTGTCTGCGATCGAGGAGGACATCGTTGCTGAGGAAGTCGAACAGAAGAGGATCCTGGAGGAACTGAGGACTCTGGAAACTGTCGCCCGCAGCTGGCAGGACCAAGACAGCTGGAGGATCGCTCGACTTCTCGAAGCTCTGAATCGAGAGTCGTCCGATGAAAATGGAAGCATCTCCAGCGGTTGCGAAACCGCCAGCACTGCGACCAGCGAGGAACGCGCTCCTGGACCGGAAGACAGTCATGCTGCAGGTCATTAGCCTCCTCGTTTCTCAAAATTTGAAAATTCATTCTGCCAGACTCGCCCAAATTCTTGCGACGAAAACTGAATCGGGAACTTACGTTCTGTCAAGAGCTCGAGAAAAGTGATCTTTGCAAATTCCTTTCTCAACAATTGTAAGACTTTGGCCAGAAAATGTTTCCGCATTGTGAATTGGGTTACTTCCGAGAGTATCTCGTAATGTTTTTGTTTAAAAATATTTATCTGTTATACAGTTCTGGCTGACTTGAAGTGCTGTTGTTCTTGACAAGCTTAATTGTCGCGTTTGCCTTTCACGTTAGTGAAAACACTTTTTAAGTCAAATTCACGAATAGTTATAACTAGACTGTGGAGTTTATGCATGTATTAATGTAAAATTGGTAAGGTGAAGTTTGGAATATAATGATAGGAAGATTAAAAGACTTTAGAGAAATGTCAATACATTGTTATCAATCTTTAATGGAACTATTAATTGTTGAATGTTGTAGATAATTTTGCATAAATATCCACATTCTTGTTGTAATGATACTTTATTTCATTGAATACTTTTTGCAAGGGGTGTAGATAGAAAAATTCTGTACCATTTATCAAACCGAGAAACGTTTATTTAAATCGTGCTGTTTTATTTCTGTCTGCACCAATGAATTCTTCACCATTACTAGACAAACTTGTATTATAACAAATATGTGGTCAACATTGTTGCTGGTTGTATTATTGAGAAAGATGAATGTTTAACATCTATGTACAAGTATTTAGTACATACAAGTATTTTTGAAACTGTTAAATATTTAAAATATGTTTCACTAGTATACTTGCACACTAGTACAGAAAAGTATTTTTAAAACTGTTAAATATTTAAAACATTTTTTACTAGTATACTTGTATACTAGTACAGAAAAGTACTTTTAACACGGTTAAATATTTAAAGTATGTTTCACTAGTATACTTGCACACTAGTACATAAAAGCATTTTTAAAATTGTTAAATCTTTAAATAATTTTTTACTAGTATACTTGTATACTAGTACAGAAAAGTATTTTTAAAACTGTTAAATATTTCAAATATTTTTTACTAGTACATAAAAGTATTTTGAAACTGTTAAATATCTAAAATATCTTTTGCTAGTATACTTGTACACTAGTATATACAAGTATTTTTAAAGCAACAGCTACAAAGCAATGACAAAACCTTTCCAAAAGAGAGTTTAAAAAATGTAATTAAAGTACACAAAGAAAACCAAAATGCAACTCAACCAGGTATTTAACCCCTTACCCCTTAAAATCAAGAAACCGTTCCGAAACGTCGATATTATGGGTAAAATGGTGGTGGTATCTTATTTGAAAAAATTAAAAGATGGCGTACAAAATATACACAAAGTAAGGGGTTAATGCAGGGTTCCCCCGTTAAGTTATGTCACCAATTTTTAGTCATTTCCGATAGTGCAATTAAAAAATGTTTTAAACAAAAGTTTGTCAGTACTTGGCGAGCTACATGTTCGCATATTCTTAAATCTAAAAAAATGCTTTTTACATAAAAAAGTAAAGGTCACCTTAACTTTTTTAAATGGCACCACATATTT
This sequence comes from Halictus rubicundus, assembly GCF_050948215.1. Taxonomy (NCBI): domain Eukaryota; kingdom Metazoa; phylum Arthropoda; class Insecta; order Hymenoptera; family Halictidae; genus Halictus; species Halictus rubicundus. Next base: position 28,060,287 of record NC_135150.1, read on the forward strand.
TGGACATCATAGGATTTTTGCTGACGTCGAGACGAATTCAACAGTGTATTATACAATGACCTTGAAATCACCTCAAACTCGAAAATTTTGTGCAAACGTAATTTTAACGAAAAATTATTTCTTACAAAACAAAACAACTCAAATTACATTAGATGTTCGAGCTGCGATCCACCTTCTACGATACAGAGCTCCACTCTTTGTATTAGACTTGTCGTTGTTGCTTAAAAAAGTGGTGACATAACTTAACTGGGGAGGACCCTGTATATTAATGTAATCAGATAGTTGTTTGTGTTGAAACGCTTATGGTACTGACCGTAACGTCTGCGATTCCGAACAGGTGAGCCGGAGCAGAGGGCGGAGAGACGAGTGATGTTCTCGGACGACGTGGTCCGGATGGGTCCGGGGCCTCGAAGGAACTCGGACGGTTCCCCAAACTTCATGACCTGCGCGGGAAGCCCGCGTTTCCATTTGCGCAGCGCGCAGACGAACCGGAAGAGGTATCCAGCCCGGTCCGAGGAGGACGAGTCGATGGAGGAAGAGGACGAGGAGATGGAGGACCCGAGCTCCCACGTGTTCGACTTCGAAGACGCCGAGGATTTCGACGACGTGGTCGACTACAGGCCCCGGGGCGAGATCCTGCTGCGTAGGATCGAGAATCCGCAGGACAGAGAAAGACGAGTAATGGAGACCTACCCGGGCAGAACGAGCCACGAGCATCTTCAGAGCGACGAGTCGCCATTTTTAACCTTGGACTCTCTGGACGAGGAGATGGACAGCGACGAGAGCGGCTACGTCGAGGCGCCGCCGAAGTGTCTTCTGGGCCAGGACGACCGCAAAGAGGAGGACGCGTGTCAAGGACAGCCCGAGTCGTCGGACGTGTGTAGGAGGTCGAAGCCTGTTCAGGAGAGTCAGACGAAGCTCGGCGATCCCAAAGAGTCGAAGGAGGAGAAGAAAACGAAAGAAGAGCCCGAGCCGAAGGACCCTGTGCCCCTCGAGGAGAGAGTCAAGGAGAAGGAGAGGGAACGGTCCGATTTCATCAAGTGTCCCATCTCGGAGACCATCAAGAAGCTGGCGAACGCCTCCCTGAAGAGCTCCAAGTCCCTGGAGATGACCACGAACAGCTGTCTGAAGGCCCTGAACAACCTGAAGACCTCCAAGTCCTTCGACGGCGTGAAGACCATCGAGATCGACGCGGAGTCGCCCAGTCTTCATCAGAGGAAGCAACTGCTGGCTCAGCATGGTGTTGTTGTGTGAACGTTCCCGGGCAATGAACAGAATCCCGAGAGTTCCGACACGGTATGTCCTTTTCTGATCTTCGAAACGGCGAAACCGGACTGGACGGACTGATTAGCGTTAGGGTCGCTCGTTGGCCGGTCGATGGAGGATTTCGATCCTCGGAAATCGTTGATTAGACGTTGCGTTCGCACTCTCTTAGTTGCTGCGCCTGCGAAATACGCATTTAGAAGACGAACTGTGTGTAGAGAGATAGAGGATTTCTTGTTGCTACTTTTTCAGACGAGTTTGACACCCTCGGACATGTCCAATATGGCTGACGAGTGTTTAATGACGAATTGATTTTTTAATGTGCGGGATATCCCGGGTTAACGAATTTCAAGGACGCTAGCAGACCTCGAATTGATAGTACTTGAAATTGTGGAAGGTTTTACTTTGTTATTGGTACCAACGCCTTGGGATTGTTTAATTGCGAGCCTGTCTGTGTTATGTTAACCATCTCGAGGTTTAAAGTCATTTGAAGTACTGTTGCTACACAGTTTTGCGCTGAACTGTGTTGTATAACTCAGCAGAGAATAATTCCGACCTTATCATAATATTGTTTGACGAGTTATCGCTAATTGTGTGGTAATTAAGCAGCGATGTCGGAATTAAGAGAAATTACCGTCGAATATCTTTTTATCGGTGTCATAAATCAAAAAGACACTGAAACAGTCTTGAACCCCTGGGATATTCTGCGAACTGTTTGACGAAACTGCTGCGAACGCAAATTGATCATTATACTGAGAGAGATAGAGAGAGGAAATATATTTAATTCGGATTTATGGTTGTCATGAGTCTCGGTTAATTACGACTGAAGTTGTTCGTTGCATGTCATCCGATTTCTACGATAATTGTTCCGAGAGTGAATTTCTGGAGTGTACTTTTCGTTTAGAGAACGATCTAGGTAAAATTATGGCAAATCGAATAAACGTCTCCGTGTAAGGTTACTGCAATATTCGCACAAATTAGGTGAAGCAGATTTTGTAAATACGTGAAGCGACCGTCGAGAATACATTTGTCGCCGAAATTCAGCATCGAGGATTTGAACACTGGAACCAAATTCGAGACGTGCTCGAATAGAAAATTATTATTAAAAACGTAACGTGATTCTTGAAGCAAGAACGTGCCATAGACAGTTTGAAACGATCGTGAAAAATTTGTGGAAAAACGCTATGATGCTACGACGCTAAAACCAGTAAACACGTTAACGAAGTTACAGCGGACCGAATACAGTGATTTCTCTATATACGTCGCGAAGGCCTGGACGATAAACGTCGCGGAATTATCCCCACTACTGGGTATACTCGAGAGGCCTCGTATATCGAGAATTCGCTGTATTTCTAGAGCGACGTTTATTGTTCGGGTCAGAAGATGTTTGCAACTCGCGTGAGAGGAGAACTAATTCTGTATTTTACAAGAGTTTATGTTTACGTTCATGTTCGTTCAGTTCCTCCGATGCGCGAGAAGAATAGAATAGGAGAGAAAGTGACTATGTGTGCGCAATATTTTCCAGGAACAGGATCGAGAAGGATCTAAAAGGTAGGAATCCTCCGACCAGAGACGTTACGCGAGAACAGTCGAGATGTAGAACGATGTATACGAGAGAGTCTTAAAAATTGATCGCAACTGGGAAATGCTCTTCGCAGTCTTGTCGAGCCACGCACGAAATCGCAACCGTACGAGACCTGTACCGCTACGGGTTGCCCGGTAATTACAGATCGCGTGCAAAACCCGGCAGAAAACTCGAATTGCAACTCTGCAAGGTGCATCTCCTCGCTTGGATCCGGGTCAATCGATAGAATAGGAACTTCTCCGCGGCCATCAACCCCGCGTTCGTCTTTTTACGAAGGGCTGAGCGGCCATCTTGTTTGTCGACCGGGAGGCGCTCAGCTCGCGTGAACATAATATTCGGAGAGATTTTGGGTGAACTGTTTCTGAAAACACATGTGTAATATATTTGAATTTAGAGAATTTTCTAATAAATTGTATCACAAATATCGACCGAGATTTTTCTTACTGTAACAAGGGAGTCCCTTAAACACATCTAGTGCACTTCAAGATTGTTAATACTTTTTTTGTGATTACAGGACAGGATGGACTGAATAACTGTTGCTTTTATTGAAAATATTTTCTGGACACAGCTACGTACTTTGTGTAATTATTAGAGTAGCATCTAAATGTTTATTACTATTTTTTTAGAGTGGATCCCCTCCATCCAAAATAATATAACTGCACAAAAATAATATTTTCAACTCTCCACATACAATTTTACGTTAATTCATATAAAACTAATTTTCTTTTAAATATATAGAATTCTTGTATATATATAAAATAGATTGCACTTATCTCCGACACAGTTTTCTACAACAATAGAAAAGCACGTAAAGAAGATTTAAGTTAAGAAACAATTTTTATGAGCTTGACTGCACTTACACCCAAGATACAAATTTTATAAGGTCGACTGGAATTTTAATAATCTTGAAATTAATGTTCCCGTCAAAAGCAGTCATGAAATTGTTTTAATATGTGTTGTTGAGCGAGCATATTTATTTGAAAGTTTACTTGAAAATAATAAGAGCTATTGTTTTGTAGATCTTGTATTGTAAACAGATTGTTGAAAAAGGACGCTGGTAAATTTCCATCGTGAACATTCTCTACGTGAAATGCGATTCGTTACGCGAAACGTAGTGTTATCTACATACAGCGGCGCTGCGAATCGTTTATTCAAATTTTGGCCTTCCAGATATCATCTACACTGGCATGCAAAAACTGGGCGTAAGAAGAGTATCATCGATTACATTGCATAGGAATGTATGCAAATGTACCGTGCATGTAGCTCTTCCGGAGTTCCTTCAAGATTCACGGTAGTAGAGAACGTTCCCGTCAGATGGCGGCAACGGTTCTTCTCGAAGCATCGCGTGATATCGCAGGATATCTGCTGACAACAATAACAAGCAACACGCAAATAAAACACACGATTTTTAAGTAGTAATTTACTAATAAAAATATATTTTCACCTAACATTCCAAAGTTAAAAAAATTAATACAGTTGGGACCATTTTTGGACAATTCACAAACAAACTATACAATTTTCTAACGCTAATTCATCAGTAAAAATGTATTTTTATCGGATATTCAAGAATTCAACGTTAATCACCTTAAAGGCAATCAACTTAATGAAATAAAAATTATGTGTGGCTTAAAAAGCAGTTTATCAAAAATTCTAGTCGTTCCAAAAGGCAGTTGAAACAAGTAACAGTAATAATAACAATAAGTAGATCATATCTCTTTATTCTTCGTGTCAACCTCTTAACTTCATTATAAACATTTGCAAAATACATTGTATACAGAGTTTGTCGATTAAACTGCAATAAATAAGAGCAAACTCTGTTTTAAAAAAATTAAGTAAACTTTTAAAAACAGACAAAATAGTTGTCTACGATTTTATTTACCTTATTTTCAATTTATTAAAGTTATTAAGATACAAAATGAATTTACATTTAATCTCCGTCTCGTGCAACTGATACAGACAATTGTTATTTCTTTTATCAGTATCGAATATTTATTTTTGTTTTGTACTGATCTGCGGTCTGCTTATATCTGACATATTTTAAAAGTATTTAAGCAACATTAGGTGCCACGCTTCTGTAAAATCGTAATTCAAACTGCAAACAAGAGTTAAGCAGACAACCATTAAATTTTAAAAGTAATTGAGCAACATTAGGTGCCACGCTTCTGTAAAATCGTAATTCAAACTGCGAACAATAGTTAAGCAGACAACTATTAAATTTTAAAAGTAATTAAGCAACATTAGGTGCCACGCTTCTGTAAAATCGTAATTCAAACTGCGAACAATAGTTAAGCAGACAACTATTAAATTTTAAAAGTATTTGAGCAACATTAGGTGCCACGCTTCTGTAAAATCGTAATTCAAACTGTGAACAAGAGTTATATTAAATAGATAGGTTTCTTCTGATTATTTTGTTTATTTAATTCAATACTCGAGCTCCAAAACGCAATGTAACGCGAAGAGAAGCTCTGAAGGTCACCGTCAGTGTCACGCGTGTATTTCAAGAGGAAACCTAATGAATCCGGCACTGGGAAAATTCGCGAAATGTCTAATCAATCATGCATTTCCGCGTGGAGAACAGTATCCGCAGCATCAAAGAATTCGCCGGAGTCGCCGACAACTTTTCCCATTTACGGGTTATTACGCGTAGCTCCCGTTTCGTGGCACCGATGCGAACAATGCGAAACCGAATAGGAGCAATGCCATATTGAATGTGCGACGACAGCGAAATGGACCTTGCGTCGAGTCAAGATCAAGGTACCTGATGAAGCCTCGTTTGGAGTCACAGTTCTCCACGGGTATGATAATGTGCTCGGCGTGTACACACACACACATACACACATTCACACGCGTGAACGTATGTGCGGCCGCTTGACTCACGTCTGCCTGACCTACTAACTTGTCCAGGTACGCACACATCCGTACGCGGATGCACATTCAGCGCACACATCCTCTAAGTGCCACATAAGTGCACGAACAAGAATCAGGACCGCGACTTCTTTTTTTCTTTCCCTCTTTTCTTAACTTTCGGTTTACGTATTCCTCGACGCCTCGTTCGCCTACCAACGTAATACTAATTTTCCTCTTCGACAACGACCTCCGCAACCACCCCCGCCTCCGAAAATCATCTTTTTTCCACCGAAGACGATGACGGGGTTCCGAGAGAAATCGATTACGCTTGTTCGAGAGGAAACCGTGAGAAAGTAGTCGTCGTTTTGTCGAAGATGTACGGCGCGGCTCCTCGGGGGTGGACGCCATTTTGCGAGGTCGAAAAAGATGCTTTTTCAACAGATTCGGGATGTTCGGACTCGAATCGAGCGAACACGGCTTTCTAGCTGTCTTCCATCACAATTCTACTTCCAGGACAATTCATCCTCGGCTTTCCTCCGGCGACGATTAATTAGTATAGTGTTCCTCGAACCGGCCCGTCGTGATCCATAAATTTCGAATTGGCGGCGGTTCGATGGAAACCCGGGTTCCCCGATACTTCGTTCCACTTAGGTTTGTTTGCCATTGTTGGTGGCTTGATGTATGATTCTCTTCGATAAATCTCCACCGTTTCAACGTTCATCGTCCTCCAATTAGCGGTTTTATAATAAATGTATAAAGATCCATGGCACAGTGGATAGAAAAATATTAGCACGCTTAGACTTTTTGATAATTAGATTAGCTGTAGATTTAATACATTTACGACGAGAATTAATAGATAAAATGCAAAATAGTAAACTAAAGTGTTACATTATTTTCAATTCAGAGAAATATTTTTAAAAATTAATAAATCCGGTTACTGTAGCAATTAGCGTGGGCAATTTTAATATTGTATAGATCTCGTCACTCCCGTCGATCACGGACTTTCAAAATAATCCTGAATCTCCCAAACAAACTTGTTCGGAATGAAGATCGTCCCACAGTGACATTTTTAAAAATTAATAAATCCGGCTTCAGTCTGTAGCAATTAACATGGACAATTTTTATATAGTATAAATCTTCCCACTCCCGTCGATCACCGACTCTAAAAGTAATCCTGAATCTCCGAAACAAACTTCTTCAGAATGAAAATGGTCCCACAGTGACATTTTAAAAAATTATTAAATCCGGCTTCAGTCTGTAGCAATCAACATGGACAATTTTTATATAGTATAAATATTCCCACTCCGTCGATCACGGACTTTAAAAATAATCCTGAATCTCCCAAACAAACTCCTCCAGAATGATTATGGTCCCACAGTGACATTTTTAAAAATTAACAAATCCGGCTTCAGTCTGTAGCAAATAACATAGACAATTTTTATATAGTATAAATCTTCCCACATCCGTCGATCACCGACTCTAAAAATAATCCTGAATCTCCCAAACAAACTTGTTCAGAATGAAAATGGTCCCGCATTGACATGTTTAAAAATTAATAAATCCGGCTTCAGTCTGTAGCAATTAACATAGACAATTTGTATATAGTATAAATCTTCCCACTCCGTCGATCACCGACTCTAAATCCTGAATCTCCGAAACAAACTCCTTCAGAATGAAGAAGATGGTCCCGGTACTTTCCGAAGTCCCATTACACCAGAAACACAGAGTGTGTCAATACGTATTCGGTCCACCGTGTATTTTTAGAGTCGCCGGGTGTCTTTTTTTGATGGATCTTCGCCTCTCAACAATGACAAGAGGAATCTTCATCTCCGTCTGGTGCGTGGACGCGTGTGTGCGTGCGAAGGTACGCACAGGTACGCTCCGGTGTATGCAGGTAGCGGTGCGTGCTGGAGGGGCACGTCGAGCCCCCTGTCGATCGAGGAGAGGGGAAATGGGCACGTGGGGTCCCATAGAGCGGCGAGTATAGCTGCTCGTAGGGGCCCGCACCCATACGTTCGCGGGCCCGTGAGTAGTGTTAACGGCCTTGCTTTATGTGGGTCATGAAACAAGGTCCCACCAGCACGAGGAGCACGAGGAACACGAGAGAACACAGCACGCTCTCGGGCTCGAACCTCGGGCTCTCTTGGTACTTACTTCCACATCCCAGACCCACACAGCGCCGCTCTCTCAACGACGATCATCGCACACCAGCGCAACACAGTAGTGCTCGCTTAAATTTGCTAAATCTGTTACACTTAAATTTACACGTCCCCCCACTCTTCCCCCGCCACTCGGCGCTTCGAACTCGGCGGAGCCTTATCTCGGCAGGCGAGGAAAGCGACTAAAACCGCTGAAGGAAACGGACGCACCTCAAAGAATCATGCAATCGAATTTCAAATTTTGATCATGCTTGTCCTACCTTCTCAAACGTAGCGTCAGTGGATCGTTGAGGTTTTTCTGAGTAAAACGAGCCCAAACACGACGTACATCGGGCGAGTTTTATAGACTTACTGGAAATGGCATAATCAACGGTAGCATAATTGACAATAGTTAAATGTGGATCGATTCGTATCGTGTTTGGGCTCGTTTTAATCGGAAGAATCTCGACAATCCATTCGTGCCAAGTTTGGAAAGGTTTGACGAAAATAATTGAATTTGAAATTTTTTAGAAGTGACGGACTGTGTCTATCGCGCTTTCGCTCACTATATCTGTTCTCTTGGTTTGTCGAGCTGTGGTATAATTTAATTTATGTAAAAATTGTCTGCGTTAATCACAAGAAAGAGGAGTTAAACAAAAATGTATTTCTCCTCCTGATAATGGTTTCGTATGCAAAAGAAAACTTTTCTAAGCTAACCGTAGAGAATACAAGTTAGATAAGAACGTATTTCTTTTTTTTTTTTATTATTTTGTAAATCAGAAATAATGCATGTTCTTAAGCGTTTTTTTAGAGTACTCTTTTAGAATTCGTTAGTTCTTCGTCGAGATATTACGATGTTGCATATTACGCGCATTTAGCTAATTATTATTGCAGTTTATAACTTTTTTCGTCGCACGATATCGACTAAAATATTCTCCGACGAGGAATGCTAGGCAGTTTTCTTTTACATGTTTCGCATCTACAAATGGTAGAATAGCATTATCTTTTGCGTGAAGAATGTGTCAAATTGACACGAGGTGTGCACATACAAGCATTGCACAAAGTCACAAGAGGAAAGAAGAAAAAACAGTATTTACATATTATTATTCCTGGGAAAAATAATTTTGAAACGCTCTGAAACCAAAGTTTCTGAACTCATTGGATACGTTTCACGTAGATTGCAAGCAATGTTGCATAAAAAATGATTTTTAACACTCTTCCTGGGAAAAATAATTTTAAAACGCTCTGAAACTAAAATTGTCGAACTCACTGGATATGTATTATGCAAATGACGAATAATATTGTATCAAAAATTATTTTTAACGACTTTTATATTATTATTCCTGGGAAAAATAATTTTAAAACGCTCTGAAACCAAAGTTCTCAAAAACCCGGATATGTTTTACGTGGATGACGAGCAATATTGTATCAAAAATTATTTTTAGCGATCTTTTTATTTTTATTCCTCGGAAAAATAATTTTAAAACGCTCTAAAACTAAAATTGTCGAACTCACTGGATATGTATTACGTAAATGACGAGCAATATTGTATCAAAAATTATTTTTAACGATTTTTTAATTTTTATTCCAGGGAAAAATAATTCTAAAACGATCTACAAGGTTTCCGAGCTGATTCCTTGTAAAGATTGCGGGCAACATTGTCCCGAAAATTGTTTTTAACGATGTTCCCATTCTCACTGGATATTCATTGCAAAGATTGCAGGTAACATCGTACCTGTTCTTCCTGGTTCTGCATCCAAATGCACAGGTAAGTGGATTCCACATATGGGCGCGTTGTTATCGCGATTTTTCCAACACGGCGAATTTATTCAGCTGTTTCGCGGACTGATCGGCGGATGATTGCGTCGTGATTATGATCGCAAATGGAATGATAACGAGGTGTCGATGGGCGATCTTTGATTTTGTGGATTATTCGAACAGCAGGCTCGATATAATCATGGCAATAGATGCGGCGGAAATACTGGACTAGTGGTAACAGTACCGAGAGTACAGTTATTTTAGTGATTATAGTAATAACGCTAAACGTGGAATGGTATAGCAACATTGATTCTAATCCTGAGATTATACTAATAACGACAAACTTTCGCACCTGAGAGCGTGCGACGTTACCACAGTTCTGGGGCAGAAAATATTTCATAGTACCTCGACCATGCGTCAACTGGTGCGAACATGTGCTGAGCCTAATCCTTGGTTTATGTAAATTATGTTAATTATATGCACGAAGGTGCAAGCGGAGGTTATTCGGGATTTAATTGCAATCAAGATTTTAAGTATGATTTACAAAGCTGACATATGTGTCTTCAGTGTCCTGAGCCTAATCCTCTCGTAAAACAATAATGATAAAAAATCCGAGGTAAAGTTAAAGTTAAAGTAAAAATTAAAATAAAGTAAAGTTAAAATTAAAAATTACAATTAAAGTGGTAGATGAGTTGACGAGAATTGTTTTTGACAATTTGTGCAATGTGTTAACCTTCTACTGAGACGCGGTAAAATTATTTTGCATTTAATTTTGAAAGTCAACGACTGCTCACAATTCGATCAATTTGCATTGATTGATATAAGCTGATAAGACGATCGTGTTTTCCTTAACGACTGGTAATTAGAAAGTTTCTTAATACGCCATAGTACAAGTAGAGTATTTTACGAATTTCAAAACTGTTTAATTGTTATTTTGTAAAATTTTGTTTAGGAAACAGAAAATACATGTAATAGCACAATTATAATTAAACGATTCCAATTGGATAAAGTGAAAACGAAAGTTTATGTTCTACAAGAACATTGAAATATTATTATTTCTGGTGTTGACTGTATTATTGGCACATGAACTTGTATTAATTATTCTTCGGCGAACTGCCGCAGGAGATGAATAATGCGAGACTTTCGAAAAACTTGCAAATGCGCCTGCAGACATGCAACCCGAATTACGCGATCTATTTTAGCTGCAGTGAAAGTACATACTGCAGTGTACTACATGGTTGTTTTTGAAGATCGTAGATCCGAGTAAATCATGAATGCATGGATCGTTCTAATCGGTGCATAAAACATCCGACGACTATTATTCCGTAACATAACGAACAACCGCGTACACAATAAGGCAACAATAAAATTGCATTGCTTGCAAACGTTTTAAAAAAACAACGTACAACACCATTTACATTCGTAGAATTAATTCTTAAGTACATACATTAAATTTCAGTAATATCTTAAAACGCCGTTTTTCAACAAACATGAACCTCGTCTACTTCCAAAGTAAATGAATAAAGTGGTTCATAAATGTTCATTTTTTTTTATTGTTACGCAAGAGCAGAAGACATAAAAATATGTTCATTGTCGATCGGAAATTCATTTTTATATCAGGATAATGCAATGAAATTAAAAAATTGTTTTTTCCAGGAATTTTTAGTCGTGTGCAATTGTTTGCAACCAACGACCACAAGAAGGAAGAAAATTTTGTTTGTATAGTTCATTGAATAAATGCGTATCAAACAGAAAGTGCAGTACTTTTATTTGAATAATTATTTAATACTTGTTCTATACCATGCCAGGAAAATGACCGGTTTCAAATTATTTTACGAATATTGGAATTACAAGGATGCTTCCATTAGAAATTATTAAATAAATTTCTCTCTTCAAGCACGTGTTATTGAAGGAATTGCGAGACTCTAAATTATTTATTTAACACTTGCTCTATACCATGCCAAGGAAATGACCGGTTTCAAATTGTTTTACGAATATTGGAATTACAAGGATGCTTCCATTAGAAATTATTAAATAAATTTCTCTCTTCAAGCACGTATTATTGAAGGAATTGCGAGACTCTAAATTATTTATTTAACACTTGCTCTATACCATGCCAAGGAAATGACCGGTTTCAAATTATTTTACGAATATTGGAATTACAAGGATGCTTCCATTAGAAATTATTAAATAAATTTCTCTCTTCAAGCACGTATTATTGAAGGAATTGCGAGACTCTAAATTATTTATTTAACACTTGCTCCATACCATGCCAAGGAAATGACCGGTTTCAAATTGTTTTATTTTGTGAGTATTGGAATTACAAGGATGCTTTCATTAGAAATTGTTAAACAAATTTCTCCCTTCAAGCACATATTATTAAAGGAATTGCGAGACTAAATTATTTATTTAACACTCGCTCTATACCATGCCAGGGAAATGACAGGTTTCAAATTGTTTTATTTTGTGAGTATTGGAATTACAAGGATGCTTCCATTAGAAATTATTAAATAAATTTCTCTCTTGAAGCACATATTTTACAAAAATTGGCGAGAACTCTAAATGAATTCAGTCTTGTAATTTTTATGAATACCAGTTGCACTCAAGGGTTAGCTTTATGATTCCCCAAAGAGTTAAACGAATCGGTACAATTTGAAAAGGTGTCTTCCAATATCTCGTTGACAGGAATCGCGCCGAATTTTTCGGTGAGAAATTCTGTCGTCGATTTCTGGCCAGTGTGTTTTTGGTTTTTTCGTGGCGGGCAACGGCACAGGGGGGCCCGTTCCTCTTCCCCAGGCTTTGTAGTCCGTTCTTGTGCACGGCAGAACTGCCTCGAACGCGGCTAATGGGCCGAGCTCACGTCGCGGCTCGCTTAACGATCAAGTTCGATTTCTCTTGGCATCGTGACTACCGCGCGTGCACACGCACGGTGAAAATCGTACGGGGTGCCGACGAAAATTATTGCCGTTTAGGTTCATGCGTGGACGGACCACCTTCCGCGACCAGCGACACTCTAATCACACGGTCGCTGCTTGTTCTGCGACCAACGATCCCGATCCGATTCACAGCCGATCGACAAAGGCTCTCCAACGACCCTTAAAGCAGAATCATTTTCTTAAAACCAGTCAAAACAACTTGAATTGTATTTTTCCGATATGTTGAAAGGACTACTGGCAAATAGAAAATTTTTTAAAAAATTGTACTTGGTTGGAATCGAGAAGAAAATAGTAAAAATTGTTTGTTGACATTTTTTTGTGCTTTAATGAAAGCTTCAGAGAGGAGAACCCCACGGAGAATTGATAGAATTCTGTAGAGAATCTATGGGATTTAATGGCTATGGTATAATTTGGTAATATTATATTTTGTGACATTCGTCCATTTTGAAATATAGCAAAATCGCGGGGAACAAGTCCTCACGCTTGCTATCGTTTTTAAATTTTATTTTGAACCTTCAGTTCTTCGAAAAATAAAAGCAATCGCACGAATTGAAAATTTCGAACAATAGGTGTTAAGAAGTTTACAGAAACGTGCATAGCAACTGCTGCACAGTGTCATTGTGACGATATCATTGACGGTGAAATCTACGGGAACATGATAGGGATATCATCGACGCGTACATCGAGCCTAATACATGAAATGTATACAGGACAAAGGAAAGTAAAAGAAAATATGTCTCGTTAACACGTCTGCGATGAAAAATCCTAATCGAAACAGTTTCGCACGTCGAATTATTAAAAATGTACAGCTATTATTTAAAACGACTTTTCTTTTCATATGCTCGTGCATAATTTTACAATATTAAATAAAATAGTACGACTTATGCAGCAATTAACGTTCGTGAACACAGTTTGCATGATAAATTTCTGAACACCTCTTAGGTATATCTAGCCTCATAAATCACACGAAATCGTAATTAATCCCATCGATCATTAAGTTGTCACAGCAGGACACGACAGCCGTTATGGCAGTAGCGCTATTTTCAGAAACCGCCGATAAGAGTCCATTTATTTTTTCACAACTGCAACAACTGTACAGGGAAACGTGGAAACTGTGAACGGAATTTAATTAAACAGGTAGAATGAGGAGGATTCACAATTACCGATCCAATTTACTTTCGTGACGCAAATATTTACTCTAGCGACGCGAACTGATATTTGAACAGATTTGACAATACCTGCCGTGCAAATAGTGCTCGGTGTTTGCCATTATACTTCGCGGGATCGGTATCCTAAACCTTTCGGATCACGTGACTTGCAAATAAAGATTTCATTAAATGGAATCGTCGATGAGAAATGGATAGGAGCGTGACCAATTTGTTTCCTTTCTTCATAGTTCCAAGAGAATTGTAAATCATTTTCAAACTGCAAAACGACATTTACATTTATTGTTTTAAATGTCATGTTACTGTTGTATTTATCATGAGACTGTGGACTTTATGCAATCGTGACAAAAATTAATAGGTTTAATGTAATACTGTGACGACGGAAGAATTTAATCGTTGCATCATTGTCTACTTGTCGAAATTAGGAAATACATTTAACTTCTGTTCCTTACAGTTAGACAATTAGACAATGTTTATATTGTATAACAACACTAATTACTACGTTTCTCATGCATCCGACTATTATTTTGAAACAACTCGGAGCACAAGAACATTTGACACATACTTTTCTAACAAAAATTTTTGCACAATTCTCGCTTGGGTAACAAACAAGATATTCAAGTTCTATAATGTCTCAATAGTTCAACAATAAGCAGGCACAATCGAGAACAACAAACGCGGTCAAAAAACTGTTAAATAAGACTATAGTAACGTAACAAATCATATTTATCATAATCATATTTAAATCGATTTAAATAAACAAGAAAATAGAGTAAAATATATATAAAAACATACAGTAAATGTACAAAATACTGTTTTATCCGAGACTGTGCACTTACAAGCACAAAAGATACATAGACTGAACTTCAGTTTCTGGGACCAAAAATGTTGAACTTTTATTTATACAGTCCTGTAGATTTTTACGAGGAAACTCCAAAAATGCGATTTTTAAAGCGCGGAATTCACTTTTTCAAAAGTTATACACGCGTAAATTTGAGCGGTTTCAAGCGTTTTTGACAGGTAAGGGCGCCGCCATATTGGTATGAACTCACACGTCGTCCAATGAGCGGAGTCACTACGTTGGTCAAGGTTAGGTTAGGTGACCAGAAGCTTGCAAATCTACATTACCGACATCACCGTGTGCTTGTACTGCCATCTAGCATCTCCGCTTCTGAAACGACGCGCACGGCTGAGTACATATCAACATGGCGGCGCCCTCACCTGTCAAAAACGCTTAAAATCGCTCAAATTTAAACCTGTATAACTTTTGAACGAGTGAACTCCGCGCTTCAAAACTTGCATTTTTGGAATTTCCTCGTCAAAATCTACAGGATCGTCTAAAAAGGAGTGCAACATTTTTGGTCCCAGAAGGTGAAGTTTAACCGATACATTTATACATACGTTAAAAACCGTCTAGACCGAGCAAATTGTGAAAGACGCGACACAGCTCGACAACAACACGACCGCCCATGGCGTCAGTTATTTAAACAATGTCGCTCCGCCCTCTACGATCACTTGACTGCAAAACAGTGCGAAGGAAGCCGGGTATCACGGGCGACTCGTGCCGATAATGGGTTGCCTCGTTAGCAGCCGATCTATTAACACTTCCCGTGGATCGTCCGATCGATTACTGGTCGACATTGGATATTAGAAATTACACATTTCACGCGCGTGAAAAAATGTGTTAATGCCCGGTGCGGTACCGTTAGCGGCCGCTAGAAGGCAAAAAGAAAAAGGTCTCTCGGGTGAACAGCAGCGAAGGCAGGTGCCCTTAAACGTTCCCGATCCCGATCGTTGTCATTCCGCGTGTACATCGATCCACGGCAAATCGTAAATCGTGACTGGACGGGAGCGGACAATGGTAATTAGGAATTCTTATTTAAATGGAGCATCAGATAAGGGCAGGAGGAACAGCTAGATATAGCCATTCCACGTGCGACGAATTCTTAACTGTATATGCCTGTTCGCTTCACCCCACCGTTTCTGCCGCGGCTTTTCGAACCGTTCGCGACGCATGATCGAAATGGGCTTTCTAGCTAGACGAAGCCTAAAACGAGATACGAAACGAGGCGAACGGAATGGCGATGGGAGGCGGAATTTCACAATACGGTGAATGAATTTGTCTCGCTTTTTCGGACTGACTTCGAAAAGGAGAAGATTACTCGACACGATCGGCAGACTCCCGTAGATCGCGATCGAGGAGTTGCTTAACATGTGTACGCTCACCTTCTGTGACAGTAAGCACCGTGCATGCATTATACCGTGTTTAAGGGCCCGGTCTTCGTAGATTCGCGATAAGGTAGAGTGACCACGTTACCGACAAAATAGGCGAAAAATGGTTTCACGTGCCTCAAGTTTTCGTCCTTATATGAGAATATTTTTTACTGCAAAAGGGCTCGTTCGAAAGAGGAAGGTTCGATCTAGCGCGCGCTGGTCGTGAGCTGACGAGATTATGCGGATATTTGGTGATATAAGCGTGTTAGTATCAATAGCAAATATTACCAGCAACGCTGCCATCTTGGAAACGTAGCAGTTCTGGATTTATACAAAAATTGATCGGTAAGCTTGCACGAATAAACTATACGCGTCGCAATATGTTCAAACGTGTAAAGGAAGCTTAAATCCAATTCACAGGCTCCGCTAATTTCGAGTAGGTCGCCGGTAACCCTTTAATGACCCCTTTAATTGGGGATCAGAGACCATCCACTTTCGAATGACGCCGAAATTAGCCGCGGCGACGCTTAGGCTCGCAGCATGCTCTCCGGCGAGGGTCACAGGTGGCTGACAAAAGTCACACAGGTTCCTCTGATTAGCTCCGATAATTTCGCTGAGAAATGACTCGGAGAAACATAGCTCGTGACCACGGGGATTTAATTCAACTGATCAAAAATGGAGAGTTTGTCTTACTCATCCTCCGCTGCTTGTGGTTTCTCTCGTTTCTCTACTTTCATCGGGTGAGAACTTACAGAAAAACGAAAACAGTCCAATTCCGTACGACATTGACGCTTAGGTTAGGCTTATCCTGCTCTTACCGTTTAGTGGCCATTTTTCTGCCATTTCTCGAACATCGACGAGTTTCGATTGAAATCGGTTTCGACCTTCCTGTGTTTCCACATTGTCACTTAGGGTATTTCATTTTGTCACTTGTATTGGTAAACAGATGAAGATATTTAGTTGTTCATAACCCAACTTTTTTCAAATCTAAGCAAAATAGTCGATCCTTCTATAGATACTCCAACTCATTTACACAGTTTAAGATAATTACAATTACTCGTATTCTGGGTGTACATGTTTTTCTATCTCATTTTCTACGATCCTCAGAATTATATATCGAAGACTAATAATTTGCATGGCGTCGTATAAAGTTAAAAGAAGCTGCGGCATAAATATTGTTCTGATAAAGCCCTACGTCAAAATACAGTAACATTTCGAACACGATTTCGCTCATATTTGTAATCACATTTTACTTGCATAGAGTTTCCGAGAGAACTTTTAACAGACGCGTTCCAAAAACGGCTCTTTCGCGAAGTTAAACATCGTACTGAATGTTAAGGAGTATTTCGACGGGAAAATGGCACTTCAGGAGCGCCGCGAAGACACAAAAGGTCGGCCGATAAAGCGATTTTCCGCGACTACCTCCGCGTTTCATTTTCGCCCGACCGCAACCCAATGTGTCGCGAATCTTTTGACACAATCTCCGGGCGAAGTTGCGTTGAAAGGGACCGAACCACGATAGACCAGACGATGGGAACTTTACCACGGGAATGGAGGATCCTATTACGGAGATCGTGGCTATGGATGCGCGCGTATGCGCGTGCTGCACGTGCACGCACACGTCTGCACACGCTTGCGTCGCCTCCACCGCGAGGCATACTCACCGGCGTCCATTGAGAAGGAGCTCAAAACGCGTAATTGTGTGAACAGCACCACTCACATGATCCGAATCGCCTTTAATTATTCGACGATTTGCGAAATTCTTCTTTCCTACCCCGCAAGCGCAATCGACGGACGAAGCCGCAACGATAAGACCACGGGAATCCTTCTTTAGCATCGCGAACAAGCTGCAAAGACACACTAACGCAGACATACTAACAGAGACAATACACCAAAATCTGTTGCAACACGCCTTGCGATAACATTGAAATTGTTTTCTGCGTCTGGGCATTTCTATGAAAATATATTTGGGTCCAATCAAATTTTTAACAAGCATTCAACATTCTGCATAAAAATTATTTACTCGTTCTCGACCAATGCAGACGAATAATTTTTAAGCTATCAACTTAGAAGATAGTAGAACATCAACGAAAAATGATCGTTCGTTGTCACTTTTAAGATCAGAAACGAATTATTTTTTGCATTCAAAAATTCTTATAAAAATTATTTACTTACTTCGTGCTTGCGTGAATTATTTCCGTGCAATTTTAATAGATTTCTGATTTGAATTCTTTATTCGAGGTTCGCTTAAAGATTTCGTGCAGAAGTTACCATTTTCAATTGCACTTTTCTGGACTTGTCTGGCGTATAAATTGACAGTCCGCCATTTTGGCGTGTTTTCAGGAATAAAAACGGTGCTGTTCAGGCAGGAGCTAGTAGAAAGAAAGATCCATTGGCGCAGTTGAATTGCAAACGGCGACGCGTCTCTGTCCGGAGTTTTACAGTTTTCTGGATCCCGCGATTGGCGGAGAATTTTGCGCGACTTTCTTTAAATAGTCGAAAGCGTGTCGAACTTGGAACGAACGGTTTCGACGTAATTTCGATTTCTCAGCGGGAATTCGGAATATCCTGTCGTTTCGTCGCGGTTTTGTCAAACCGTTGTTGCTCTGGAGGACGACCACGGAAGCGAAATGGCGTCGGCATCGACGCCGAGCGACCATCTACCCCGAAGAAGGCCTGCGCTCGAATTCGAACACGCGGCCAGAAGTGTGTCAAATTTCGACTTGGCCCAGTTCCAGCATAATCTTCGATACACGGACCAACCGCGGCCGAAACGCGTGCCTTTACCTCGTGTTTGCTGATTATGAATTCCTAACCGCCGAAATGTCGGACCGAATTGAATTACGTGCGTCGAATATCCTCGTGATCCCTGGCGCTTACACGATTAGTCATCCTTCGAACGTTCGACGATAGAAATCATTGTCTATCAATAGGCCAAGTGGGCTTTGTTTCTCATTTTGGTGATAATTATTCTTTACAATTAATTTCACTCTTTATAACGAATTTTTATTACAGGCAAAGAAATGTCTTGTTTCGGTGCAAACTTGAGAAGAGTATATATTGATTTTAATATTTTTTGTGGATCTTTATGTATCAATGACAAAAATTAGTAGACGAAATACAAGACTGTAATAACGCTTAAAGAATTATAAAATACTACTACATTATTTTCGACTGACTGAAGTGATTAAAACGCATTTCATTAATTTTAATATTTTTGAGGATCTTTATGTATCAATGACAAAAATTATTAGACGAAATACAAGACTGTAATAACGCTTAAAGAATTATAAAATACTACTACATTATTTTCAATTGACTGAAGTGATTAAAACGCATTTCATTAATTTTAATATTTTTGAGGATCTTTATGTATCAATAACAAAAATGATTAGACGAAATACAAGACTGTAATAACGCTTAAAGAATTATAAAATATTGCTACATTATTTTCGACTGATTGGAACGATTAAAATTCATCCATTTTAATATTTTTTATTCTGCTGGTTAGAGTATGTCATGAAAAGATATGTTTCAAAACTGAGCTTTTTGGCAATAGAAAGCGAAGAGAATAGAAAATTTCGGCAGTGAAAAGCAAAGGGAATAAAAATATCAATGTTAAATTGAACCTTTTTTGGGGGGCAGACGGTTTAAATAATTAGTTTATCGTGCTCCAATTACACGTGTTTGTCTAACAATAAATTGATGAGCACGCTGTTGCGAAAGACGGCAGTGCATAAACGCAACAACCACTGGAGCAGGAACACATTGCCGTCATTCTGCGACACGCAATTGTTATGTTAATTACATCGCACGTTTCACGTACCGAAACACCCTGGTGCCCTAGAACCTTCAATCCGTGAGAACTAGTTCGTAGATTACGTTCAGTTCGTAACAAAATAATTTCTCTTGAAATAATCATAGTATGTGCGGCGTTTTGCGCGTGTACTTAAACAGAAAGGAAATCTTCATCGCGAGTGTTTACGTTTCCGACCGAGGACGCCATTGTTTATTATATTAACGATATTTATCTACGAAAAATCTGAACGCTTGCTATTAGTCAGCACATCTTCTCGCGTGTTCGTATTTCAATATATTAATAGTTTACCTTGAACGGTACTCCTAATTGTGGAATTTAAATAATTTGATAATATTCAAGAAGTTATGGAAGAATTAATTTGTAATCGTTCAAAATGTATCAGGAGAACGTTTGCTAGAAATATTCTATCGTACTCCAGATTGATCAGATTAGATAAATTGTTATTGTGTTTCATAAACGTATAAATGAATAATAATGTCACAAACAGCATGGATATTGTTCTATCTGATTCAATTCTCCCTGTTTCGAGGACTTGATTTTGTGCCAATGTTATTTGAACCGTAATTTATTCACGGAATAATATAAAGAACAAAATCATAAATAACTCTTTGAAATGTTCAGTAAGTCGCTGTGTTCAAAATGAACGATTAACGAATTTATTTATCAAATCTGTGTCAGAATTTCGTTACTCTCATTTTTATCAGTATCGCGAAGATTCGTGCGCAGTCGACTAAATGAGGCGGCGTTTAATAAACAAAGATCCAAGTCATCGTGCAACTATTATACAACATGGAAATAAATTCTCGCAACCTCGAGGGGTTAGTGGAACTCGCTGAAAAGGGTAAGAAAGTGTTAACACATTTGAAACAGATTTTTTCCACGGATACAACACAGCTTGTTAATTTGTAAGTCAATAACTCATTGTACACGGGTCTTCGCGTGACGAAGAATGACTAAGATCGTGTCAGTTTAGCGTGTCAACGACTGATAGATCATTTCGGAATGAATATGACCTGTTATATGAGTTATTGCAGTTCACGTTCGAAGTAGCACGTTCATTCTATGCCGGCGCATTTTTCTTACGATGCAAAACTGCAGTTCGTGTCCTATAAACTATCTCTGAATAAAATTCATAATATCTAATGATTTTTTGAGTGTATGATCATGCTGCCTGTGGGAGACTTCTTTTAATAGTAGTTTCTGGAGTGACTAATACAAATTCGGTAGTCTAGATGACTCTCGGAGCCGTCGGTGTCTATGGGGGTGTATTCCTGATGTTTGTTGAAGAGTGATTAGGGTGAAGGGCATTACAGGGTTCGTATCGGATTTTGAGTTAATTGAAAGATCAATGTTCCCTTGGATAATTAGTACTGTCCGTAGGGGCAGTATTGATAACCTTCTGCGGTTAGGTATAATCTTACCGTTGGTATAAAACAGTTCTGTTTGGTTCCATGCAAAACTTCGTGACATTGTGATTTATATCGGGTGGTCCGCATATTTTGAGTACGTAATCTCTTAGTTGTTGCAAGCTTGCAAATTGTCACGGATTAATTAAAGTTCAATCTTTTTTACTGGGAGTGTTGACTCTTGTCAGCGACTCTCTACCATCTGAAGCCAAGGTAGCAATTTCCCTAGGCCCGGCGCCATCATGAAACGTTCAGGAACACAAGGAAAAGTGAGGTTAGGCGCAATGTTGCGAACAATAAACACTTCCCGATGTGGGCATCTATTGTGAAGAGCCGTAAAAAATATAAAATACACTCTCTACTATGGGAACCCAAGGTATCAATTTCCCTAGGCCCGGCGCCATCATGAAACGCAAGGAAAAGTGAGGCTAGGCGCAATGTTGCTAACAATTCACACTTCCCGGTGCGAGAATCCATTGCAAAGACCTGGAAAATAAAAAAAATATGCTCCCTACTATCCGAAACAAGGTAGCAATTTCCCTAGATCCGGCGCCATCATGAAACGCTCATAAACGCAAAGAAAAGCGAGGCTAGTCGGGAACAATCAGCGCTTCTTGGCGCGGTCGTTCGTTGCAAAAAGCCGAAAAATATAAAATAGTCTCTTTCCAGTGACCCTCTACTATCCGAATTGAAGGTAGCAATTTCCCTAGATCCGGCGCCATCATGAAACGCAAGGAAAAGCGAGGTTAGGCGCAATGTTGCGAACAATATACACTTCCCGGTGAAGGCATCTATTGCAAAGAGCCGCAAGAAATATAAAATAGACTCTCTGCTATCGGAACCCTAAATAGCAATTTCCCTAGATCCGGCGCCATCTTGAAACGTTCAAAAACGCAAGGAAAAGCGCTTCTTGACGCAGGCATTCATTGCAAAGAGCTGCAAAAAGTATAAAATATATTCTAAACTATCTGAAATGGAGGTAGCAATTTCCCTAGGTCCGGCGCCATCATGAAACGCTCATAAACGCAAGGAAAAGCGAGGCTGGTCGAGAACAATCGGCGCTCGTTGGCGCGGGCGTCCGTTGCGGTGGAAAATCCGACACAACGGCGTACGAATCTGCTTGATAAGCATCAATCGCAGCCAGTGCACGCGAATTCCCCTGGTTTCCATCGTGTTCTCGGAGCCGATCAGAGCAGATCAGAGCAGAGCGGAGCAGAGCGGAGCGGAGAGACGAGCGCGCGCGTCATTTCCTAAGGAAGCATTCTCGGCTCTATCACGAATTTCACGTTGGAACGGCGCGGCGGCTTGTACACGGCTGAGTAGCAAACGACCGCCGATCGGAGCCGTAGGATAGACTTCAGGATCCTGAACCGAGGCGGGTTGCTAAGTGTGCCGTGTAAGTGGAACATCGCTGCCTGGTACCGGCGCGGCGATCAAGTATACCAACGTAGTATAACATCGTCGTCCTCTCCTCCTCCGTCCGAGGCCCCGGCTGTTCGGCTTCGTTCCTCTTTGCCCTTCCACCACCATCCAGCGCAGAATGAAGCCTCCTCTTCTTCCTCCTCGGCAAGGCACTCCCCCTTCGGGCTCCGAGAGAACACAGCGCGCACGGTGTGCACGGTGAAAGACTTTCTTTAAAACCGGGCTCTACAGTGAGTGTGGCTGCCCCGCACGCTACCGTCTGCCACGTTTTACCGGACGGCAAAAGCCCCGTGTGTATGCGAACGAAGGATGCCCATTGTCTCACTTCGACAAGGCCATAATCGGGCACCGATCTTCCACGCATCCGCCTCGGACCCGTGGCCCTTCCTTCCTGCAGGAGCTGTCCTTCGCCCGTTTGTCCTCCGAACGTATAAACGGTCGCTTCCTCCGCTTCCGCGTTTACGCATCTTCTTCTTCTTCTTCTTCTTCTTCTTCGTCGTCGTCGTCGCGAACTTTTAATGCAGATCCCCGTGCAGAACGATTCCGAAATTATTGGCTTCGAAATCGAATGACGGAAACCGGTGCCGTTAGGGTACCGGCCGATTCAGCATGAGGTTCGACACTGTTCGCAGAGAACTAGGTCGATGCGATAGGATTTTGACTAATTTTATGATCTTTGATTTCGGGGAGTTATAGATTAGTACACCGGGAGGCTGAACAGAGACCCTTCGAGTTGATTTTAAAAATGGTACGAATCTACTATAGGACAATTCGACTATGGATTTTATCAATTTGTGACGATAGAACAGATGAAACACAGAACAGAAGGAAATTGAATTGGGTATTTGCAAAAATAAAATTTATATTTGATATTTTTCTATTTTTTATTTACTGGCGCGTTATGAGTTTGTCTGGTAGAATCATTAAGAGAAGAGACCAATTATTATTATTATTAACTCCTTGGTCTTGGAATTGATGCAGATAATTCCTATTTTGCATGATGATCCACAGTTCGAAACTGCGATTTGAAAGATTGAGAGAATTTGACAATGTTAATATACTATTTTCAGCATGATGGAATTGTTAGGGGAGAAATTTTTAGTTAGCTTCTCCTGTATCTCGCAATCGTCTTTTTTTATGATTTATAATTTTATAATTTACTTTATAATTTGCTTTACTTTACTTTATAATTTACAATTTTTTGATTTTATAATTTTATTAAATTGTTTTAGTGAACACATAGTCTAACCGAGATTGGTATGTTTCGTGGAAAAATGCTATGACCTTTCTATGACCTTTCTCTCGTGAAACAGTGAAAATTTGCAGTGCCGTTTCCTTAAACTACAAGGTGAGAGAAAATATACCGCGCTCAATTATGTTTACTCATTACTTATCGAAACGGGGATGTAATCAGTGGCACACTTAACAAGGAGTTTGTGCGAAAACAAAACTACTGCGAAGTCTCTCGTTATCAGGAAAATGTAAAGCATTCACTGATACCTTGTGTCATTTGCTTAGAATCGGCACGGGGATCGATGAAGTAGAACGGAATGGAGAGATAAGCGTGTCGTTGATAAACTATCGTCTCGTTTAATTAACAGATACTCCATTACATTTACGATTCCAGTTACCTTGAATAACAATGGAGACCGTCGTTCATTCAAATGCGAAATAACTGTACCCAGAAGTTGCAGTAAAAGTTAATTCAAAAGAAAATCGGAGAAACATCGAAATTATCGAAACATAAGCGATTAATTAACGATGGAATTATACCCGGCAAGATGGCGGATTACCGTAAAGATGTTTACATAGTAAGCCACCGAATAAACTGTTTCTTAACGTACATTGTAACACAAGTTCTGAATAAATAAAATCTCTCTATTTTTATAAGACAATATGAACTAATACATTTTTTCTGTTCGATAGATTAAGCGTTGAATTATTAATGTAATATTCTGTGACAAGTACAGTCAGCCACAAAAGTCTACAAACAACAATTACATGTAATAAATGATAAAATAATATGAATGAAATAGTTCATATATTTGTTCACTTGAAATTGTAAATATTTAGAAATTGAAGGTTCGAATAATATATTATCTTATCCGGTTAAATGTTGTTTTGGAATAGCTGCGCAATTGCTGTGGATTAGTTGACTTGCACATGCAAATGAGTTTTCTCTAGATTATTTTAAATGGGTGTCCAGTGAAATAATTCCTTATCTTACTTCTTATTTCGTATTCAAATATAAACGTAAATAATTTCTCAAATACGCCCTAATGAAAGCTACTCTTATACATCTGATAATGCTTCGTTTGCTATGATTTGCTACACTTACACTTTTAGTGATTAATGAACCACATTAACGAGTACCTCTCGTAGACGAATAAAACGGAATTCGTTCAAACAAGATGACAAATAATCCATATACCAAATTTAATGAACTCGAACAAATAAATATTTAACACTAAACCCACCGAGCCTCAAAAGTAATTAGTATGTTGACTTATAAAATGATGAGATTGAATGAATTTACATACTAAATATATTCATTTAATAATTCTCACGAAAGCGTCTTTATAATTTCAGTAATTGTAAAATAAAAATTCTGGGACCGGCCATTTTAACCGGTGGTAGGTTTAGTGTTAAAAACGATTTACATGAATTTCGTGCAGAAGTTGCTTCCTGTACGTCATTTCTAAAATATAAATAATAAATTATCTCAAACGAATGCCGATAAACCAGTTAAAATGGCGGTCTAGTTCAAACGAATAGTAAGTTGGTTAAAGAGAGTCGCCATTTCGAGCTGCAATTTTTTAATTTGCTGGAAACAAAACGCAGCGAACTTTACTTGAATTTCGTGCAGAAGTTGCTTGCTGTACGTCATTTCTAAAATATAAGTAATAAATTATGTCAAACGAATGCTGACAAACCAGTTAAAATGGCAGTCTAGTTCAAACGAATAGTAAGTTGGTTAAAGAGAGTCGCCATTTCGAGCTGCAATTTTTTAATTTGCTGGAAACGATTTACTTGAATTTCGTGCAGAAGTTGCTTCCTGTACGTCACTTCTAAAATATAAGTAATAAATTATCTCAAACGAACGATGATAAACAGTTAAAATGGCGGTCTAGTTGGTTGAAGAGAGTCGCCATTTCGAGCTGGAATTTCTTGTTTTGCTGGAAACAGAACGCGGCGAAGCTTGATGAGGAGGTGACAAGGCGGCAGACTCTAGCCAGACTAAATTTCATTTAAAAAACAGTTTATCGGTGAAAGGGGAGCAACGGAATTTACCAATATCGACTGGCCACGGAGCGTATCGAGCGTGTCCCGGCTCGAGTTCGCCATCAATTCCGTGGCTCTGATTTCCTGGAGCGTCAGGAATCCTCTTACGTAGCCCACTCGACAGGAGTCAAGGAACCAGTCTCCTAGAAAAGGTGTATACGCGCATTATAAACCTGACCCAGCGATCTCGAGTATAGGAAGCCCTGCCTGGTCCAACGGGGCCCCGAAAAATCTAGGTCATTGGCCTGGCTGGCTACGTAGGCCGCGATGGGATTCGTGGTACCCATGATCCCTTTCTTCCATCACGGTTTAGCCTCTAACTGTTTGCGTCACAAGCCTCCAACTCCGGTTCCATCTGATCTTTTTGTCAACCGTCCTTGTCTGGCACCAGCCAACCACCTTCTCGTTCCTCCTCGTCCTCTTCGTCCTCTTCCTCCTCCTCCTCCTCCTCCTCCAGCTTGCCACCGGAGCTTTTATCTTCGCTCCTTCGTTACCATCTTAATTGGGACTTAAACGGAGCGGTTAATACGGTATTCCTTATCCCCTGATTAATTTGATAGCGGATCGGCTATCGATTCGAATCGCGGACCACGGATTCTGCGGATATTCCCGGAATTGTCTCCCATAGATCAATCAGCCCGTTATTGTAACTATCAGACTGTGCCGAGAATTTATTTCGCAATGTTTAATATTGCCAAATGACACGGGCATACGCAAACTACGTGATCCTCCGTTCGCTAACTTTTTATTGCTAAAGCTGTGTCCACACTGATGCAAGGTCCAGCAACTTTTGATACCTCCTGTCGTCTTCTTCCTTTTTTTTTTTTGTCAAATCAGTTCTGAGATATACACAGTGTAATTTACACAGTAATTTTGAAAAGCATATCGTGCGGCAATAAACTTGAAGGGCACACAATTATTCATTTTTCTCCCAGATATTTTCACGTGACGTAGCAGGTGAGAAACTGAAGACCAATTTTTCCTCGAAAATCCCGTAAATTGAAATCTCTGTGAAAACAGTAAAAAATTTTGTTCGCGAATGAATCTTCCGCAGATTTGAGGATAGAGGCCTCCCCTTTACAACGACGCCTTAAAAATTGATGCACGATTTTTTTCCCACTGTTTTATGAAGCCCTCGTGGTGTACCTTATGTGACTGTAAAGATGGCTGTACACTTTTCGTTTAAACTTTAATAAAACGCCTCGAAAAAATCGTGCATCAAGGCTTTTGGAGTCGTCGTAAAGAAGAGGCTGCAATCTTCAAACCTGCGGAAGACTGATCGACGGAAAAAATTTTTCAATGTTTTTGGAGACGCTTCGATCGGCAGCATTTTGGAAAGAAAACATGTCTTCAGTTTTCCACCTGTCACGTCGTACAAGATTGTCTTGGGCAAAAATGAGTGACGGTGAGTAAAAGTAGAAGCCTGAAGCTTTAAACTGAGATCAGGATGATAATTTTACTATTTGTTTTGAGGAAATCATAGTTGGTTGAATATCGGCAATTTCTCGAGACTGGACAATTTGAGTGGTTTGTGTAAGGAACGGTGATCGTTACCGAGAGAAGACATATCACGCTCGTTTCTCATGGAAGTGGTGAAAATTGTTACAGTTTGCACGGGAATGGTCGCTCGTGACTCTCCTAATTATGCGGTGAGTATCGCGTCAAAGGATCGCGTGAATGGTCAAATTGTGAAGCATTTTGTACCCGTAATCCACGGGCTGTGGTTTTAACGGGTCTCCCCGGTAGTTGGACCAAAATAAAAAGATCGCCCCGTCTCGTTTTCTCTTTTGTCCGGCTCGCGTTGCCTGGATCTTCCCGTGTGTATCTCCCTCGCGGAGACAACGTCACGAGAGGCCGTATAACCTTTGGGACCGTAACCCCGTTATATTATTACATTTAACAATGGTGCCCGCAGCGTCTTTAACCTAACCGATGCACCGTATACTGTAACCTGTCGCTGCAGATATCCCGGATCCCCTTTTCTTCCACGGACATCTCTTTTGTCCACTTTTCCCGCGTAATTTGCCGCCTTGTCAGCTGACGGTGACGCGAAAGAATCACTGCGGATGACACCTACACGCGATAAACCGATATCTTTGAATCGAAATTTCAAGTCGACGCTAAAATCTACCAAGCGTTAAATCCTAATCTCAAGAAACATGTTTTTTAAACATTTCTTTATCCCTTAAGTGAGCTATTTGAAAATGCTAATAATTATTTGTGATAACAACCATTAACAATATCACTATTTGTAGATTTATATGAAATTTTAAGAAGAAGATCGTGATCTCAAATAATGCTTGATACTTTTAAATGACGTTGCACATAAATTATAAACATTCAGTGAATTTTTTCGCGAAAAGATATTCGAGAGAGCTCAAATATCTGTTTGAAAACTTTCATTGATAATATGAAAATATACATTATAATTGTTTGTAATTGTTTCTTTCATAGAGAATTTCTACGATTATTTGCAGAATTTAAATAATGTGCACAGACATTTCCGACTTCTGAACCAAAACTAGTTAACAAAAAGGCAAAGCAAACATGCTAAAACTTAAAAAGAAAAAAAGACTGAGATAAATATGGATCATTACTTACCGGAAGTCGGGCGCGTGCTGTGCGAAAATGACTTCGACTCAATCAGGAGGATCTATAAATCGCGCGAGATGATCAAAGTACACGTTATCTGTCTGGCGATAACGATTCTGCATGAACGAAACATGTTTTACAAAAGTGGGAAGAACAAAAACGCGACAGTAATGCAGGATCGATGTGAAATCTTTGGAATGGCGGAGTAATTAAAGAAGAAATACACTCGGAAAAATTAAGTACAGTTAACGAGAGAGGACGAATCGATAAATTAAATCGATCACAATGTACATACGCGAACTTATAAAAAAGTAATTGGTTAATGATAAACGAGAGAAAGAGGAGGGTTATTGTCGCGGGGAAGATAAATTGCAACAAATATCCATTTTATTACAAAACAAACTGCTTTCGAAAAAGATTTTGATAAAACTTTTGATCTCTCAGGGGCTAACGATTTCTCCAACAGAATAAAATTGTTAAATTTGAATTTATTCAATATTAAAAATTGCACTTGAAGTGAAGCTTTTTTTAATACTCATGAGCAGTGAGTATAACGTTGTACCATTCATAAGATCAATACGAATTTTCGATACACACGTCCTTGAAAGCAAAAGAAATATTGTAAAATGCTCGTCATTCGTCAGTTCGCGCCATTGACGCCATATTGGTAAATTGACTTTTGATTTTGGAACGACTGTTGATCGCAGCGCGGCGTGTTTACAGGAAGTTTGGCATTTTAAATATTAATATTAATGATGGAGATTGTATAACAAATTAAGAAATAAAAACTTGAATTCACTACAAAGTTTGTTTCAGATTTCAAAATAATTGATCACTTTTGGGTCCCCCTAATAAAAGCAAGAAATCGAACAGGTACGCGTCAGAGGAGATCCGGATTCGCGGAACACGCGACCATAAGCGCGCGGAGGGTACGTTCCGTCGTCGAGGTACTACAGCCTGATCATTTCGGAACGAAAACTTGCTAACTTTCACCTTGCGAATGTCGACGCGTTCCGCTTCGATTAAGCTTCCACGAAAAATGGCGAGCTTCGTTGCCCGCGACGATAATTCAACGCCGCCGATTCGCAAAATAGAGCAAAACCTGAAAAAAAAACCAATTCCATTCGAAACCGATCGAAGATCGACTCGCCGTGGCCTGTATCGATCAGTGCGAGAAGGATTCGGGTGAGGGGGGGGGGGGGATCGGCGGAGAGTCAAGAAACGAAATGGCAACTTCTCGTTACGGTAACAATCATTTTAATCGAACATCAGCTTTTAAATAATCCACATTTTTTCTGACTTTATACAAATTACAATTCCGCAGCCACCATTGCAACACAGGATTCGACCGGGGCCTTCGCCGGTCGAATGACGCAGGACGATCTACCGCTCGAGAAAATAAATAAACGATTGATCGACTGAGTATTCTGCGCGATTCACACGGGACTGGAACGACGATAACAATAAAGAAACAAAAGCGGATCGTCCTGCGCCGGTCGACTCGTCGAAAGCTCTCGTTGTCGTGTGGTTCGTCCGTTTTCTTTTTGCTTTTCTCGACGACAATTCGGAAACGAAACGGGACAAGCCTAGGTACATCATGCTCTCTCTCTATGTCGTCGATGAAACATCTCCTCTCGATCGAGAGGAGGTCGTAACACGTCCTCGAGAGGGGGATATCCTTAAACAATCCTAAGAACGTCGTACATGTACATGTTACATACGGTGCGCCAAGATCAAAAAGCTAATACGGAGACTAAAGAGTTAATGGGGAGGGGAGGGAGGGAGGGTGTGGGGAGGGGAACTTAAATAAAAGGCGACAGACGATTGACTATCTTACAAAGATAAACCAATAGAAATGTGGGACCGGGGGCGTGGGGGAGGAGGGGAAAGGACGGAGAATGAAAATAAATAACAAAGAAATAGAGAAAAGGACTGCGGACAATGAGACCGTGAAAAGTATATAATATAAAAGCATTATAAATAAAAAGAAACAAGCGATAGAATCTACTCAAACAAACGTATTTGGAAGAGCTTAGGTACATCCGTAGCGCGGCCGTCATGGCCGCACCTCCGCGTAGTTTTCGTCACTTCCGTCTACGTTTCTTTTTTTTTTTTTAGTTATATGTTACACCTAACTATGTATATGTATACATAATAAATGTATATATACTCTCTCCGTTCTTCCTCGGGATGCGTTTCGGTATTTCTTTTCGTACGTTCCTCGCATCTTCTTTAAACAATAAAAAAAAACGTTCGCTTTCCTACCACGTATATATATATATATATATGTATATACGCACGTATCCGCGTACGTGTGCTCTGTTATCGTCGGATACGTATATGTATATGTACACACCGTGTGACCAGTGGGGTTTCGCTCACTTCGAGTCGTCGTTATTAACACAGCACGAGAGATCATTCTCACATCACCCGACGGAATTTCTACATTGTATCTGCATCATCATCATCGTCCCTTTCCACACGTTTCTCCGTATCATTTCGCGTTACACATGGCCCCGGCAGAAGAGAACCGCGCGATCAAGCTGATGGTTTCATACCTATTTACAAAAGCCTCGATCATCCGACGTGTTTATTGCACCTGGGACACATACATGTGTCGCATCGTCGTCGTCGTCGTGAATCTCTGGACGGTATTCTTCTCAGGCTCGCAGGTCTCCTGCTGCACACTTTTGAATTCAGCGTCGCTGACACGAGCGTCGTCCTTGCTTCGTCCTTGGACCGACGCGGTCGCAGCGTATCGCCGTAGGTACTTACGGTAGTAGTCTAGGTACATCCAACAACAGAAACCATTGTCTTGGGAGAGACACCGTCTTCGCCTAGTCCCTGCCGATCCTCTTGTGGATCTGTTGGTGCTTGATCAGGTGCGCCTTCTGTCTGAACGCCTTTCCGCAGACCTCGCACCTGAACGGTTTCTCGCCGGTGTGGGTTCGGAGGTGGACCTTGATGTTGCTCTTGTTCAGGAAACCCCGGTTGCAGATCGAGCATCTGTGCACCGGTTTCTCCTTGCCGCCGATCAGACCGGACTCGGTCCCGTAGGGTAGCGCCGTGGCCCCGGTGCCGGGGCTCTTCTTCGAGGGGTTCTGCGAGCCGGGGGCGGGTCGCGACCTTTTCCTCGGATGCGAGGGAGCCGCGAACGACGAGTGCAACAGGTGGTCGGGGCTGCAGGAGGTCGAGACTCTGCCCGGCGGGCTGACAGGCGGATAGGGACTCGTGGAGGACGGAGTCTCGCCGCAGGAAGCGTTTTGAAGGCCGGCGTTCGCGGATTGTAACCTGGCGTTCAACAGCGGCGCGTACCCGTGCGTCAACAAGCTCTGCAAGGTCGAGCCGTGCTGCTGCGCCTGGGTCGATGGCGTCGCTGTTGCGTAGATCTGCGAGTACGGACTGGGCGAGGTGGTCTCCTGAGCCTTCGGTGAGCAAGCGGTGTCGATCCACTCGGCGATGTCGATCCAGTCGCGCGACGCGTCGGCATCGTGCTCCGAGCCGGCTCCGTTTCCGCCTCCGGGGACCGTGGTGTCCGCTATCGCCGAGCCGATGATCTCCGCGATGTCCTCGATGTCGTACTCGACCTGTTGCGTCGATTGCGGTAGCTGTTGCTGCTGGTGATGATGATGCTGTTGTTGTTGTTGTTGCTGCTGTTGATGCTGGTGGTGTTGTTGCTGCTGCTGTTGCTGCTTCTGACTGCCCTGCGGGCAAGGCGTGCTCGAGGACACCACCGGCGACTCGTAGTACTCTTGGTTCGAGGAGGACGTGGGTGATGAGGATGGTAACGACGGCCGTTGCGCCGAGGAGGCTATCGTGTGATAGTGGTGGCCGGGTATACCGTTGATGCTCAGGTGTCCCGTGTAGCCTGTGAACGGCGGCAGAGGCTTCAGCTCCGCCAACGATTGCGCCGAGGCGACCCCGACCGACGAGCCCAGAAGAATCGTGTCCCACGCATCCTGCAGACCAGCTGCCGTTTGCTTGACATCCGGAGGCTCGAGGAAATCCGGCCCGGTCGCTCCCCACGGCGACAGAAGCAAACTGTCGACGCCGACCACCTCGGCCGGCGATCCTCCGACGACTATACCCGTCCCCTGACTACTATGGGGCGGCTCGACACCCGAGGATGTTAGGTGCGGCGGCGCGGCCGGCGGGCCGGACTGAGTCTCGTACTTCATGTCGATCACGATGTCGGAGCTCGGTGAAACGACGCCCGGACAGTTTGGCACGACCACGTTCTTCACCAACGACGTCGCCTGGCTCTTGCCCGCGCAGGCCGACGACGGCTGTTTCTGCAGACACCTGCCGCCGGGGTTGCCGGTGATGATGTCGTAGGGCGACGTGGCGGCTAGCTCCTCGTCCTCGGTATCCAGAACGTCCTGCGACGATTGGCTCAGTGGATACTCGACCTTGATGCTGCGCACCACGGTACGCTCCTCCTGAGACGGTTCCTGGCTCTGTTGGGTATCCGTGGAGGGATACTCGAGCTTGATGCAGGATCTCGAGAGGATGTCCTCGTCGCCGTCGTTGCGACAGTGGCCCGAGGAGATCCGCGACGTGGATAACAGAGAGCTCAACAGGGAGGCGTTGAACGCGGACGCGGAGGACGACGACAACGACGAAGACGGTGAGGATAGGGTCGCGTTTCCTGCTCTTCGCTCCTCTGGACGGACCTTCGAGTACTCCTCCGTCTTGATCCGCACGTTCAGAGACGATAGGATGCCGTTCAACGAGTCGGCCGATGATAAACCACCGTGGCCGAGGTTCCTCGAGTTCGTCGAGCTCAAGGACGTTGTCAACGCGTTACTGGTGTGCTGCCCGGTGCTGACCGGGGCGGATCGGATGCTGTTGCTCGAAGACGTGGTCGTCAGCAACGCCGACAGGATCAGATTGCTGGCCGATGACGGCTCCGGGGGCGACGAAGCGATGCCGTACGCGCTCGTCGACGAACCTACGGCATCAGCTCCACGCGATACCGCGTCTACGTGGCCGAGGCTCGACGGCGAGCACGAAGAGGACCCGGTCGAGGCGATCCCGTAGCTCCCGCACACGTTCCTCGAACCGTTCGATTGATTCGGCTGGTGATGCGAGTGCTGACGGTGTTGATTCGAATGATGATGCTGATGTTGCTGCGGCGGCTGCGGATGCGGTGGTGGTTGATGGGATTGCTGCGACGGGCTGCTCGTGTTACGGTTACCCGGGTTGCAGAACTGATAACCACCGTTGTTCCCGTTGTCCGGTGCCCCCTCGTCGATCCTTGGGGGCCCAGGGGTCGAGGGGAAGAGGGGACCAGGATTCCACCAGGGATCCACTCTACTGCCGGGGGTGCTGCAACCGCCAACGGCGCCGCGAGAACCTGCAACAGAAAATTGCGATCTTGGAAACGGACCCGTCCATTCGAGCATGCGAGTTTCAGAAGAGCTCTCAAGGTGACCTTTCAAACAGATTCCCTAGGAATTCATTGTCGTTCAGCGTTTGGGGAAGCACGTTTCTAAAGATGAATTTTCAAACGTTTTCTATGGGAGCTCATAGTTTAACCAGGTTTGACGAAGTATGTTCCCGTTTGCTGGTGTTTGGCGCGCGACATCTGGCAGAATAATGATCGATAACAGTTCTAGAGAGCTAACTTTTCAAACATCTTTCCCGGAGGCGCATTGTCGTTCAACGAGGTTTAGAGAAGTGTGTATTCGTTTGCTGAAGTTTGACGCGCGACATCTAGCAGGATAATGACCGACAACAGTTTCGAAAATCTACTGTATTTTTCCAATCATCTTCCCCGGAAACTCATAGCAATACAATGAGCTTTAGAGAAGTATGTTCCCGTTTGCTGAAGTTTGACGCGCGACATCTAGCAGGATAATGATCGACAACAGTTCTGAAAATCTATTGTATCTTTCCAATCATCTTCCCCGGAAGCTCATAGTCGTTCAACACGGTTTAAAGAAGTATGTTTCCATTTGCTGAGGTATCAACTACAGTTCTAGAGAGCTAACTTTTCAAACATCTTCCCCAAAAGCTCATAGTCGTTCAACGATGTTTAGAGAAGTATGTTTGCGTTTGTTGAAGTATAATGATCAACTACAGTTTTAGAGAATTAAGTTTTAAAACATCTTCTCTAGAGGCTCATAGTCGTTCAACGAGGTTTGGAGAAGTATACTTCCGTTTGATGAAGTATAACGCGCAACTCTAGCAGAATATGTAATGATCAACTACAATTCTAGGGACCTAATATTTCAAACATCTTCCCCGGAAGCTCATAGTCATTCAACGAGGTTTGGAGAAGTATGTTTCCGTTTGCTGAAGTACAATGATCAACTACAGTTTTAGAGAGCTAACTTTTCAAACATCTTCCCCGGAAGCTCATACAAGTTCGACGAGGTTTAGAGAAGTATGAATGCGTTTGCTGAAATACAATGATGAACAACAGTTCTACACAGTTAACTTTTCAAACATGTTCCCCAGAGGCTTTTAGCCGCTCAACGAGGTTTGGAGAAGTATGAATCCGTTTGCTGAAGTACAATGGTCAACTACAGTTTTAAAAAGTTAACTTTTCAAACATGTTCCCCAGAGGCTTTTAGCCGCTCAACGAGGTTTGGAGAAGTATGAATCCGTTTGCTGAAGTACAATGGTCAACTACAGTTTTAAAAAGCTAACTTTTCAAACATCTTCCCCGGAAGCTTACAGTCGTTTGACGAGGTTTAGAGAAGTATGAATGCGTTTGCTGAAGTACAATGGTCAACTACAGTTTTAAAGAGCTAACTTTTCAAACATCTTGCCCATAGGCTGACGAAGAATCGTTTGAAGAAGTGCGTTTCCGTGTGATGAAGTTTAGCGCGCGCGCGCGCGCGATGGTCCTAGTTTTCAAAGTGGGTCCATTTTCACCTACGCTCGATGGTATTGAAATCCCACGTTCCCCGCGAACGGTACCGACAATGGTTCTACGTGTATAGGTTGTTCGCTCTTGTCGGCCGCACTGATATCAAATCGTGCGTGTGAACGAGCATATTATAAACGATACTTTTGCGACTATCTACACACACACACACACACACAGATGCGCGCTCGCGCGCAGTCCTGCATACAATGCACGTATAAATACACATGTATATCATCGTGTATCATGAAGTTAAGTAGGCAGATACCACTTCTCTCGAGAAGAAAGGGACTTGCTCCCGCTAACTAGGTTAGTGGCACGCTAGCCAGCCACGGTCGGGTACACTCGACCAACCAAATTGCCACGTTTAAAAATACATTTTCGTGTTGCAAATAGCGAGGCATCTTCGCGACGGTTGTAGACCAGGGGAAAAAGAAGAACGCTCCTCGAGAACGAAAAAGAATAGAAAAAGAAGAAGAAGAAGATGAAGAAGAAGAGTCAAGAGTCGAAGACAGCGTTCATTCAAGAAAACACAGGTGGCCCGTGGAATGTACGCCGATCTCCGGGTGTAGAAACTTTCAACGGAATTCATCGTGCACACACACACAGGCGCAAGCGCGCGCTCGGTGTTATAAACCATGACCAGTTAGCAGGAAAAAGGATCCAACAAAAGTCGAACGATCGGATCGCGGCTGCGGTAACAGATCCTTTAACACTAGAATAACCGAGCCCTAAACATGACTTAGACTTATCCCTTTATGATAACAGCAAGATCGAATTTGCTCAGGTTTCAGACGATTTTTATGGTAACGTAAAATCGTTCGGTACTCCAAAGAAGAGATACATTAAAAAATTTTCTCGTGAAAACGTTTCCATAGTTTCACTAATCGTGACAGAAAAAATCATCCACCAGTCATTTCGACTGGTTCGGTAGTTCTAGTGTTAAAAGCCACACAAGATTGTGTGGGTGCATTCCCTCCCTAGTTCCGCACACGTACACGAGATTTGCAAGGGTACAGTATGCCCGCTCTCATTTGTTAACACTTTGAACGCCGAACTAGAAACCCGAAAAATTCCATAAAATCAAAGTAAGTTAATGAGATAAAAATTGCAAAAAATTAAACGTACGATACCGAGTAATCCTCCAACTTTCTTGCAACTTACAGATCCTAATCAAGTTTAGTACAATGAATATATCAACGTAAAAATTCATTTCAAAATCTGCACAAATAATTCCGTCAGCCACATATGGCGTTCAACGTGTTAATAATACAAAGATAGTACTGTTCCGTAGTCAAAAGCGTTAGATAAAAGTTCAATCTAGTCTGGAAATTCCTAATCTCAGAGGTCCTACTGTTGCGTTTTTTACCCGTAATTTGCAATATTCAGCGGGTGAATATTCCGCGATCTCTGGCGGGTTTCCGCGAGCGTGACCATTTTCATCGATTTGATCGAGATAACCGGGCAGAAGAGTTTCTCTCCGTGCCGATATCTCGGGTACAAAAGGATCGAGAATCGATCGTCGCATCCGGGCGACGAAAAAGCCGACAGGAAAGAAAAACCGCGCGATTATTACTGGTCCTCCGCGGGGCGGGGAGGATTGACACATCCGCGTGGCCGTGCGGGCACACCATGGGAATCATGCAAATGGTAAGCACATACGTATGGTCCGGCTGTCCACCACGAGGCTCCCTCGTTTCCCTCCTCTCGGCATCCTCCTTCTCTCTGCCCCACACAGGGTTCACTCGAACACGCCACGTCCGTCCTTGTCGTCGGTTAGAGCCCGTCCTTGTCGATTGCCAAGCGGACGGTAGACAAGCGTTGGAGGGTCCCCACCTCGGGGCCCGACAGGGAGGACAGGGGGTCTCTCGTCGAGCCGTGACGTGTTCGCCGGGTACCGTTATCCAGTGGCGTGGACTCGACCCGTCGCGGGCCCGAGAACCAGCGAACGCGAGAGAGTCCCCAACCGCCTCCGTGCCGAGCCGAGACGAGCCGAGCGTGAGCGCGAGCGCGAGCGCGGGGGCCTAGCGCGCATCGGTCCCACTTTTTCGGGCCTACGACAATGTCTCGATGAGCCACTTATCAATGGGATCACCGGGTATCCGCGGGACGCGATCAATTCGGCCGTATCGATTCGCACGAGGCCATCGAGGTTTACGGCGCGCCGAAGAAGATCCGTCGTATCTCTCTCTGACACGTTTCACGCCGTTTCCTCGTTAATTTACCACCTGGACGGTAGCTCGGACGAATTGTTTAAACGATACCCGAGCTCTCTCGAGGTTAACAAGAGAGATAGGTTTTCCCTAGGCAATTACAATATTTCGGACAGGATGTCGAGGATCTTCGAGATTAACGTCGCGAATGTTTGTTTGTCGTGGCGGGTCGGAAGGAGGACGATCGACGAGTGTCAATCGTGCACACGTGGTGGCACGTCGAAATGAAATGGGCATCGGGTGCACGTGTACCGAGGTGGAGAGGGACGAAGAGGACCTGCATCGCCGCCGGTCCCAGCGTCTGCCCGCCGCCACTTGTGCCCGTGACTATACGCCGAAACTATACCGCGATCGCGCTCGCTCGGTTATAGTGGGGGCCGAAGTAGGCCGAATCACCGTTACAGCCCGCTGCACGGTCGAAGCCTACGCAAATCGGCTAGATTTTGCTCGCATGGCTTTCCTTTTCGTTGTGAAAAATGGCGCGTGCGAGCCCCGACGCGGTGGTTTCCGTGCCCGACCCACTTTTCAGTTTTGTCGGACTATCCCTTCGAACAGGGGACTCTCTCGGGACTGACACTCTTCCCCCGAAGAGGACGCCGAACACCCTGGAATACGTTCAGCGTCCTCTTCGAGGTGTCTCGAGATCCGCGGATGAAAATTCGCGAGAAGTACGGAGAGGAACCGTGCGCGTCGTCACGTGACGACGACGAGGCGCACTTGTTCGCGCCACTATACCCGGTTAAACTATATCTGAAACGCCGTGCGTGTGTATAGTGGGGAACGGATGTAGGTCGAAGCACCGTTACGCGTTGCGCTCGACGGCGAGGAGGCCTACGCAAAACCAGTCGGATTTTGCTAGGCGCGTAAGCCATGGCTTTCCTTTTCGTTGCGAAAAATGGCGCGTGCGAATCGCGGTTCCCCACGGTGACCCACATACGGGAAACGAGTCACACTCGCGCCTCGGCTCCGCTCGGCTCCGATCCGATCCGATCCGCTCCGCTCCGAAACAACGCTCCTTCTTGATGGAAACAAGGTTTGCAGGCTCGCGCGCGCAAACACACACACACACACACACACAGATCACTTCCCCGCGAAACCAGAAACACGAGTAAACGTGAAATTCACTTCCACGCTTCCGCATCAACGGACATCAATGACGAATTCCCCCGGCGAATTTACGAGCTCGACCCAGTTCTTTCGCTTTTTAACGCCGACAAAATTTTATGCTAATCCCCCCCTGTGATCCAGAACGATCTCTGCGAATCTCTGCGAGAAGATAGAGCCTAAGATAAGGCGTCGCATAGTTTCGGGAAACGGAATCGGGAGAACAGACTTTCGCGTTAACACGGCTCCGAAGGCAAATACGTCAAATGAGGGTACTATCTCTTATCTGTTCGTAGCGGTACACGCGGTTATATTTAGCGGCTTCATTAGTGCTCGTTCGACGATTAGCGCGTCATTATGTGGGCCCGGGAGACCGCGATTACTTTCCTTTCGGAGCTATCCGGAACTCGTGAAATACCCGAAGCTTATTCGAGCTACGAGTCTAGAGATACATCGCGCGCGCTTATGGGAATCGGAGATTTGAACGCCGGGTCGAGCGGCAACGTCCGCATTTCGCATTCTTCGCGTAAATGCTTCGCGTTTGAGTCATAGCTCTCGTAACGACTCATTAATATTCCGTTAAACGGAATTCTATGGAGCGACCGCGGCCAGACGGCGCGCGGAAATAATGCATATTTAATCGCGCAACGACGATCATATTCCGTCGTCGGACACCTCGAAGTGTACTACGAAATTTTCGCGTGTCGAGCGTAACGTTAGATCGGCCGTGGTCCGAGGAAAGTGGATCACCGGGAAGCCTGACAATGTTGCTGCGGCGCCGCGTCGATCGTGAGCCGATCGACGCGGAAGGATCCAGGCTCGGTGAAATTCGGCCTGCTCCGGTATTTGCCTGAATGCCGGCATCAGAATGCGTCGTAGCTGATAGGTGTGTACAAGAGGGAACCTGGCACCGCGCTCTGGCAACGGAGAAAGTGCGGCGACCATTAAGGTAAAGGTTAAAGAAGACGAGGGGGCGAGGTGGTGAAGGTAGCTCGACGATAAACAAAACGAGAGACGAAGAGAGAGAGAGAGAGAGAGAGAGAGAGAGAGAGAGAGGAAGAGAGGACCAGTCCCGAATTCGAAGAAAGGAAAATGCCGAAAAAGAGGACAATCCGCCGCGTCATCCGTCGAGAAACCCGACTCGCATTTATCGTTCATCAAACTCGAAGAGTGTCGGCGAAAAGTTTCTCGATGGCCTCGGGTATTTCGTCGAAATTCTGATGGACCGGTAGGTGTTCGACGAGGAGCGTGCAGCTTAAACGAGTCCGGTAAAGTACCGGTATTCGGAACATGCAACCGAACAAAGCAGTTATGTTCGTCGATCAAAAGCGAGGCGAGCATGGACGCGACCGTGGACGGAGCCCCCCGGAGTATATCTATAGGCGCTTGCGGAACTGACGAGTCGGAAGCCCCCCTACTCCGGCCCTGGAATACCGGTTAATGTGGTACACTGACCTACTCTTCAGCAACCGGCGCGATACCACTCGGGAATACCCCACCACACTGTTATTCTCTCGTCCTTCTCTCCACGCTGTTTTTCCTCTCCTTCTCTCGCTTCTCGACGGCCGCCTCTTTCCTCGTCCCTCCCGGCATTCCCTTTCAGCATCTCGCGCGATTCCGCCTCTCTCGCGGAGACCCCCAGAGAGCTCTCTCGTTCTTCCTCTGGACGCGCGAATAATTCAAGACGCGTATCCTGGTTCTTCGAAGATATGCCCTCCCACCTGCCGCCGTGATTCGTTTTCAGGGGAACGAACGGAAATCGTTCGGTGTCTATTAAAATTAAAAATAAAAGGGCACGTAAGGAAGCAGCTTCCGGCCGGCATTTCCGCTCGATCGGGCGTGCACCGATCACGCGAGGATAATTGCGAATGGTTTCGTATATAGAGAAACGAGAAGCTCGCCACCGAAAAATGCAACGAGAAATCGGCGTCCTGACACTGACACTGGGGAGCCGGCTCTCGAGCCAATCGCGAATTGGCATGGAAGAGCAACGAACCGCCTCGCAAGATGTCTACAACCTCGCGGGCAACGATTCCCCACTCGCGGCTGAGGAAGTCGCTCCGGAGAAATTTCACCGCGCAACCGAGCAACCTCCGTCTCCGTCGATCGCCGTAGTCCTCGAAGCCCGATGCCCGAATACCTAATCGTCGACGCCGCTTCTAAATGTCAAAGAACCAACGACAAGACGCATGGGTTTTCAGCGACACGCGCGCGCGCGCACCGCCGTAATGGGAACGCTCAGTGAAAATCGTTTCACCTTACCCACCGAATATCCGCCGAGGTCAAAGGCAAGGTTGCCTGACGGTCCCCCGGTTTCAACAGGAATTAACTGCCTCGGATATTGCTCGAATTGTATACAATTACATTGTAATCCAATTTTTAGGAGAGAATATTAGGTCGTCCCCCAAGTTCGCGCCGTTTACCATTTATAATTCTAAAAATGAGAATCACCCTTTCATTACACAAACTCTTCTGACCGTTTTCCGCAAAGACAGCATACCGTCACTGTAAAAATTTCTGCGGTCTTTCATTAATGTACTTTTCAATCTCATCAGTTCTTGTGGGACGAATATCAAAGTTCAGAAGGCGTTCCAGTAGACTCCTGTGGATCTTTAAAAATTTCTCCCACTGTTTATCCAGGGGATTTAATTCTGGAATAATTTTGATATATTGATACAAGGTTTCCAGTTTCACCCAATATTTTATTTCTTAAATTTTTCTGACAGACTCGTCAAATCCACAGGTTTTGGACTCCTCAGCGAGCCCCTTTTCTGCTTCTTTCCGCTTATCGCAAACTCTCTCCGAAAAAATTTTAATATATTGCTACAAGGTCTCCAGTTTCACCCAATATTTCATTTCTTGAATTTTTCTGACAAACTCGTCAAATCCACAAGTTTTAATAAACTCCTTAGCAGGCCTCTTTTCTGCTTCTTTCCGCTTCTCGCGGACTCACTCCGGAATCATTTTAATATATCGATACAAGGTGTCCAGTTTCGCCTAAACATATTTTTCTGAAAGACTCGTCAAATCCGCAGGCCACAATGGACTCCTTAGCTATTCTCTTATCGGAGACGAAGAACGGCGCATCAGAGGCGAGTCGCATGGGTCCGCGCGGCGTCCGATAATTGATCGCCGCCATCGCGGATTTATAACCGACCTGACCGAGCGGGGAGTAAAATTTACTAGCCAAGAAATGGCCCAGAACGGTGCCTGGACACCCGGGTGATTTGTTGTTCGCGAAACGGCGAGAACCTCGGGAGCCACCGTTGCGACACCCGTGCAAACGTGGTCGTCGATCCTCATAAAATAAATATCCCGCGGAAAATTACGCTCGTTATTATTCAACGGGCCAACGACTTTGACACCCATCGCGTGCTCCCCGAACGGGGTTTCCCAACTCGAAATATATATGGTGCCATTCATGGTGCAATTTCGTTAGACGTATTTTTTTTTTCTCGAGCACGCGCCGAGCGGATAGAAAGTCGTCTGCCAGGAAAAATTCGACCGTACTTCTGGAAACGGAGCTTATGGTTCTCCGGGGGGGGGTGGAGGATCGATCGTTGCCCATTAATACTGCGCGGTCCGAAATACCGAAATGCTTCCGCGCCACGGAGAATCCTCCTTTATGACACGGTTACCAGTACCCGTTACTAACTGTTAGGTTTTAGTGCCAGGTTCCACTGACACGTTGCGAGCGGCCTCTCGCGATCCGAGGGATCAGGATGCTTCCGACCGTTTATTCCCTCGATCGGAATATCAACGGGAGACGTCTCCAGACATCTCCAGACTCTCCCGGAACCTTGTACGTCTCCCGTTGGAAATTAGGAAGCTTGCGGGCAATTAATCCTCGCTCGTGCGACACATTTTTCTCGTGTAGCCGCTGTTTAGGAACTTGATAAAACGTATCTACGAATTTGGGGTAATTGTTCCGGCGGTCTGCCATCTTGAGCGTTGTTACGTGCCATTTTCTAAACGTTTTATACGCGCATTGAATGCGAGGAACGAGTGCTGTGCTCGTTGAAATGTACTAGTATTGTTAATCAATTTACTTGAAGAGGAAGGTTGGTGTATTTGTTAAAGGCTGAGACACCTTGCCCTACATAGTTTTGAGTTACATCGATTCGTTAATAGACTGCGGATCTTTGTGCGAATGTAAAAAATGTTTGCAAGACGCAGGAGCGTAATAGACATTTCTATCTTCCTGTAATCACTTTATTGAGACCGATACGCCGGTGCCCTTAAATCTTTTTAACCCATTTCCATCATTATATCAATTCTCCTGGTCGCTATCACCGGAGCGTTTATTTTTTCTTATAGTGCTGAAACATGAGGTTACTTGTAGCCATTTTTGTGCTTAACACGTTGAATGCCACGTCCAAAGTGCAAATTTCAAAATTAATTTTTACGTTGATATGTTCATTGTACTAAACTTG
Organism: Halictus rubicundus; assembly: GCF_050948215.1. Taxonomy (NCBI): domain Eukaryota; kingdom Metazoa; phylum Arthropoda; class Insecta; order Hymenoptera; family Halictidae; genus Halictus; species Halictus rubicundus. The sequence goes on from NC_135150.1 coordinate 28,103,340, forward strand.
ATTAGGATCTGTAACGTGCAAGAAGGTTGGAGGATTACTCGGTACCATACATGTAGCTTTTTGCAATTTTTATTTCATTACTTTGCTTTTACGGAATTTTTCGGGGTTTCTAGTTTGCCGATCAAAGTGTTCAATGTAATAAGGAAAAAGTTTGCTGATAAAGGCCTTCTTTCCATATTTCCGTACGATCCAAATGGGTTAATATGTCCATATTTGGACTTTGAATCGTGCCATTTTTGTAAATCCGCAGTCCATTAATTACCAACTGGACGAAATTAAGAAAACGAGGAGCGGCGTGAAGATCGAGTGGGAAATGGGAATCATTCGCCTCCGGGCCGCCGATTTTTCGATTCTATTGTGTCGCGAGGGTTCGGTCGACCCAGCCGAGCAGCCCCGAAGGCTTTTCTTCGGTTCCGGAAAACGAGTAGGCCTGACCTTCCCTACGATAGCGTTGCGAAAGGCCAAGGACGGCCAGCGACGCGAGGCCGATTCGAATTTCCTATGCGATTGCCTCGGGGAGGTCGTTAAATTTCTTCGCGACGGTTAAGAGACAGCGAGAGAGAGAGAGAGAGAGAGGGAGAGAGAGAGAGAAAAAAAGTCGGCCGGAATTCGCGACTTCGATCGTGAATACGAGACACGGGTTCTATCGTTAGAAAGCGTGGTAACTCGAGTGACGTATGTGGTACAAGAAATTCTGAGCAGGAATCGATTCGGTAAAAATCGCGTCGATTCTCGCGCGAGCAGAGGACTCGTTCGCGAAATTCGACCGGGTGTCGTTAATTAGCCGCGCGGCCATATTGCGCGGATTGTCGCGCGCCACTTACGAATTCTTTCGGATCCCCCGTTATATAATCGGCCGAATATTCGCGCGATGAACACCGGGAGATAACCTGTTGATAACGTCCCCGGGGAGGATTTTCGGTAACGATGCGAAAGGTCTTTAAATAATTAACCGTCGCGGACACGGGCGTAAACGGCTCGAGAAGCGACTCGAAAGATCGAGAGAAAGGTAAAAAGGAAAGGCTGCGGTGTGTCGGTGTGTTTGGTCAACTTACATATGAGCAGCGTGGTATCCAGAGTGGAATTGTTGATGTCCTCAGGACCTCCTCTTGTAAATCTATCCACAGAACGAGACACACTGTTCACCCGCTGGATCCTGGCTCCGTTCGACAACCGTATTTATCGATGATCACTTTTCTCCGATTTTTTCGTTTCCTGTTTCTTACGTTCGCCTTAATTCAACGACTCACAACCGAGACAGGGGGCCGAGAAACGGTCAACGAACTAGAGTAACGAACGTGTTTTCCAGAAAGACGCACAACCTGTCAAATGGTAACAATAGTGTCCGGTCTGCGTCCGTGTGTGCGTGGTTAAGTCGGTCCACGAAACGTGCACTGTGCATCGATGGTCGTTATCAGGGACAATTAACGAGCGCGTCTAATTCCCCCGAGAAAACCGGAAGCCAGGGTAGGACCACAAAACTTTCACTGCGGTCTTCCGTTTCTTCAGCTTCTCGCTGTGCCTCCTGTTCGCGGGAGCGAGCGCGCGCACACCGTTTACGTTTTCCTTCGAACAGGGCCCCGGGAACACGACACGTCCTTGCACGGTCGATCGTCGCGGGATCGGTGATCGAATCCGGCCGTCGATCAGGAAGAGGAATTCCCGCGGGACAGGGTCCTTGACCTTGCCCAGAATCGCCTTCCTTGCCTCCTCGAGCACTGTCGACAGCACATCAGCCTCCCGGTGTTCTTCATTGGCCGTGGACTTCCTCTTCCTCTTCTTCTTCTTCTTCTTCTTCTTCTTCTTAAGATGATGATTTACTCGATCCGCGAGGATCCACAAGGCGCGTCAGGATCCGATGACAGCTGAGCCCGGTCTCGCGCGAAGAACACGATCCACCAGTTTGTCGGTCACTATCGCGCGATCGAGATTTCGACCTCTCTTTTTCACGTTTTGCTTCGTGTTCGGTTGCCGTTCCCTTCGGGGGCCACGAACTTCTTCGCGCGCGCACACTCGTTTCCTTTGGTTGCGAATTTTAATCGACGGCGACAACTGAGAGAGAGAGAGAGAGATAGAGACAGAGAGAGAGAGAGAGAGAGAGAGAGTGGAGTGAGAGAAGAGTGAGAGAGTGAGAGAGAGAGAGAAAGAGAAAGAAGAGAGAGAAAGAGAGAGAGAGAGTGGGAGGCCTTGCGTGGATATGACACGAGCAGGGAAGAGGCCTCGGCTCGCCTGGCGCCGGACGAGATGCGACTAATTCCTAAAAGTAGGCGAGGAAGAAACGAACTGGATGGCCTGTGGGCCCTTACTGCGAGGGGCCTTACGCTGTACCGACCGACAGGGGCCCCTACTTCGAGAAGCCTCCTTGCGTATTGAGCCGGGGGGGACCGTGGACCCCCCACCTAAAACTCGAACCGACTCCACTTCCTCACCCGTAGTCCACCACCTCCCGTGCCTTGCTCTTCTTCCACCACCTTGCCGTTTCGAGGCATCCTCCACCATCGGTGTTAAATCACCGTCCACCCGGTTCCCTCCACTTCGCGGGCCTATTGTAATCGTGATACGCCGCCAGGACCACCGCCGGAAAGTGTTTTCCCGGCTCCTGGAACAAACACCCGCTGCCGAAGAGTTGCTCTTCCTGCGGGACCTCCTTCAGGTTTGGCCAAATCCTGCGGCCCCCATCCGGGGACGTCCTAGTTTCCTTCCGGATCAAAATATTCCGCATCAATTGCGAGAAGAGGAACGGAGATTTTATTTTTCTCTTTTCGATCGTTTCTGTAAGTTGGAAATACTCGAACAGCACTCGTTTCCGTCGTAAATAAATAATATTCGCAGTCCAGGTATTGGTATTAGTTTCGTAAGATATAGAGACAATTTTATTGCAAGATTTTATATATTAATAGATAAAAAATGTCTATCGTTGCAGGAATAAATCTACTTTGAATTTACACGGAAAGTCCTTGTTTGGTTTATTTAAGAATGGCAATTCTGATGGTATTGAAAGGGGTAACCTTACTTTTTATAGTAACAGCTAATATTGTCAAGAAATGTCTATCATTACAGGAATAAGTCTAATTTGAATTTATAAGAAAATTCCTTGTTTGGTTTATTTAAAAGGGCAACTCCGCTGGTATTGAAGTCTTCCTGACTTGGATTTGGAAGGGGTGGCCTTATTTTTTATATTAACAACTAATATTGTCAAGAAATGTCTATCATTAGCAGGAATAAATCTAATTTGAATTTACCCGAAAACTCCTTGTTTGCTTTATTCAAAAACTTCTACTTCTACATCTACTTTGAATTTACACGTAAATTCCTTCGTTTGGTTTATTTAAAAATGGCAACTCCGCTGGTATTGAAGTCTTCCTGACTTGGATTTGGAAGGGATAATCTTATTTTTTATATTAACAGTTAATATTGTCAAGAAATGTCTATCATTGCTGCAATAAATCTACTTTGAATTTACACTGAAACTCCTTGTTGGGTTTATTTAAAAATGGCATCTCCGCTGGTATTGAAAGGGGTAACCTTACCTTTTATATTAACAGTTTATATTGTCAAGAAATGTCTATCATTGCAGCAATAAATCTACTTTGAATTTACACGAAAATTCCTTTGTTTGGTTTATTTAAAAATGGCAACTCCGCTGGTATTGAAGAGGATCGGCTCCCATAATCTTCTAAATCCAAATCTTCCTGATTTGGATTTGGAAGGGATGACCTTATTTCGATGATTTGGAAAAAGCAAATTTTCTGCTTGTTACTGTTTTATATTTTTGAGGTGCAGGCTTGAAGCTTTGTAAACGAATTAGTAATTTTTTGAAATGGGTTAGCTGTAATATACTTCATCAAAGTAATCGAAACTTTCATCTGTTAATTGGGAAAAACGAGTTAACTAGCCAAGCACTGTGCTTCCAGTAATTTTTCAGTCTCTTCTCAGACAACCAAAAAATCTTTGTATTTTTCTCTTTAGCTCATTGATGGTATTGTTTGCGGAAGTAATTGTTAAAACGAAAAGAGGGTACTACGAGATAGTAGCATATTTTTTAGGCAAGAATTATATTTTATTAACTTATCATAGATTTCACCGATTTAGATCCGAGACTAGTCCAGTCAGAATTTTATGAAATTTTTGTTATAAATATGATTTAGGATTGTGTTTGTATCCACTCTACGACGAATTTCAATGAACTATACTTGTCGTTTATGCTTTCCAAGCTAACTGTTTTACATGTACAGTCGTGTAAATTTATAATTAACGTGACTAATAATAAAATTTGTTATTCTGATTCTCTGAAAAATTTGTATAAAAATGTAGAATTTTATTCCGAGTTAAAACAAATAAATGGCAACCATACTCAATGGATTGTGTTTTAAACCAGCATCGTAAATCCGTCTTAATATTATAAATACAAGGCAAAGGATTAATAATCTCGTATTCCGAATATAAATTCCCGGACTAGTGTAAAAATGGTAAGAGTATAATAATTAATTATATAATTTGACAGGAACAATGACCAGGTCCAGTTTGCTCACACGCCACGCATGGAAACCGTGACAATCGATAAGTATAATAATCGAATCGCGAGGCACCTTGATACAACGATTCGAGCGAGACGACGCTTTCGACGGAAGTATCCCGGTTGTAATGATAATCACCGATACATTCGTGTTTCGCCAGAAACCAATAGAAAGATCGATAAATTCGTGGATAATAACGGCGGCATGCTGTTGTGTGTGTGCGCGTCTCTGTGTGTGTACGTGTGTGTGTGCGTGCCATCAGCAATTGGCCAACGTGGAATTTCGTTCTTACGACGGCGCGTCTGTGTCCGAGTTTTGAATTTAATTGGCATAGACGAGAAATTTCGCAATTTTTACCTTCACCGGGCACATCAACGAACACCTACACGCGCCAGCAACAAGCGAATGGTCAGAGAAACGCGTAAAACCGCATGCAAGCGCACCCACCCTTCTTCATACTACTCTATTTGGAACAATTTCTTTTGTTCACGTTCCTTTTTACACTGTTCCGCGGCTAACAGTCTCTTCACAGCCTTCGATCAACGATTATTATATTCGTTTCCTTCTCCTGAAACGTGTGAGCTTCGTAACAGGTTCACATCAGGTTCGTCGATAGAATACAGATTTTTATACATTTTTAGCAAATTTTATTAAGGTTCAGTACTGTTTAAACAATAAAATCCAATATCTTCACCTTGAAAAGATCTTGATTAATTTAACAAGCTTCAAGATCCGATTTTCTTTGTGAATAGACTAGATTTTTATTATAAATTTGTAGGAAATTTTATTAAGGTTCAGTACTGTTTAAACAAAAAAATCCAATATTCTTCTTCACCTTGAAAAGATCTTGATTAATTTAACAAGCTTCCAGCTCTGATTTTCTTTGCGATCAATAGACTGTGGTTCTTTGTGCGAAATAAAAATGTAACGCATCAATTTGCAAGATACTGAAGCTAAACTTTGTATATTGAAAATAATATATCAATATCGTTCAACTCTTTAAATTTTCAATTCCTACATTCAAGAATTATTAAATTGTTATTAAATTCTTCTTAAATACCACTTTTCTGTAAATAAACTACAGTAAGTTGCACCTACACTTTTTTTGTCACAAAAACATAAAATCAAACGGCTCTAAAAACGCGAGCTTGCACAACTTTCACGGTCCATCAACAACTTAAACCGTAAATAGTCATCGGACCACGCAATTATTTATACAAATTTTTGTGAATTAAACTACCGTCACGAGTCGAATAATGGAATTGAGTCTGAGTCAAGACGAAATTAAAATGAAATCGAAATGATAGCGTTCTTCTAGGAATATCAACGCCCCGAGAATGCTAATTGTATTGTTCGAAAGTGGCACAAAATGGCGGACCAAAAAATTATTTCGTTCCATTGTACCGATTCCTCAAGGCCGTGCATGTGCCTGCAATTCAATTGCATTTTACTCCGATCGTATAGAAACTTTCGAAAAATATCTTGATACGAGTTTGACATAAATTTCGAAGGTGTGAAATGGAAATTTCACATATCTCGGCAGATGCGAGGAACTCGATTCAAAGGGATGTTCGTACGCTTTCAGCACATGTACATAGTTCGTCATGGCCATTTCTTGCGATCAGCCGATGCACTTTTCCACGCTCGCATTGGCTGCCAAGACTCTCCGCGAAAAATTAATAGCGAACGCTATATATATTTTTTTTTACTGCAACATAGTAAATTAATAATGCCACGCCACGCGATGAAACCCGACACCGGATCATAAACGGTAGGAAATCGATGATCCTTGTGAAATTAGAAAATTGTACGTTCCACACGTTGCAGTTAACGTTACTCGTGGAAGTGTTTATAACAATTTAGACCGCAAATTAACTGGTATTCGTACTCACGATTACTCGGAATTCCAATGGTGCTACAATTACTACATCTTACCATATTTTTTGGTATGATTGCCAATATTTATGCTAAATAAAATTGTTCTGCATCGAGGAAAGGATTTCTTCTCTTAATTTTAAATGAAAAATAATTTATAACTCATAAACCAATTTCGATGAGATTTCTTAAATTTATGTAACTGATATATATTTTAAATTTTCATTACAGGCCCAGATAAAAAAGTCGCAAAAAGCAACTTTCACTATGCTTCTCAATTTTTCCAAAATTTTCATTTCACGCGATCCTCTAGCATCACAGGAAAATTAATGTCGCTTAGTCTATTTATAAACAAAGTTATTCAAATTTAAAATGTGTGTGACCAATTATGTGAGTCATCTGACACCAAAATCGTCTTGAAAGCGAAGTCCAAAATTCGTGGAGCATCGGAGCTCGTGTTCAAAAATAACGGTTTGCCACCAAAAAAGAGAGTACCATATTTTCAGAAAGAGTTACGCCGCTCGCAAGAAGACAATGGTGCCGAAGGGTAGTACGATGCCATTTTCACAGGATTAGGTTGCAGCTCGGAAAGATGGAGCACAAAAAAGTCTGACCGTCTGTCCTCCTCCCCGTCAGCAAGGACTATTTCGTCAAGGACCGTGTCGATGGGCCCCGGCTTACTGTATTTTGCAAACTAGCGGTAACCCGGACTTTTTTGCACCCCCCCCCCCCCGAAAGTCCCGTTTTTCATTTACCGGGACCGGGCATGACTGCCACGGATTTCTAGGGTAACTGTTCAGAGGATTTCCCGTTGAAGGGTTAGGTGACTTTTTTTCAACGTCAACCAGGACACCAGGTCCCTTTCGTACCTAGCGTGGATTTTATTGCTTTCAGACGAACGGCAAATGCACAATTTTCAGCAATTTATTCTTACGGATTATCACGTTGACTGGGTTTAACCTTGTCTGTTTATTGCATTAAAGTTGACTAGCGGGTAACTCAATCCTTTGGTACACGGATTGGGTCCTCGACGAAAATTATTGTTCGTGTAACTTGGCTTGGCTTGTAAATATTAATTTCTCAATATTTAAAGTAAAAATTTCAACATCATTTTTTGCGTGGCATAATACTAGCAATAATTGAAATTGTTATACAAAAATTGCGAATAATCATCTCTGTATTTCATCTTTCATTTCATATTCCATTTTGCAAAAATGGACACGAGTTTTGATACTGTACTACTTACATCTTGAAAGAATGCGTGTTAACAACGACAAACGAAAAAACAACAGTGGTAATTTTATACTCTATAAGTCCTATATTCCATGAGTTCTACATTTCATAAGTCCTATATTTCATGAGTCCTATATTCCATAAGCCCTATATTCCATAAATCCTATATTCTATAAGTCCTATATTCCATAAATCCTATATTCTCTAAGTCCTATATTCCACAAGTCCTATATACTATAAGTCCTATATTCCACAAGTCCTATATTCCATAAGTCCTATATTCCATAAATTCTATATTCCATAAGTCCTATATTGCATAAGTCCTATATTCCATAAGTCCTATATTCCATAAATCCTATATTCCATAAGTCCTATATTCCACAAGTCATATATTCCACAAGTCCTATATTCCATAAATCCTAAATTCCATAACACGGGACTTATAGAATATAGGACTTATGGAATGTAGGACTTATGGAATATAGAACTTACAGAATACGAAATTAACACATGGTTTTGTTGTTCTTATGGAACATAAGTCCTATATTTTACAAGTCCTGTATTCTTCAGTCCTCTTGTTCGTAAACTTCAGCAATTAAGAATATCTTTTCCAAAGGAGAGTCCCTGAAACAACCATTTGAAACAATGCTATATGTCTGTGCAGAATAGAAATAACTGTGCCCGGCAAGGACTATTTCTTCCATTGAATTTCGCAATCGTTCCAAATCGAACAAAACCTAAAACAATACGGTTCACACGTTTTCTCCATCGGAACAGAACCGAACGCAAAACAGTTCTGTCAGTTCGACATGATTAAACGGTTAAAACAAAAACAACTTCTTCAGCAGGGTTCCTTTCTAAGGGGAGACAAAGGCCTCGTTGGAGCCTAAGTAAATCGAATAAATCCGTAGTAGAACAGAAATTCGTCGAAAGAAAGTGAATATGACAGAACGACAATGCTCCGTTGAATTTTCCCGAAAAACATTCGGCGACCATCGGAGCTGAACCGGGTGCTCGGGGGGGCCTCCCCCATCTTGGATATCTGTCGAAGAGTCTCTCACGGTTCGCATACTTTGAAATAAACTTGGGAATAATTAGGTCGATCTGGTTAGCGATCCTCGCGGACGAGGAACGCGGTCGAGTGGTACCACTAGTCGCAGCAACGAAAGTGTAACCGATTCGTGGCGAAGTGGGGCCCCCGAAGAAGAAGAAGAAGAAGGGGGAGGGAGGGGGGAGTCCTTCCTCCATCGTTCCTCGTTGCATTGCGTCAAGGAAAAAATATATACGCGCATGTATGTGTGCACGTGTGTGTACCCGTGTACATCACACCCCTGGAGAGGTAGGACGGCGAGGTCCGATGCCTAATTAATCGAAAGTTATACAACAATTATTATGACGCAAATAGCCGCGATCCGTGGCGAGTGCGACGGTTATGCCGAGCGGCTAGCGCAATCGCAAATAGTAATTAACGTTTTGATTCCGAGGAAGAAATTCGGCGGATCCGACTTATCGTCACGAAAATTGCCACTTTTTCGACTCCGGTTTTCGAAGCCAGTTTCGCGAGAATTCGGGAATTTTTTCTGGGAAAACTATCGAATCTGCTGCTTCGAGATTTTGCGCATATAATTATTAGAATTTGGCGCGCGCTTGTGATTTTTTTTTAAGTAAAAATAATAAAAATTGCGTGAGTTATATATTTTTCTATATTTGTTGAGATACGAGGGCCGACTGAATTAAAATCAGTTTGATTAAAATAAAATCTTCGAGTTTAGCGCGAATTCGGAATTTTTTCTGGGAGAACTATTGAACCTGCTGCTTCGAGATTTTGCGCATATAATTATCAGAATTTGGCGCGCGCGTGTGATTTTTTTAAAGTAAAAATAATGAAAATTGCGTGAGTTATATATTTTTTTACGGAGCATTTGTTGAGACACATGGGCCGACTAAATTAAAATCAGTTTGATTAAAGTAAAATCTGTAATAAAATCTTGTGATGGTATAATGGAACATAATATCTTTATTTCAGGATTAGAGCAAGAATAGCCGAAGTCTTGCGCATTACGGAATACTGAGTAGAATAAAATATGAGCTTGCACGAACGTTGAGAAACAGAATTCTGCCAGTGCGCTGAACGGAGATACTAATTTTCGACGGAGGAAGCTTTACCTGTTTCTGGCTGCACACTCCATGCAATTTCCTCGCAGTACAACTAACACAAGGATCATCTCGGTCAAAGGGGGGACAAGCAAAGATCTCTCGTGATTCTTCATAAAAGTCAGGGAAACGGCAGCGCGAGGACGCGTTTATTGGTGGCAATAAAATCCTGCGATCGGCAAATGCTAACAGTACGGAACTAGTCCCTCCGAAAACCTTAGGCAACCGTAACCTCGGAACTTGGCCGAGGGTATCATAAATTTCTTGGCCTTGGACTACCCCGAGTCGACGGTGTCAAAATATTTTGGTACCTCCGCGCCTTAGGTACGTCCGGGGACACGCTCGCTTTTGCATAGTGCCCGAAGACAGTGGCAGCCGGGACTGCCTACTTCATTGTACATTTAATGCGAACGGTCAATCAATTAATCTTCAGTGAATTCACCGAGACGCCTTGCTAATCGTATATTTCTTCATTTTTATTCGTAGACGAAAACAAAACTTTCGTACATAAAGCATTGCAAAATATTGGCAGATCAAAATATATTGTAGATTGTATATATTGTTGCACACAATAATATATTGTACATATTCTGAGGAAAGTCGAACGTTCGACAACAAGGGCGAGATTATTTTCATTATCGTATGTATACATTTATATAAACATTGATTTTACCTTTCACAACATACATTTTATACTTTAATAGTTCATTTTTCAACGATTCTGAATTAATAGAATGTTCTAACTTTACATTTTCGCTACGAACAATTTGATTTTATATAGCGATTTTTCATCACTGCGCCACAAGGGACAAATTAACATTTTTTAATTTCTTTTTGGTGCAACACGATTACTGAAAATCCTACTGAAAAGCATCCACTAAATGGGGTATTAGAACCCAGAATTTTATAAACATAATTTCCTAGTTTGTTCAAAATTTTAAAAAATGTTTCTGCTCCTCCTGCAGCAAGGTCTTCAAGTTGCAATATACAACTGTCACGAGCCATTTTTAAGTTTCCTTTTGGTACAACATAATTACTGAAAATCCTATTGAGAAGCTTCCAGTAAATGGGGTATTAAACCCCACAATTTTATGAACATAATTTCCTAATTTCTTCATAATTAACATAGATGGAACTGCTCCTTCTGCAGCAAGGTCTTCAAGTTGCAATATACAACTGTCATGAGCCATTTTTAAGTTTCCTTTCGGTACAACATAATTACTGAAAATCCTGTTGAGAAGCTTCCAGTAAATGGGGTATTAAACCCCACAATTTTATGAACATAATTTCCTAATTTCTTCACAATTAAAATAGATGGAACTGCTCCTTCTGCAGCAAGGTCTTCAAGTTGCAATATCCAACTGACACGAGACATGCTTCTTCTACCTGCATCGGTATTGATGAGAAGATGAATTGCAGGTATTGTCCGGGGAAAAACGTAGATCCCCAAGGCTTCATCCCATGACACGTGGACGTTGTCTTCAGGGTACGGGGCCGGAGCGTGGCCGTCATGGCGACAAGGAAACATGTGTGCAACAGACGCGGCCGGTATTTATTGCGAATCTTTGAAAATTTACAATGGTCACGCGTCCGGAGCACGGCACGCGTGACGACACCCAAATATTTACGCTCTTCAGGTTGTATACCATCCTGACGAGCCCTTAAAACGTTCCTCGTTGTTCCGAGCAACAAGGACCTCGTGTTTTCCCCAGCATCTGTCTAATGTGAATGGTGCTTTTAAAGCTCCTTGCTTCTTCGTCGGGAGCAATAAACAAGCTTATTAGGTAAACGTGTTTTTGAAATACAGTAGTGGGTCGTCGGAGACCCCATTCCCTGCTTTTATGATTGTCACGACAATGGCAGGTCCGTTTGATCATTTCTCCGAACGACATAGTGTTCCGATGATCGAGAAATTATTATGAAGAATTTCATACATTTGTGATAAGTAGACTGTGGTTTCTTATGCAAAATAAAAATTATCTGCATAAATTGTGAAGTACATTAGCTATATAGGCATTTACAGTCACTGGCATTAAATACAGTGATTTCTCTATATATGACGCCAAGGCCTGGATGATATACGTCGCGAAACGATCCCCACTCCGACGCCGAGGAATGTAAACATAACACGGCTCGGTTATGTCTCCTAGTATTGCAATTCAGACGAAATGCAATTTTTTGAAAAACTTTTTTCGTAGCAAACTAATTGTTCTAACTTCTAAAAACAAAGTCCGAGTCACATGACTGTATTTCTTTTCGTAATCATTTGAATAAGTCGAAAATAATACAACAGCATTTTGGAAACCTTAAACTATTTTCACTGCTTTGTTTTTTATCTACTCATTTTTGTCATAAATGCATAAACTTCGTGATCTAGTGATAACTATCCTGCGGAATAAAAAACAAAACCTAGAGGACAGTGAATACAGGGTGTCCCAAAAGTATTGTACTTCCTTGAAAGGAGTTGTTCCTGAGGAATCGATGTGGCAAATTATTTTGCACAAAAATCGAATCGACAACAAATACAGGAAGCTCGTCACGGGCCACGGGGTCCTAAAACATAAAAGACACAGACGAACAACGGAAACCGTTGTTGTCGAAGACTGTTAACGCAAGAATAAGCGCGTAAATCGTTAAAAAAAAAAAAGGGAAAAAATCCGTCGAAGGATAAAACAGTCTCGTGTCATTGCTCGTACGACGCAACAAGGACCTCATAAGGAAACAATTAAGCAAATCGAGGCGACTCGAATAATCGTCCGAGCGATTAAACGACAATTCACAGGCGCCTCAAGGTGGAGACAATAAAACACGTTGAGGACAAACGAATCAGCATCCACTCATCCAACGGTTTCCTTCGTTTGAAGATTGCGCGGCTTCTCTGAGTGACGCCCTTTTCGTTCTAACCGTTAACTGAAAACAATTTACTGCAAAAAAAAGGAAGTGCATAGCACTAGAACATTGAAGAGTTGCGCCTAATATTTGGACATTGAAACGTTGAAAAGTTGAGGTTATGTTAATAATTTATCCTGAAATACAAGGAATGTGATTTCGAAGGCTTTGATTCCCAAAGCGAAAAATTCAAAAAAATGCCCACGTCGAGTTAGCAGCCACAGCGAACGGATACGATTCTGTATCAAAGAAATGGCTGAAAGATTTCGTGAAAATTGATCACGTGTCTCGTAACATTAAAAATGGCCACGTTGGGTTTACCAGCTGTGGCGAATGCGTAGCATTTCGTAGTCGCGTTCAAAGAAGGAGGAACGAAAGGATCGAGGAACTGTTAGTCGCCTGGTGCATTTGTTCCAATTTCGAGGAGGCTGTCCGCGCGAGAAGAAAGCAACGATTTCGTGACAGAAGACGACGCGGCGGGCCCTTCCGGCACCGGCATGACGAATTCCGCGTGGCAAAATATTTTCGGTCGTGGGGCATGGAAACTCCGCAGGCAGAGACCGACCGTAAGAAATCACGCCTCGCAATATTTAGACTCGTACTACTTACGGGCGGCCGTTCGTCGGCGACGGCCGATTATCCACGGCCTTTTTCTTCCCGTCTCATTTCGGGACGCACCCGGAAGAGCAGTCTTTTCGGGTTCGTTGCACCGACAATGAGGAAGTTTCGGTGCGTTTCGCAGGTATCCCACTTGCCACCGTTCGGCTCCGACCACGCAGAAACACTTCCGGGTGGTCCACTGCCCCGAACTATCCCTCTTCCCGTCGGTTTCCCATCAAGTAGATCAGATTTGACTCCGAATCATCGAATTTTTTTACTTTCGAGGAGAACTACATGATACTATACAATAACGAACTATACGGTTCGAAATTTTCTAATTCTCAATATTTTGTAGAAACGTTTTATCGCCTTTTATCTATGGGGTACCCATAAGTAATTTATTATTTGCAAAGAATTTGTTTTGCCTTCAGTTCTGTACCGATTGTTAATCAGTTAGCTGTTGCGACCTCTTTGACAAATGTGTACCTAAGCTGCGTCGCAAAAATTAACCGCTGTTTGAATTATAGCTGTTTTGACGAGTATACTCGTCATGACACGAAATATTGCCATTTCTTCATGACGAGTATACTCGTCAAACACAGTTAACTGGTTAAACACGTATTCTTTTACAGTTTTCGGTAAAACAGCCTGTGTTCAAATAAGAGGAGGATTGAAAATTTGCAGGAAAGATGGCGAACTGTCCTTGATACTGATGGAGATTATATAATAAATTGAGAAATAAAAACTTGAATTTACTACAAAGTTTGTTTTAGATTCCATAATAATTGATTTCTTATGGGCCCCCTAATAATACTCATGTGCAGCGTTCGAGTACAATTAATAAGGTTCGATACGAATTTTCGATAATTTTCGAAATATTGTACAATGCTCGTCATTCGCCAGTTCGCACCATTGACGCCATATTTGTAAATTGACTTTTGATTTCTAAACGACCGTTGATCGCAGCGCGGCGTGCTTACAGGAAGTTTGGCATTGTAAATATTAACAATTAAGCACGCGACAGTATGCCGTCCGTCTACTGTCCGTTCGGTCGACGAATTTTTTTCGAGAAATATGCGCCGTCACGTAATTACGGTATTCACGCGTGGAGGAAAGTCAACGGCAACGGATGGACCATCTATCGTCCCGAAGAGATATCAAAAATTTACGACGCTAAGAAAGTAGGTTCGCATACATAAAGCGGCCTGTGTGTGAAAAAAATACCGTCAAGTGTGAATCGCATTTAAAAAAAAAAAAGAAATGCAGTCGAAACCGTTCCAGAAATTATTACATTCGTTCTTCGAAAACTTTAAATAAGAATTCCGCGCGTTAACAATAAATTCGTTGCTTCCTGTATCGAATATTTACTTTTGCAGAAATCGAAAGTCTGAACTGTTTCGATAGTGTCGTCCTCCTGGTGTCTCCTTGTGCTGTCCTCCTTCTACGCCTACTGCCATTTTGAAAACAAGAGAAAATTCACGGTTCAACTTTCACGTGCGAATTTATTCAATCAATATTTATTTACTGATCTGGTACATTGATGAATAGACTGCGAATCTTTATGCGAAATTCGTCTTTTACTCTCGAGATTAAAACTGTCGAACGAATTAAAATGATTCTTCGTAGAGAATTGTTAAATGAACATTTAACGCACATCTGTTAGCATTTTATTAGATTCATCTAAAAGTTCTTCAGCTTTGTGTTTTGCAAATAAGAAGTATTACAGTAAGAAGGTATCACAATCTAGTTATTAGATATTCTATGATAAAATTGAGTGGATAAAATTTAAAACAGTAGGAAAATTAACAGAATTTAAGATTTGTCAATCAATTATTTTCGACCCGTTAAAATTATTACAGAAAAGTTTCCAAGTGTTTTCTAATTCTTGGAATTTATTCATCAATGTTGCTACTTTGCATGAAGAGTGGCATTCCACTAATTATCGTCGATGCTCTCTAGTGTCAGAAGACATAAATCATCGGTAGAGTTGTCGCTGACTCAATTCTCGAAACCGTATCACATAAATAAGTTGGCGCGACCCTTTGTCTGTTTTGGGAAATCTGTTTGGTTCCGCTACGGGGCGGCTGCCATGTTTACTAACGCACAGAAGGCCGTAAATAATTCGACAGGTCTCGATGACACTGAAATCCAGCCTCCGGAACACCGACGTTCCATCCGCGAGGGCAACGACGAAAATTTACGGTGGTTTTGCGAGGAAGAACGGTTTTGCGGCCCTCGATGTGGCTACCGGTCAACATTTCGCTCCGCCATTACAAACACCCTGCCCCCACCCCACCCCACCTTGACCATAACCATCTCGCAACCTTGACCAGGGGATAATATCATACTTTCGGCGAATGTCATAAAAGAAAAACCATTAAAAAAATCCAGCATCCGACGACTGACAAACACGTCAGATCCCAGCAAGACCAATTTGACCTCCGAGCGCAAACACAGCATTGGAATATTTATTATAGTGAGTGCCATATTTTTGTAGATTTGTTTTTATTCCCTTTCGGAGTAATAATATTGAGACTGCAGATTTTTGTGCAAAGTAAACATTTTCTAGCTCGGTAAACAGTAAGCGGGTGTTCAGCAGAGATTTTTTCAGACTTTTCGACGACGTTCATTTGTTTATATCGACAAGAAAATTCGCGAAGACGGTATTGTGCAACTTGCAAAATAATTGTCGTGGCGAGCAATAAAATTTGCCGAGTGCTCGAAAACGAATGGCGAAATTTATGACGTCGGTCCGCGGGGGGTTCCTCTTCGTGGCAGGCACCGGACAAGATCGAATTGGCTAAGTGCACAGCTTCCTGGGTGTCGTAAACTGCAATGAAAGGATGCTCAGTGGCCACATCTGGGCCCACAGACCGTTTTCGGTCGATTTACTACGGCTAGGTTTTACAACGCGGTCGCCATTTACGAAAACTCGCGAAATACACCGTCCTCCTCGATTCTCCGAATCCCTCTGTCCACCGCTCTGCAGCAGGTTCAATCGGAAGCTGTAAAAATATGTAGGACAGACAGATCTTACCGCCTGTCACCATTAGACTGCGCATTTTTATGTAAAACAAAAATATTCAGCATATCTACATCCAACGTTAATCTACAAAACGATTTTTTCAAATTCTCACTGCAAACTTACGATTAGAAAATCGTGAAATCAGTATTAACTATTTTTCTCACAATTCCTGTCAATCGGAATTTCCTTAAAATTTTCATTACTCACCAGTGATTGCAGACTGTGGAAGTTTATGCACGACAAATATGCAAAATGCATATGACATTTATGCACGAAAAACATGCAAATATGCACGAAAAATATGCAAATATGCTCGAAACATATGCAAATTTTTCCGATATTAATTATATATTACATTAAGTGTTAGGTACAATATTGAGTATTAACAGACATTTCATAGTTATACTGGAGTATCGTAATTCGAATTACAATAAATTACAATAATTTTTTCTAAATTTGATGGCGTCAACGACGTTACCGGTGCATATTTGAAGTTACTTATACTGTGTTGTGGCGTACATATTGGATCTTGTACAGATTCTCCGCATAAAATTCGTACAATGCTGCCCATGTTGCTTGACCACTATTTTTTGTGTGTATGGAAGTATTAATATGTTGAATTAATTGCGATTTTCTATCGCACTTTATACTTTTATTGCACATTTCACAGTAAATATTATTTTCATTATTTTCGTCAATAATGAAATTGGGATCGCCTTCGATCCAGATTTTCATCAGTAAAACCCTACTTTTCCGAACTTTCGGCATTTTAATCATGATCGCACGCACTCCCACAAAATTCGCCTTACCACTTCGAGTATCAAACTGAACTGTTCGAATTCTAAATACCAACAGCTACATGTGTTCTTGGAGCTGATTCAGTAAGCAATATAAGGTCGGAACATCATAACTTGTTGAGGCTTCTTCAGTATTATATCGGCGTATCACTATTATCGACGCTATTCGGTTATGATACGAGTGCTTATTAATAGATTACATAAAAACAAGATAAATGATTCATATGAGCATGAGATACGCATATACACGGAAAATAATATGTTTTAGATATTTCTCTTTGAAAAACATATGCATTATGCAAGAAGTGCAAAATAAAAAACATATTTTTAGAATCCTCTAATCGCAAAACATATTTCTGTTTAAGTCCCATTGCTTTATCAGTTTTCTATATAAATATGCATTTGCATAAACATCCGCAGTCTACTCATCACTTAGTAAACTAATTCTTGAGCAAACTCAAGTCCACATTTGAAAAAGTTTCATAATTCTCCAGGGTGCTGTTATTTTTCCCCGCTAGATGTTGGCAAAAGTGTCATTTTTTACAATAGTTTTATAATATATTTAGAATAAAGCGAAACAGGTTGGTAAACCCGAATTCGATGTTAGTTATGAAACCTATCCAGAAATGTTGTGTAGAAACTTCAAGTTGTGAAGATGGATTGAAATCGTGTGAATCCTTAATGTGTGCTATCATTTTGTGACAAGATGGAGGCGTGTTTGAGCGTCCGAAGGCAGCAAGTAGGCGTTCGGCTGGGTTTCTACGGGGCGACGGGTGCTCGGATCGCTAAGGCTCGTGCATGTACGTCGATAGCCGATTACCAGAAGTCCGCTAATTGGAAAAAGGTGGCCGGATAATGTCTCGATCGGCCTTGCCAAGGACTTGCCAGGCCGTTCTCCGATTAAGCGGGCTGCCAGCACGCACACATCGGCCCGATCCTGCTCGAGCTCGCTGAAGCAGACACCGCGGAATCGGAATCGGAGCCGAGTGAAACTTCTTCGTGGTATACATGCACACATGCCGCGCGTACACACATATACGCACGACGAACGAGCGAGCAGTGTGACGTATCCTCAACCACATTCGTCCGTGGCTAGAGATAGGCGTTAAGTGTGACGCACACGTGGGACACACACGTAGCCCGGGCGTACGTGATCGTGTACAGGTGTCCTGGCAACGAGGGAACAGGTAGATGGGCATACACCTCTGGGTGGCATGGCATGGCCAGTGCGCACACGGATGTTACACGAACCTACGAGGAAACTTACTCGCGACGCCGTTACACGCCCGTGGGTACACCGTGACTGCCCTGCTCGTTACATAAATATGCGCGCCGCGTATTGCTTCCTTTTTTAACAATCCGTTTCGTAATTGTTTATCGCGGCGGCAGCGCCGACAGACAAGCCTACTCGATACCACGCGGCTGTCGTCCCGGAAAAGTTCTTGTTCGACTGGGAAGATACAGCGGGTGATCTTGTTGCCGTGCCTCGGGCCGGGCCGGGTCGGGTCGGGATCCTGAAAATTTGCAATATTCGGCTACCCGAAGCCTCAGAAGTTTGAGGATTCGAACAATAATTTTGTGTTTTAACTTCTCGCTTATTCGTTTCGGGTACTAATGCATTAATTTCTCTAAATTGTAAATCAAATTTCATATTGGGTCGTAACGCAAGAACACCGGAATACTTAACGCGTTAACTGTCATCGCTCACAGAGATTCTTACAAAATCAGAGTAATTTGATTAATGGGAGCGAAACTAGACATTATAAATGTATTATAGGGGATGTTGTTTTGGCCCTTTTGAATTCTAAAGATCGTAATAAAATTCAGTCTACCTGGATATGTCCCACTAAAACTGAATGACCTAAACCTGGTCAAAAATCACTGTCAGTCACGAAACATTCCTTTCGACCTAGAATATTTCCCTTCTATAGACTTTCTTTTTCATGTTGTACATACGAAAATGGTGCAATTTACTCGTACAATACTGAAGTGTTTAGTAATTTATAGAATACAAACAAATTTAATAATGTAAAGAATATTTTGAATAATGGTACAGCAATTTTTAGTGGCGCCCTACAGTCGCCATTCGGGTGCTAAGGGTTAATACAGGGTGTCCCACATAAATGGGAACACCTAAATATCTTTCGTATTTACAGTCCTATCAGAAAACTTCAGAGGACAAAGTGACACTATTGCAGGGGGGCAATATAATGGTGAAGAAACAAATTTTTTATGTCGTGTTTTTTAATGAAATTTCAGGGTCACCGATGTTTTTTTAAATGGAATAGTATATTTTTTACGATAGCACGATAGACAATAAAAAACTGAATTTAATGGATACCACCTTTTTGACCTTGAAATGACCTTGAGCAAGAACAATCATGTTGAAGCGGATGAAATGTGGAAGTTTAAAACTTACGTGTTTCAGCACAGATTGCACGTTGTTTACGTCGAGTTGACCATGCCCTGTATATCGGAATGAATAAGGCACTGACGATATGTATTATCAATTATTTTGAGATCTAAAACAAACTTTGTAGTAAATTCAAGTTTTTATTTCTCAATTTATTATATAATCTCCATCAGTATCAAGGACAGTTTGCCAACTTTCCTGCAAATTGTCAATCCCCCTCTTATACGAATATTCTTGTTGGTCTCAGATAATTGACGCGGTACCCATATTCCTTGCCTATACGCATTTCCCATTTCGCGTGGGTGCCTTTGTATAGTTGACCTTGTGGACTCAAGGCTTCTCGATAATTCTTGTATACTTAATTTTGGATCAGCCTCCACTAGAGATTTTAGGGTGTCATTATCGAATTCAACTGGTCGTCCACTTCGAGGCCTGTCAGAGAGATCATAATCACCGGCAGCAAACCTTCCGAACCAACGTTGACACTTGTTGACCTTCGATACATCTCCATAAACATCGCAAATTTTCTTTGTTGTTACATTAAATCCCGCACGAAAATGAAAAAGTATGCAACGACGAATATGATCCTCGGAGGGTACGGACGCCGCCATTTTATTACAGGGTTGCAAAAAGAAATTATACTTTTTAGAATATTTTGAACACAGGCGGCCGTTTTACCGAAAACTGTAAAAGGATACGTGTTTCAACGATCGGTACAGAACTGAAGGCAAAACAAATTCTTTGCAAATAATCGATTACTTATGGGTACCGCTAATACGTACGTCTGGCCC
Source organism: Halictus rubicundus (assembly GCF_050948215.1). Classification (NCBI taxonomy): domain Eukaryota; kingdom Metazoa; phylum Arthropoda; class Insecta; order Hymenoptera; family Halictidae; genus Halictus; species Halictus rubicundus. The sequence goes on from NC_135150.1 coordinate 28,123,634, forward strand.
AGAGCTATTTGAATTTGAATCATGTTGGGCTGCTGGGGTCGACGGGCGTCAGGTGTTTGGACAATCGAGGTCGTACTGTACTTCATTTACTCGGCCACGGTGACACACATCGAAATCAAAATGTCAACTTCGGCCCAGCGTAGGACTCCTTTCGGCGTGGCTGGGGACAGTGTGTCACCTCGAAGGGCCCTAAGGTGGAACAAGGTGGAACAAGGTGGAAGAACAGTTGTGTCGGTGATACGTCGACAGAATTCGAAGACTCGGTGGCGAATGGTCGCGCGAGGCTGCCTCGCGGTTCCCGGTTATTACGTTGAGGAAGTCACGCTGTCTTTGAGACCCCAAGGCCCCGAAAAAAATGAGGACATTCCGAGGAGCGTGGGGGCCCCCTGTACACCAAAACGAGGTTCCGGATTTGGTTATATAGAGGAGTGGAGGGGGAAATTTGGGCAACACCGAGGCGCGAGCCGCTCCGGAGCACCGGAGGAGTATACTAGCATCCCGATTCTCGAAAGTGTAACTAGGTAAAGGTCCGCTCCTCCGTCCTACCGTTTACCGATGAAAATGTGACCCAGTTGGGTTCAACACGGATCAGCGAGAGAGAGAGAGAGAGAGAGAGAGAGAGAGAGAGAGAGAGAAGAAAAGAAGGGATTATGCTAGCGCCCGATCCCTGGTATGCGGTGTTCCGCGGCTCGGATCGTAAAAATAACCCCGGCCCCCGGCTCGTTCTCGTAAAATCTTTTTATCAAGAACCGTCGACAAAAAGCGTCCTAAATTCCATAATAAAAGAAGGAGACGATTGGCCGAGCGTGGTTATTAATTACGATCTCGACGGCGAAGTGGAACGAGCGGCGTTACGAAACGGAAGTAACCGGCGGACATCGAACACACGAATTTGTTTTATGCGAGCAGTGCGTATTGCTGTGTTCGATCTTCTCTGAAAATGAAATTTATGATGCTCCATATTTTACGCCCTGAATTGTGCTGTACTTATTTCTCACCGACGTCTCTATCCTTGACGCTACAAGATTGTTGCAATGACAGAATACAGACGCAAACCAACGAGTAGGATAAGGGACTCAATTACTGCGGGGGTACCAATTACTATGCCCGTATTAATTACACTTACTTTTAGAGCATATTCAAAAATGAAAATTTTTCATTAAAATCAAATGGTATATATGATATATATCTCTACTTTTAATATTCGTTTGAAGCACATCAATTTTTAGGCATTTTTTCCAGCGGAACTATTAAACTTTTCGCAGTAGGATTTTGCACACATATATTTACGGATATTCGAAGCACATAAATTATTTCTTCCGAGCAGACACAATCGGGGACTGACATGAGTTATATATTTTTACGAAGATGATTGAAAGGAGAAAGAAGTTTCTTCGTGCGACTGGCACAGAAAGGTTTTATTTACAATGTCGGTATAAAAGGAAAAGAAATAGACACGAACCAAATATCTTCTGCACGGCTGTTTTTCCGAAGCAGAAGATACGAAATCATTACAAAGCGTAGCTGAAGGATGAAGGCAAGCATTAATTTTGAGGATGATAAGTTGCGGAACGTGTCGCGGAGAGGAGAGAGATTGTTTCCAGGTGGACTGCCATCAAAAACCAAGAGTGGGTCGCCTGGTTCGAGCCGGCCAGCGGAGGAGCGATGACAAACAGCCGACGATTTGATCGTGGATTTCCTCTTCCGTCCCGCGGCTTCCTGACTCGTTCTCGGCTCGTCTCGGGTCCGCGACGATGGCAAAAAGTCGAGCGGATCGGGCTCCTCTTTCTTCGCTGGCCACGGACCCAGGACCCAGCGTTGCTCTTCCAGTTTTGTCCTGTTTACCAAGTGGGCCAATCGAGATGGAGAGTAAAACGCGGGCGTATACGTAGACAAGGATTACACGCGTCCGCGCGCCGCGTCTCTCCCGGGCACAGTTACGCGGATACCAGCAATCTTCATGGACTCTTGTTTTTCACGCTAGTTTCGCGTGATCTCAATTTAATCCTTCTAGATCCGTGCCTTAACACTAGAGGTACCAGATGGGTCAAAATGACTCGTTCGTCGTTTCTCGGTTTCACGATCAAGATACCCGACCTAAACATCGCCACTTTTCTGGTAATTTCTTGAATATGCTCGTTTCGTTCCGACCGCGATCGGAGTCACGCGAAATCGCGACTTGGCTGCCGCGAGACTCGCAAGCGAACGGGAAACATCTACATTTGTAACGTTAGCGAATATTTTAGATTAGTTCGCTGTGCGCTGGGAAATTACAAATTGTTATTTCGAGGTGCTCGCAATTAGTCACAGTGCCAGATTCGTGCGATAAATATGAATCGTTTCATATCGGACTGGCTACATGTGAAACGTGCTTGTACAAATTCGTGCGTCACATTTTTATCTTCGATTTTACCAATAATAAATTAATAAAATAATTTTTGTAATTGAAACACTCCTTGCGGTGAAAATAATGCTCTAAATATTGTGCACCTGAAGGTAAAGAATATTATGATAAATATATGTCATTTACTATTTGAAAGTTACAATTTGGAGAGGTCCTTTTAAGCTTTAAAATACTACTGCACTATTTACAAATTGTTATTTGGAGGTACTTGCAATTAGTCACAGTGCGATAAATATGAATCATTTCATATCGGACTGGCTACATGTGAAACGTGCTTGTACAAATTCATACGTCACATTTTTATCTTCGATTTTACCAATAATAAAATTCTTTCTGTAATTGAAAAACTCCTTGCGGTAAAAATAATGCTCTAAATATTGTGCACCTGAAGGTAAAGAATATTATGATAAATACATACTATTTATCATTTGAATAAAATACAATTTGGAGAGTTCGTTTTAAGCTTTAAAATACTACTGCGCTATTTAGTTTGACCTCTTAACTTAACAATTATTTTGTAAAAGTGTGTATTATATTATAATACCCAAGTATTCTCGGAGTTTTAAGATTGCAGGTTAATTAGACAGCACAGGATTGTACACAATTACGTATTATATTTCGTTACATGCATTACACAAAATTATATGAGATCGAAGAGTCCTGGTCAAAGCCGAGAGGCGATACAATAAATAACATCAGCAACTCGACTATTTTCTGAAACTCCATATTTGAAATCTAACAAAGTCAAAAAGATTCTACGTTCAAAAGTAAACTTGACCGTGCAAATTTGTCTTGTTCTGCAATTAAATTTTGATCTGCAAATGCCGATAATTCTCGCAAATAGAGCTGAACAGGATTACAAACATAAATTATGTGAAAATCGCAAAGAAACAGGCACGAGGAAGCGGAACGCGCGCGGACATGTGCACGGAGACTTCAACGGCCGTATAAGACATGACTCCGCACGACACGTCAAGAACTGACTCATTTAACAAACATCTAACCCAAATTTCAGTTCAACAATCGCGACAGACAATTTAGACGAGTCCATTCTTCGCAACACAATAAGAAATTAGGGGATGGAATGGAAGAATGCGTGTTGATCTCTCGTCTGCGGTGATTTCAATGCTCGCATAAGACGCAATGATGCATACGAACGGACAGTAAAATGTTTTTCAAACTTCTATAGAATTGTCCGTTTTCTGCGAAGAGTTTCAGCTAGCGCAAAATGGAAGCTAAGATTATTTATTTGTAAAACTGTAAATCCGACCACCAAGAATAGAGCAAAATGAAGTACAAATAGGGGATGAACTATAAACGAGTTATAAATTGTATATTTGACACCCAGGTTGTATTTTTGGCCCGAATGAAAATGTTATTTTCTAGGAAACGATTTTTATCGATCGATGATTCTAATCGACACGTTAGAATCGCGGGGCGATCGGGATCCATTGCCGAGCGCATTTAGCATACAATTATCGGGCTCCCTTCGAGCAGAAGTTACTTTCAGCTTCATGGTGGCGCACAGGTACCGAATGAAAAATTCACGAGGCGGCAGATCGGGAACACGATCACGCCCGCAAGTAAATCTTCCAAGGACGACGTATACAGAAACGTCTGCGGCCTGGTGCGAGCCAGCAAGCAAGCAGGAGAGCGGTGTGTACGGGCATTAAGGCATAGCGACAACGGCAGAGTACCGGCGTATATAGCAGCATAGTATAACATAGGTAAGTATGTTTGTGGGTCAGTGGCACGAGAGCCTGCCCGCCGCCACCGCCCCTACCGCCCGTCGCTGCCACCAACAATAAGCCGGCACCATCGCCTGGCAAAATCGTACCTACATTATACAGATCGTGAAGCGCCATTGTTCTTGAACTTGCACGCTCACGCACCAAAGACCTACGCACCGCACGTGTCCTACCGGTTCATATCTTTTACACGTCCGCCACGGAGAAAACCGCGGCCGATCCTTGATAAGGAGAAATTGGGGCTGCTGTAAGTCGCTGCTGTGGACTTCTCTCTCTCTCTCTCTCTCTCTCCTTCTCTCTTTCTCGCTCTCTTTCTTACCTTCGCTCTTCCTCCTCATCGAGTTTGATCGATCGCCATATTGTAAGAATGACACACGCTACCGGTCACGAGGATTTCGACACTCGATACCATCTAATGACAGGCTAATGTGTCATAGAACAATTGTGGCCTCTACCGTGATTTAACACGTTGCTTTTCAGTTGATGCACCGCTTTGAATTTTGATACTGGAGGTTGTCCATCATTTTGATACTGGAGATCTGTTAAAAGGCTTTTCAACCTCTTTGACTGTGAACTTATCGCTGGACTGCGGATTTTGTGTTTATTCATGTTATATTTTATTTATTCTATTTTTTACTTTATTTTATTTTTTAATTCATCTAATTTATTTTATTTTATAATATATTAATTATATATATTCATTATAATATATTATATTAATATAATATTTATTTTATTTTATGTTATTTTATTTTACTTCATTTCATTTCATTTCATTTCATTTCATTTCATTTCATTTTATTTTATTTCATTTCATTGTATTTCATTTTATTTCATTTCATTTTATTTTATTTTATTTTGTTTTATTTAATTTCATTTCATTTCATTTTATTTTATTCTGTTTTATTTTGTTTTATTTTATTTTATCTTGTTTTGTTTTATTTTGATACTGGAAGTTGTCCATCATTTCGCTACTGGAAATCTCTTAAAAGGCATTTCATGTCATAATTCACGTTATATTTTATTTATTTTATCTTTCGCGAACAGATTCAGAGAATTCCAGAATGTCAGCATATTATTTTCTTGAACGTATCAGAATTATTAATGTGGGAAGTAAATGTTTACTTAGTTCCCGTATCTTGTAATTGACAAAAATCTGATTTCGCATAAACACCCGCAGTCTACTTATCACGGTCGAATGATTGTATTTTCTTTTTATTTTAGAATGATTGGAATTGGAAGGATTGAATGATTAGAATCAAATTCATTGTTCAAGATTACATGTTGTAATGAACTCATTCTGTGCAGTATGTTCAACTTTCATCATTGAAAGAGGAAACACATTTTCATTCAACTTAGACCTAGACAATTTTTATTTTAACACATTAACTATATCAGTCACATATGAGTGACTAGGTTTAGACATTCATGTTTATTGTGCCATATCCAGATAAACCGAATTTTATTAAGATCCTTAGAATTCAAAAGGGTCAAAATAGCAACCCCTATAATAAATGTAAAATGTCTAGTTTCATTAATTAACCTTTTGCCCTCGCATGGTGACTCTGAAGCACAAAGGAAATACAAAAAAATACAAAGAAATTACAAAAAAAATATTACAAAATATTTGTTACATTACAAAATTTCTATTCAATAGACTACTAAACATTTAAATATTCTATGTAGATATTATATGTGGATCAGTTTCGTATGAATAAAATGAAAATATTGTAAGACGGCAGAAAAATTTAGTTTTAGATTGAAAATATCGCCGAGTGCGAATTACTCCAATTTTGTAATAATCTCTGGTTATGAAATTTTGCACTTAACGCGTTAAAGATGCATAATGTTCTTATCGATCGAGTATGCCAACAGGGACAAGCGGGAAACAAGGGACACCCGTGTGGTAATCCCGATCGCTCTGTTTCTTCGAAGGCGTGAAACCGAGATGCGTGAGCAGCCGTCCCGGCAGCCGTTGCGCCAATCGATTTCGAGGAAAAAAGAATCGGTGATTCGAGAAGGCACGAATGAACGATCGTGACAAATCGGCCAGGTCGGTGCCCGATTCCTCGGTACCGTAGGCAAGTAGGTATCCTCGGGGTTCTCAGCGACCACGGTTGGACACGACGGTTTTTCCATGGCGCGGCGGCCGCGATTTTTGCTCGGATTTTACATAACGTTGTTCTGCCACACGTTGCGCCACCAACAACCGCCGCCGTAAAATATGCTCGGCCGTGTATATATCGACGTTACCCGCGCCGCCATTTATACAGCCGGACACACAAAAAAATCAGCGCAAATCTCGTCGAAGGCTGTTGTTAATCTGCCCGATCGCTATCTTCTTATGCCAGTTTCGCGTGTTGGACGCGTGCACGAGTGAAAGCACGCCACGGGAGCCACACGGTGCGATGGCGTTAAAACAACAATGGCGGAACGATTAAAACGCGCTTCCCCGAATCATCGAATTCACGCACGCCGTTTGGCCCTTTGCACGCTCACAGGCTGCTTAATTTGCTCTTCGAATCACAGCAATTAAAACAATATTCCGTAGCTGATATTTTGAATCTCTTGTTTTATTTTTAACAATTTTCCATAGCTAGTATTTTGAATGGCGGAACAATTAACGCGATTCTCCGAATCATCGAATTCACGCACGCCGTTTGGCCCTTTGCTTACAGTTTAGATTGCTCTTCGAATGACAGCGAATAGAACAATCTTCTATAGCTAATATTTTGAATCTCTTGTTTTATTTTTAACAATCTTCCATAGCTAATATTATGAATGGCGGAACAATTTACGCGGTTCCCCGAATAATCGAATTCACGGACGGCGTTTGGCCCTTTGCTTACAGTTTACATTGCTCTTCGAACGACAGCGAATAAAACAACCTTTGAATTTTGAATCTCTTGTTTTATTTTTAACAATCTTCCATAGCTAATATTTTGAGTCTCTTTAAAAATGCCTGAGTCGATTCGGTTTGTAGGAGCACTTTAGTGAAAGGAGTGTTCAAAAGTCCTTGTAAAATGCGAGGAGTCAATGCTGAACCTACCACGGTGAAATAATAGTAATAATGTAACTTAAATTATTATTGAAAATAAATACGTGAAATGATTGGACAAGTTTCGCTTGGTAGGTTTAGCGTGAATAATGCCCATTGACATTTTTCTGTTGCGAAAGGATCTTTATGATTTTATGGCAGGCTTAGGCGTTAATTTGTCGGAGAAAGAGCGAATCCTTTTGTCAAGCAATCGTTCGCGAAACGTATGATGGTTTCATAATAATTGGACTGTTGAGTGGCCGGCTCGCGGCACATTCGGCGAGTTCGTTGCACCGGCGCGGCGGCTGTCGTTGCAACATTTTATAATTACGCCGTGGCCACACCACCGTTACGTTCTGCGAGTCCTGCGCAAAAATGGACGATATCATTGGGGGACATTCGACACACCGCGCTGCCGGGAATTGGCCAATTGCCGTTCTACACAAACACGATCATTTTTCTCGGCACGAATCGAAGCGAAACGACGAGCAAGTCCTTCGGCCTGCGACGTCCGCGCAAGGACTCGTCAAGGACTCATCAAGGACGTTCTATACACTTCCTAAAAAAAGACAGTATATTTACTTATATCGCCGTTCTTTTACCGACTCTTTTAGTGTACCGTCTCACAGTTTTCGGTATTGCGACATAGTTATTAAGATTAAAAAATTGCAAGGCCCCAAAATTAAATTTAATTCTCCTTTTTGATAAGCCGACAATCGACGCGATTGAATTCTTTCAATGACTTCACAGTTTTGTATTTTTCCTATTGAGTTTGTTATAAACGCACAAAATCGGTCTGCTTATTAACTTTAAAAATTTCGTCAAGAACTCATAAAGGAAATTTTATACTATTCCTAGAAAAAAAAGTAAAATTTGCTTATATCGCCATTTTTGGCCTTCGCCTGTCGTTTTAACGCGATATCGACACAGTTTTCGGTATTAGGACATCGTTATCAAGGAATTCTCGGGCCCGAATCATTAACCTATTAACATAACGATTTTTCAAACCTCGATGCTCGCATGAGCATAAATAGGAGCGGATAAAAACGGCTTGACTCATTTCGCGCGGCAAGAAACGCCAATAAATTGCGGCGCGGACCAACACATGCATTCTATTGAGTTCAAGAATCTGTAGCGAAATGAATGCTACCCGGGGAACTATTAACCGCTTCGAAGTGATCAATATTACGAAGCAACTATGATTATTAAACCAGCCACTAATCACTGTTATTGAACGGTTAATACAACGTTAGCCTGTTAACCCGGAAACGCGAGTTACAGGATAGCCCGTGCGGCAAACGATAATCCGCTAAATTTTTCTGATCTGTTTTACAGCGTAGCAATTATAGCGAATTCCTTAGGGTCGTTCGTGCTCGTTAGAATTGTGCCTGTGTTTGTCCTCGGATCATCCGGTCGAAGGATTATCGCAATTTCTACGTTTATTTCTACAAAGCATCGACTCCCAATAAGTCACAATTTTATGCTTCGCGTAAATTGTAATTTCATGCACATCGTTATTTAAAATTACATAACCTAGCATTTGGAGAGTGCATAACTTTTGTGCGACAAAATTGCTTTTCTTATTTCGCAAGTGGACACGTTGCGTTTAATAGAATGTTACAAGTAGTCTGTTGCTATGAATAATTAGTGAACGCGTTAACACGTTACTGACAATAGATTTTAAACTTTATGAATCATAGCCGAGAATTTCTCAAGAAATTATTCAACAGCTGGTCTTTTTCATGGGCCAAAAAAACCACCCTTAGGAACGTTCTTCGGAATTGTGCTTCGAAGGAAAATATTTAATCCTGAAATTACATAAAAATTAACTTTTCCTTTTAATAATTCTATATAACACTTTTAATTTGCCTTTTAATGCCATCAGGATTTTGTGTTTCATTTTTATCGCGACGCTAGTCAAATTTTCTGCAAACCGATTTTGCAAATACGAAATTTCTCAAAGTTTTTTTAAACATTTGGATCTCAAAATACGTGCTTAAAGGTATATGCAATCGCCATAACTAGACTGTAGAACTTCATGCATTTATAGCTTCCGAAAAATTTCAAAAAATGCTGGAATATAAAATTCCACAGAATATAGCGTGATTTTTATATATTTCAGAAGTACAAAAACTACTGCCACTGAAAATGAGATTTCACATGATTGCACTTTCTTAAAATTCGCCTGCAAAAATTGAAAATTGCATAAACATCCGCAGTCTAGTCATAACTTTGTGATTTCAGTGAATTTCAGTATAAACTTTTGGGGAAGCATATGTGAGGTTCTATGCTTTTCAAAAATACAATTTAAAAAATCGATTTTCGGCCGCCTAAGGGTTAAAAACAACCCCTAGTTGGTGTATTTTGCGAAACGGTGTCCTTCCGTCAGCAGAATCGCGAAGTCAGCCTGGAAAGGAAAGAAATACGTGCAGGAATACATTGGAGAGCCTTTTCTTTTCCCCGTTTCCATAATCGAACCTCCACTAATGCGCGGCCAGCGGATTTAGGTCGAGGAAGTCACGAGTGGTGCGAGTTTGACACAATTTCCTCCGTCCGTCCGTCGAATGTCAAGGTGTAGGTCCCGCCATTGGGGCTCGTACACCGTGTGCGTGCCTATTCGTCGGCTTCAAATGCCCGAAATTCTGAGCACGACCGTTAGGCTAACGTTTAACTGTATAATCGTGGCGCAACCTGTACGAAAAACCTCTCTCCTTCCCTTGCCCTCTCGCGTCTCGCCCTTTCTCTGCCGTTCCGTGAATTCGTGCGCGCAGGATTGCCCGACTGGCCAAGCCTAATCGCCCCAGTGTTCTCCTTAACGAGGAGATTAGGACAACGAAGCCTACGGCACCCGAACGCGATCACACTTCAATTCAGAAAATGATTCCTCGATCCTACATTTCACTGGGCGTCCAGTGTCGTGAACGAACGTAATTGAAAATTAAAGTAATTTCATTTTAGTACTAATTAAATGATTAAATTGTTAAATTGCACTCGAAGCTATTTTAACTCCAAAACTATATATATATTTTTCATGTTATACGTACGAAAATGTTGCAATTCACTCCTACATACTGGAATGTTTAGTAATTTATTAATTAGAAACAAATTTAATGATTTAAAAAATATTTTGAATAACGATACAGCAATTCTGCTGCCTTACAGTCGCCATTCGAGGGCTAGGGGTTAAAAGTAATTAAATTAATTTTAGTAGTAATTAAATTTGTAGAAATTTATAATCTACACGTGAAGTAATATTAATCTTATTTTTAACGCTATGGAACTTAGAGTGTATTAGTGTATAAGATTATATCTGGATTAAATATTCCTAAAGTGTATATTTTATTGTGCTAAAGCTTTAGTCCAGTTGTTGCTATAGTATTCTAGCTGGACAGATTTTCCATATTCACCACGTTTGAACCGCAGTACAACAAAGACGTACATTTCATAATTAAAAAACGGAGGGGGTACAGTCCTGTCGGAACGAGCCTTTTGCAACCACGATCGACGGGAAAAACAATTAGAAGTAATCCGTGACGTTCGAAATGGAGCAGTTTTGACAGATCGAGTGATCGATGCACGGGAGATAGTAACGATGTCACGATTTCGCACGATCTCCTTTTTTTTCTTCTTCTTCTTTCGTTTTAGACTGGCCGAAGAAAAAGAGTGCGTGGCCAGTGGTGTGTGTCGAAGCATAACACGCTACAGGCCCTCGGTGGCATTACTACTTCGTCATGCTCGGTTATTTTTCCGAAACCTTATTCCTATACACGAGCGAGTCGGTTTCGTGGCGAGGAAGGCCCGTCGACCGTAGAAAAATTAACGACGGCTTATCCGCGTAATTAATTAACGTACCGAATAAATTCATACAACGAATGTTATCCAATCACCTTCTAGAAAAATGCCAGACCGAGGCGCGCTCGGTAAATCGAGAAACGGCAAAACAACTGGCGGAACGTTTTCCTGTAAAACAACGGTGGCCACCACCACGCCGAGATTGAATTAACACGTTCACTTCCAACCTTTTTCGGAGACTCGCAATGCCGTTCAAACGTTTCGGCGCACTATCATCGGTTTTATTAATCCTCTTGCGCTACGATTTACTTTGCGATTACACCGATTAAAACTGCTTCGACGTCCATCATTTTTCAGAGGAAAAAGTAAATTTATACTGTTGAAATCGGATCGAATGCTAGAACTATAAATATAAATTATATTTATATAAATACATGTATACTTACATTTAAAGATAAATATAGGTATATTTACATTTAGAGATAAATATAGGTATATTTACATTTAAAGATAAATATAGATATATTTACATTTAAAGATAAATATAGGTATATTTACATTTAAAGATAAATATAGATATATTTACATTTAAAGATAAATATAGGTATATTTACATTTAAAGATAAATATAGTATAGAGCTGGAAATATTTTTAAACCTTCGATCCCAATGCAAAAGTTTCTTCGTCAATTCTAAGACACGGGAGCCGAATACAAATTTCTTCAAAAATTGTATAGAGTTCAAAACTGTATATCGTCATCCTTAAATTGTTTTTATTCCATAAATTTTCTTCTAAGAGTGTTTAAAATCGTCAGTCTAGTGATTAGATTACCATGAAACTTTTAGACTCACAAGTCAAAATTCTTCGAACTGAAATTAACAATTACAAGTTAAAGTAACTTTGTGCGTTGCTTGTTATTAGCCTGCAGATTTTTACGCGACAAGAAAAATTGTCTGCAGCAATCGCAGCACACAGGAGTTAAATAAAAATTGATTTTCTTTGTTAACAGGGTTTATAGTTTGAAAAGAGTCGACAATATTATGCATCGAACGACCTACAATGGCTGCGAAAAATTGTGGATCGATGTACAATTGTGTTCGCTAGATTTCTCGCAAAATAAAAATTATCTGCATGAATTGCAACAAACAGGGGTTGAATAAAAATTGATTTTCTTTGTTAACAGGGTTTATAGCTTGAAAAGAGTCGACAATATTATGCATCGAAGAGCGAACAAGGGTTGCGAAAAATTGTGGATCAATGTACAATTCTGCTCGCTAGATTTCTCGCAAAATAAAAATTGCCTGCATCAATTACAACAAAAAGGAGTTAAATAAAAATTAATTTTCTTTCTTAGCAGGGTTTATAGCTTGAAAAGAGTCGACAATATTATGCATCGAAGAGCGAACAAGGGTTGCGAAAAATTGTGGATCAATGTACAATTCTGCTCGCTAGATTTCTCGCAAAATGAAAATTGCCTACATCAATTGCAACAAACAGAAATAGAAATTGTTCCCCGAGTAATTTCGAAGAGTAGCAACGTCTTTAAATTCTTTAAATATTTTCAGTGCTTTGCACACGACCTACACATTTCTATCATAAACGCGGTTGTACTTCATTAGAGGTGCATAGAATGCGAGATCCGGCAGTTTCCAGGGCTCGGTCAGATTAGATCACGGAAGCATCCCTTTCCCAATTCTGGTAGATACTCCGGGACCGACAGTCGGACAATATTTCAGTCGAACTCGTTCCGCCGTTCGCGGAACAAAAGGCGACGCGGACGCGGAAGCGACGCGGTGAAAAATTGCGGTGAACAAGAGGGTTGAAACCGTTGAAAGAGCATCTTCGCTCCTCTTTCCGACTTCCTGGTTCGCCCGAGAAATACCCCCCGTCGGTCCAACAAAATGCACGGTCCGTCCTCCGGCCACAAAACGACGAAATTGTCCGTCAATAGCGTGCGCTGTAAACAACATTGTCCACTGACCAGGTAAACGGACTACCGTGCCCTCGAATTTCGCAACCGAGTCCGACTTAAAGGTGGAAACGCTTGCCGCAATTTCGTCTTTGGAATTCGACGCATGCCCGAGGTAGCTGAAGCGTCGCCGAGGCGATTGTGTTATTTTTATTATTGTTCTTAAATTTTCTGCTTCAACTGCTTTAACAATTTTTTTCCAACTAATCGCAATATTTGAAGTGGGACTGTTTTATCTTTAAAAAAATTTCGCTTTCAGTCGGGATAAGTCGGCAGAGGGTTGTGAAAGAAAAAAGATGGAGGCACGTTTCTCGGTGTTAACCCTTTGCACTCGAAGGTATTTTAACTCCAAAACGAAACATTTCTTCTGACTTAGAATCTTTCCCTTGTATATATATTTTTTTGTGTTATACACATAAAAATAGTGCATTTTACTCGTACAATACTGAAGTGTTTAGTAATTTATTACATACAAACAAATTTAATAGTGTACAAAATATGTTGAATACAGCAATTTTTAGTGGCGCCTTACAGTCGCCATTCGAGTGCTAAGGGTTAATGGAGAAAAAATCGTTGAAGGATACGCTATCGTTTAGCAGCAGGCTCTTCGATATCCTGCGGCTGTAGTGGCAACGATGCCAGTGTTCGTCACAGTTCTTAGACCGGCTTAACCGGCTCAACTCTACGATTCGCCTAGACAGAGAAGCGAATCCTCTTCACTTTTACCGCGAAACACACAGAAAAGCGCGAGCTGCTCGAACCGTTTTCCTGTGTGCATCTACGAGGTCCCCGGGATCCGTGTGCGTGAGCTCATAACACAGCGACGACAGCCTCGCTTGTAGATCGTAGACGTTGGAAGACGCGCACACACTGGCCAGACATTGAATTATGGATCCGAAAGGAGAAATTGTGAATTAACATCGAAATTCTCTGAATTTGCAAACAAACCGCCGCGCCGCGCCGCGTCGTTCGCTCCCAATTATAAATCATTCTTGCGTGTTCATTTAGAACACTGAGAGATCGAATAACAATTAGCTTTTAATGTTATTTTATGTTTTATGGATGTTACCCCTTTGTTCTCGATCTGCGCAGCGGCTCAATGGCAGAAGGAATATTCCTTTCTTGCATACGGCCGGTAATGAAAGTTATTGTCTCGGTTCTTGTTAACAGAATTTATTATGTGCACATTGAATACGCGAGAAAATATATCTCTGAAATATTCGTGCAAATATTTTGTTAAATATAAGAAGAATTTAATTATTAAAAAATAATTCAATCGAAACGATACGTTTTGTTACTGGGGGTGGATTTCTATATTTAGAGATGCAGCAAGCGGAAGTACGTACTATGCAAATATTTTATTAACCATTTCGGAGTGTTAGGTGTACTGAATTGTTCATTAGGTCATAAAAAAGAAATTCTCAAGTAAATAAAGTGGAAAATATAAAAATGTTTTATTACTGGGGGTGGGTTTCTATACTAAAAAAATCCGTACTATTACTATTTTATTAACTATTTCAGAGTCTTAAGTGTACTAAATTGTTTGTTAAGTCATAAAAAAAGTTCTCAATAAAGTGGAAGATATAAAAAATGTTTTATTACTGGGGGTGGGTTTCTATGAAAATTGCAGCGGGTCGTATTTGAAGCTACTGTGCAAACATCTTGTTAATTATTTTAGAGTATACAGTATATTAAGTATTTTATTGAATTGGTAAAAGAAATTCTGAAATGAATGAAGTGAAGGAATCACGTAAAAATTCTTTTAATTTGAGCAATTTGTTTTATTGCCGGGGGGTGGATTTATATAAAAGAATTGCAGCAGGTGCAAATACTTGTCGTAAGTTGCGTCAATAGATTGGCTGAAACGTCCGATACCGTACTTATCATCCTAATTCTACACCTTGGTTCGTTGTTTTGCTTTCTCTTTCGGGAGTGGCATGCTCTAGTTAGCCTGGCCACGAAACCGTCCATCCGTCGGTATGGTACGTCCTCCGCTTCTTATTTCTTTATTTCCATTTTGAAAGAACAAGTACTTTTAAAAATACTGAAACAAATATCCGTGGAAACTTTTCTGCGAGAGAATCAAAAAATTTGCGAGTTTTAAATTGTTTTCATCGATTTCTGCATTTAGTTTTTACAGATATATTGTTGGAACTCTTTTTAAAATTATTTTCAAGATATCGATTTTAACTTCTAGCGTTAAATATATTTTCAACAAATACCGTATAAATTGTCTCATAGTATACATGAACAATTTTTATTTCATATTATGTTGCATTAACTGCATTTATTGTAAATTTACAAAGTTCATGGTTTCGTAATAGTCACTGTGTATGACTTCAAATGCACGATCGGATGATACGTGAAAAAACTAATTTGACTGTCAATACAAACTATTATTGCTGGAACGCATAAATGAGATTTATAAAATAATCATGTTCGCTTATCATGAGCGAATACTACAATAACGGACAAATTGTTGCCAAATATTAAATCTAAATAATAAACATTTCTTACTTTATTTCAATTTTCTTTCTAATATTAAGTTCTAGGAAACTATTTAGTTAAAATTTTCACCAAAAGCTTTTTTCTCATAACTGAAAATTGGGTGGGAGATCGAGGAAATAATGAAAAAGAACACAACGGTGATCCCATCAACAGTAAATATATATTGTACAATTACTTCTTGCGTGTGTATACGAGATTATGTAAACAGTTAAACAATACATAAAATATAGTAGAGTTTGTATGCTTAAAATATTCTTATAATTTATACATTTCCAAAATATTTTACTATTCATCTATCTTTCGAAGAAAAATTAGTTTCCTCCACGTAATATGAACACTTTCGGTAAGTATTTTCATATAAGTAACAATATGAAATATTTTCTTACACATCGCACGTTATTCAAAATAAATACGCACCAAGTATATTGGCTATAAATATAAATATATCTGACACTATTATAGCGGTCTGTTTTTATGTGCAAGCAGGTTTGTAATGTTAGTCTTAATAAAGAAAAGACTAAGAGAAAGAAAATCCATTACTTTCACTCTCAGGTACATAATGTGGTCTTTTATCTAACGAGTATCTAACCCGCAGTAATTATACGTTAAAACATTGTTCAAGGCCTCGCCGAATTCGATTTGTTCAGTCTCAATGAACAACGTTTCGAGATTATTGATCAAGACGAGACGCATCGCTGGAATAGTTTGTATATTCTAAGAATAATATTTTTTAATCTCAGCGAGCAATGGCGTCTCTGTCAATTCGTTTATTTCTACGAATCGTTTGTTCCCTCTGCTGAAGTAATAAATGTCGCCAGTGTAGATGTCAAACCATAGAGCGTGGATATGCAAATCATGTCTTTCCAGTCGTTTCTTTAAAAATCCGTAGGAAGCCACGTTTTGCAGTTGTTGAAGAGTATTCACCTGAAACGAGAAACATTTCCACGTTTAAAATTAATTAAGTTATACAGAGATACATCACTATTCTCTTATATAAACAATATGTGAACAAATAAATTGTATATGTATTTGAGACTAACTTGAGACAATTTATCTTCTATACTAAATTTATCTTCTGGGTCAATGTAGGCTACGAACTTCCTCAGTGGTGTCTCAGCTTGAAAAACAATTGGTTGGTGGAAGCCAGAGACTTCAAGCTGCTGAAATTTTGCTAAACTGCTGCTTGCATGTGCACACAGCCATGCTCTTAGCGGTGATATTCTCCTGTTCACCTAAAAAACAACATAGAAATGCTTAAAGTCAGTCAACACTATTATTTATATACTATTGACGCAACTAGCAGAAACAGAGTATGGAATTTTTTCTCAACATTTTACTAATATCTCGTAAGTATTGCTTTAAACTCTTGGAATTTTATTTTCTCAGGCATAGTGACTCCATAGGGTGGAAGAAAGAGTTGCATTTCTTCAAGAACTGAGAGATATACAAGACTACTGTTTCTGGTGACTACTAGAAATCAAAGAATTGGATTTATCAGTAAATACTAATCTAAAATACACAAGTCTCATTAATTGTTTAAGTTGCGGGGATGTACAAAAGAATAATGTGATAAGGTAATTGGAGGATACTGCTACATAAGGTAGTATGGAGGGGACGGTAACCTTGAGTGACCTTGAATGATTATTTTGTTCCTGGGAAGATCAATGTGAGTCCAAACCTTTCTGTAAGACAACACTGTAAAAATGAAATATTAGAATTACAGTGAGTAAAATATAGGCTTAATTTTTACTGAACAATTAGCTCCTGGGAACCAACACTACATTTTCTTCCAGTGTAAAGTCAATTTTTGTGTGGGATGCTAATACTGGAGACCTTATTCTAGTTTTTAATTTAATTGTCAAACGAATCTCACCTTGGAGGCAAATTCCTCGTCCCGCAAGGCATTCAATAGATTCATAGCTTTGCAATCACTGTGTCCACAAACAATAACGTGCCTTATGTTGTTTACCACACAGCCAAGCTCTAAAGCCGCGGGCTCGCACATCGTCAGCTCGTCCGCGAAATGCTGAGAGTGAGGAACAACGTTGCCGGCATTTCGAACTGAAAAAGAAAAATTCATTGTTATACTGTTTACATATTCAGAAATCGCGGTTAAGCTATCCGCGATTACCTACTCGGTAGCTTATTCTACAGGGTGTCTCATTACTATTTCACGGATCGTTTTTTCGAAAACTAATGAACAACAACAAAATTCCACTTTTACTTCCTATACATTTCTTAACAATTTCATTCTAAAAAATAGTATTTAAATTTGAAAGAATTTAATATATGTAATCGTTTTCAATAATTTTCTATAATCGAATTGTAAAAATTTAATGATTAATTAATAAAACATTTTGTGAGACATCCTGTGCATCGCAACATGTAAAATTGCGTTATCGTAAAGTTCGATTACTCGGTTAGTAAAATTTGTTATAATTTAATTGAAAAAGTTATGTTTAGGAGTCTGCAATATCGATGCTCGTTACAATGATACTGAAATGTATCGCAATACAAAAATGATAAAGTAGTCTTCACGTTCGAACAAATGATATTTCAGTGAAATGTCGTACCGACAAACATGTCTCCAACGTTCGTTTCCGTAAATCTAGTTGGGATCATCCGGGAGTCCATGCAGGTAAAGAATACTGCTTTTGGCTGTGATAAGAGCAACGACAGAAGTCAATTACGGCAGTAGTTATAATTAACATCGCACGAGTCATATTATGGATTCAAATATTTTTCTTTCATTGTACCTTATTGATGTTTGCATTTAAAATTTCATTCCAAATAATTAAAAAAAAATTAATCAAATGAATAAATAAACAATATATTATCAACGTATCATTAAATTAAAAAAAAATAATAAAATTACATAAATCCATACAGATAATTCTCGAAATTAGAATGCCCATAACCACTGACTACCTACGTAGACAATAGAATGTTTTAGATCTGAAAAATAATTTATTCATTCAAAAAAATAAAATAAATAATAATGCAAACTCAACTTATTATTAATGTATACATTGTAGTTATTCATTCATTCATTGATGTTAGATAATGTTATTCTATACAAGTGATAAAGTACACGTGTATGAACGTTTTGTTTCTCTTATCAGTAATTCTGTGGTCAAGGTCGTATCATGAGTTCACAGTCAAAAGAGACATGCTTCTCTTTTTAAAATGCTACAAATATGAAAAGTGTATAATTTCTAATAAATTCCAAAATATAATACAAATTATATTTTTCATTGGACTTTGTAAAGATAACAATTCAAGATTGTGTTTTACACATAGTAAAGAAAATTAGCATACAAAAAAATTAACATGTCCATGCACTATCATGAGAAATTTTAACAAAACAATTTTGACACACCTCAGGATGGTCTCGAACTTGTTGAAATTGTTTCACCATTCCGTCTCTGTGACATTTCCTGTATTTCATGATTCCTTTGATTATTCTATCCATTATTACGTTTAGAGGCACTACTGGACTCTGTCAACACTAAAAGTGATGACAACACATATATGCGCCATTACCAATCGAACGGCGGAAAATTCAAATGCTCTAGAGGAATAGTACACAAAACTAGTTTATTACCCAACAAGAACACACTAGATTTTGTTTTCTTTAGATTTTGTTTTATTGTTTCATTGACGAATGCATTTTTACATTTTTTATTTGTACATATATAAAATACAGCTTAAGTATACATGTTTAAGCACAAGATCTTACTATAACACTTTTATCGTTATAAATCCATACGAATTAAACTTTTATTTCCTCATAATAATAATAATAGTAATAATAATTTTCACTATAATTTACATAAATCCAGAGAGAAATGGCAATAGATTAATATTCATTGTAATTGAATATGATCCTTACAATTAGTATATTATTGTATTAAGTGAATAACGTAAGAAAATATACATCTTTGAGACAGGCCAGAATAATTGCTGTACAAAAATGAAACATACAACATGGAACCAGGAAAATTGCTCACCCAGGGAACCATGAATGATCTAAGAGCCAAGATCGAGAGCATTCTTCCGAAACAGAAGAATATAAAAGATTCATACCACTATGTTCTGAAGAACGTAAAATTTTGAGTTCTTGGATGACTCGCATTTTACGTCTACCGTTTAATGCACATAATTTCTTGGTACCTTCATGTAATTATCGCCACAAATTTCATATCGACTTTTGTCGATATGAGTTGTATAGATACTTGTACTACAAATTTTATTAAAATCGATTGCTGTTGTTATTGGAAGCTGAGAAGAAGTCTCTTGGAAAGAATGCGGGAAAGGCACGCCCCGAATCACACGTGTTTTCGGCTCTAGCGAAATATTGCCTAAGCGGTCACACATACTACATAGCGTGTGCCGTCAAAGCCTAAACAGTGGAACTACGGAAGCATCGATGGTAGAAATATGCGTGCTGAGCGAAAGATTCTCCTTGCCCTTGTACCGTTTCCGGAGACTTCTTTTCAGCTCCTAATAATGCCTACGTTCACATCAGTAGTTGCATGCTAAAGGTAATAAATCATTAGCAAACTTATTGATATATCTTGGTAGATAAATAAGAAAGTCTTGTACAATCGTACTCTCATCTTGGTGACTTGAATTCACAGTCACTCTTAGATTCAACAACGCTTACCAGTTTGGACCCGGGTGACAACGCGCCTGGGCCGAATTGATTTCTATCTACTCAAAGCGGAGCTTTGACTAGCACGTTCTAACTTTTCAAAATGTTTTCGAGCATTGCGGATATTAATTAGCGTTGCCGCCGATGCTAAAATAGCAAATAATTGTTTTAATTACTCATCGAATTAAAAATACCACAATATATAAATTATAAATGCTTACGAATTGCGGGGTCCGACATAATAACCATTACGTATGTATTCGACGTAAATACATCGATAAATGCTGCGAAATTAGTATTTCTAACTTCCATACTTTGAAATTGTGCTGCCAATTTGCTGAAAATATTATTTTGTAAGGATATTAATATATTAACATTCTTGTAACAAGTATTACCCTGTAATATGTCTTGGAAAACTCACCTACAACTTAACTTAAACTGTTTTATTATATTCGAAACCTTCTCAAATCTATGGACATCTCTATGATGTTGCCTCTGACAGTAACTGATTACCAAAAATGTTGCTCTTTCGAACAATAGAACTTCGTCAGCATCAATTATATTTGTAAATTGTTTCAAACTTTGTTCCAGTTCTTTCACATTGGGTATCAACATATAGACAATAGAAGACCATGCCCTAAATATAATTAATTAGATGAGATGCTAAAATACTACAATCTAGAAGTGTACAGTGATAAAGATGTACCTATATAAAGTTTCATCCCATATGCTAGTTCTAAAACAAGTACATTCAAGGGGTAAACTAAGCCTTTTTAAGTCCTCTTCTCTCTCTCTGAACATCACATCACGCTGGTCTTCTTGAAGCAGATCCATTTTATGCACTAAACAGAATATTTTTGCTTCCGGGCTGTTTTGCAATATTGCTTCTAAACAACTTTGATAATAATGCATATCTTTATCCAGTTCTCTCGACTCAACATCGAAAACATAGATTAAAACTTCAACGTTCCTAAATATGTTATCACGTTGTGATGCAAAATAATTTTCCATAAATGCTTCCTGGCCACCACAGTCCCAAAGGTTTAGCACCAAATTGCCAAGAAATCGTACATGACTATGCTCTACATCGACTGCAACAAACATGAATAACATGAGTACATCCAAAGTAGGAGAATTAGTTTAACAAGATACGATAGGCTGCTTTCACTCACTTGTTGCTCCAAGACGGCGTGTATCACGGGCAATGTAATTTGCAAAAATAATACTTCGCATACTGGTCTTCCCAGAGCCACTTTTACCCATTAAAAGAACCTAGGAAAATACAAATAAATATTTATTACATAAACACAATGTATTTGTTATGATAAAAGTATGACACTTTAATTACTGCAATAGAAGGTTGGAAGAACTATGCACATACCTTCTTCTTCATCTTGACTTGGTAATGTTGAAACTTTGAACTTATAAAAAATTTATTCGCGCAGTCGTTGTTTTGCTACAATCGTTTGATCAATTCTGATCGGCCTGTAACAAATCATTGAATAGCATATAAAACCGTCGTACAATTAAACAACTTCCAGCTTTTTTTATAATCTCATGTCGAGGTTATTCTAAACTCTCTCATGAATCACCAATGTAGGTGTTACTTTGTGACATGTACATAATTGAAGCACAACAGTCTTTCCGTTCCGTAATAACAGTGGAAAATGCGATTAAAAAATTGTTAATCGTACAAAAAACATTGATCGACTTAAGCGCGGGTGTTGATTACTCTGATAGTAAACAGACATACGATATGAAAATTACGATTTACCCTCTCCGTTTACAATGTAAATGTAGGCTGCTAATAACTAACTTCAAGCGTGTTGTTACTGCAGCGCTATGAAAAGATAAGATAAAGAAAAACAATGCTGAGCATTGTCGCGCAGAGGGCACATTTCCCCAACGCGACAAGAATTTCTGTCCATTCCTCTCATTGGGGGAGTACAAATATTCTTTGAAGTCAATTTGATCATCTATCTGTAGCATGTGAACACAAGTGTAAAGAATTTTCTTTCGAAACAAAATCCACTACTCTGAATTATCTATCGAACGTATGAATGTTTCGATATATTCACCTGGAATGACTAGAAGAAAGATTACGTGGGAATGACTAGAATTACGCGAATCTTACAAAACGATAAGATAGGTATTTAAAGAATTAATGAAAGAAAGTTTTCTTTTATCCATAGTACATGGTGACCACAAGATAATGCTTTACAAAAGAACCTTTATTTAAATAGCACGGACCAATCAGAGCGCGGCTACAGTTAACTGTGGCGTTGTTATTGCCCCAACTGGTTTCCATCCGCTGCAGCCAGATCTGTGTGCAGAGACTTATACAACTTATACCGAAATGTAAACTTTTTATTGTACCTTCATCATTTTTATACAAACCAAAATATCGGTATGACGCCATACCATTAAAATTTTTGATGACATACAAAAATCGAAGAAATTACTGATATAATACTGATATTTTACATTTTGATATAAGTTCGTTGCTTTGTGGCTAGGAGTTATAAACAACAAAAAGAACATCACTTTCTCGCTAGTATTCGCACAGAGAGTTAGAAGAATCTGTATCATTTTTTAGTTTCTATCATCAGGTGTCTAAAGCAAGGATCTGCTAGAAAATCGTTACTAATGACTCAATTAGCAGATACCGGAACGTTTCGAACGACATCGACGCCAAAGGTGAAGTGCATCCGCCATCTTACGTTACTCTTATATCATATAGTTTTGCTATAGAAAGCGAAGTGTTTTTTAAGATAGTTAAAATGCCTACGTGTCCCGTAAAAAATTGCTACGCGAAACGCTTGAAAAGTGTTTAAAATAATTCACGTCTCAACAATAAGACTTGCTAAACGTAAGAACAAATGTATTGAAAGGTTTTTAATAAAGAAAATATCTAACATCTCTTTCTTTTAAACCTACATTGTCCTATTTCATTTCGAGTTAGCGATAGGATTTTATTGATTTTTTCATAGGCTCTCGTGTTTCTTTTTAAACCAAAGTGCCCCTATGACAAAGTACCATCCTCTACCTTTTGAGTCCTCACACGTTAAGAATCGAATTATAGTCATCAATGCTGTTGCCGAATCAGGGACCAAGACAGAGTTGGTTACCCTGTAGTATGCTAGATAATAGTAATAAGTAGAATAGATACAAAAACAGGGTAACAGGGAAAGCTTTAAGATAAGTTTTATATCTGCTAGCAATACTGTCTCATTTAAATCTCCCGCTGTGAAAGAGCAACCTAAGATGGCCGATGTTCCTCCCCCTTCAACCGCACTCTGCCACTCATTGAAGTATGTCTGATTAGTGATGGGCATTATCGACTAAATTCAACTATCGACTAATAACTATTTAGTTACTACATACTATCGAATATTTAGTCGATAGTTTTTAGTCGACTGAAATTTCGTTTTAGTGGTTACGTCTAGATTGCGGGCTATAGTCTATGCCTACGTATATCACATATATAGTTTATATCGCATAAATAGCAGTAAGATTTTAACATCTAATATGAATTAAAGTATTGAAATATCTATTACATATTCCATTACTTGCATATTTGCACGTCCTGTCATAATCATGTATTTCTAACCTTTTCGTTTCATCGTGCGACACTGACATTTGAAATTTCAAGATGGCGACATGTAAAACAGTCGACTGAAAATAGTAACCCAACCACTACTAAAAATTCAGTCGATAGTTTAAAAAATCAGTCGACTGAGAATAGTAGTTGGCTACTATCGATTCAGTCGATAGTTTTTAGTCGATGGTGCCCGTCACTACTGTCTCATTTCAATCTCCCGCTGTGAAAGAGCAACCTAAGATGGCCGATGGTCCTCCCCCTTCAACCGCACTCTGCCTCTCATCCAAGTACGTCTGATCCTTATATTTCCTAAGTTCGTGGTCGTGACTAACCCGGCAATGGCAGAGAGAGGGTAACTGTATTCCCCTCAATTCGAGTCAATTCCCCTAATCTAGCGACACTGGTCCGAATCGCAATGAAGTATGCGGAATTTTCGTTCTCGACATGTTGGCTGACCTGTAATTGATTCGGATGCAGTATTACCACCGCTCGAACCTATATTATTCTAAAATTTTTTTTAAAATCATGTATCCACGCACACACAGAGCGAGAGAGAAAGAGAGAGACGGTCGGCCGTGTGTCCAGTACGGTAACAATCGGTGTGGGTGAACATATAAATGCGTGTGCACGCACTAATGATTAGACCTTGCAAGTATGCGAGGCGAAAGATAGCGTACGTGGGAGGGAAAGAAAGAGCGCGAGTCCAGTGAAAAACTCTGTGAAAGAGAGAAGGAAAAGACGAGGATAGAGGGGTAGAGTGAACGGTGTTTCAGTCGAAGCACTGTGCAGTGGCAGAGGACCGCGGCGGCGGCGCCGGTGATTCAGACTCCTTATCAGCCTCGAAAAGTCCTCGAGAAGTACAGGGAGTGATTCGTCGACATCGGGCGTCGATTCTACATATATTAGAAATGAGGTGCCATTGATAAAACTTGGAGCGCCGCGTGGTTCCGCCTCCGCCGTGCCCGAACGCGGCACATCACGGACGTGTGGATAAAGCGGCGCCATATACACACATATATATATATATACATACATACACATACATATATATATATATGTATGTATGTATATATGCGATATATAATCGTATTTTTTCTTTCGCGAGTGCGAGAGGACAGAAAAAGGGAGGAGTGAAACGAGAGCCGCGGGAGAACGAAAGAGAAATCGCGACGCTAAGGGAGGTTGACACGGAAGGTCGGGGAGCGAGGAAAAGAGGTAGGGATCCGTGGATGCGGCGCGGTGTCTGCACCCGTGCGTGAATCACGCTTTCGGAGGCGTTCGTCTGTCCCCCGTTTTCGAGTACACCCTGTACCCCACGACATTGACCCGACCGAGGACGCTAGAGCGAGTACTCGCGCGATTGAACGAAACCCATAAACGAGCGAGACGTCGATTAGCTTTAGAAAACTGTCACTCGCGGAGGAGGGGCTTTGTCCCTTGCTCCCGTTTCATGTCTTCTACCGGTCGCCCGAAGTCGTTCTGCCCGTGCTCGTGATACAGAGCCGGTATCAGAAACGTCGATCAGCCGCCAGTATCCACGAAATTCGGAGGAAAAAACGGGAACGGTCTCACCCTCCTTACTTGACAGTAGGAGTGAATGGCTCTTAGGACGTTAGGCCTGTCACAGACGACTTGGCGGTCTTGTCAACAGAAACGATTCTGTGAGCGCTGCGATTCGAAACTGTAGTCTTTTTTTGAGATTTTGCGAAACGTCAGAACAACCGAAACAACAGCCGTGGCAGTGCGACAACAGAGCGACGGAGACCTCGAAGTAGAAGAACAGAGAGACACAGCAACGTAGGATAGACTGGCAACAAAGGGACAGGAGCGGAGACAAAATGTCAGATGAAGAAGATAAACCCCCTGCACCTCCTGTGCGACTTACTTCGAACAGGTAATATTTATAAATTAAGTTTTGCACCGATAAGAACGATTCTTGAGGAATAATAGATTGATTACTTACCATTTGTAATGTATATCGAATTCGTTTCTATGTTCTGTGCATTGTATGGTATAAATATAATCTGACTAACATACACATTCGTGTTTCACATATGTGATAGCCAATATCAGTTTATCGTACCGTGAGCTCTTATTATTTTCTTCTCAATATGCACAGATCTGCGTCCCCTTAAAATAGAGGAACAGGCACTAATTTAGTAGTTGCTAAAAATAAAATCCTACAGTTCAGATGCAATGACATTCTGTTGTGGGAGAGCATCCTTTCAAGTCTTTCCATGCAGCTGCACTTCTGCACCTTACAAGCAAAATATAAGATGTTGTGGTACTTACGTATAAATAACTTGTATTAAATATTGGTTTTGTGATTTAATACAAGCTGCATATTATTTAATTGCACATGCTACTGTATTTATTTAAAATAAAATATTATTTACAATTCTGTTGTTTGTATTAGGTACAAATAATTATCTTAATTTATATGGAAATACGGATGTTAGTGTTTAATTGTTATTTAGAATATAAATATTTTATAATATGTGACCAGTACTGAAGGATGTGTTAAATGTTTCAGGAGTGAATCTGCACCTAATGTACCAGTGGATATGCGTCCATTGCCAAAAGAACCTGATTCTGATGAACGTAAGAAAAAAACATTGAAAAGCAAAATGAAGGTAAAAGAAAACAAGGACAAGCCCAACATCAGTTACCCCACCAACTTTGAACACACGGTGCATGTTGGATTTGATGCAGTCACTGGTGAATTTACGGTAAGTTTTTTGTTGTTCGCAATTTGTTACTATTGTTCAAAATGCACTCGCTTCCTGCTTTGCTACTATATAATGGTACGGAGTATCCAAATGAATATTCTGTAAAAATAACTTTATTTTATTTCAATACATTACTGGTTTGATAAATTATTCCACTCCACTTAAAGCTGAACAATTTTTGCAAAACAAATATTGTTAAATCGGTATCTAGCATTTAAACGATTTTACAGAGAAAAATTTATTCATACTTAATGCAAAGATAAAATACATCGCAACAGTTGGAAGTTAATGAAATTTTGTGTGTACATCATTTCAAATTTCATGTTATGTTTTAATGTTATCAGATTTCATATACATAAATCATGTACTCATTTTCATCATGTATTCATTGCATAGAATTATGTGAATGACCTATAATGTATTGGTAAGGATTAATATAATAAACTTTCTTCTTAGAAAAAATAAGATATTGATGGATTTTCCGTACCTAAAATAAATTAAATTTTCGTCACCTGGTCACATGTGTATGGACACTGTGGAAAAGTAATTTGGTAATTTGTCTGATGCTTCTTATACCTATTATTTTTTCACATGAAAAACTAACTAGACACGTATTTCTTTCAAGCTGCCATTGAAAGTAAGTAACTTCAAATAACGACAACAAATAGTTTGCCTGCATCTTTTATTGTATCTACACGTAATTTGACTGTTTGTTTTTTGTTGCGGTTAATAAAATTACATTATTATTTATTTATTTTTTTCTTTTAATTCAAAATTTAGAGTTTATAATAGATTACAGGCATAGCTGCTTTAGTAGATTAATAAACGCTTTAGTCAACGTTGCATTCAATATTATTGCTTTCTGGCAACACAAAATTTCACATTGGTTTGAATGCTTAAAATCTTACTTCCATACGTCAATTAGATTCTGAAATATTTTATATTTGCACGATGTTCTCTTAGTTCCCAAAACTTCGAGAATTAATCTTTGGGATTCAATACATCCTATATCACTTGTTTCCACTCCTATATAAATACAAACATACTTACAATAAATATATACGTACAATATTAAAAATGATTATGCTAAAACATTGTATTCTATCTTAGGGAATGCCGGAAGCTTGGGCGAGGCTGCTTATGTCTAGTAACATCAGTAAACAGGAACAGAAGAAGAATCCACAAGCTGTATTAGATGTTCTGAATTGGTATGACAGTAGCAGTAAAGAAACAAAAGGTTCCAAATACATGACAACAACAAAAATGGTTGGAGTAGTTGGTAAGCTACCGTTTCCTTAAGGATGAATTCATATTGTTAACAGAGGTGCGAGAGAGAGCTCGGGACAGGTTGGAAAGGCATCAGGTCGAGACGAGTTGGTCCCAATCCAATATTTTCGGGTTCTCACACGTACCTCTAATTATCAACAATTCAGCGAGTATAGACTAAAAACGTTTAATTGCATTTAAAGCGCCTATTGAAAGAGCAAGTAGTCCTAGAAGCATGGGTATAGGAGTTGGAACTGGAGTAGGAAGCATTCGTGGTCAAGCAATGTCACAGGCTTCTGGAAGTTCTCATTCTCAACATTCACTCAGCAGGTGAGTCTTTCTTACAGTTTTCAACCGGCGCGATTAAATATTCGCTGAGAAACAATAAACTTACAGAGTAAGTAGCAGTAGTCCCAGTAGTACGCCAACAGATGCTTGTGCAACCAGTTCCGAACAAGAAGACGAACCTCCACCACCTCCAATTTCTGCTAGACCGGAACGTACAAAATCAATTGTAAGTAACGACGTCTACGTCTACGCGAAAGATTGTATTGTTCTTTTTGTTCGTGTACTTTCTTGGATGAGTACAACAATACAACTTCTTGCGAACAGTATACAAAGCCCATAGAAGAAGAACCACCACCGCCGATAAACACATCGTTAGGTTCACCTCAACGAAATGGAACACCACAGCAACCACACCAATCGCAGTTGGATAGGAATAAGAATCAAGCAGCTCCTACATCGACAACGACTGATCAAACGAGACCGACGCAAAGCGATAAAGCTAGAAAGAAAAAAATGTCGGACGATGAAATATTAGAGAAACTGAGAACAATTGTGAGCGTAGGCGATCCTAATAGAAAGTACACGAAAATGGAAAAAATAGGTCAAGGGTAAGTTGTAACATGAACTTTGTACAGGAAAATTATTTTAAAATGCGTCAATATATATATTTTTTTTATCTATTTTTCAGTGCTTCGGGAACAGTGTATACGGCAATCGAAACATCGACCGGGATGGAAGTTGCAATAAAACAAATGAATCTTTCACAGCAACCGAAGAAAGAGTTGATAATAAATGAGATATTGGTTATGCGGGAGAACAAACATCCGAATGTTGTGAATTACTTGGATAGTTACCTTGTAGGAGAAGAATTGTGGGTAGTTATGGAATATTTGCCTGGTGGTAGTTTGACTGATGTTGTGACTGAGACTTGTATGGATGAGGGTCAAATAGCAGCTGTGTGTAGAGAAGTCCTGCAAGCTTTGGAGTTCCTGCATTGTAATCAAGTTATACACAGAGATATTAAATCTGATAATATCCTGCTTGGGTTAGACGGCGGGGTGAAACTAACAGATTTTGGGTTTTGTGCACAAATTTCACCGGAACAAAGTAAACGAACTACCATGGTTGGTACACCATATTGGATGGCACCGGAAGTAGTTACAAGAAAACAGTATGGTCCAAAGGTAGGATATATTTCACAAACGAGAGAAAAAAGTGACAAATTTGTCGCATTACTGATCACTGATTTCGAATTCCTAGGTGGATATTTGGTCATTGGGTATAATGGCTATTGAAATGATCGAAGGAGAGCCACCATACTTAAACGAGAATCCTTTGAGAGCATTGTATTTGATCGCAACCAATGGTAAACCCGAAATTAAAGAGAAGGATAAATTATCGGCAATTTTTCAAGATTTCTTAGATCAATGTTTAGAGGTTGAAGTGGAAAAACGATCGGCAGCTTCAGAATTACTCAAGGTAATTCCAGTGTAATACACACATATCGTATATTAGTATAATTGTACAGCATGGATACTGTGTGTCAGGATTAAAGGGTTATTCTAGTCTAGAACACGGTATTCAGGCTAAGTTTGGAACCCTTTTTTACCACAGAATTAAAATATCAAAAAAGTCAATCAATCTGAAACTAGAATTAACAACTAAAATACTTTAAACAACTGAGTTGAGAAGCACATTCTTTAAAGAAATGAAACATAATGGTTCCTTTCCGAATTTCTAGACTAGAATACCATCTTAGGTTAATACTCGAGGCGTTCGAGCAGAAAATGTCGGGGCGGATCGAGACGAGTCGTTCTTGAAAATCTCGGGATTCTCGAATATTCTCGGGAATCCCGAATATTCTCGGGAACAATCCCGAAGATTGTGGAGAATCCCGATACATTCGCGAACCGGAATATGCTCGGGAATCCTGATATATTTGAGAATCCGTTCTGATCCCGAATAAAATTCTGGTCCCGTCCCGAAATTTTCGAGTTCTCGCACACCTCTAGTTAGTAGATGAAACACAAAATTGATATTTTCTGGTAAATTGCAGCATCCTTTTCTGAAACTAGCAAGGCCGCTTGCTTCCTTAACACCTTTAATAATGGCAGCAAAGGAAGCTGCGAAAGGCCATTAGCGGCAGAATTCTTGTTGGTATTTCTGGGCATGCAGTGCGACCAGAAAGATTAAGTTTGCGAGTAAAAAAAGAATCATCCTCCCAAAACGGAACGGCACAATAATTCAATAATATATTATAAATATTGAATAAACATATATAAATATATAAACATATATATAAATATATAAATATGTATATATATAGATATACACGCGTACTAGATATATACATATTTATATATATATAGGTCATAGATAGATAGAACTTATCCGATACCTTGAGAAGTATCGAGAAATGGTTTCAAAGTTTTTAAATTGCTCGATTCTCGCATGTTGCGAGGAAACAAAGTTAAATCAGAACTGTGAACGATCTGACGGCAGAAATCTTGCACTCCTCGACGAGTTTTTATTGGTGACGAAGAGCTCGCCATGTCTTATTAAAATAATCTCAAAGGGAAAAGTAAGAATTGTACGAATAGGTTGTTGCCTGAGGAGGAGCTCTTGTACCAATATCGAACTGCCGTCGAGGACTTCCAAGCGACTGTCAGTTATTTTCTAAAGATATAAAAAAAAAAGAAACTAGTATTACTGACTCTAAAAAATTGAAGATCAGAGTTAGCTACAAACATACATTATTTATAGCGAAAACCTTATTAGATAATACCATAAAGAAATGTGAACAAGTACATAGGACCTATTCTAATACATTATTATGGTTTAACAAGAAATCGTAGGAAGAAAGAAAAAAAGAAAAAATTGGTCTTCGTGTCAGACTTATATTTTTTGAACGAAGTTACGGAGAACAGAGCAATATGTTTTCAGTCTTTGGTCTGTCAGTATGACGTAGGTATAATAAGCGATAGCCTAACTTGTTTTAAACGTTCTCAAGAGATCACGTTCTTGTCGGATGAATGTTAGCGAACTTGGATTATGTTGTATTAAATTAATGATCTTAATGGTAATTTTTACGATTTGGACATTGCAAACCATGCATTACATTTACGTGTATATAATTTTAAGAAGATTGATTTCACCGTGTAGGGGAAAAGTTCATGATCAATTCAACGTACGCGAGTCTTATTTAATGTTACTTCATTTTGTGTAATTGTAAGGATAAAACATAAGTACTTTTTCTCATTTGAATCGCTCATGAGACATGTTGAGACATTGACCTTGTTACTAAAATATATTAGTTATTAAAACATCTTTCTATCCATGGACAGGTGTCCTGTTAACGTGTGTTCTCCAATACAGGTCGTAAGAAAAAGAAGAAAAATAAAAAACATAAAAATGTCTTCAACGTGTCTTGTAAGAAACGAACGGATAAGTGACGAAATTTTAAAACAAGATTCAGATATAGGAGCATTTTGTGACATTATAAAGTGCCTGTCTTGTCATGTTTAGAGACGTGAAAAAACTCGCGCTAGATTCCTTGTAATCTTGAATCATCAACAGGATAATTTAATATTTTGTTTAACAAACAAATATACGAACAGACACAGACATACACACACACAAATCAACTGAGAAGGTAATGAAAGATATACATGAATTTACGTTAACGATTGTACGGGACAAGATTTCTATATGGTTGTACTACACTAAACCTAATAATTAATGTCTTTCCTAATTGTATTATACCATAAACATATATTAATTGCTGAAGCGGAAGCCTTGGACGTTTTAGTTTAAGGAACACAGACTTTTCAGACTTGTCATTTTGAATTCTTTTCATCATCATTACGTGTAGAACATTACTGTAAAGTACCGCTAATGGACGCAATGTGAGAATATAATAGATATCAAGGAAGTTAATTATATATTGCATATGAAACGATGAAAAGAAAAAGAACAAGCGCAAGGAAAGCATACATTATTTGATAATAAAAAGAGTCGTATATGCAATAATGTATTCATTATTTACTGAGTTTATTGTTTTCGTAATACTATCACTAAAAAGCCTGATTAGTTCTCTCTTTTATAATAATTAAATAATGTCTAATTATACTTGACAGACGAAGCAGTTCAGTTTGCAACGCGCGCTTACGCCCGAAATTCGAATCGCATGCTGAAGGGTAATTATATTTACCTATAACGAATCAAGGATTACAATTTACAGTTCTGTTATACTTGTCTCGGTGTTCAAGAATGAGCTCCCGCCATTTCAGCATGCATTCTAAACTATTCGGGAACTGTAAGTAATGTTTGGCGGTATAGGAAAAACAAAGTAACTGTGCACGTGTAGTATTAATGAAGGAATGCGGTTTTGTGTAAACAATACAAAAAGAAAAGAAATGCGTGCGATCCAGGCTCGAAATTGACGTTAACTCGAACGGACATTACTGAACGAGGTCCTGCATTTTCACAAATATCTGTAGAAGGGAAAAAAACGTCCATTTTATGTAATTGTATTACTGCGGCGGTGATTGAGCATATTTCAGCTGAAGCAGCTATCTATATAAGATTTATTTTTATTTGTACATCGAGCCGAACCGGGGTGCAAAGTTTACTTGTCCATATTTTTAAATACCACGTAAGACTATTATAGCAGGTTTACGATTAGGCATGTGAACATTCTGAGTGAGATTCGTTGTTTGTTGAATGAACCCAAGTACAAAAGTTGTATCAGTATGCCTTATCATAATAAAACTGAGCGCCATTCACCAATTTAGAATCATTGTTATTATTTTATTGTTAGTACACACAAATCGCAATAATATAATGCTGCAAACAAGACTTGGATAAAAATGTGGACAAGGATAAATGTTCTCGGTCCTTACGTCTCGGTTATCGTTCCAAGTGCATTTATGTATTTCCGTAAGAAACTTATTCTGGTCGGTTTAGAACTATACAAAATAGGTTCCTATGCAAATCGTGTTACGAGCACGTGTACTCATGTTTTTGTAACTTTTTTTTTTATGATGTTTTTGAAAATGCTTTGAGATCTCAATATAGAACAAAAAATCAGGCCTACCGACGAAGCCGTTATATTATTTACATATTTTATTATTAAAGTTTTCAGCTTTCAAGTTTTACCGAAAATTGCCATTTTAAACGGTGTACCTCTCTTTCTATAAAATTGGCATTTATTATCACAAGAGAATTTCGTAGAGAATCTGGTTTCTCAGGAAAAGCTAATATTTAACTTAAACAGTGTCGAATTTAAAAATGAAGGAAAGCAGGAAATGGATAATGAATTATTGTAAAAATAATGCCTAGAATTTGCATATATATTGTACTGTAACACCTTTTAGTTTGTTTTGAAACGTTACAATATAAGGAAACATTTTATAACAAAAGAATTGTTCTTCCAATGTGATCCTTCCCTTCTTATGTGAACTGAATACAGAAAGTAAATATTTTCAATTTAAATAACGTACAGTTAATAAACATGACAACAAAGTTTACAATGCTGTTACTTTCTCGGTTTTTTTTTTAAGACAAATAAATAGTTACTGTTATTTACATATTATGCCCATTACATGTAATATAAAAAAATAACTGAATGCTTTTGCGAATTATTTCTTATACATTTTACATTAGTTTATCAGATCTTATATTTTACACACTCTAAATGTAGTGTCTTATTCATTTAGGGTGTATTTACAGATTCAAGGCTATCTTAAGATTATATTAGTATTGCAAAAATTAATATGACATAATTTATCACTGCATTATGCATAAATACACGTATTTATATTCTCGTATGGAATATATGCTTCTAATAATTCGAAATGAATTTAGCATTCATACAGTATAGACAGAGGAGCTGCTCATAATAAATATTCAATATACATGAAAATGTTGCTCGTAATATTTAACGTAAAAATATTTTTTTGTTATGTACGATGTTTACATATTTTCATTTTAAAAAGTAACTAAGTTTTCGAGACATAGTAGCAAAATCTAATTGAAGATATCATATGCAGTCAGTATTTGTTAAGAAATATAAACTTTTTATCAGTACAAGTTGGACTTCATCATTCTTTTCCTAAAATCGTAGTTAAAGTTCTTTTTCCACTAGTCTTATGATGGTGTCTTCTTCTCCTCTCCTGCCGAATGGAAGTTTATCGATGCAGAGTTGATGCAAAATCGCTTCCTTGTGGGTTTCGGACCATCGTTAAACACGTGCCCCAAATGTGAACCGCACTTCGAACAGGTTACTTCAGTCCGCACCATATCTGGGTTTGCGATCAGCAGTAGTAGATTTCCACCAACTGTGCGTCAATTGTCGACGCAGTTTTTGTGTGTCAATGGTGAGAGTGAAGTGGTGGTAGCGGAGCAATAGGAAGACAAAGGAAATAGAATAATAGAGTGTGATTAAACACAGACCAACACCTTTCTTTTGTGCACTTTAAATGCTTTCCAGTAATAGCAGCACCAAACAAAGTGAATCGATATTATTAAAAGCAGTAGGTAGAGTAACAAATATTAAGCAACAAATATTAAAACCTCTGCTCTAAGTGATTTAATTGTAAAAATAAAAGGTTAAAATATAACAAAAAGCTTGTATCGTATTCTTATTCTTTAAATAACCAGCAAAATAAGAAATAACTACACAATCTATGCATAATCAATACCCATAATCTTGTTTCTTGCTTTATTCATCCATCGAAGAACTCTCTGAACTCCGATTCCATATTTAATTATATTGATACTGTACAACTGAATTAAAAGAGTTATCAAAATCTTCAAAAATATTTATCTATACAGTTATATATTTTTATTATCAAGTTACTAGGACATTTAGAAATATAATCATTGCAATCTATATGATACTGCATTTAATATACCCATAATACTTTGCATTTATCTACATAAACACAACACGAAAAAAAAGATACAAATAATAGAGTCGAGTCAAAGATTACCGAAATATATATTTAAATCATATATTTTTTCAAAACGAATTGCGATATTAAATGTAACAGATCAATCATATACTGTAAGCTTGAAGTTATAATAGTAGTATGTTTATTAAAATCATTATGTAAAAGCAAAAGCTACATGTTAACTATAATTCAATGAAATAGCAAGATATGTTAATTTTCCTTTCTCTCATACAGAAATAGAATAAAAAATTATGTTTCACTATACACCCTATGATCTTAGTTTCACACAATAGATGATGTAAGTCTAACACAATCACACTCTAAGCATTAGCATGCAAGGTACAGGAGAAGGAGGAATATTACCTTCCTTATATACTAATATAATTGTCATAAAATAGTCACAAAGACTTTTAATTCTTTGTAAACATGTTAAGAAAAAGACAGATAAATCTATCGTACAAATTTTCGTGCAGCTCTGAAGTATACTATAATGAAGTATTTTAATAATAGAGAAACAATATTATTTATAACTATTTATAAAATATAACAAAGAATAAACAAAATATAACGGAATATGAGTTATGGAAGGCTTAGGAATGGCAGAACTAAAAGTTTAGGATAGGTCTTGTGAAAGTATGAATGTAAGAAAAATAATGAAGAATGTTTAAGAATGGTAAATAAATAAAACTCCAAAATCCATATGGACAATATTGTATACTATCGCATATAAACAGACCTTCGCGCCATAGAGTTTATTTATCTACCATTTAAGCAGATACTTTTAATGAGTGTAGTATTATATATGTAATAAATATTGTTATTGTACTAAGAAACCGAGCATAATTCTAAAAGTATTTATCAGTAAAAGTAAAATTCACGGATCTGCTTACCATGCGACGTATCTTTGGTTAACTTGACTCGTCCCTGCTCCAATACTTCGTTGAATGCAGGCCAACCGCAGCCGCTATCATATTTTGTATCAGAGGAAAACAATTCTTGATCACAAATTATGCAAGTGTAAGTGCCTCTTTCATAAAATTTGTTGTAGCAACCACTATAGGGCCTAAAAAGGGAAAGAAAAATGGTTAGTGGCATGGACTAGCATGCACAGGCAGGAAGTTAATTATGAACACCTATGTTTTATTTTTAAACTACTCGGTCATGACGCAAAGTCAGGCCAACACATGCTCTTGAAAAATCTATTTTTGTCACACGTCACCTAAAAGTAAACCAGTTTCCACCATATTGATAATATTTTTGGAAAATTCGATCATAATATCAGAATTTCCTTAAAAGTATGCGATTAGAATTACAACGATCCTTTGTTAAACCACTGTTTAAGAACCATCAGAAAAACTAATCAATAAGTTCAATCAGCTGATCAAAATTAATACTTGACTGACGCATGCATACATGACGACAAATTACAAAATTAAATTATTACTAACACGTTGTCCGTGCGTTTAAACGAAATTGACAATTCCGATATTAGTCCATTCGGTGTTGAAAATTCTTATCAAACAACACACGAAGCAGCGTATACGTATGGAAACGTACGCAATGCGTGTATAGAATTTTCAAGTTGCTCGAAGTGCTGTCTCGCGACTTATAAAGTGCACGATAATAATCTGACACACGCCTTATTCCATAATAAGCAAATTCAATTCACGTCTGACGTACCTTTCGGTGCCCTTTTCTTGCGTTACATGCCACTGTAACGGCGTCAAACGTTTTTTTAACTCCTCCTTATCAATCTCCACGGTCATTCTTCTAATTGTTCCTTAAAAGAAGTTAAACAAGAATGTGGAATCGAACGATGATCCCGGTAACACAAAAAACAACACGATCCGTCTTGCCGCGCTTTCCTCGCAACTATGCAACTATACGTCGGAGAGAACTCGAAGCGGCACACGGCTTGTTCCTTTGAGACATGGACGATCAGATTTCGTGACCTTGGTCTAACCAATCAGGTCCTCCGGCGATCAGATTTGATAATTACGCTATTACGATGACACGTGGCTTCTGCACTATACGGTAAAACTAGGTAACATGCGACTACGTTTTACGAACAATCTCGATTAAACTGTAAAGTTCGAGATAGTGCTGGTATTCGAAGTGTTAGCTTTCGTTAATTAAGTGTTCGTTGAAAAATGAAGTAATATATAAACCACGATTTTCGACAGTCATTTGTCACCAGTGAATTTCATATTATAAGTTTATGTATTGCGTCATAATGCACTTGTCTAAAACTACAGACAAACGTTCGAAATTGAAGATGGCATTAAATTTGGAAAGTTTACAGTGAAAAATGTTTAACTATACGTGCTAGAAACAAATTTTAAACCAGGTTTTACTAATTAAGATTCAGTTGTCTAGAAATTTTTAATTGACGGTAAAAGAAAGTGTATAAATTACGTTTGATATATACTTTACTTTTTGCCATGATTTTTTTTTATGTATATAAAAAATACGATGTTGGTTAAAATATGTATTTTATACATACATATGACGTTTGTATAAGTCGATGTTCGATGAAACGCGTGGTTATATAAATAAATAAGAATTAATTTCAATTAATTGTCTTATAAAATAAAACACCGATTTCATGGAGTAGTACCACTACTCTGGTTAAAGTGAACCATGAAATTACAACATATTGGTAATAAAATTAATTCCGTAATTTTTATTAACGTGTATTCAAGGAAAATGAACAACAAATTATATCCAAAATTACACCACACTTTTTGTCAGTATGATTAAATAATATAAGCATCTATGAAATAGTATGTTAACATGTAAAAAAATTTTAAATACTTGAAATGGTGTATCAATGTGTAACATTATTAGTGATAGCACTATCACTGAAACAATGATAAGATAAATAGACGATTTTAGAAAATAAATAGTGAATAAAATCAAGATCCAAATTTCGATGCATACCCCCTATATTATAAGTGAACATATATGCATATTTTTATTGATATTCCGTTTTAATAAAAATTAACCCTACTACTCCACTTTAACAATACACGTCTATAATCTAACTGTAAAAGTTAGCTGTAAAATCGAAATCTACTCGTAGGTGCGATACAAACCTTTTCGAAGCAATAATAAATTCCTTGCGAGCAGAGTTAAAGGTCGCAGATGCATTGACATATTTCTGTAAATTGTAAATAATACAAGTTATGATTATACTTTCGCAAATAATCCCATAATGGTCATTGTGACATTGCTCACGTTCTGTTTTGGCGTGGTATTGTGTATAATTTCGTACTGTCAATGCTAGGTCATTATTATATTGTTGCACAAGTGTAATATTGTTTACATAATAAATACGTCTGAAAACACTGCGCGAATTAGTGTCGTCCGTACATCCTTTTTCTTTTCTCGGTTTTGGAACAGGACGGAATTACGTTGGTGTTCGAAGGTATACCGTTTCCGAACACACCGTTGTTTGTGGTTTCATGACCAATTGTACAGGGTGTCAAAAAAATTATATGTCACGGCCACCATAGCGTGATTCCACACCTACGATTTGGTGGAAATTGACATAAAATACTCCCCGCAAAATTGACCTTGACCTTGAAAATCGAGGTCAAAAAACAACAATTTTTTTGGTTTAATCGTGTTCTACTGGTCATAAGGATCAACTTTGTGAAAGAAACCATGGGTCGCATCTCAACAGTTCTCTTAAAAAATGATGTTGCATTTCTTATAATTTTTGCAGCTTCTTTATTTGTAAATTTTTTACATCCAGCGCCAATATATAAGTAAATAGCGTACTATCATACAGCGGGTACCATCAGTAAGCTATCTCGTTGGTTATGAAATTATCATAATTATGATACTCCTATTTCTCTAACTACAGAATGAAAGAAAGAAGCTGCAAAAATTATAAGAAATGCAACATCATTTTTTAAGAGAACTGTTGAGATGCGACCCATGGTTTCTTTCACAAAGTTGATCCTTATGACCAGTAGAACACGATTAAAAAAAATTGTTGTTTTTTGACCTTGATTTTCAAGGTCAAGGTCAATTTTGCGGGGAGTTTTTATGTCAATTTCCACCAAATCGTAGGTGTAGAATCACGCTATGGTGGCCGTGACATATAATTTTTTGACACCCTGTACATAGTCTCTTATGTGTTTTATGGGTCTGTGTTCTTTTGCTGTAGCGGCCTCGACGCGGCAAATCTTGGGAATCTCAGCGTCTGACGTAGATCAACACGATTTTTCGGCGCAACTCCGCATAAATATGTTGTGCTAGTGTCTTAAAGGACAAGAACAATGAGCTTCTCTAGCGATGAAGTCAATTTCTTGGTTTACCGATATCTACAAGAGTCCGGTACGTTCTCTGAAACATTTCCTAACCTAGAAAATTCGTATACATATCAATAATGTTTGAACTCCTTTTATTCGTACGAGTCACTTTCGCACACGGTACATAGATTTCTATCGCAATAATCGTCGGAATTTGCTAAGAAACGATTAAATAAATGATTTCTTAAAAAAATATTGTTGGACATTGGTGTGTTGTTCAGTGAGCAGATAGAGCCGTTAACGTTATTGTGTCCTTTTAATAGGGTTTCAACATTCTGCGTACACATTCGGAATAGAATCGCATATATCGCAAAGCAACATAAATGGAGCATTAGTACCGCCAGCAGCGCTCTTGTCCATTCTTCAAAAAGGATTACAGTACACGGAAGCCGAGATATCGATAGGTGAAGATGGAACCGAGCAAAGGATGGTGGAATCTTTATCCCTCATCGACGCTGTTATGCCGGATGTTGTTGCGTCAAGGCAGAATCAAATCAATCAGCAGAAGCAACAGGTGAAAACGGAAGTGCAAGATACAAACGGAGAAGAAGGTAATTTTAGTTTTTGTTACCAATTATTTTGTGATCCTGGTACACCCTGGTTTATAAAAGTATTCAAATTTTATGGACCTCCTTTCTAGACCAGGTACATCAAAGGACCGCTTTAGTTTATGGATTTGTTTTTGAACTATATTTTGTTGCACCATATGCATTAAAATGTCTTTGTAGTAGATGTCCTAACTAGTATAAGAATATATTTTATTACATTCAGAAAATATTGGTACAGTAAAATACAGTTCAATATTAAAGGTGTAACATATCCCTAAATTCTGAGCAAACAATATTCTTTTATTTTGTTATAACACTTTCATGGTGGGGTGTTTCATTTTTACAACAATTGTTCATTATTAATAAATACCTTTTGCTGCTGTTGCTGCTGCTATTATGGTAGTATTTTTTTATTATATTGTCTCTGTCTACAGATGTCTGTATTTTGGAAATTATGCATAATTAATGTAAACTCACGTTCCAACCATTCACTATCATTACACATACATAACATTAGTCATGAAAGTGTTAGAAAGAAAGGAGTATGTCGAATTTAATATATATTGATCAATTTACAGTTGTTACCTCTAACGAAGGTGTAAGCACAAATGAGAGAGGAGGTGATAGAACAGAAATGGAGGTGGACGAGCAACAACAAGGTTCAGGTGGAGGGAGTAATGCTAGTGCAGTTGAAATTCCAGAAAGTAAAGCTACAAAATTACGCGGTCACGAATCGGAAGTTTTTATATGCGCATGGAATCCAACAACCGATCTTTTGGCATCTGGTTCTGGTGACAGTACAGCTCGTATTTGGGATATGTCTGATAATTCTCAAGCACCGAATCAACTTGTCCTTCGTCACTGCATACAGAAAGGTGGTACCGAAGTACCAAGTAATAAAGATGTTACTTCCTTAGATTGGAAGGTATGTTTTATGATTAAAAATCTCTATTCATTAGAGCTGTGCGAGAACCTAAAAATGTTGGGTATTCGACGGTCAGGACAGGTTATATATATATTATTTGCAAGTAATGGAAACATTTATTGTCTCTTTGTTTCAGTGCGATGGTACTTTATTAGCAACGGGAAGTTATGATGGTTACGCAAGAATTTGGAAAACGGATGGTAGATTAGCTTCAACTTTAGGTCAACACAAAGGTCCAATTTTCGCGTTAAAGTGGAACAAACGTGGAAATTACATATTGAGTGCCGGCGTGGATAAAACAACGATCATATGGGATGCAGAAAGTGGACAGTGTACTCAACAGTTTAGTTTCCATTGTGCACCTGCTTTAGACGTTGATTGGCAAACAAATACATCGTTCGCTAGTTGTTCTACAGATCAATGCATTCATGTGTGCAAACTTAATGTAGACAAGCCAATCAAGAGCTTCCAAGGTCACACAGTGAGTACATACAAA
This sequence comes from Halictus rubicundus, assembly GCF_050948215.1. Classification (NCBI taxonomy): domain Eukaryota; kingdom Metazoa; phylum Arthropoda; class Insecta; order Hymenoptera; family Halictidae; genus Halictus; species Halictus rubicundus. The sequence goes on from NC_135150.1 coordinate 28,164,871, forward strand.
TAATTGGCAAAAGTATTTATTTTTTCAGTATGACATTATCATCTACTCGATTAATTACAGAATGAAGTAAATGCTATTAAATGGGATCCTCAAGGCAATTTGTTAGCTAGTTGTTCGGACGATATGAGTCTCAAAATTTGGTCCATGAAACAGGATACATGGGTGCACGATCTCCAGGCTCATAGCAAAGAAATATACACAATTAAGTGGTCACCAACTGGACCTGGAACACATAATCCAAATATGAATTTAACTTTAGCTAGCGCGTCATTCGATTCGACAGTAAGGTTATGGGATGTAGAGAGAGGAGCGTGTATACACACACTTACAAAGCACACAGAGCCAGTTTACAGCGTGGCATTTAGTCCGGATGGCAAATTTCTTGCCAGTGGGAGTTTTGACAAATGTGTTCATATTTGGTCCACTCAGGTAAGACAGTTACATTTATTCCTATTTTCTTTTTACTATATCATATGGTATTATATATATACTTTTTATTGAATTGCGCAGAGTGGTCAATTGGTACACAGTTACAGAGGCACAGGGGGAATATTTGAAGTCTGTTGGAACAGTCGAGGCGATAAAGTTGGTGCCTCTGCGTCTGACGGCAGTGTGTTTGTTCTTGACCTTCGTAAACTGTGATTGCAACCATACAAAAGACTATATTTCATTTCACGGACTTTTTACGGTTCTAAGTTACCTTCCATACGTTTTCTTCTTTTACGGTTCCACTTTTCACTTTTTAAAATACTAGCCACGTTACACGGTCGCCCGAACTGTTTGTGCTTATTGAATATATTTCGAAAGAGTATTAATTATTTATATGCAGGACTGAAGCGTGTCAATAGTAGCTTACGTGCCGGAAACGAATTTCAATTGAAACGGAAAACAAGAACATGTAATTTCTCCTTAATTCTTTTCCCGCGATTTTGTTGAAAGCGTTCAGGGGAAAAGTATTGTACATTAGTATTTTCGGGAATTATATATTTTAGCGATACGTCATCGATTTTGATGACCTTGAAATATCTTGTCAAGGTCATTCTGAACAACTCTTTCCTGCCCATACATATGTTACCGCCGCTCGGCCTTAATTTTTCAGATATTCGCGAAAAACTACGGACACCCCAACAAGCCTAACCCAGACCATATCAAAATTCGTTTAAAATGGCGGAATTGGCTGTAGTGGATCTAACAGTATTTTTACAAATATCTCGGAAGCTAAGGTCGAGCGGCGGTAACTTGTATAGGAAAAAGTTGCTCGGAATCACACCTCAGATAATATAGTTGAAGCTCAACCCCGTTTCTAGATTGTTAACCCCACGGAGAGTTAGGTTTGTACAGCTATTAAATGAATTTTTGTCAGGTCTGGGTTAGATTTCTTGGGGAACAGCCCTAAAGGACGAATTCGGTCATTGGGTAAATGTGGAATTCGCTATAGTCATCCTATCAGGTTTTTGCGAATATCTAAAGAGCTAAGGCCGAGCATACTTCGAGGTCATCGATATCGGTGACGTATCGCTAAAGTGTATAATTACCGTATTTTCAATTGTGACACTTTGTACAGTGAAACGGTTTGACAGACATTATATTTCCAGAGAAAAGTAAAATACGATCTTCATTCGCTCGAAGTGGATGAGGTATATGTTGTAATTCTAATGATAATGATAATAATACTAAGTATTATATAAACATCGATAATGGATAAAAAAAAAAAGAATAAAATTTTTTAAAGAACAGTGAAAAATAGCATATATTTTTATTACATTTCGTTGGTGTGCGAGAGAAAGAGAGAGTGAGAGAGTGAGAGGTGAAAGAACGCGCAACACATTAGTCTTAAATGAAGTTTATTTCATTTTATCTACTTTTTGTGCAATTTATATCATCAGAATAAAAAAAAATCGAAAATAAATAACAATATTATATAATTTCTTTAAATAAATAACTTATATCTACTTTATGCACAGTACTTTTAGAATGCATATACAGTTTTTAACAAGTTATGTTATATAACATGTAAATAATGATAATACATAGTTATATCTATTTTCTAACATCACCGTAAACATCAGAAGCGTTAACTGTGTTTCATTGCTACATCGTTATATTTCTAACACGTTGTTGATGTAAAATCATTCGTAGACGAATGTTTCGTTTATGGATCAATAAGATAAACGAAAATATTACACGAAGAGGAAAAGATGTTCTATCAAATCATTTTAATCGGTGATATTTATTTGTTTCGTATTTTTAACACTGCATAAAAATACTTAGGACTAAAATCCGAACAATTCGAAAACAATTTACGCTTCGATGCAGTACGCGGATATAATATGTCTATACGTGTAATTGTTAAAGGGACAAGCGTTCTAAACATAGTGTACACACTCATTGGTAGCACGTAAAAAAGGAATCATTGATTTCCACATAATACAGGATTTCTTTGGTATATCGTCTGACTGGGACACAGTCAATTCCATCGTCACGTGTCTTTCTAAGGATACTGTAGATGCGAAGGAATGCAATTAGTCGTGTAATAGCATTAACATAAATTTAAAGTAACATTCAAGACAGATACTCTTCACGTAAAAGACGCTTCGGTGAGTATACATATATCTTTGAAACATTTATTTCCAAATACACTTATCGTTCGTACGAGTGAAACGCCCTCGAACCAAAGCTGAAGATTCGAATGTCAATGCTAAAGTAACAGTCACATTGCGTTAGGTGTACAATTCTTCCTTTTACATACAACATTTAACCCTTATTACAAACAAACATTAAAACACTGAAGTAAACACATAAGTATCTAAAAAACAGTTATCGTACAGCAAGTAAGTACAATTTCCTATTACTATTTCATTGGTGGATTGGCTTGGAATGTGTGTCACCGTTAATTAAATAATTACAATAAAATACCTCGTGGTATCGCCGTCGTTATGCGTTCGAAACTTAACATTAACATGAAGTAACATTTACAATAAATTACATGAAAATCTTATGCGGGGTGGGGAGGAAGGGGAGGGGGTGGTAGTGGCGGTGGTGGTGATTGATTATTAATTAAGACGGACTTGGAAAAGATCACAACACATAATACTGTTCTGTTTCAGGATTCCGCGCGATCGGAAAGGAAAAAAATAGCAAAATAAATAAAATACCAGTTTCTCGGATGTTAGACTCCTTTTTGGTACGTTGTTGAAGAGATTCGTGTGTCGTTTCTACATTTTTTTCCTTTTCCGGGCATCGTAAGATTAATCTAGCTAAGCGGAGAAACTGAGAAAGGAATACTGGAACGTTTTTACAGTTTTCTTCAACATCCTGAGTGCTATTCAAAACTATTGGCACACATAATCGCTTCGTGCTCGGTACGCGAGTAATTTGCAGGTAGCCGGGGTGAGGCAGCGGATGAAACGGTTTTCAAATTATGATTCTTGCATGCCGGAAAACATACGGGGTCTATGGTAAACCATGAGGAATGTTACGAATAATACACAAACTATATGTTAATCGTGTTGTTAGTTAAAAAACCGTAATAGCGAGTGTTGATTGTGATTCCATTGTTTTCTTCGAAAAGACCGCTTAGAGTACACGCAATTCGTTCGCCTGCACCTGAAAACAATAACAGAAGTTTCTTCAGTATCCTCGTGTAAGAAATTATCGTACAGTTCAATCTACTATAGAAGGCATAAACAAAAAAATTAACGAATTAAAATAAATTCTTAAAAATTACATTCTAGACTAAATTCTATATATTAAATTATTCTATATTAAATTAAATTCTAAAAATTGCAGAATTTTCTCGGATTTTCCCAAAGAGAAAAACCGGCGGGCTAATTTTTTTTAACACTAAACCTACCGAGCCTTAAAGGTGACTAATACATGTTGTTTTATGAAAATGCCGAGATTAAATTTATTTGGATTTTGTGCGATTCGTATTATAATACATGCTCACGGAAGCATCTTTACAATTTCGTAAAATAAAAAATCTGGAACGGTCAATTTGACCGGCGGTGGTAGGTTTAGTGTTAATAGCAACAGTAACACCATTCGTTGATCGATAAGTCAACTCGAGTAGTATAGTTTAGCTTTTCTGTTCCTTAAAATTATTGAGTTTCTATCGGATTGTTGTGAAAAATTGCTTTGTCGTGAATCCGGAGAATGCAGAAATTTGCACTGTTTGTAATAATTACCCTTCGTGTCTGGTCGTCGTGTCTTTCTCGAAAAGCGGCATCGTTTACCTGGAGCCAGTCATCCAGTCTTCCTGGAAGCTTCTCCGGCGCCATACTTCGGTCGTGTATCTTTTCCTCCTGGTCGATCGCGAACTCGAGGCCGTTCCTCGTTCTCGAGATGGGCTTGTTCATGCCTCCGGTGAACAGGGGCAACGATCTCTTGCCGATCACGTCCAACAGGCGACGATTAGCATCGACCTGCTGTTGATCTTGCATCGCTTTGCGCCGAGCCAATTCGAGGAGCACTCTTTGACGAAGCACGTCCAGGTTGTTCACGATCGACAGAGATCCAATCCGCTTGGTCCGGACCAGCGTTGATCCAGGATCGTTACTCGAGTCGAACATCTCGTTCTGTAAATTGCAAAACTCGGTTATCCTCAGATAACGGTAACTAGGCTGCTGATTTTACGAATTTATACACAGTTCATCCGAAGTTATCTAAAATACACCGTGAAAGAATGTTTTTACATCAAGATCACCTTCTCGGGCATTTTGAAATTAGGTATTTTTGCTATTTTAACTCCGAAACGAAACATTTCTTCCGACATCGAATATTTAACTCCAAAACGAAACATTTCTTTGTATTGTATTGTATCTACACGAAAAAAAATTGTATGAAGCGAAATAATAATAATATCACAAATGTTAAGTTTGTTTTGAAAATCCAAAAGATTGTAGATAATACCAAGTATTTTGATTCTTTGGTATTCTGCATGCAAATATTGAATAAAAAATTATTTTTGTTAAAATGTCGTATGTGTGTTCAGTTTTGCTCCGTACTGTACATACGAAAATGGCGCAATTTACTCGTACAATACTGAAATGTTTAGTAATTGTAATTTTAGTAACATTAAATGTAAAAAATATTTTGAACAATGATACAGAAATGTTTAGTGGCGCGTTACAGTCGCCATTCGAGTGCCAAGGGTTACTATTAGAATCGGTTATAGTATAATCGCTTACATAAAGTTTACATTAAAACGACAAAGTACGGGTTACTAAAATTTACGGAGAAGGTACATTGCTAACAATTTTCCTACTCGGACATGTCGAAAATAAAAATGATAGTGTGATTGGATCGCGCGAGAGCCCAAGGTCGCGGCAAGATCGATTAGTCTGTCTCGCAGAAGAGCGAGACAATTCGTGTCGTTGTATCTTTATTTCGATCGTTATTTTTCGAGATTAAATTTCAATTTATTTATTCAGCCTTCCAAGAGCGTCGTTCGCCGGGAACTCGTTCATTCGGTTAATGGATCGAGTCCGGCAGATCTAAAAACCCCGTAACGCCTTTTATGCGGCAGTTAATTTTTTCGACGCCCGGCTGAGAGAAAAAAAAACGGGCAACATCCTACACAGAGAATAAAGGAAAAACGAGGGTCGTTCCGGTGCACGTCCACCCCCTCATTTCCGTCGATAATATTTAGGGCTCGTTCGCGGAACGAGGAATAATTCCTTTCTCATAACCGGAGCGTATTATTCTTCGATTCGCCCGGGCGAAACTTTTCCCCTGCGTCCGACGTTCACGCGATAACGAAGATAAATAATCTTGCGTACAATGAGAAACACGTATCCGTCGGCGGCACGAGCGACGAGAACGATTAGGCGATTACGAATTCCCCCGATCGCGTGAATATTAAAACCCCACGCGCACGTTTCTCTCCTGTGAACAACCGAAACGATTCCGAAGAGATACACCGAAAAATTAACGCGTCGATTATCAGCAGCGATTATCCGTCGCCGTGAACAGAAAAGGAAATTGGAAGGCAACGGATTACTATTGCTCGCGGCGCGGCGAGAGAACCGGAAAAAGGAAAAGAGACTGCAACGATCCTCATATGTGCAACGCGCCGCCATTCTTGCGCGCGATACTTCCCTCATTTTATTGCCACTTCCGCACGCACACACGCTCAAGAACACGGGCAAAAAGCCCTGCGGCTCATTTCGAAAGAGGTCCACGCGTCTCAGGTCTCGGAATTCTTTGCGTAAAACCGTGCTTTCATTGTTCGCACGAGTTTGCCGCCCTTAAGCCACGCTCCTCGTTTGCAGAGAGGAAATTTTTAAATATTTAGAAAACTTGGCGAGCCGGTTGAGTCAGCTGGAAATCATCAGTTATCATTTATTCCCTCGAGAAAGTGAGGTGTAATCGTTTCGAGTCGATTGCGCGTGTTTGTGCAAACGTGTCAGGTGTATGAAGTAGTTTGTGGCTTCTTCTTCATAGATTTGTTGTTTATTTACAGGTAATTAAAATGAGGATGGGGAAACATTAACTACCCCATTAGAGGGGTCTCTCTTTTTATGTTAATCTTTCTTTTCTTTGTCAGTTGTTAAGCGTGAAAAGTGATTAAAAGTAAGTCTGATTGAAAAGTTCAATTTTCAATTGAACACCACAAGCGCAACAAAAGTGATCATTTTATCAATGAAGATACCTAATTTTCGAAATGATTGCGCAGGTTATGTTTCTGGCGAGGTCCACTGAAATGCGGATTGCAGATGAACGTTAATTAACAGCTTTTTTTCCGGAAGTAGGTTCCTGTCCAGCAGGCAATAGTGGTTGCTTCTGAGATCGTTTTAATTAACGCGCGGAGGAGAGAAACCGGAAGAATGGTACATCTTGAGGAATGGTAACGAGGTCTTAAATCGGCCAGTTGTCGTAGTTCATTTTCATATATTATTTCCGATTGAGCACAGCGTTAGTTAAATCGTCAGACTCCAATTATCATTTCTCATTCGACGCTATTGTTCGCCGCCGAAAAGATCTCTCCATTATGCCAATGTGGAGCTACATTTCGGCAAGATTTTGATTTTCATTCATACACTGCCACAAGAATAAAGCGAAGAATTATTCTAGTTCTTATGCGTATTTATTATTACTGTGGATTTCAATTTTATGAAAAGTAGAAATTACTTTTAAAACGACAACAACTGGCGAGACATGTCTATTTGTTGTGAATTAACAAGGATTTTTCTTTAATACTTGGATGCAGAATAATTTAGATAAACGCTTGAGATTAATGGATGCCAATATGGCGGCCTTGGTGGCCGTTCGGTGTAACATTGTTTTACAAACTTATATTATGTAAAATCGATAAGTTTGTAAGTTACAGGCATTCAGTGATAAATGGACTGCAGATTGTATGCATTTATGACAAAAATGAATGAAGAAACGAGCGAGAAACAACACAGTGAAGACATTAGAAGACTGTAACAACTTCGTAACATTATTTTCGAAATACTAAAATTACTAAAAGATACGTTTTCACCAAATTTATTTTGCTCACCGACCTAGAAAATTCGAATGTTGGAAAACAATAAGTTTCCAAAGAAATTAGCTAATGTTACATCGACGTCGAACGGCCGTATCGAAGCCATATTGGTTTCCGAGGGACCCATTTAACCTCGGCTGCTTACGTAAATGATTCCGCATGGCGGTATTTCAGAAAAAATGCTTCTCAATTTATAAACAGCTCGTGCAAATATGTATCGCATGATGAACCGATGTTGTAACGCTCGCATTCACAGCGTCGGCGTGCCGGTAAATAAACCGGAAGCCAGATCACGCGGAAACGTTTGATTACCTATACCACTTCGGCGAGATACATTGACTCGTTCTCGATTCGCATTCTGAATTCAATTCTATCCGCGAAGGTGTGTATCCACGACAAGTCAATAGTTGATGGACACACGGTGTTCCGACCTACGCAGGGACACGATGTAACGGTATTATTCGTCGCGCATCCATTATTCTTAGAGGCCACACACAAGGATTTTAGTCAGTCGTTCGTTACCGGTTCAGAACGTAACATTTGTGCACTGCTCGCTGTCTACAGAGTGTTCGAAACGATTTCGATTATTCTAACACCGTACAAACACGCTAGTGAACAACGACACGAATTATCGCAGCTGTATTTTCAATCTCGAACTCGTGATCCCATTTTTGGGAAAGATACGGTTGCCGATTTTTAGCAATTACCAAATGACAGGAATTATCGGAGCTATATTTTTAATGTCGAACTCGCGATCCTATTTTTGGGAAAGATACGGTTGCCGATTTTTAGCAATTACCAAATGACAGGAATTATCGGAGCTGTATTTTTAATGTCGAACTCGTGATCCTATTTTCGGGAAAGATACGGTTGCCGATTTTTAGCAATTACCAAATGACACGGTTTATTGAAGCGGTATTTTCAATCTCTAACTCATGATCCTATTTTTGTGAAAGGCCGAGTTTCTTAAACAATTACCGAAGTAATTTGGCTAAAATGAGAAGATAACGCGATTTGATTTTGGACTTTGGAGATTGACTTTCTTCACGTACCTCCAAGTCCGGGATCCGATGATTGATTAGCAGCAAAAATGGCGCTCTTTCCCGGGATAGCTCCCTTTCGTCGTAGGTGTTATATGACAACGGTTGACTTTGTGTCATAGTAATCAGGAAGAAGGACATCAGGATCTTGATGAAAACCATTTTCTCGAGCAAAGTTATCTGGAACAAAGAATGCACACGATGTTTTACTCTGTAAACGTAGACACGTTATAAGTATGTCACATAAATACACGCCACTATACTTTTCGCAGTGCTGCAGACTATATTTCAAGTAATAAAAATGTTTTTGTCAGGAATCTCTGAACGAACTTCCTCGTTGAAGTAGATGCAATCTTGATGCACCATTTGTTATTCGGTAGTTCTAGCGTTAAATATAATAAAATCGTTTCTATCGTTGAGACAGAGTTGTACTAATACGAATTGAACTATTGAACTTTCAAACGGACGCGGATATAACTATACACGTGTGTGCTAATGATTTTCCGGTGGAGCTACAAAGAAGCATGAATTTTCTCGCTCGGAGGATTCCCCGTGTATGCGGCCTGACGATTTTCTGGGAAAGCTACAAAAGAAATATGAATCTTCTCTCTGGTCCGAGGACTCTTTGAACAGCTGGAAAATGAGCGAAAGAGGATTTTCCTTTCTATTTCACGGTGATTTTACCGATTCCTCGGTATCTAGATTTCAGTTCAGGAAGCCATTTCGTGCCCGTGTTTGTTTGCACTGTTAACATCCGGTCTGAGGGTGGCTGTTCTTTTGGGTACTCCCCTCTGATGGAAGTGCCATTAACCTCTTCCCGCTATACGATACTTCTGCACCACTATTCTTCCTTTCGCTTTCAGCGTCTTTATCGCTCTTTTCTTTTCGCCTTTTTCTTGCCCTGGTCGAACTGATTGGATCAACTTCTGACAAACAGAGACACGGTAATGCGATACCGGTGAAAACATTCTTTCCGCTTTAATTGGAGAAAACATAATTGGAAACACGTGTATATTTATTCAGAATGTGAAAAAAATTTCTGGCGATAAAAACTAAACAAATACTTTATCAACGTCAGAAAGTTCCACGTATCTAGAAGTACCCATAACAATATTAAAAATTGATCAATAAAACATAGAATGGCTCTAAACATTATGAATTATATACTTGTAACAGTGGTCCATCGATCGGGGGTTAATGGTTTCAAAGATTTATTTTTCTGCGCTCATAGAAGAAGCATTTCGTCCAATGCGGTTATAGATTCTATAGTACATTCGAAATTAAACATTTTTCAAATAATTAGTCCAAAAGTACTATACGAATTCTAGTCCAGAAAGAGATCAAGAGGAAAATTGGAAACTGGAAATAAAAATTGGATTTTCATTCAAAATTTTTATTTGAATAAACAGACGTATTAAGAGCAATTGCAAGTGTATATTCTTCACACGAGTGTTAACACAGTTTCACTGTATACGATAAGAAATTAATTTTTATTACAAGGAATGGTCTAACCGGTATAATACTTTGTCCAATACAATCAAACATACAAAACATTCGATATTAAAGTTGTTCCTAGTCCCCGGCTTAAAATTTACCATTTTAATCAATTTCCATGAATACTTGAATGCCCGACACTTCGGTATTGTCCTTGGAGATTAATCATCGACCACGAGGAATCCGCGAACAGTGCCGGACAGATTCGGCGACCGGCTATCAGGCGAATTGCTCCGTTGCAATTGATATGTCTATATTTAAGCGAAGAAGAACTTGGAGCACGTGCGACGGAAACGGGGTCAAGTTCGATAGTGAATGAATCTGGTTCAATGCGCTGACGTGGACGTCAACGATCGTTGTTGATGCCGTCAAGGACCGTCATCTCGTTGTCGAGTTCATTAACACCGAGAGGTTAATCCGCGTTCGATAATTTAAGGTTCCCGGGTTCCCGCTTTCCAATTACGCGCCGGTTCTATCATCGCTATGTGCCTGTTGGAATCAGGCCGAGCCACTGCGATTCTGCCATTGTGTGCCGTTCCGATCGGCGCCTTGTAATCGACGAGCATCGACAGAAATTTTTAATTAATAGCCGAGCCGTCTGGATTGCACGTTGCCGACGGGGCGCAGAAAAATTTTCAACGAAGACTCGCTGAAGTTCCGCTTTGCAACTCCTGGCGAAGTCGAATATCTGTTGTACTATTTTCTATCTTATTGTTCCAGTTCTTTATTGCCGAATTTTGCACCGTGGTGCCCTATTATATTATAAGTAATCAATCATTTGCAAAGAATTTGTTTTGCCTTTAGATCTGTAACGCAGCCTGTGTTCAAAATATTCTAAAAAGTATAATTTTGTTTTACAACCCTGTAAGAAAATGGCGGCGTCCGTACCTTCCGAGGATCATATTCGTCATTGCATACTAGAGGGGAATTGAAAATTTTCAGGAAAGATGGCAAACTGTCCTCGATAATGATGAACATTGTATAATAAATTAAGAAATAAAAACCTGAATTTACTACAAAGTTACTTATGGTTCCCCCTAATACTTTTGTTTCGCACGAAAATCCGCGTAGTCCAGTTGGCAGCATTTATGTCAACAATACCCTCCGTAGTTACAATGTTCTGTTGAATATTGTAACATTTGGAATATCGCGTCGTAAAGTTATAAATTCTCCGAATACGGAACAATACGACACGCACGGAATTAATTTAATTTTCTCGGCGCGTTTAAAGAATCGCGGGGGTGGGGGGAGGTGGTTGCAACAGCGTGACGTTGGCAGCGAACGTCGGTGTTAATTTATTTAAAGTTTCTCGGGACGCGATGTAATCCTCATTAACTTCGTTTCATTCAGGGATCACAGTGTGCATGAAAACGATAACGTTAGCGAGGACTTCGCAAAGTTCCCCGTCTCACTTTAGCCTACGCATTAGCCCTGTCATTGAATCGCCCTTTGTTCTTGCCTTCTGACTGAAACCAACAGCGCTATCGTTTTCATTGTACTGTTAAAGGATCGTAACTCTATTGATAATGTCGATACTCTTACTGTTCCGAGAATAACATCGCGCTTCGGCACGGTAGATGATTCGAAGCCGCGGATAGGCTTATGCTACCGTATCTGTTCGAGAGTTTCACTTTTGACGGCGGAATTGTCGATAGCAGATGCCGCGTCACGGAGAAATTGTACAACAATTAACAACCTGTGCGATAAACAACCTGTCTCACACTGTGAAACCGTATGCTTAAATCTTGACCATGGAAATCAAATAATACTGTACACTTTATAATACTGTACGGGGAACCTATTGTGTTTCATTACCGAGTACAACAATAGCTACCAAAACGTAGGAGTACACAGAATTGCGAGAATCGGAATTTTCGACGAATCCTGCAGTCCTACGAATGCAAATTCGGGTCAGATAACGCTAATACCGTTTCACGTTTTATGGCCGTTCCTTTTTTATTTCCCCCCCCCCCCCAGCAAGATAAAACCACCATCAGTTGCAAATGAAGATTCGACTGGCGCTCGTAGTAATTAGGAATCGATAGTGCCGATACATCTCGACGCGACGGGGCGAAGCTCGAGGAATTCTGATCGATAACTTTCGATTTATCAAACAGGATTCATTAGGGAACTATATATCTAGAAATAAATCTCTAGAAATAAATCATTAGACTGCGGATTTTTAAGCGCAAAATTCTCTTAATTGCCAGACGGATGCTAGACATTCATAATCGTAGTAAGATGAAAATAGTGCAATTTTTAAATGTTTTTTCAATGTTGCATTTGATGTACTCGTTTTTATTACAAGCGCATGAAATTCGCAATCTAATATATTTAGAAAAGAGGAAAATTGATAACACTAAAAGTTACACGTTTTGTTTAGTATCGGATAAAATCGTAAAAAGAAAATTAACAGAAAAAAGGCGAAATTACGTCACGGTATTTAGGTTAGTTAAATATTAATTGCGCCATTATTGAGCTTCGACTTTCCGAGCGTGCAAATTTCTTTGGCGCAAATTGCATGTCACTTTCAGACAATGTTATGAAAGCACGAAACATTGGAAAAGGTCAATAAAGCGTGCAATTAGAATTTCACGTTACGACAGTCCATTTCGAATAACTTCGTGCATTTTATTCTTTGCAATTACAATTGTACAATTGTACAGTTTAAGGCAAAAGTGAAATACGGTCAGATACGAATCAGTGAAAGCGGTCAAAGAATTTCGGAACAGTTTTATTATTGAAATTATTAACGGACGAAATAAATTTTTATCGAACTCCTGTCCCTTGCAATCACAAAAAATTTATCTCGTTCAAAGATCAACACAGTCCACTCGTTACATAAACTCTTTTCGCTCAACAATTTAATACCTAGACCGCTGATTTTATGCATTTAAAATAAACAAACAGTAAAGATATTAGAACAATTGAGTGATGTTGGTATATTATATTCGATGCATGTACGTTTAATTTTTTTATTTTACACAAAGATTCACAGTCTCTATTGACAGATTTTGAACAAATCCGTTATAATTATTATTTCTTGAAAATAGAAATTAATTTTGAAACGACAACAAATGGCAAGACATGTCTATTTGTTGTGAATTAACAAGGATTTTTCTTAAATACTTGGATGCAGAATAATTTAAATAAACGCTTGAGATTCATGGATGCCAATATGGCGGTTCAACAAAATCCAAGAATGTTTATTCCGTTGCGACGCTGGCAGAAGTTTTGACAAAATAAACAGCTATCTCTTAAAATGCAGCTGACTGTTTAAAACGAGCTAATATTTGCCAATTGCTTCGCGCAGCGGTTTTAGGACTCTAGCGAGCAAAAGTGTTTCGCGCTGCTTATATTTTTACGCTGTGGGCGGGTTTATTAACGAGTGCGACGCGAGCTCGCGAATTTACATTCATCGGCATCTGTGGCGCGAAATTTCTAACAGAAAAAAAAGGCGGAAGCGATGAAATATTCGCTCTGTATGGAAATTGCTTGCGTACGTGTATCTGGAAATTTTTCATGGCGGCGGCGCCGGCCGGAAACCGCGGTTGCGGCAAATCTGCGGTATTCCCCAGCATTACCAGAGCTGACTTCGATGGATTATAGGAACCCTAATTTTTCCCACGATGGATCATCACGCGACGCGCAAGAGTTGCACTTTGCATTTTGATTGGACAGGTACATTTCATTGCGTTTCGGAGTGTAACGCGCATTTGTGGAACAGCAAACCCATCAACATGGCGGTTGCAACCCATGGAATACGCCTTGAACCACCGGAAGCGCGTTGTCGAAGGGCGGAAAGGATTAATCGGAGTATATCGATTTATCGATAGCGGCTCTTGGTCCTAAACAGTGTTCTCCCTAGGAGATAAGTCTCCAATGGCATTCGAAATATTTTTTTCCCATTGATTCTAACGATCTGAATACATCCGAGAGGTCCTTGCTTACGCAAGCACTGTGGATCTTCGCGCTGGAGAAAAATTGTCTGCGTTAATTGTAAGAAGCAGGAGACAACCTGGCATTCGTTAATTATGTTAACGAGTTGAACCACTTGTTTTTAAACTAAACTCGTAAAACCTGCTGTTTACGGTTATTTTAAGCGGCGCTCGCAATTTTTTTTTGAGAATGCACTCGTTTTGCTGGCAATATTAAAAACAATATTTGACTGCAATATGAGCATCACGTATCTCTGTGCACAAAGTATTAAACTAATTCAGTAGCAAAAGAAAATTAATGGAAGTGAATTTTGCAAATTCCTGCTTCACAAATAAAAATCCGAGAGTGGCCTAATTTGGACCAACACGTGGGTCCAGAAAGATAAATATTATTATTATATTATTAAAATTATGCTTCGAATTTTGGCTTAGCTATACACCATTAACAAGAAAAATGCTCACAAAAATGCTTGCTACGATTTATAAATTATCTTTCGCCTGGCAATCGTGTAATTTTGAAATGTTATGCAACACGCACAAGAGCAACGTATTTAGAAATTACACGAACTGTGTACGGCCGATAAGATAAACCAAAAATAAGTTAGTCCCATCGTTCACAACCGCGGCGAGCAGAGACATTATTATTTTTAGAAATCGTAAAAGACGTCACTAATCGAATCGTGGCTAAACGAACGAAAATTGGAGTGACATTTTTAGAAAAGTCCATCAAGCACATTAAACTCTAATAAACGGTTTATCCTAATTCCGAAGCGAAGAGCTTGTTCCAGTCGGCAGACAGTTCTCTTTTCTTCCGTTCTTTGGCCGGGACACGTCAATCGGACGCACCCTCGGGATTACAGAGGTTCCCAGAGGTTCATTACAAACTGCCGCAAAGTAGTTACATCGATTCACGCGCGCTCGCAAAGGTCCGAAGAATACCTCTTTACATTCCTTTGTCAAGATCGATCAGGCAGCCGATAGAAAGTTCTCGGAAAGGCCGAAAGGCGGAATTTCTCAGAGCAACGGGACGTCGCGTACTTTTCCTCCGTTCCTGGTTGCGAGCGCGTCCGCGAATAATTTCACGCCTGTTGCCTCGCGGAATATTTTCTCCTATTCCCCAACCTTTTTCCCAGGCACTCTCGCTGCCGTCACCGGCCTCGTAATTAAGGTCTTGGCCCCGCGGACTGGCTTAAGGCGAATCCTTAAAACGAGAACGCCGCATCAAATTTTGAGAAAAGAAAAATATCCTCGCGACCACGCACAGTGGTCTAAAACGCGAAATTTAGTAACATTTTACCAAAAAATGTCTCATATTGACTTTATATTGAATGCTTATTGCTTTCTAAATATCCGTCAACCTTGAAAATGAACAAATTAATAAAATAAATACCATTACTGTAACAAACGGTTAAAGTTGGAAGTTTTGAGATGTCCTGACGATCCTTTTTAATATTTTCCTGTCCATTTTTTTCAAATGAAAGGCTTATCTTTAAGCCGTAAATTACCATTGTCGATTAAAAATTACTATTCGTAATGTATTAAACATGTTACGCCAAATGCAATGTAGAAAATTTTCAAAATTCTTAAGACCGCACAGAATATCTTCTGTATCATACTAGATCATAGAATTTTACAAAATGCAGTATTTTCAGCATACTTTCTTCTACACAATTTTTATTTAAAGAATGAAAACAAATTTTTACTTAAAGAGCGATTTTTCCAAAATTTAGAGGAATAATGTATTTACTAAGCTGAATGTGTTTCTAAAAGTTGTTAAGTTTCGAATTTGCCGCTGCGAAATTCTTCTCTCTAGACTTTCCGAACTTTCTGTTGGAAATTTATTATTTATGTATTCGTACCGACCACGCATTCGTTTTCGTTAAAACAATTCCTGCAAATATTAATAACTTCTGTGTTCCCCGGCTTCTGGCTCTTCGTTCATTAAATTTTCATTCGGAATTTGCATTCAGTAGTGTCCTGGGAAAATAGTTGAAAGAAATTGCGGAAACGCCTCCTATTAGCACGTTGCGCGCAGTTTTGACGATTTTACTGGGAGTGTGTTTAAAAACTGTAAATAATTTCTTATTGTAGATAAACAGACTGCGGATCTCTATGCAAAATAGAGAATATTTGCATTGGTTGCAAAACTCAGGAGCGAAATACAAATTTCTTTCTTCTCTTAAATATTTTATTAAGCTAAAACCAATACGCCGGAGCCCTTAAATCTTTTTAAC
This sequence comes from Halictus rubicundus, assembly GCF_050948215.1. Classification (NCBI taxonomy): domain Eukaryota; kingdom Metazoa; phylum Arthropoda; class Insecta; order Hymenoptera; family Halictidae; genus Halictus; species Halictus rubicundus. The sequence goes on from NC_135150.1 coordinate 28,181,066, forward strand.
ATGTCCGCTGCTTTAATTGTACGCATTTTTGTCATAAATGCATAAAATCCGCAGTCTATAGATAAAATACTATGCAGGTAATATATATTATTGTTTATTCAGCACCTGAAACCCTTATTTAGTTAACCCAGTAAATCTAAGTGTACAGTAAACTATGTTGCATAGAAACCATGTTCCACGTGGCACAAGAGTTCGTTGCAAAATATAATAATTCGTCTATTTTTATGTTACCGTGGACTGCGACTAGTCGTTCATTAACGTTTCATTCGGAATTTGCGTTTAGCAGCGTCTCGAGTCGAAGGAAATTGCAGGAACGCTTCTATTAACACATGTCCGACAGAATTCTGAGATGCACTAAACTTACACACTATGCGAGAATATGTTTCATATTATTGTTACGTTACTATGGGCTGCGACTCTCCATTCAGTAAATTTTCGTCGAGCATTTTGCAGCGTCTTGGGAACGTAGTCGACAGAAATTGCAGAAAAGACTTTTCTTAAGTTCGAAAGGATCCTGAGATGTAATAAAATTGTGCATAAAAATGTGTTTTACACGGTACGAACACGTTTTTCACGAATACAAAGATTCGTTTATTTTTATGTTACTATGGTATTTCTTAAAATAATTTTAGTGAGTTAAAATCATACGAGTTCTTAACTAGTTTTCTCACTGCTGTGTAATTTACTAATTTTTGTGGTGAATGCATAAAATCCAGCGATAAAAAACGACGTATATGGCCACTTAATTATGTATGAAGCAGTAGAATCTAAATAAAACATGAACACTTTTCTTGAATCAAAGATACATTTGATTAATTGGAGGCCACCCCGGTATAAAATTAGTTTACAAGCTCCGTACGTAAAGCGGAAAGAGTAAAACGTTTTTAAGCAATTTTAGTGGGTTGCTTTTCGCTAATTTTCGTCATTAATGCACGAAGCCCGCAGAGTCCGACGACGAGGAACGATTCACGGGATCACATAATATCTAATTACTAAACTGCGGATTTTATGCATTTGTGACAAAAATGGGTAAGCGTATTTTAAAACAGGAATAACATTAGAAAAATTTTAAAATGCTGTTATATTATTTTAAACCTATTAAACATATTAAGAAAGAAAATAAATTTCTATTTCGCTCCAGTCTGTTGCAATTCAGGTAGAACATTTTTATTTTGCATAAAGATCTACTAATTACGCATGAAAAGAGCGAGATGTTCTTTTAACTCGAACGATTTTCGCGCGAATGGCGAAGCTTTGGGGTAGTTCCGTCGAACTTGGTTTATCGCGACCGGAAAGCTTCTCGGCCGGCGTTTTATTTCAGTTTTACCGCGGCGAAGATAAAAAAAAGGAGAAAAGCGGTTGTGTCCTTTCTGAAAATGGTGCTTACGCGGATGTTTTTACGTTCTCCGTGCGATATCTCGCGCGATATTGCGACGATATTTCGCGGCGCGCGTGGGCGCAACGCGAAAGTTGCTTCGCCGTTGATTGCTCGGCCGATCGCGACCATAAGTTGCACCGAGCGTTAACTTTCAAGCAAACCGAACTTCCGATCCTCGAAACGTTGACTTTCGCTCGCGCACGCATTACCGGCGGACATTTGCTGAGGAATTTGCGGCCGCCGCCCGCGGAATCTCTTTCCGCAAGCGTAATTAATAGAGTACACTCGCAGACCTAACCGCCGCCGCGGTGAAATACAGACTTTAATAAAGTGTTATGGAGTCCTATTCGAGATCCTGCCCCCTCCCCCATCACACTTGACACTCGCCGAGCCGACGCACTTTAAAACTTCCTCCCGCAGTTATCGCCAAAGTTCTCGCAATTTCTTTGCAAAATACTTCGCTCGAACTTTCCGCATTGCGAGAGATGGTCATTGAGATGTTTAGGGTTCGAGAAACGTTTATTTAGAGGTCACTTGGAGAGGGTATATTTGATTTTGTTAAGGGCTGGACCCTACTGGAGCTCCTTTATTATTTTTTGATAGTTTCTACGTAGTTCTAAGGGAGAAAAGGAAACATCATCTTGTTCCTTGGATTTTTAGGCGATTTATTGGCCTCGCCTCCAGGCAAATTGAAATTTTAAAGCCCGATTTCCTGAAATAAGATTTTCGAAATATTCCCTGCAATTTCCGTTCAATTTCAGAAATTTAGGACACAACCTCCCTTCTTGCATGATCTAGCGAAGTTTTTGTGAAATATTTGGAACTTTTTCGCTACACACATCTCTATAATTATGTTTTCCTACTGAAACGAAAATTTTTGATCGGAAGTGCACAATTTTTCTAGCTTAAATTGCGGAACTTTAATCTACACACCATCTCAAAAAAGTTCATCTTCTTTTAATTAAAATCGGTCGCGTGTTCCCCTTTTGTCAATGAAAAGAAAGAGAAAAATGCGGAATTATTCCTCGAGACTTGTGTAATTATAGTACAATTTTCTATTATTAGAAAAAATTGCAAAAGAGTACTACAAATTTTCGTGCATTCAAAGTGGTCTTTAAAAATATTTTTGAAGCACCGTTAATATAAATATTAATGTAAGCATCAGATACGTGGTGCATTTCTGTCAAAAAAAAAAGATTCCTATAGCCCTAAAGTGAATTATAGTAAATGTAATAATGAAAACTTCCTAAAGTTACAGTAAATTCAATCATAAAAATCTCCTAAAGTAAATTTTACAGTAATAATGAAAATTTTCGAAAATATGCTCCAGTAAAATTAATGAAAATTACTGACAATAAATACTAAAAGTAATAGATGCTCGTAGAAATTAAGATTTCGCAGTCGACTGAGGGGCTCGCTCTAATCAATAAATCTCGTGGGCGCTTGAAAAAAACTTCTAGCGGAATTTGCAAGATGAAATTAAAATGTCTTCGGCGACGTATCCTTGCCTATTAATTCGCACTCTTATTTTTACCATAATCTTTTACCGAGGAAAATCTCATTTCGTAGTCGCTCGACGTCGACGTTGTGATTGAAGCATCATCGAGCATTAATTAACTGCACAGTCTGTCCGATAGCCCCGGAACGAACGCATAAAAATGGTAATTGTTAATATGAATAATTCCATGATACTGATTGATCGATCGTCGATCGAACGCCTCCGGATTTAATTTGCTTCTTCCCGCCCGAAAAATTCAAACTTCATTTTCTAGTTCCATTTAGGTTGATTGTGCCATTGTTCCACGAGAATATGCATTTCAGAGTGGCAATTCGAGCATTGTGTTTTTCCCATGTTTGGTTATAAATGAATTAGCATCCTATTAACCACGTTCGCCTGGGTTTTCAGTTTGATTGTCTGTCTCATCGAGCTTTAATACCAAAAACGAAGTTTATTAGAGGAACGCTCATAATTGCTCCCATACTGTCTTATTACTATTATTACTCCCGAGTGGCTTGACAAGTGATATTTATTAATCCGCTGCTAATTTTTATGCAAGCTTGGACCTTCGCGAACTAATTTAGAACAATGTTGTTTCTGTTACAGTCTATTATTTATCGCGACAATAATACAAAAGTTATCTTAATTTTCCGTAGAATCGTAAACTCCGTCGCGTATTATACGTTTCAAAAATACCATAAATGCGCGAAAGCCGCACGGTAGTTCTCTGATTAATATTCAGCGTGCGTTTATGCAAATCACGCATTCATGTTCCGTTTTTCAAAAACTCGTAATAAAGGAACATTTATACCATCTATCAAGGGATTTCGTTAAATTCCGTTCGAGGTTTTATAAATTGATTAAAGTCGTGTAGCGCGATTTATTGTGGTATTCGAATGAACATATAAAATTTGCGGTCTAATGATTACACTGCATTAACGATTGCAAATCATATGCGTTCCGATTCGTGAAATATAAAATTACCATTAAAAACTGTAAACGTTTGCGCGATGTATCGGACGAGGATCATCTGTGATTTAAATAATAAATCATAATATCTCGAAGAGGCATATAAAAATGGCCACTATTAATAAGGGTAACGTCGTTAGGCTCGTTGATCGACCGTCGACAGAATATGGCGCGAAGATCAAACGACCCGCAGGAATTTAATTCACGCCAAATCTGGTTAAATGCAGCACGTTACGATATTTCATGTTAAAAGGCCACTTATTACATTCACTTTTCGTAATTAATAATGTGCGACAACCGGTTCCACATCTTCCTAGGCAACGGTAACGTTTATTATCGAATTCGCGACGAATTATTGACAAATAATTGGCCTGTTGCACTCGAAACGCAGTTTTTTGTATTAATATACGTTATTAGGCCTTGCTTGGTCACTATTAATTATTAATATTTTGTATACTATCACTACTTTCAACCTCATTTATTTACCATTAAAAATTGAGAACCGAAACTGTTTAATTCTGTGTTTCTTCAATTTTTCTTAAAATAAATTTGACTGCATAATACTTTATTTGCCATTAAAAAATTGGGAACCGAAACTGTTTAATTCTGTGTTTTTTCAATTTTTCTTAAAATAAATTTGACTGCATAATACTTTATTTACCATTAAAAAATTGGCAACCGAAACTGTTTAATTCTGTGTTTCTTCAATTCTTCTTAAAATAAATTTTACTGCATACTACTTTATTTGCCATTAAAAAATTGGGAACCGAAACTGTTTAATTCTGTTTTTCCATTTTTCTTAAAATAAATTTTTACTGCATACTACTTTATTTACCATGAAAAAATTGGCAACCGAAACTGTTTAATTCTGTGTTTCTTCAATTCTTCTTAAAATGAATTTTACTGCATACTACTTTATTTGCCATTAAAAAATTGGGAATCGAAACTGTTTAATTCCGTGTTTTTTCAATTTTTCTTAAAATAAATTTGACTGCATACTACTTATGCATTGTAGCATTTGTGCATATGTTTTTGTTATTGAACTTGTACGTGACAGTACATTTTCTCTTGAAATAAATTGATTGAAGACTAGTTGTACACTATGTATGCACGCTTTCTCTAAATTTATCGAACAAATTTAATTATAAATTAAACGAATGAACCACGCGAGACTAACTCATGTTTAACAAATTTAAGAGACGAAGGTCCATCGATCTTTGTAGACGTTCAGATGTCCGCGCGATAAACATTTGTACCACTGTCTCGAATCCTCGGCGTTTGTTTTAATACACCGCGACAAAAAGATAATACGCTTGTCCAATTTATCATATCCCTGATGTTACCGTGAATGTAGCCACGCGGACGTAAATAACGCGAGTGGAAATTCCGTCGTCGCAAGTGGTACGAGTGCATATATTGTCAGACGTCTGGGCACACGGAGAACCATTTTCGCGTCCGAACAATTGCAACATGTATCTCACGTACCGTTCTGTCTTCAAAGAAACGGGAATTCTTGAATTTAACGAGACTGTCATTCTTCATTCACGGAACAGAATATCCCCGGGGGGCATAATTTTTTCGCATTAGTTGCTCGATCGTGTTAAATCTCTTCGCTAAACGACCGTATATTAAAGTCTCTTCAATTAATTATCTTCGAAAACATTTCGCCGAGTGAATATCGATGCATCGCAAAGGGGGACGAGTTAATTTCTGCGTTCGAATTAATTAATACCCTCGTCGTGTACGGGATCGATAAATACGCAAAGGGAATAATAAAAATCGCAAAAATTAATTGCGACAAGCCTCTATGAACAAATTGATAGCGCGACCTGTTTCATCGAAATCTCATTTAACGAGCATACGGCGATCGAGTGCGATAATAATGAAATAAAGGAGCCTCCCCAATTAATAGAAACTAATAAGGCCGTCATTTTAATTTTCTATTTCGGAGAACACTTCGTCTCTTTAATTTGAAAAAATTAGGATTGTCGAATTATCATTGAGTTCATCATTTCAAACATTTAAAGTTTCACTAAAAATGTTTCAACTTCAAGATAGCAAAAATTAGAATTCTTTTGTAAGAAAAATTTAACATCTGGCAATGAACAATTCATGTACAGTATATTTTAATATGTAAGGTTAATATAGCAGCTTCGTAAGAGCATCAGGCGAATCTTTCCTACTTTGTAAATTTTCAGGGTAAAAATTTCCTCGAAGAAGAAATTAGCTCGTGCAGTTATGCACAACGGTGTATGCACAATTTTTTGCAAATCATAGTATAGACACAAGAGAAATCGTTCGAGGAGAATTCAACCGCTTTTCGCGCTCTGTAAAATGGAATTGTCGACGCAAATTGTAATAAGATTGCTGTGTTTAAATAAAAGACGTGCCCGCAGCACGAGAAAAATCTGCCAACCATTAAAAGCCGGAGAAACGAGTGAACCGACAATGTGGCGAATGAACAGTTTCGCATGCTCGAGATATTTCAACATGGTTGCGCGTAATGAGAGAGTATGATGAAAGGGGCAAGCGCGATGAAGCGTGACGGAGCGTCGGACCTAAGGAGAAAGGGGACTTTTCGGCTTCATCTTCTTGATCCCCCGAGCTCCGGATTCTCCGCTGATATTCAATGATTTCGACAAACAGAGCCAACGACGCGAAATGATTCCTCGCCCGCGCCGCACAGTGGGCGGAAATGCCATTTTGGCGCTCTAAAACAATGACTTCTAAACCATTCGAGATAACTGAATGAAATTTAATAGATAAAAAGGTAACATTTATAGCTTCGAATTGCAACAAAAATTAATTTGAATTTACACGGTGTTTATTAATCACACAGAATTTAAACAAATTATAAAATAAGTGGAATTAATATACCTGCTCTTCCGCATTAATATTCCTGAAGTAAATCTGTAATTTCTGGCAGATTTGTTGCAAGTTGTCGCAAATGAATTTTTTTGCATTGTTTGGTCAACTAATCATAGTTTATCAGAGTATAGTGAAATGTGTATGTTTATAGTTCAAATTCCGGCGAAAAACTTGTGCTAACTCGAAAAAATTATAATTTTCAAAATGTAATAACAATTACTCGTGTCAAAATCGTTTGAATCGTAGAAGATGTGAGCTTTCGTATCGTCTAAACCCAACTAAGCAATTTCTAATAGTTTTCTTTTAAATTGCACTTGAATATTGGACAAATCATGTGAAGGGAGACAATTTCACGTTCTTCATTTTTTCCTCGGACTTTGCCGGCCTCCCGTGGGTCGTGGCGGAGGATAAAAAAATTTTTTTTCGGATTTGCTTCCTTCGGAATGTTCTTCAAACATCCCCATCACTCATTTATTTAAAAACAAAAAAAATTTTCCATTTTCCGCCGCTTCCTACGCGAGTCACAGCCGATGTATCTGCGCACAGGGGATGCTCGGTTTAAGCGGCCGGAAAAGAAAGAACGAACGTCCATTTCGACTCGTTGAGGGCTCTCGGCTGTCGGCAAAATGGCGATAAAGATAAGGGAGAACGGGGTAATAAGACCGGCGGCGGCTGGATAAATTAAAATACAAACCGAGCCGAAATGGCCGGCCGGCAAATTTATGGCGGCATTTCGGTCGCTGTCCTCCGCCATCAAACAAATTTGTTCCGGTGTCTACCCTTACGCCCGCGTCTTCTCACCGTAAACGCTGCGTTACAACGGTTTCGCATTAGAACCTCTCAAGTTATTGCCCGCCATCACCGCAATTGCGATTCGTTTGCACAACAACTCCTTTTGCTTCGCCCGGTTTGACGACTCGCCATTTTACCATTTTAAAGTGCGATTCGCAGTCTATACACTTCACCATATAATTTTAACTGTATTTTAAATTAAATTTTTTTTAGCTCTCCCGGTCTCAACACGAAGAGAACATGGAACAATAATTTTTTTTTCGAGTTAGTCATTTATGAAATAGTCATTAATATATTCGTCAGGTTTTTCTGATTAATACGATACCAAACACGACGCCATTCGGAGCATATTTGTTTGTTCAATCCACGATTTAGTAGAAAAATTCTGAATACGCGTTTCACAGCGAGAGATTTCTTTAATATAAACTTGTCAATGTCATTGTTTCATGCAAAACCCGATCGTCGCAACATAAACTTGTCAGTCTATACAAATGGCTCTATTAATATGGCCGCCGAATGAACGCGTGAAAAAAGTCGAAAGAGAAAATGCGTGGGCGTCGCCGTTTTGGCTGCAAACGTTCTGCAATAATATTACATTTCCGATCGTTACGGAAGGTTTCGTCGAAAAAGTTTAATAACTGAGAATTGACTCTCGTCCCATTGAAAATTTGATAACCGCCATGTTGACTGTTCCTGTATCTCGCTCGAAATGAAGTTCGTTTCCCGTACAGTTTCCGACAAATATTTAATTTCCGTACGCAAAACCCTGTCTCGGTTGCTGAATGAAAATTAATTTAGCCGGCTCCGTCTCTTTTTCCCGTGACGTAACGTTTCATCGTCCGGGGAATGTACATGGCTTTCGGACGCTCTTATTAGCTTCTACTTATTAGTCGCGACGGTCCGTCTTACTTAAACCGATAAATTAAACGCGCGATTTTCTATTTTGTTTAAACTACTGTCCTCGTATCTGGGGACGTGTACTAATTGAACGTCTTCGCGGTAAGAAACAGCTGTCCATTAGCGTTGTTCCACGGTAAGCGCTAACATAATTACAGAGCCTGCTCTTCTCTCGAATGAAAACTTTTTCGCGCCGCTTTTAATTCGGCGGGCTGCTGATAGATCGTTGCAACTGAATCCGACGTTTTTAATGACCCTGTTTAATTGTCAGCGCGAAGTGGGTCAACAACGAATTCCGGATGTGCTTTCCGCGTAAATGAGAAGTAAAATGTCACACAAAATGGACGACAGGAACCATAAGCAAGCGTAATCCTACGCTCTCACGACTTTATTAAACACACTCCGTTCGTACAGGGGTCGGAAATTGTTTAAAAAGCCTGTGGATCCAAAAAGCGTTCGAACACTGAATTTACTATTTTGGACTGCGACAATTTCTTAAAAAAAAAAATAGTACAGCAATATACCAGCAAGATATTTTTGTCGAAAATGTTACAAACGCTCGAGAACCGGAAATTTAGTTTTCAAATACTTTTTGGATCCACTGTAGTAATTATTCAGTCTTTCCGAAACAATTCTGAAACAGTTTTAAACAGTTTTTTGATCGCGTTTTCCACGAGTGCATTCTGCACAAAATTTTTCCGTCGGGACAAAGCCCCGCAAAGCCAAACTAAAGCTCTGATATAAAATACAGCTGTTATAAAGCTAAATAAACATCGAAGGAATTCCGGAAATTGAAAAATGTCAGTTTCGATTGTTTCAACCTCGGCAAACTGTAATTGTTTGTCACTAGTGGGCGCCGGATTGTTGACAGCGCGTTTGCACGCAATTATATGATCACGCGTTCGCGATATTGCGCATTCAAATCATTATTTACTAATTGCACGGTGATCGTTGCATTCGTAATAAGAAGAAATCGCGCGTCGCTGCGAGTGGTAATTGTTCTAGCGCAAGGATCGTGTAATTAATTGCCATCAAACGCGTCTACGTAATCAAATAAAATCCAAATGCGTTCAACGTGTTGCCAACAGACCCAATTCGCTTTGCTTGCAATAATGAAATGCGACGTCACGCGCTCGCGCTACAGTAATTTCCGAAATAATATCGCGGAGGAGACCGAGTCCATTGACTAGGTCAAAATTAATAAATTCACATTGTCCTAATGATATTACAGACGCACTTGTCGGGTTGTAATTACATTAAAATTGCTCGTCTGCCGATTGCCCCTTTCGGCAATTTGCAGAGTTAATCAATCAGACTGTGTTTCGAGCATGAGTATCGATTGCAAAAACCAAAATTGTTTTTGGTATAAATGTTTCCCAATTAAAGTGCATTTTTGGTAAAATATGTACCTCGTAACAATTCCGTTGAAGGTGCAACGAATTTGATGTTGTAATTACAATGAAATTTTGTAGGCCATTGTTAACAATTTCAGGGAAACAAATGTACAGAAACATAATTTAAGGTATTAATTAATTTTCAATATTACATTCGGTGTTAGTAAAATATGTGGTTTGTCGAAGTTTGCCATTTACACAATGTAATTCCAATGATGTAAAGGAAATTGTTGACTATCGTTAACAATTATATTGTGAGAACAATTAAATGTACAGAAAAATATCCAAAAGTGTCTATTAATTGTAAATATTAGCTCTAATATTATTAGAATGTTATTTAATGAAATTTGCCATTTACACTCAAATTGAATTGGTAAAATTGGTAAAATTGGTAACTTTCTTTGTACATTATCTGTAAATTTATAAGAATTTATACCTTTATAGATAGCAAAGGAGAGGAACTCCTCCTTTACCTGAAGTTTCATAAAATATTCTCGCAAAATGGGAGTTTGCATAAAAATCATCGAATTAATGATAATAACGATATGGATAGCAAAATGTCGTGAAATAATGTGCTGAACGAAAATGTGTGAACGTCTAGAAATGCAAATCAGAAAAAGATGAAGGAGATTGCTCAATGTAGTGCACTGTTCAGAAAAACGGTCAACTTATTCAAATGTTGCCTCGTTAACGAGCGAACGAGTCGTAGACGTTCGCGCTGGCAAATAATGGCACAATATTGTACCGTTTGGTACCCAATGTTCTACGCGTGTTCATTATCTTTTTTTTTCCTCCGTAAAGTTCCTTTACTTGGTGACATTCGAAGGATCGTCTTGCTGTCCTCCAATCCGGTACGCCATTGAGACTTAAATTCGACTTCGTTGATAAAAATACTTGCAAAGCTCAGACGCATTTTAATAGAACTATAATAAAATTTGATGTAGACCTTTGTATTTCTGGAATTTAATTTTCATTTTGCTGCATTCTTTAGGTCTTCGTGGACTGAGTATCGAAATAATTTTTGCTGTTATTTTATTGTAATTTTTATTTACTATTATTATTATTTGTCAATACTTTCATCCTCGGGAAATGGAAGCAGAGTGCATTTAAGGTGTAATTATCTGGACCTGCTCATTTGCCTACTCCTTCTTGTTACTTCCGCCCTTTTCTTATAGTGCTTTTGTTTCTTTCCACCGGTTTCCTAGATTCTCATTTTACTTACTGCACTATCCACCGTCTGCATCCATTTAGCAACATTCTTTTTTCCTTTTTCTTCTGACACTTCTACCAGCATAACCCCCCCTCTATTCTACAAAAAATCTCTTAGCATACGCTTTCAATTTTACCTTCGATTATTACAGATTTTAAACATTGATTTGTCATTATTCGAACGAAGAGCTTTACGCAAATTTAGAATTTTGTGGACAGTTTTACTTTATTAGTTTATAGTAATTTTTAGTCAGGCTCTTGTTTTATAAACGTACGAAGATCGTTTGTGTAGTCATTATTATTCCACAAAAAAGTTCATTTAAAAAATCGAGCTTTCTTTGCTTTCATCAATAGCAATGCACACAGAGATTATATTTTTAAAATTTCAGGAAAAATTAATCGTAAAATGGAAAGAAACAGATTTTCAATAATGTACATGATTAAAAGAATTTCGATTTTTAAACGTTTTGGTTAGGAAAAATGATTGTAAGTCATAGAAATATTTTTTTGTTGCTGATAGAGCAGAATTCTATTCCGATTATTCGTAACAGAAATTGTAAATCGATTGTTGAAAATAGTGTAGAATATTGTTTTCCATTCTCCGCATCGAAACTGTGTTTTTGTCAATAAAATATAAATTACGAAACGGAGAAGTTTAACCGAATGCAATCAAAATATTTTCGAGGTAGATCGGTATTATTACGTGCGATCGAAATGCAATATCTCTCATTGATAATAGTTACATTCGACCAAAGCAAAATTCCCACACTGATAAACAGTTACGAGCGACTGAAATATCGGGTTGTGCAAAAATAAATTTCCGAATATAAAAACCGTATATTTATATTTTCCATTTTTCTATATAATTTCCCCAACGTTTCACACGATCCTTTATTGTATACGATAAAAAAAATCGGGATTTCTGAAATCAATAAATCCTGAAATATCGAGAAATTGTTATTTTTTTCTATGAAACAATTTGAACCACTATTGAACTGTAAATATACCCGTGCGTTCAAGATCCACTGCAAGATTAATATTACTGACAGTTTTCGTTGCTTCAAGTCCCATTTTAAATTCGAACAAAAATATTCTACGAATTTTGCTAGTTGTCACCAAGCTTTCTAAGTCTTATGGTAAATAACAATAAGTTATAATAAGGCTCTTATTATAATTATGAGCTCTACAGATATTCACTCAATTGTTACCCATGACTGCAACTTTGGCAGTAGTAGGTTTAGGCTTCCGGTAGATGACGTATTAGAAATGGCGTCCCGTAGCCGCGCAGACCGAAGCAAACAGCTCTACTAATTATTATAGAAAACCCAATCCCATGATTTTCAACAATAAAATTTTAATAATAGCAAAATAAAAATTCCAAAACCACTCGTTTGACTGGCAATGGTAGATTTAGGCTTCCAGTAGATGACGTATTGGAAATGGCGTCCCGTAGCCGAGCAGACAGAAGCAAACAGCGCTACTGATCATTATAGACAACGCAATCCCATGTTTTTCGACTGTAAAAATTCAATAATTGCAAAATTAAAAATCTGAAATCACTCATTTGACTGGTAATGGTAGATTTAGGCTTCTGGTAGATGACGTATTGGGAATGGCGTCCCGTAGCCGCGCAGAACGAAGCAAACAACCCTACTAATTATTATGGAGAACCGAATCCCATGATTTTCAACAATAAAATTTTAATAATAGTAAAATAAAAATTCCAAAACCACTCGTTTGACTGGCAATGGTAGATTTAGGCTTCCAGTATATGACGTATTGGGAATGGCGTCCCGTAGTCGCGCAAAACAAAGCAAACAGCGCTACTCATCATTATAGACAACCCACTCCCATGTTTTTCGACTGTAAAAATTCAATAATTGCAAAATTAAAAATCTGAAATCACTCATTTGACTGGTAATGGTAGATTTAGGCTTCCGGTAGATGACGTATTCGGAATGGCGTCTCGTAGCCGAGCAGACCGAAGCAAACAGGGCTACTAATTATTATAGACAACGCAATCACGGTCTGTCAACGAAAGGGCCGGCATCGACGCGTGTTTAGGTGGCACGTCGCGCCGAAAAGCTGTCATTCATAATCTCCGGGCCGCGAACACGCAATCTCGCGATTTCATTTCGGAGTAGTGGCTTACGGTGGGCTCGCCCTCGCACGTGACTGAATTTAATTTACCGAGAGAAACGGCCCCCCCGGCTACTGTTCGCGACACTACGGGACATTAAACAGTTTTCGCATCTTTCGCCTATATTTTTTTTTTGCTTTATTTTTCCCACCTTTTTCCCGCCTCTCTCACGTCCCTCGTCTCTCGCACGATCGTTTCGCCTGCTCGTCTTCGTTATTTACCTTCTCATTGAAATTCAAATGAATAGAGAGTTTCGCGCGCGCGCGCGCCCGCTAGCTCCAGCTCCCGGGGAAAAAAAGGGCGAAATTACGATGATACTGCATGCAAAACACAATTTGGAAGCTTGATTTATCGCGTCACCCTGTTCCCCGGTAAACTCGGTTTAGTCACGCCTGTAAATGTTGCTCGCCCTCGTTTGAAGCGCGCTCGTTTTCCCGACTACGTTGCAGCTTTCTAGCATGATTCGCCATTCTATTCCACCTCGGTTCCCCGGGAATTTTTCGTCTTCCGCGTGCTGCACGCGCAGCTAACCCGATGACCCCGCTCCGGACTTTCAAACGGGAGCGGATTACTTATTCCCAGCCAGCTACGCTGCTCCCGATAATTGTCTCACTTTGTGCATCATGCGAGGGCCCTGCTAATACCGGCGTCTGTCAAAAGCTGTTTCGTCGGACCAAGTCGCAACGGTGTGCCCGGAATTATTTATTACTACACTGCCGGCGATCTGTATGCAGAAATGTTTTCCCGGGATCGCGGAAAGCGGAGAATAAATACAAATATGTATTTCCACCCGTAACGGTCGCGATGCATAATTGGATCCCAAATAAACATTTACCTCAATTGTAACAAACCGGAGCAAAATTCATTTCCCTTCTTAATAGATTTAACAGGTTGAGAATAATATTTTTACTGCTAAATACATAAAAGCAGTTTTCACTGCAACCGGGCAGTAATTTTTAATTTCTCACACGTTCGTTCGGTTTCGAGACCATAAATGTCTGTACAGTAGCGCACACTTAAGTGTCCGCCGTTTTCACCCCAATTCCAAGAAGAAGCCATCTTCCCCTGATTAAGTGTCCGCGTTCGGTCCCGAATACCGACGCTTAACGACTGCAAACGCTTTTATTGTACCCTCAAACTGACCGTCACGTTTGATGCAGTTTCTGGCGAGTAATAGTCCATTAAAAAATTTGACAAAATTCGTCTTAGTACCTTCGAGCATCCTGAATTGAGATTGTCGCAATGACTTTGACAAATGAGTTATTGAAATATTTTATATGGTAAATAGTACGAAGCAAAGTACATTTCACAAACTGTTCGGAAATCGTCCGAACACGAATGACCCCTCTTTACAGTTTAACACTAGATTTACGGGACCCGTCAAAATGACGGATTCTGGTATTTTTAAATTTTTAAATTGCGAGTATTGAGATTGTAAAAATGCATCCGTGAGCAATTATTTAACGAATTGATTTATTTGGGTACATATTATTAAAAAAATGGCTATAAACTTTGATCGATACATTCATGTTATTTTTATAATGTAATGTAAAATAGTCATATTTAGTGCTCCGTAAACCTAGTGTTAAGGGTTAATTGTGCATTGCTGTGCTGTGTACCGTAATATACACTAACGAGCAAAACTGAGTCTACACTATTTGAAGCAACATAACTTTTTCAAAATTCGATCAAACGACTTGAATTTTATTGACAAGTTAGAAGTGCGATTTTAAGTCGAAAGTCGATTTTAAGCGTTTATAACTCGTAAACGAATTAACCAATATCGGTGAAATTTTCAGCATGGATATAATTGATTCGAGCGAATCAAATACACTCTTTAAATTTTCAATACAGGCTCAGATAAAAAAGCTGAAAAAACCAACTTTTACTATTTCTTTTGCGATTCCGACCAATTCAAATTTTTTTCAAAAACTTTTTACACCTCCGCTAAGAAACTAATCCTTCTAACTTCTCAATAAAATTCAAGTAATTTGATCTAATTTTTACAAAGTTATGTTGCTTCAAATAGTGTAGACTCAGTTTTGCTCGTTGGTGTATATACTGGAGAATAGCAAGTGTCAATAAATAATTTATGAAGCTGCTGCGGTAAGTTCGTTCTCTGGCGTCCCCGTTTGGAGTTGAAGCGTTTAGCTTTTAGTTGTGCGCATCACTCGCGGGCAATTTAGAAAATTTTCATTGGGTTCGGCGGGAAAGGGGGAATTTCGCGCGCACGTCGGAACAGTATTCGCAGCTTTTACTTTGGGAACAGGTAACCGCAATGGGTAATTGCGCGTCGATGTTCCGGTATGCAACGCCGCGACAGGACGCTCGACAACGGCCGCCGGAGGTGCAAGTGAAAACGACAGGCCGAGTGTCACGGATTATTGGCATCCAAATTGAACTTTATTGTGATCCGCGTTTCGAGGGGTCGGAGAGGTTCTCTATTCTTGTGAAACCCAGCCGGCTAACGCAATAACAATGATTAATTCGGAATGCAAATACGCTACCGCGGAATCCTGATTAACTTATCCACACAGGATCGGATGACCGCAATACCCGATTTCACGATGACCGTGTTTTATCAATTTTATAAGTTCTTATCTAATCAAAATTTAGTATACAACTCGAATGTAAATGTATTTCGTGACAAGAATTCGTAATAAATTACAAGAAATTGTAAAGTTTACTTTAAACTGGTGTATTTTCTATCTATTCCACTAAAACCGAATAATCTTAGTGTTTTTATTTAGCGCATGGTTTATTCTTTAAGTTGCATTAATTTGGATTAAAAATATCTTCTGAAACTTATGATTTTCTTAATAAATTAAGAACAGTGCGGATTTGCCCCGTGTACGGATTTACCCCACTGCAGCTTACCGATTCTCTTCGAAATTTTTCAAAATCTATCAAATGCGAAAATACTTCGAAAATGTATTCTATAATTTTGTTGCTTCAGTTAGAGATATCCGGAAGTAGAATTGTCCTAAAAGAAAATATGTCGAGGCAGAAAACAGTTTGAAAGAAGGATTCACGAGTCGGGGAAAGAATTCTCCTGACCAAAATAGTAAATCGAAATGTGAACTTGCGAGCATTTAAAGGTTCACCGGTGCACCTGCCTCGACCGCAGCTATAGGATTACAACGCAATTCAATTATTTGCTCGCGTTCCCGCGCCGTAAAGTGTGCGCAACGAAAAACTGCGAAACTTTCGCGTAACTGCGTACAGCCTTCTTTAACACTAGATTTACGGAGCACTAGAAATTACTATTTTACATTACTTTACAAAAATAACATGATTGTATCTGTCAAAATTTGTGGCCATCTTTTTAATAATATATATCCAAGCCAATCAATTTGTTAAATAATTCCTCATGGATGCATCTTTACAATCTCAATAATCGTAAATTAAAAATATTAGAATCCGTCATTTTGACGGAAATCTAGTGTTAAAAGTGTCTCTTCCATCAGTATTCTCTGTTAATGTTGCTAATGCGGGTTTTTATGCAAAATAAAAATGTTCTAAATCGATCCTAAGAATTCTTTATTCTTTCAATAACTTCAGAAAGTCGAAAACAATCTAACCATGTTCTTAAATTCGTGCAATAACGCTGTTCTTCACAATTCTATTTGAAAATTTTAATGAACGGTGTGCAGAATGACGGAAATTTCGGTAACAGCACGACAAAAGTAATTGAAAACAGTGGCAATCCTCCTGAGAGAGTTTATACGACCACTTCTTCCCGCACGGTTGGCTTGTATTCGATGCAAATTGCCAGACTTATGAAAATTCATTCGACGCACCCTCATTTCGCGTCACCCTCGACGGTCGAAAAAATGTTTAATCCTATTTCAAAGATTATGTGCCCGCGGGAGGATTCTTTGCGCATCGAAGACGAGCTTAATTGCATTTTAATAAAGCAATAGATTATACAATCTTTACCCCAACTTAGACTCCGCGTACATCAGAAGACGGTAACTTCCGAAAGCGATCAGAATAATAAACGAAAAGCTGAACAGAGAGTATAAGTATATTCAATGAACATGATTCATAAAACTGCTATTTAGAAGGATTTTTGTTTGCTCTTTTAGTGCCAGAATAAATTAATAAAAAGATAGACAGAGAGTGTTTGCGAATGAAGAACATTTAAAAACCATAAATAGATAGTGAACTGTACTTTCGCTGAATCTGCTTCGTAAAATCGGAGAATGAAAAGCATTTAGGGCGTCTTCAGCACACAAGAGATTTCGGTATGCTTTTTCCGAAGTGTATTTCACAAAAATATACAGAAAATAATGACGCTTTTAGCGGGAATGTCTTTTGAAGACGAAGAATGAGGAGCATTCGAAGCCTTGTTAGGGTGCCGCAAGAATTTTAGGAGTCTCATGGTGGGAATGCTGCACAAAGCTGTGCTCGAGCATCCTAAATCCTGAGCACAAGTGAGCCGAGACGCTAGACGAACTATATGATAATTCTTTAAATTGATTTTGTGTCCTTGACCAACAGTCGCTATTTATTCACCGCATTTGCAACAAAGTACGCATTGCACACGTTGCGACATTGTTGCATAACCTATTCAATTAGCTGTGCCCTTTTGTGGGGTGGAAAAACCGATTCCTAGCGATGTCGCTTATTTACCTTTCTCAGAAAATCTAATACGACGTCATTCTAAAATTGCATAACTGGGCTATCGATCTGCAAAACACCCTGAGGCTCGACGCTAAATATGCTGAAAATTGAAAGTGAATACGTTCTCTGATAATAACGAGATTTATTTAATGTTTGCACGGCACACACGTTTAAAATTCATTGAAAAACGTGGCTTCTCCAAGCACGAAAATCGTGTGGAAAAATTCAGCAAATTATATTAGGGGGACCCACAAGTAATCAATTCTTTTGAAATCTAAAACAAACTGGTACGGACGCCGCCATTTTATTACAGGTTTGTAAAAAGAAATTATACTTTTTAGAATATTTTGAACACAGGCGGTTGCTTTACCGAAAACTGTAAAGGAATACGTGTTTAACGATCGGTACAGAACTGAAGGCAAAACAAATTCCTTTGCAAATAATTGATTACTTATGGGTCCCTGTAATGCGTGCCGCAAAGAGATACTCGAAAACGAAAGGTGAGTTTATTTCTTCTGAAGAGCGAAACGACGACGGGGCTCTGGCGGATCTAATATTTCATCATTCAATTACATCGATCCGCTTGTTTCCCGTCGCTGCTTACCCGTGTAGAGGGCTGAAAAAAAAGGGAGCGAAACACCGTTCCCGGGGACTTCAGTTTCCATTAGTGTTATCTGATTCCGTGGAATAACCTGGTCTCGCCGGCTCTAGGTATAATTGACGAAGGGAACGTGCTCATCAGCGTATTTTTCCGTTCCGCGTCGCGCTTGTCGCACGTGCATCAACGAAATGCTTTCGAAATTCTCGCTCTTACATGACCCGCATGTTTTCGCGTCACGTGTCACACGCTGCTTGCACCGGTTTCGAAATTCCACGAGCCGTGTAATCAATTTTTCCTCGTGTATCGAGAGGAACAGCCCCGGAAATCGATACCGCCCTGTTTCACCTGTCTACCCTTTCGTCCGACATGTTTCCCGACGCTGGAAACCTTAAGAAATCGTCGCGTCGGCGACACAACCGAATACATTTTTCCCGGAGCCATTATCGCCGCCACCTTTTTTCGAGAATGCAATTTCTAATGCGTGAACCGTGCCTTTCAATTTTATAGGGGTCACGGAACACGCGTGGGCGCAACTTTCTTCCCCATGCGATACCGGTTTTTGTATTCGTCTATGGGCAACATAATCGGGAAATGGCCACCATTTTCCCGTTACTTTTCATGGAAGTTTGTCATAATGGAGGCGGACCCGGTTTTTACGGCTTTGGCGAAGGTGTTTTATCAGGAGAATGTAACTTTGGAGATGAGAGTGTAAAAAGAATTACGAAAGTCCCGCGGAAGTTTGTTCATTGCTGCGGTTTTATTGCTCGAAAGACTGGAAAGAAGATTTTCTCGAGTACCGGGCGACATGCATGTGACATAACTTTTCCTCCGTGGAATTATTTGCGAAGGTACTGTGCTCGGAGCCCGCTTTTTAATTTACTTGCTGGGAAATTGTCTGTTGGGATTGTTACCGCTGGCAGGTGAACGCAGTTAATAATAATAGATCACAGTTTACAGTGACGTCTACAAACATTTTGTCGTTATACGTATATTGTTCGAAGTTTTAGCACACGGCATAATATTCAGACAATTCTCCATTTCCTTCTGCTGAATTGTTTCAGTATTTCACGAAGCTGGTACAATTACATTTGACAAAATATTTTAACAAGGGAAGTAAGTGACGAAACAAGCGCCGTTAACACATTTAAACAAGTCGAACTAAATTGCCAACAACTTGTTAACGAATGCGAACAATATTCAATCCTCGAGCTTGAAAAACTCAATAGCTCAATTAATATATTTAATATTCAAATGTTACCGAGTACATGGAAGTTAATTTTGCAGTATCGAAAGCGTAGCGAGATAATAAAATTTAATTCATATAGTTACATGAATATACATTAAATGATGCACACAACTAAATTATTAGCACAAATGTATTCCATCTGATAATCAATAATAATAATAAATAAATTACTGATTTTATGCATTCATGATGAAAACGATTAGGTGAAATACAAATCTGTGACAGCAGTAGAAGGATTTCAAATTAGTCTAGCTTCTAAACAAAAGAAAAAATAACTGAGTTTGTTTACGTTTCTAATTTGGACCAGAAGGGGGTGAAAAATTAAGGGGTGAGTGATCAACTGTTATTGTGTCCATTTTCTGGGACACTCTGTATATGAAATAATCAGTATCAATAAGATATAATAGAAATATTTTTAGATCGCATGCTATTTCGTGGAAGTTAGTATCAAGCCGAACAGAGTCAGTTTCTTAGTACATTGTATCTGTAAATCTGTACACTTTACCAGCCAGTTTTTCCGGGTTCCACAATGTTTTCCGAATTACACTGTAACGAACAATAAACCTTTATCTCCGTCTTCAACCCTGGCGGGTCTCATTTGTCTCCACGAACTCGGCGAGGAGAAAGAAAATTTTATTCTGCTTGCTTTGGAAGCTAATTTTCTGTATCAACCCTTCCGACTATAGTTCTTCCTTTTTCTTTAAAAAATCTATATTACGCACCTAAGTATACATTGAATTAATATTTAACCTTGTGTATATTGAATTTGCAAGTTGTATGTTAATGTTGAATTTAATGTCCCAACTATCCTGTAAATTTTCATGTAATAATTTTCTAATAAAATTCTTTCGAACGATTTTTGTACGAGACTTTCGCCGACATTTTGCTGATTCAAACGAGACCAAACACGACATCGTTCGAAGCATATTTGCCTGTTTAATCCACGATTTAGTAGAACCTCGATTATCCGAACTAACCGCAACAGCACGAATGTTTGCGTAACAGAACGGTTGCCTTGTTTAACGGAACCAATGTTGAGTTAGTGGTTCGTACAATAAACAATGTTGCATACATTGCTTTGAGATTCCGTAGGTTCGGATAATCGAGGTTCCGCTGAATCGTGAATTAAGCAAGCAAACATGACGCAAATTATATCGTGTTTGGAGTCATTTTAATCAGAAAAATGTCAGGATTATGGTAACGGGGATATCAATTTAAATATCGTTTTATTAGAGTAAAGTATACAGTTGGTTCTCACGTTTTGCAAGTATCTATTTCTAAAAAACTCGACGGAAAGGGAGTCACACAAGTGAAAAAGAGCTTAGCGAAACTGCAACTGCAATGACTAGACAAAGCGTGCAGCCTTCGTTGCGACGCTCCGGGAACGTGTGAGCCGAGGCGTCGTGCGACGACATTTTTTAAAAGAAAGTGATAAGATAGTGCTCGAAGGAACGCAACCGTAGTTCTCTCGGATCGCGCAATATATAACTCCTTCGTGTTTGCGTTGGACTTTTTCGCGAAACGAACGTTTCCTGTGCGCAGGGGAAATTCCGACGGGTCCCGAAGGTGTTTCAATCGGCTCACGGAGGCTTGCATGGTAATCGACCGAGCTTAAATTGCCGGCAATCGTTAAACGGGCTCTTGGCTGCCGATAAGATTGCACGTGAATCATTATCTCGGTGATGCAGCACTTCTCGCTGGTCTACGATTGCCTCGGAAGTGAAATTTATAGCGGAAGAGAGAGAGAGAGAGGAGCCGTTTCTTTTCTCTTTCTTCCTCGCTCGACTCGAGGCAAATTAATCGCAGCTTTTCCAGCATTGTGGAATTAATCGCGAACCTTGACCCTCGACAGCGTAACTTTGTCGTGCGAGAAGTGGTGGCATTCATGCTTTTTCCTTTTCGGTGCGAGCCGTGTGTCTCGTAAAGCACGGCTCGTTTTTGTCGCTCGCGAGGGAAACGAATGGGATCGCGGTATAGGCCGTGCTGCAAAATGGCTGACGTAATTTCCTCCGGCGTTTTTCTGCAGGTGCTGTTTCGCGAGATCAACGAACGGTGTGACGTCTATCCGTCGACGCTATCTTTCGCTCACGGTCACGCGTGCCACTGTCTTCTTCCGCGGCTAATCCTCGGCGAAATTACTAACCTGGGATTTCTCTATATATGTCGCCAAGGACTGCGCGATAAACGTCGCGGAATTATCCCCACTTCCGCGCGGCATACCTCGGACGCCGAGGAGCGTAAACATAAAAGAGGTATGTCTCCTGGACGATATAAGACCCTGTCAAAAACCCGTCTTGTTGACATACAGTGTGTCCCACGGACTCTATCCTCCATATTGCTGGTCAGCACAAAGTCCAGATTTAACACCCCTACATTTTTTCTTGTGGGGAACATTGAAAAATATTGTGTATCGAGATGCACCAACAACTTCGGAAGATATGAAGCAGCGAATTATCGCGGCGTGTGCTACAATAGATGCACCAACAATAAGACGCGTAAGAGACGCAACAGTTCAAAGACTGCAACGTTGCATCGCTGCAGATGGCCGACATTTTGAACATCCTTCATGAAAACACAGTCAAATATCTCAGCAACGGTAAGTTTTAGGACAAACGCACTTTAGTACTTTTATACTCGGAACACGCCAATCTATCGAAATCGAGCATAAAAAATTGTACATTCCATTTAAAAAAACAAAGGTGATACCTTCTCTACGCCTCCACTTGCAAGAATGTCATTTATGTAGTTTCTTAACACTAGAACTACCGAACCAGTCAAAATGACTGGTGGATGATTTCTTCTTTCACGATTACTGAAACTATGAAAACGTTTTCACGAGAAATTGTTTAATATATCTCTTCTTTGGAGTTTACCACAAAAATCGTATGAAACCTGAGCAAATTCAATCTTGCTGTTATCATAAAGGGATAAGTCTAAGTGACGTTTAGGGCTCGGTAGTTCCAGTGTTAAACCCTACAGCTTCTGTAAGTACCATTTTCTCGTATTGTTCGGAATAACCAAGTGTACAGAGCTCATGAGACACACTGTACATCGTGAATTCACTGTATTCGTTTTGTCTACGACCCCACGGAACCGTATTCCCTTATAATCGCGTCGTTCGTCGTTCACGATACCCTGACATTTTCTGTTCCTCCACAATTGCGTTATTTCGTTCCTGAAGATGAGAATAAAATCGGTCCCGACTTTCGACGAGCTCTAACTCGCAAAGCAGTCCTATGGGAAAAGCAATGTGCGAAGGTGTCGAGCGAAATACGTGTGCACCTTTCGGAAAGGAGAAAACAGGATCGGAGAACGTGATGCTCGCAGCGTGGCGTGGGCGGCGAAGTGAAGGAGGAGGAAAGGGTTGACAAGCGTGCAAGAGCGATTTTTGAGACGGACAATGGGTTTAGATTGAAGGAGGCTAGGGTGCGCGACGAGGGTGGAAGGTATCAGGAACAAGACGAGGACAATGGATGGCAGAAGGGCTACTCGGTTCGAGGAGAAACTAAAACGTTGGGGGAGGGGGGTGAATCGTCCGACGATTTGATAGCGGTGAGGGGAAAGAGGCGAAATTAGGGGAGAGGGACAAACAGATACAGGAAAGGGCAGCTGGGATTAGGGCCTCGAGGCTCAACAAATAATATAGGAGATTGCGACGGTTGACCTAACGAGATACCTGAAAAAATGGAGACGCGAAGGAAAGTGATAAGAACCGCTCGGTTCGAGGCAGAAAATCGGAAGAGTGTACGTCATAGAATAATAGAGGACATTTTCAACTTAAATGGTACAATTTTACTTGGACAAAATTGTGAGACGCCATTGCGGAAAATAGTGCCCCGCACGGTATAATGCTACCAACGGTTATATTTATTTGCACTACTTTAATTACTTGATAAGGCAGTCTTTTATACAACTTTTTTGTGTCAACTCTGGATCGAGTCTGTGCACGTAAAAGTGTTTATTTAAACTCGTTAGTATTCTTCTTGTTGATATGATAGTTGTCCTGAGACCATACTGGACAATGTAAAAATCTATAGTATCTTCGGTATTTTTTCTGTACGAGTTACTATAATACATTGAAACAGTGTTTCTTACGCAGTCATCGAGGAATTTTCGAGGAATGTGTACACGTGCAATTTAGAACAATGAAAAGATTAGGAGACTGTAAGAGTATTAACATATTATTTTCCGTACATTAAAATTGTTAGTGAAAAATACATATTTAGCTTCTGTCTCTTGCAAAAATGAGGGTGCAATTTAAAACACTGAAAAGATTAGGAGACTAAGAGTATTAACATATTATTTTCCGTACATTAAAATTGTTAGTGAAAAATACATATTTAGCTTCCGTCTCTTGCAAAAATGAGGGTGCAATTTAAAACACTGAAAAGATTAGGAGACTGTAAGAGTATTAACATATTATTTTCCGTACATCAAAATTGTTAGTGAAAAATACAAATTTATATTTAGCTCCTGTCTCTCGCAATTGATGCACAAAAGTTTTATTTTGCATGAGGGATACGGAGTCTAATCGTCACGTTGCCGACTTTCAAATTCTCTCCACGTCTCGAAGATTGTAGCCACGAACATTTACTTTAATTTATGAAGACATTGATAACAATTGAACGCGACCTTGTTTCCCAGAGAACTGGCGTTGTTTGACGTGAGAAACCCGGCAATTTTGTTCATTCGATCGCGAATAACAAGAAAAAGAGAAGACTTAGAAAGCAGGGGCGGCCAGTCACGATAACGACGAAAGAAATCGAAATTAGTAAACGAGCAATGACTAAGGCACTAACTGGAAGCAGGTATAATGTATTCGGAGTAATAGTAGGTTAAGGTTAAGGTCGAGGCGGACGGGAAAAATGTAAATGGGGGCCGCGGTTGAATGGGAAATTTTCAACGAGAACTGAACGAGAGAGAGTGTTAATGCGGTTGCAGGAAATGGTGATCCGGCAAGGCCGCGATAATGTGTAACTATTATTGAACACATTCCAATGCATCGGTTGGCCGACGATGATGTTTCCACAATGAACTCTCGCGATAACGATTTCAAGCTGTTCGGCGCCGGCCGCCGCAACGCGATAATGCGACGCGTTCAATCATCAGCGGTCGCGTAATTGCTTCTAATTTTACGCGTTTTTATCGACCGACTCCATTCAATTCTTCGGCCGTCCACGCGGCGAAACGAGGGTTGCTCCTCTCGCACGATTTATGCCAATGATAAATTCCGCGACATTGACGCGTCCCAGTCTTTCGCTCGAGATTAATCGTGTCGGTCTATCAAGAGAACCAGTTAGTCGATCGTAACGCGGCTAATCTATTCGATTATTACGGATAATAACTTGGCGGTTTGACAACGTTTCTCGCCTGTATCTGTCCGGTGACAGTAACGCAAACTGTGCACCAGGTTTAATCGACTCGCGCTCTATTTGTTACGTCCAATTTCGGATCACTGTAATGTGTCCCGATACCTGCGAAAATTTCGGCTTCGAAATGTCGCTTACGTCCTGCACGGACACCATTATTTGATCTCTTATCTCAGGAAGAGCGCAGCGAGCAGACGTGTCGGTGTATTAGAAAGACAATACCAGTCGAAACTTTTTTATTTGTAATCGTTCTTTGATGAAACTTTTATCAAGATATTCCCCATGTTTTTCCGGTTAAAATGATACCAAACACGGTACCATTTCGATTAGATTCAACGGTTTAATCCTCGATATTGTAGCACCTCGATTATCCGAACTAGTCAGGGAAACGTGGATTGAACGAGTAAATATGATCCGAACGCGATAGCCATGCTGTTTTAATAAAGAGTTTCATGAAGAAACAATTAAAAAGGTTGTTTATACAAAAAAGTAAATGACAAATGTTTAACAAATATCATGCGCAGACGTTTGTGCACATGTGCAGAGATATTCCTAGTGTCTGATACATTTGACGAATTCTCGGACCACGAATGATTAATTTTGAAAAATCACTTTTAACGAGGGTGGTCTAAATGTAAATTTCAATGAAAGTTGAATGAAAATCGAATGCAGCGAAACTAGTTTCCCAGCAGCCTCTACCGGGTGGTTTAATTTTTCTCGGTTGTTTCCCCGAAGCCAGTGGAGTATGACATTTGTGGGAGCGACGCAGTTTGCAGTATTCTCTTCATTCTGTTCTTACGACCCTATCTGTCCCTGCCGCCTGTTGATTCATTCTCATTAAAGCTCCGCGGTTCTTTGCGTGGCTCGAGTCGATTTTAGAGTGCCGCCGAATAAGGCAGAGAGGGAGAGAGAGAGAGAGAGAGAGAGAGAGAGAGAGAGGAGAGGGGGGAACAGTTTGCAAAATGTTTCATTAACACAGAGTGAAAATGTGGTCCTCGATGCGATTAACATTTTCAAACACGCTGCCAAAACTGTGTCCATCAAATTGTCAAATACAGTCCAACATTTATCCAAATCGTAGAAAGCTATAGTGAAGCCTCTGTAATCCCAACAAGCTTCAAATAGCCCAGTCTAAGAGGATCCGTGTGCAACAGTGATTATTGTACGAATCAATACAGATTGAAGCCAGAGTCGCCAGATTAGGGGAATTGACTCGAATCGAGAGGGGAAAGTTACCCTCTCTCTACCAGTCCCGGATTAGTCACGTGACGTTGTGACAGCTGCGAGACAGAGACGAAAAGCGTCACGTGATCGGGCCCTGACGCAAGAGTGGGGGAATAGCGTCGTAGTGGGGGAAGGTAGAGTGGGGAGACAAGTCTTGATCTGGCGACTCTGACTGAAGCTAGCATTAAGAGCTAAGGATAGTCACGTGACTTTTATAGGGTCAGGAGGTCGGTAACTGCTGTATAATTTCCGTTCACAGCCTTCAGCCACTGACAATAAAATTGAAATATCCTTTGACATGGTAACCATTAAAATTCTTACGAATCAATGTTGTTTCATATATTTTTGCATCTACTTCTTCGAGATCAACGTCCATTCCCTTATTGTACTTAATATAAGCGGCTAATAATTTAAACTGGCTGCTAGAAAATTACAGTTTCAATAGAAATTCTAATAGGGCGCTTCGAACTCTCAGTCAAAAGAGTCTCGAGACACTGGTCCCGCAATTTAAGGGTTAAACATGATGGCGCATGTCTTTAAATCCAAACTTGGACTTTCTATCACTAATTTAATCTGCTAAAATTAAAACCACCCCTTTATTAACCTTCCTCTTTCGAACGAGCCCTTTCCCGGCGAAAAATATTCTCATATAAGGACGAAAAGTTGAGGCACGTGAAACGATTTTTCGCCTATTTTTATCGGTAACGTAGTCACTCTACCTTATCGCGAATCTACGGAGTCTTGGCTGTAAAGTTACTGTTCCATTGCACTTCTAGTCATACTTCCTCAGTTTGGATAATCGAGGTCCTACCGTACCGTAGTAAATTGTTTGCACACTTTTACATCCCCCACACGTTACTGCGATTTTCCAGTATTTATTCCAGTTGTATTCGCACAAAACAGAGACTCCACTCCCGCGCAAAAACACGAAAACTCCGTGGGTCGATACGATGTTTTCTTACAGCGGGTATTTATTTAATGTCCGGCCGGTAAAAGTTAAGTAAACATCCGTTCTACCAATATTTTTGCGAGCCACAGTCTTCAATAAAATTTCCTCTCGGTGTTTTGTAACTCGGTCCGCGCAAAACTTCTATTCTATGCTTTCAATTTTTTTTTCGCATATGGAATCATCCACGCGTCGGTTATGCTATCCGGGCGCATGATGGTTTACAAATCGGTTCGCCGCAACCGTTTTTCGCCATTCACGAAGTTCAAATAGAAAAACCGCAGAAACGATTCAACGAAAAATAGATAGGTGGTTACTCTGTGAATCGAGGAAAACATTATAGCGGACTGCTCCTATTTTTGGCAAATGTCGTCATAGTGGAACGCGATTTGTACTGCGTTATTGCACAGGCAAAATGGCCGATTGGCAAAATGGTTCCTCTGTTAAATCTGTCTTCGTTTTCATTGATTTGAGAGTAAGATTGACAGAAACAAAAAGTTGGCAAAGTAGTAAAAAGCAAAAAGTTAGCTCAAATTATTTAAATCGACAAACTAATAACTGTGGAATATAAAATTAGATGTAGGTATCAATTTTTGATCGCGTAACTTCATTATTTCATTCTCTACCCCTCTGTCTTTCCAAAATAAATGACATTTAATTCCTAAACGAAATACATATCGAGAAAAAACAAAACAAAACAATAGGGGAAAATATGTACAAAATGATGTTTGCCAGAAAA
The DNA here is from genome assembly GCF_050948215.1 of Halictus rubicundus. Lineage (NCBI taxonomy): Eukaryota > Metazoa > Arthropoda > Insecta > Hymenoptera > Halictidae > Halictus > Halictus rubicundus. Next base: position 28,208,962 of record NC_135150.1, read on the forward strand.
AATCATTTCCGTTCATACATTCTCATTTGTCACTCGTTCGGCCACGTCTTTCCCGTAATAAGTGATTCTCGACCGGAAGACAAGCCCGGGAGAAGGTCAACAGAAATTCCTGTGACGTTTAAAAATGATTTCCGAGAAGCGCTCAACGACGACTTTCAATAAATCATGGTTCGGGGGTGCGACAATCGTTTCGCCGACACCGCGTAGACCTTGGGGAATTGCTACATAAAGCGAGTCCCGTTGGAACAGCGAAGCCCCGGAGCGGAGCAGCAACAGGCTGAAGGAAAACAGTGACGGCTACACGGGGGCGGGGGTGGGGGCGTAACGAGAGAGGAGTTCCTCGTTCTTGAAATGGAGCAGCAGCGGTCTGGGCCGTATTAATCTTCCGATTCATGATTTATTTATGAGCGTGTGCTCACAGGTTGTACGCGTACAACAGTATAGTTTTCACGGGTCCGGGGATCGATCGGGTTGAGATCCGCGGGAATCTCGGGGCTCGTTGACCCGCAACATTACCAAGCCCGAAGTTAATCCCCGTTCACGGCTAGGCGGGGACGCGATAATTTTGTTAAAGCGAGCTGTCAACGGCACCGTCGTCGACGCGCCGAACAATCGCCGATACTTCTGCACGTGGACGAGCGATCTCGAGAACCGTTTTCCTCCCGATGGAAAATCGATCGGCACCGTTGCCCGCCGCCTCTCTCTCTCTCTCCAAAGTTTCGACGGCTTCCCGATTCGGATCCGAAAGAAATTGGATTAACGCGAGCTCTTCCAACTTTCGCCCGCTTTTACCGATAACCGTCTCATTTAACCCTTGCGAACCATTCAATGGACACTCTTCAACTCGTACTACGCTACTCGCAGCTTTTTTCCAACCCGTCATCGCTATATTCGCAATTTCTATCGATTTTTTACTGTGTATTTTCCGGACCATACAAATATTTATTTAGAATATTCGATTTCGACAGGGTTGAAATAACGAATTACAGTGAATCCCCAAAATATTAGGGGTCCCCATAAGTAATCAATTATTTGCAAAGAACTTCTTTTGCCTTTAGTTCTGTACCAATCGTTGAAACACGTATTCTTTTACAGTTTTCGGTAAAGCAGCCGCCTGTGTTCAAAATATTCTAAAAAGTATAATTTCTTTTTGCAACCCTGTAATAAAATGGCGGCGTCCGAGGATCATATTCGTCGTTGCATACTTTTTCATTTTCGTGCGGGATTTAATGTAACAACAAAGAAAATTTGCGATGTTTATGGAGATGTATCGAAGGTCAATTATCTGAGACCAACGTGAATATTCGTCGATCAATTTGCACTTCGTTGCTATCCAGATTTCGTAGAGATCCATTTCTTAGCAGAATCGTTACCGGAGATGAAAAATGGATTCTTTATGATAACATAAAGCGTTCGAAGCAATGGCTTTCTGCAAATCAAACCGCAATATCAACCCCTAAACCTAGCTTATCGCTTAGAAAGGTGTTGCTGTGCATTTGGTGGGACTGTCGTGGCATAATTCACTTTGAGTTGTTGAAACCTGGAGAAACAGTCACTGCTCAGTTGTATTGTCAGCAATTACAACGGCTGTATTCGGAGCTATTGAAAAAGAGGGCATCTTTAGTCCACGGAAAAGGTGCAATACTGCAAATTGACAATGCCCGGCCCCATACAGCGAAACTCACTCGGGAAAAAATCAAAGAATTGCAATGGGAAGTTTGACCGCACCCCCCGTACTCACCGGATATTGCTTCCTCTGATCTTTTCAGATCTCCGGAGCATTATTTAAGAAATAAAACATTCTGTAGAAGATGCAAGGAGGCACCTTGAGTCATATTTTGCTTGACGAACCCTGGATTTCTATAAGATGGGGATTGAAAATTTGCAGGAAAGATGGCAAACTGTGCTTGATAATGATGGCGATTATATAATAAATTAAGAAATGAAAACCTGAATTTACAACAAAATTTGTTTTAGATTTCAAAATAAGAAAACTTCGAGTGAAGTTCGCTGAAAAGAGGATACCCGATTCGTACGAACCTGAGATTGGTTCGGTGATCTGTTCCGAGAGACATATCGTCTTCAGCTGGCATCCTGTCCACGGAAAACCCGAGTTTCCCGAAGTCTTTATCACCGAGCTTGAAGAATCCTCCCAGTTACAGGCAGAGACGCGAAGCAAGCTTGATACGGAAAATAAGAATCATGCTTCCGATCGCATTTCGACTTGCAGCAGTTTGTTGGCTGCTCGCCGGGGCTCTTGGAATTCGGTGTCGTGTTTGAATTACGCGCCGCTGTCGACGAGTCGTCTTTTTTTTTTTTATTCGGTTAAGTCGGAAGTAACTAGTCCCACCGCGGGTCGTATTAATTAAACTGCGAGTTTCGTGTACTTCACTTCGCGTCCGACTTCCTCAACAGCAAAATAACTATAATTAGGATTCGTCCAATTAGAATGTAAAAACTGAAAATATTACAGTCGCCTTTTGCTGAGGAAGCATCTACAGTTTTCTCTTGCTACAATAATTTACCGAATGTTCTTTTAGGACAAATTGTAAAATTTATTGGAATTATAAAAAACAAAAATGTTTGTTTTCGCCATTTATTTCGTCCTCTATTATTTAATATTTACTGCTCCATAAAGCTCTATTATTTTCCTAAATGAAATGAACCATTATATAAATCCCTTGATCTACAAATTATTGATGATTAATGTACATAGACACAATGCACGATCAAATTATAACTGGTTGCATAAATTGACGAAATTACATAAAGACAATTCCATAGATAAAAATTGAAGTACATACAATCTCTATTATTTGTTCTTCCATGAATTGATGTTTGCAAATTGCAAATGTCCATTTCGTAATATTAAGTAATCATTGATAATTCAATTGTCCACTGCATAATTGAAGAAGGAATCATAATTTTACCGGTCTAAAATAATGATTCTAGTCATTTCAATTCAACAAGTAAAAGGAACAGAAAGAATGTTCACAATTACAATCCCTCTTTTCCTTATTAACATTTTAATGGTTCGTTTCATACAAAACTTGTCCGGTTTCCTTTGTGGACCTCAACGAGGTACTAATTACGTTTGAAGCAGTGGACTGTTAATCACTTCGCAGCTGTTAGATCCAGTGTTTCATATTGGGCGAGTGAAAAACTTTGATGGGTTCCTAACAGAGTTAACTTCTACACTATCGTGTTAAGTTAATTAATATGTAATATTCTACCGAGAACCGGGAGGAACACTTTTATGCACTCGGAAAGTTCTTTTTCTTTCCACGTCGAAATTATGCGAAATACGTATATTCAGCGCGGCTGTTTTTATTTTTACGAGTGAAAAACTTCCGTGAAAATAATTTATTACAAAGTCTTATATTTCCTTCGTTTCATTTCACGTAGATGCACAATTTAATGTAATTAAACTGCAGATTTTCACAAATAAAATTACCGCAAGAAACCGAAAGAAAATTTCATTACTCCATTTTGGAATGGTTTTATCATACTTCAAGGAAGCCGAGAAAGACTTATTATATTTTTTTGAACATTCATGAACTCAAGAATGCTATAAACAATCCACAAGTGTGATAAGAACAGTAATTAATTATACCTGTGCAGAAAGTGTATAAAAGATATTGTGATTATGGTCGTGTCCAGTTATCGGTCCAAAAAATGCAACATTTTTATTAAAGTTTCTTCACTTTACTAGCAATTTTATTGTACTCCAAAGGAGATAAAAGATTGAATCGTTCTTCGATTGCAAAAGTTCCAGCGGATCAAAAATGTTATAAACGTAAGTGCAAAGTCCTCGAGTGTAATAAGGCCATCGGATAACTAATTATAACGGTCCAGAAACTACATAAAAGATAATTGCGATTGTACCCAATTAGAAGTCGTACAGATACAAAGTAATCTAATTGATCCGAGAGGGAGATAAACAGACGTTAAAAGAATATCGCGTATACGCGACAGCGATCGATACAGTATTAAGAGAAACAAAACCAGATGTGTCGTTCGGGAGAGGGTCCGATCAAACAATATTCGATTTATATGCCCGAAGATACGATGGGGATTTGGCCAACTTTTCAAACAGTAGCGAATAACTTCTTCGTTACGGCGGAATTCAGATCCCCATAAGTCCCGTGTACCCCACGAGGAATCATAATCTCTAGTGACAAGGAACGAAGAAATATGCTCCAACGAAAACCTAATGCTTGGGAAAATCCTTTAACGCGTTCCCTTCAACTTTCGGCCCAGGACGGACAACGCATAATAAAAGTATCGATTGTTGCTCCACACAAAACACATTTCCACGTTTATTTTTGTAACAATTCTTTCAAACTTCAGAAAGTTAATAGAATTAACTGTTGCCATAAATCTCGGACAGCGGACAGCAAAATCAACATTGTTTCGCGTACAGAGTGATTTGGTAGCCTCAATTTAAATGAAAAACAATTTTCGAATATTGATTTCCTTCAGAAAAATTTTTGGGATATTATTTTTGGTTTACTAGCAATTATTTTTGGCATTGTTGGCCACGAAAGAAGTCCAACTATGGTAGTTGTGAAAGAAATCACGAGCCATGGGGTTGGTAGCCTCGATTTAAGTGAAAAACAATTTTCGAATATTGATTTCCTTCAGAAAAATTTTTGGGATATTATTTTTGGTTTACTAGCAATTATTTTTGGCATTGTTGGCCACGAAAGAAGTCCAACTGTGGTAGTTGTGAAAGAAATCACGAGCCAGGGTAGCCTGAATTTAAATGAAAAACAGTTTTCAATTACAGTGATTTCTCCTCTATATATGTCGCCAAGGCCTAGATGATAAACGTCGCAGAATTATCCCCACTACTACGGAGTATACCCCGCTCGGTGAGCTCCTGTTCGATACACGACGCTGGCAAGACCCGTCTTGTTGACATACATCGAGAATTCACTATAATCACAAGAGACAGGGAATCTATGAAAATTTATTTCTAGTCCAAGACATTTCAATAAATGAAAACCACAGTAATAGAGTTCATAAATGCTTCTAAATAGTTTTCTTTATCAATGCAGAAAATTTGTTATATAATTAACCCTGAGCACTCAAGTGGTGACTCTGAAGCACCACTAGAAATTGTTGCGGCAATATTTCAAGGAAATTACAAAAAATATTACAAAATATTTGTTACATTACAAAATTTGTATTCAATAGATTACTAAACATTTAAATATTATATGTGGAAATCGAATCGGTTTCGTATGAATAAAATGAAAATATTCTAAGACGGAAGAAAAATTTAGTTTTAGACTGAAAATAGCGCCGAGTGCAAAGGGTTAACAGTTTATTAAAAAAGATTAACGATTACGTTGGATTCGAATCGTGACGAATATGGTGTAGATAGAAATATTTCCAAAAATATTTATGATGAAAGCTCTGAGAAGGGGCGTTTTCAGCGAAAGTCAGTCGAAGCAAAAATAAATTGTGACTTTATTTGGATAAACAACCAGACCGAAAGTCCAAAAGAGTGAAACAATACGTTTGATTGCACCCCGTTCAGAAATAACAAATAGTTTCGCGTCCTTTTATCGTGTTTCCAGGCGGACGACCACTTTTGCCGGTCAGTTCTCTCCCGTCGATGTATCAAACGACATTTGAATGCGACGGGAAAAATCAAAATCGCGGGCATAAAAAAAGAAAGAAGAAAGGAAATCGACGACTTCAATCGACGACGGGAACGATCCAATATTCTTCGGGGTATCGTGGCTGCACGTGAACCCATAAGGGGTTACGTATGGGCTCGGTCCACGGGTCCCATTGGGCCTCGATCCAATCGCCGAGTGGAGAAGGCGAAAGATCTATTTACGATAAACGTGACTCGCGAGATCGGTCTCCTGTTTGCTTTACTGAATCATCGTTGTGTTCGATCGCGCTCGCTATCACCCCGATGTCACATCTTCATGCAATACCGTCGCGAGAAAAGACGATAACTCCCGGAACGTAACGATGCTTTTAATCCGTCAACAAACACTGCTCTAAAACTTGATTCAACGCCCGTGGATTCGACACCATTATTATTAGATTGCGGATCTTTTAATAAACCTTGCTTTTTCGGAGATACTCGCTCCCGAGCAGAACGCTGGCCGCTGCACAGCATTTTATCTTGTCCCGCGAGAATTCCGAACGGTTCGAACACTTTATTATTAAGTTCGTGACCTTTCGAAGCGCAGATTCATTTATAAAGTCGCCATTTTTGGGGCTCGGTTTATTGCTTTCACCTCTGTTACAGCACAATTAAGATTTTCGACGAATTAAAAACCGTCTTGCCGTCGCACGCTCCACGATAATACACTTCAATTTGTTTAAGTCTGCAGATCTTTGTGCAAAATAAAAATCTTCCAAAAGTGAATTGCAGAAATTAAGCAAAAATGAAATTTTTCTTCGAATAATTTCAGTGAGGCGAAATGTGACAACGTTCTTAGATTCTTCTAATGTCCTCAAAAGTTCTGAAATTCATCAATTCAATTTCACACATTAATTTTATTTTGTTGCACATTATATTAATTCTAGCTTCAAATATCGTGAAACTTTCTCCAGCCAATTTCTAAAAAAAATACGAATTTCTACGTACATATTACTGTACTATTCTGTTTTTCTCAAAATTGATTTCTCAAAAATGGGAAATTTATTGTTCAAGTATTTTTCGGGCCAATTCTGTAATAAAAAAGCTAGTAAAGGTATTTCAGAAACAGAGTGGTCGTAAGAAATAAAATAGAATGTAAAATTATATTTGCTATATCCTTTCATAAAAAATCATGTGAAAATGAGAAATGATGTAGAAGTGTTTTCACCGTTAAAAAATGATTTCAATGAAATTGTATTTTAGATCTGGCTGTACGTCATTTTTTATTCAGTTTTAATACCGTGCCACCCTGCAAGACGAGTATTCTCTCGCGACAAATTGTTTTTATATTAAGTATAAAATTCTAAAAGTGCTGTCTACGTTTGTTGACAGCTAACAGCATGCTCAACACTTCGCCCGACGTTCCAGACTCGCATAAAACATTCATACGGTTTGAACCCTCACGCGAATAAAACCGGAATAGTTTAAGCCAACATTTTACACACAGACATTTCTTTTACAGCTCCACCGATTCTCCCCCTGTGCCTTAAACGAATTCGTTTCATTTAACATTTTACTATATTTCATTTCAGCTTCGGGCCAAAAAGAGCAGAGTCCCATTTGTTGCTAACGTGACGTTCGAACTTGCAGAATCAAGTCGATTGACGAGCTTTATTATCGCTAAATTAATATACAGGCTTTGTAAAAAATTTCATACTTGGTATTATGTAGTCGATTTTAAATATTGATTATCACGGTGAAATTACTGTGCCAATTTATTTTCCCGTACCTTATTAACCCTTTGCACTCGAAGCAATTTCAACTCCAAAACGAAACATTTCTTATGACCTAGAATATTTCAAATAAAAAATAAAACGGTGCAATTTACTTGTACAATACTGAAGTGTTTAGTAATTTATTGATTACAAACAAATTTAATAATGTAAAAAATATTCGAAATAACGATACAGCAAGTGGCGACTTACAGTCGCCATTCGAGTGCTAAGGGTTACAATTCTACACTATGTCTGCCCCGAAGTCGCATAATTTTAGTTCACATAGTTTCTGCAAGTTGATTCCTTAGACACACTAAATCTTCATTATTTTGGTAGCGTGCTTAGGTTATGCCAAAACTAGTAAACCGGCGACCTCGAAACAGAGAATACACAGTTTATTATACTCAACCTTCGTACGACCTTGGAGTGAAGATTCGTTCATTTTTAGTTTCTAAATACCGTAGAGTAGAACAAAATTATCAAATTAGAAATATATAGGAAAATTAAGATAAAAATAAGAAATTAAAATAAATATATAAAAAATATAATAATAAATAAAAATGTAAATGTCCCGACTCAATTTCATCGAGTAGAGGTTAATTAATTTTCCCCCGCAAACGTTTCAATGGGTTCGAATTAATATGACCCGCAGTTCAGCGACTACCAAGCCCACGGTTTATTTATAATCCAAAACACCGGGCGAAATGTTCAGCAAACATTGCTATGAATTTTTTAGATAATCGGGATACTTTTTGAAGTTTGTAGGGCGGAATGAACTCGAAGCGTGGCGGCGGCTTGTTAAAAGGTAGTCCAATATTTACGAACGGAGTTGTACCTCTGAACTTTTGGCAAAACGCTCCTGTTTCTCCGGAGACTATGAAGAAAACCGCCGTGTCGTCGATTATTTATTCAAAAAGGGGAAAAAAGAGCTAATCGGCGTGCACGGCGAGCGTAGAGAGTCCAATCTTATAATTGGCAATCCTGGGATCGCGATATACGGCGGGCGGGGATGGGAGAGGGGGGAACAGTTGTCGCCGCCATTCTCGAAATTAGAATCCGTTGTAAAAGCGAGTTAATATGACGAGCCTAAGCTGGCCGGGGTTTATTATTCACGGGTGCACCAAGATTTCTTTCTCTCGAGCACGCGACGCGATATCACGCGAAGGGACTCGTTGCGCGCGGCTGATCGTTAACCTCTCCCGGCGTTTAATTAGCAGGTATAAGCCTGCTGAAGTAACATACTAAAACGGGAAATCGAATGATTCGAGGAGGCACACACACACACACATGTGTAGCTTCCTCTGACTAAACGAAAAATCGTGGGAGTGAGTCACTTCTTGAACGGGGACCGAGAGCAGCGGCAAATTACCGAAAGTGATTAGCGATCCTCCGAGAGAACGCTTTCCCTCGTTCGTCACACCTTCCCTCGTTATTTATTTAACGGAAACCCTCGACAGAAGCGATGAATGAAGCCCACTGGGCTTTGTGTATCGTATAAATCCCTTTTTTTTCTACAGTCGTAAAGAATCACAAATGTCTACGGTCACAATGGCGGAATCAATTATACACGTTCCACTTTTTTTTCGCACGTTCCGCGTGAATTATTGTTGCTCGCTCAAAGGGCAAAGTTTTCCCGGCTGAACGAACCGTACACATTTGCATATCCATAGTATTTGGTATCAGTCGCTGTATTGCGAATAAATTTTGTTTTTCCGCTAAATGGACCGACAAATTCTTTCTATTATTTTTGTAGGAGAGGACAATTTATGGCTCTTGCTGATTAGTTTTTAAAATGGGGATATTATACGTTCACATGACCTTTGTGTAGTTGATGAGCATTTGTAGCACTTTTTACAGTGGGATAGGTTAGCTCCTCCCACATTTTGACATAGTTCTCCGCTCATGCTTTTACGGATTATTCAGTTTTTCACTTTGGAAACGAAAAACCCGATTTTCAAGCAACTCCTGCGCCATGCGGGCGTTATCTCTTGGAAGTTTGTATAAATTACACGTAAATTCATGTGTACAAAATTATTTTTCGACAATAAAAAGGAGAAAACCCACTGTTGCCAAATAAATAAATTTCTAAAAGTAAAAGTGAAGTAGTAATTCCGTACTTGAAAAAAAAAGAAATTCCTTAGTTTCATCGAATAAATAAATTCGTAAAAGTAGAAACGAAATAGAAATTTCTTACACTCGTCAAATACATAAATTCGTAAAATTAGAAACGAAATAGAAACTTCTTACATTCTTCAAATAAATAAATTCGGAAAAGTAGAAACGAAATAGAAATTTCTTACATTCTTCAAATAAATAAATTCGGGAAAGTAGAAACGAAATAGAAATTTCTTACATTCTTCAAATAAATAAATTCGTAAAATTAGAAACGAAATAGAAATTTCTTACATTCTTCAAATAAATAAATCGGTAAAAGTAGAAACGAAATTTTTTACTTTCGACAAACAAATTTTCTAAAATGAAACAGTAATTCCTTTCTTTCGTCGAATAAAAGAATTCGTAAAAGTAAAAACGAAATCTCTTGCTTTCGTGGAATAAATAAATCTCAAAAAAGCGAATTTGAAAAATTTGAAAAATTTGAAAAAGCTGAATAAATTTTTCAAAAGTGAAACTGAAATGGAAGCTCGGTAATTCAGCAGAAGCCTGTACCAGACGCATTAAAACTTGCTATGTCATTAAATTTTATACTGTTGCGTCTACTTTTCAGTGGCACTCGAAATCGCTCGAAGTTGAACGGTTTTATTAGATTAGATAAGTTTAAACATCTCGTGCGCTTGCGAACGAAACGTGACAGCATTGACGCAATTAATATGTAAGTAATGGCAACGCGAAGTAATAATTTCGTAAGATTCAATTCTCGTCTTCAGGGACGTCTTTTACTACCGTAAATCTCTGCGGAATCAGAGAGCTTGAGGGGGGCTGCTTTAGGAAGTTCGTTTACAAGATTAATTTTATAATTAAAGATAGAAATACAGATTAATGTGAAACTCCAAGATTCCGAATCCTTTGAGCGTATTGTCTATGGTTGATTCAGGTGAGCTATCGATCGTGGGCTTCGTGCATTCGGGAAAACGTTATTACAATCATCGTTAATCCTATTCGGACTAACATTGTTTTGTGCACGTCATAACAATACATATTGCACTGAATAATGTTTAATAATCTCGCTCCACATAAACTTGAAGATTAATTTTAGAAGACTTCAATCTTTTTTTAATTTTTCGGTTTCACTGTTTTTCAAATACTGCAGTGTCAGCTATAGTGCGTTTAAAATTTTCTTATAGTATTCCATTTAATGATGTATAATCATTTTTAAAAATACATATTCTCCGAATATGTTAATCAATTTTTCTAACCTTCGCGTTTTCAGTCGTTTTTGAAATACTGCAGTGTCAGCTATAGTGCGTTTAGGTCAAAGAAGACTACCCAATAATTTTCTTATGGTATTCCATTTAATGATGTATGATAATTTTTTAAAATAGATATTCTCGGAATATGTTAATCAATTTTTTTAACCTTTGCGTTTTCAGTCGCTTTTGAAATACTGCAGTGGCAGCTATAGTGCGTTTAGGTTAGGAAACAGTCAATAATTTTCTTAGTTTATGGTAACGGATTCTATAATCGTCTTCTGCAATAATCTCGAGTTAGACACGGAGTTAGGGGGTCGTAAAATCGGGCTTGCGTGCGCAGCGACCGAACATCGTAAACGCACGGAGTTCACAGTACGCTAATTATTGTACATGCACTCAAATGCCACTCGGCTCGTAAATGACAAACCCGCGGGCGGCACGAATCATTCGTAAATCCGTAATCATTTGTACATCTCGCCTACTTGAACCACCTTGGCCGGCCAAGGAAACTCCGAGGTAAATCAACCGCCCGGGCCCGTTCGCCTAATCTCGTCGCTGCTATCCGCAACAGATGGTGAAATGTCTGTGCTCTCCCCCTCGCGTTGTTCCAAAAACTGTACAACTATAGGGATACTAAATGGAAACACCACGATTAAACAGATCTCCCAATCAAATCTAAACACTTCGTTTAATTAATACTACATTTCTTCCAACTTTACAACTATCTTTCTACCTTTTTATAACTATCTTTTATAAATCAATTTACAACTATCCAAGAAAACGGAAATGTCTGACAACTGTTTGTCCATGAGAATATTCAATTAATTTTTTATGAGAAATTGTTATAAATTAGTTATAAATTACGCATTTTTGTGCAAAATAAAAATGTTATTAATTGCAAGATACATTCATTTCTTCACTGAACAACTTTATACAGTTGGAAAGGATGTATTTTTAAACTCTTTAAACGTTTTTATTATTTTGCATTTGATCTTCTCATTCTCGTCACGAATTGCAGACTAATAATAAATAATGCTAAATATGTTAGGAAAACGTAATTAAAAATTTCAATTACGATTGCGAAGTGAAGTTGTCAGTTAAAATTATAATTGTGAACGGTGCACGACACTGTTTAGAAAATATGGAGAATAAAGATCGAAAGAAATGGACAGTTGAAAAATTAAACAAAATCCTATAAGGTTAACGACCCATTTCGGCTCATTTTCATGCTCCTCTCCAGTGTTCACTTTTGTTTATTGTTCTTCCATTTTTCAGGTTTAGTCAAACTTCAAACGTACAGCTCTATAACGAGCTTGCAACGCTGTTTTTTTTTTTATTGTAAACAAAATAGCCAGTAAAACAAATTCATCGTCTCTGCGATTGACCCACTTATTCCTCTTGCGATGCGTTTCGGTTAGACGAACGAAAAACATTGCTCTGTTTAATTAGTAACTGAACCCTCTATGTTGATCAACGCCGCACTCTTTCCGAGGTACGAAAAATATCCTATTCGAATTCGAAAATGTTTATTCTAAGCGATTAATATCTTTCCGATATTTTAATAACGAATATACCGAAAAAATGTTATAACAACCAAGCGCGTTACCAAATACAACGATCGATCAGTGAATTAAAAGATGGAGTACTTGAACTTCCAAAACGCTCATTCTACAAACTATACTTTTGACTGTTCGGGTTAGTAATCGTACAAAATTTGATTCCTTGCAAGTTGACTGTTTGAAGGTTTGTGCGAAAAGTTAAACTAGATTTCAACACTAGGAATTTGCAAGATAAAAAGGACGATTGTTTTACCGATGGACACTGCACAGTCGACCTACAGAAAGCCTCTCAGCTATGAAATCACCATTTCGCAGGGCAAATAGAACAAAACGAACTTCGCTGTACAAAGTTTAACAACATTAGCACGCTTCGATCGATCAAACCGCTGCCAGGAAAAATAAATTTGCCCGCACGTGCGGAATCGTCGAAAACGCGAGTTCCCGTAAAAAAATCAGTTGCTGAACACAGCCCGTCGAACGATGCAAATAAAATGACTCGCAACATAAAAATATAGACTGATACAACCCGAAAGCGATTAGCCTAACACCGTTCATAACGGGGACGTTGAAAAACGACAATAACCTACCTTTTGAACAGGGAGGTTGTCGGAGGTTGACAGCGTTGACGTCGAACGGTTTCCGTCACAGACAAAATTCTTCGATCGGCAGGATAATTGAAACAAGGGACGCGCAGCGGGTCCTGATGAATCTTGGAACGAACTGTTCCCCTCGTCGAGTGTCGGCCGTAACAATGCAACTTCCGGTTCTCGTTCGTAGGTGCGATATATATATATACGGCCCAGGTCGCGGGTGTAGGATCAAAGGATTCGTCGATCACGATTTCTAGTTTGCCCGATGACAACCGAAGCGGTTTCGTCCTGGGATAACAGGTGGTACGCCGGGAGTTCCTCACCGTGCAGAGTACTAACGACGTGTGACGTCGACGGCTCGGTGCGAGAGGGCTTTTATAGCCGGCCGTGCCGACTCGCCTCGACGCCGCTCGACGCGGCTTACCGCCGAGGAGCACGCACAGCTCCACCAGCCGATTTCCCTCTTTAACCCTCGGCTCCTGAGCTCCCGTATCTTACAGCTTGTCAACCGAGTGATTATTTACCCGTATTGATTGCCAACCAATTTTATTCCGCGGATTTTTCGACAGGAAATCGACTAGCACTCCGAAGCCTTCCAGATCTTGTCAAATCAATCACAATTTACAGATTTATTTTCTTAATCTTCGACTCCTGGACTAGGCTATCCACAAGCTTTTTAACCGAATGATAATTTAGCAATATTGATTGTCGATGAATTTTGCCCTACGGATTTTTCGAGAGAAAATCGACGGGCACGCCAAAACCTTCTAGATCTTGTCAAATTAATTACAATTTAGCGATTTCATTTCTTAAACTTAGACTCATGAACTTGACTATCCATAGGGTTGTCAACCGAGTGATAATTTAAACGTACTGATTACTCACGAATTTTATTCCACGGATGTTTCGAGAGAAAATTGACCAGCACTCCGAAGCCTTTCACATTTTGTCAAATTAATTCAAATCTAGCGATTTACTTTCTTAAACCTCGACTCATGAACTAGGCTATCCATGGGGTTGTCAACCGAGTGATAATTTACCCGTATTGTTTAACAATGAATTTTATTCCACGGATGTTTTCGACAGAAAATCGACCAGCACGCCAAAATCTCCCACATCTAGTGAAATCGAATTAAAACTTAGCGATTTATTTTCTTAAACCTCGAATCATGAACTTGACTATCCACAGCGATGTCAATCGAGTGATAATTTAAACGTACTGATTACTAACGAATTTTATTCCGCGGATTTTTCGAGAGAAAACTGACGGGCACGCCAAAACCTCCCACAGCTAGTCAAATTGAATTAAAACTTAGCGATTTCTTTTCTTAAACCACGACTCATGAACTTGACTATCCACAGCGATGTCAATCGAGTGATAATTTAAACGTACTGATTACTAACTAATTTTATTCCACGGATTTTTCGAGAGAAAATTGACGGGCACGCCAAAACCTCCTACATCTAGTCAAATTGAATTAAAATTTAGCGATTTCTTTTCTTAAACCTCGACTCATGAACAAGGCTATCCACGAGCTTGTTAACTAAACGATAATTTACCCGTATCGATTGTCAACGAATTTTATTCCACGGATTTTTCGAGTGCAAATCGAGTAAAGTCAATTGGCAAGCTTTATTATCGCTATATTAATATACAGGCTTTGTCAAAAATCTCATACTTGGTATTATGTAGTGAATCTTAAATATTGACTATCAAAGTGTGATTACTTTGCCAATTTATTTTACCGTACCTTATTAAAATTCTACACTATGTCTCCTCCGAAGTCGCATAATTTTAATTCAGATAGTTTCTGCAAGTTGATTCGTTAGACACGCTAAATCTTCATTATTTTGGTAGTGTTTTGGTTCGGTAGTGTGCTTAATCTTCGACTCATGAACTATGCTATCCACGGGGTTGTCAACCAAACGATAATTTACCCTTATTGATTGCCAACGAATTTTATTTCACGGACTATTTGAGAGGAAACTCTGAGCCCGTAGGGAAGCGTCCCATGGCTTCTAAACCTTGCTAAACGAATGATAATGACTCCTGCTTTCTATCTCCACTTTGTGAGCGAGGCTATTTTCGAGCTTGCTAAATGGCGGATAATCTTATCGCAGTGATTGTAAACAAATTGTATTTTATTGGGGTTCCGAAAGAAAATTCTGAAGCCATTGTAAAACATCCCAGGTCCTCTGGAACTTGCTGAGCGGAACGATAACGGTTTGATTTCCGTCTTTAACCCTCGACTCCTGAACTGGCATATCTTCCAGCTTGCCGACTGAATGGCAATTTAGTCGTAATGATAGTAAACGAATATTCTTTTAAGGATTTTTTTAAGAGAAAATTGGTGAGTCGTTTTGAAGCTTCCTAGATCCTCTGACACCATTTGTTACAGTTTAGCGATTTCTTTTTTTACTGAAACTCTGAACTTGTTCTTTGAATAGCAATTTCGCTGTATTGATTGCAAACGAGATTTATTTCGTCCTACCTTTATAAAAAAATGATCAATATTGAGTGTAAGGATTGTGAGGATTTTTCGATGAATTCGTTCTTTAATTTTTTCACTAATTTCGAACCCACAGTAAAACGTCTCCGAAGCTTGCCAAACAGACTATAACGTAGCGACTTCCATCTTTAATCCTCGACTTCTGAACTAGACTATCCTCGAACTTGTTCAATGAATAGTAATTATACTGTATTGATCGCAAACAAAATTAATTTCAGTGCTTCTTCAAAAGAAAGTTGTTAACTCGTGTAGCAAGACGTGTAGGACCTTCTGAAACTTGTTAAACAAATGATAATGTCCCTTCAATCCTCGACTTGTGAGCAAAAGTGTTGATTGTAAACAAAGTTGACTTTACCGTTCCTTTGCGTGCAAGACAGTTCTCAATTTATAGTAAAGCGTCTTGGACCCTCTGACACTTGTTAAACAAATGATAATTATTTGCAAATGAGGATTTTTAAAATTAAGTTTACTGTAGTTGCCTATTTGCAGGTGAGGCACGAATTTTCTGAAACCTTGTTAAACGGATGTAAATTTAGTTACACTGATTACAAAGAAAATTTGTTTAGATAGGTTATGTGTATTGATTGCAAACCTAATGATACTGGCGGCACTCTAATGCAGTAGATAGTGTTGGTTTGTTTGCAGAGAAAATAAGTTTCAGTTTGCGAGACTCGGTGTACTGAGTTAGCTATATTGATAGTAAACAAAATATTGGAAACCTCACTTGTTTTAATGTGGTTGATTGCAGCTGTTGGTTTACTGAAAAAAATCCTGAACTCCAGAGGTAACCATAAAACTGGCAAACGAATAAAATGGCTATTATATTACAAGGGTGGTTGCCTACCGGTAAACAAATTTTCAATTAGCGAGGCAGGATCATTAAGACCCCATAATATTTTTTAAATGAAAGGAAATTTTTGTTTGCAATTGCTCATAAAGTATTTTTTTTAATTTTCGCACGCCTTTTAGTCTAACGTACAAATAAATTAATAATGTATTTAGCTGTTTTCGACGTGCCTATTATTTTCTCAGGTTTCGATCACGTTAATTTGCAAAAACTGTAAAACTTATTAGGGATAGATGAAAAAATAAATTGCGAACTGCAGTAAATTGCGAACCATAATTACATTGGCACAATCCGATTTTTTTTTATCAATTTGGATTTACAACCACCACACACTTTGCACAATTAATTTTTCAAAGACTACAAGATAAAGGCTAAATAAAGAATGTTCCTCGAGATAAATATGTAAATATAGCACTTTACAGATAAAAAGCAATTGCTCATGAAATACTTTACGCATTCTCCTTATTCGTTTCTATCAACGTGGCAAACAAATAAAAAACTAGACGATGTAAGTTTTATAGCAATTATTCCAGTACGTTACAATTCGAAATTTATTAACTTTGCAACGTCAATGTCAAGATGTCACTCGGACCATATTTTAGTGAAACAGACCGCGTTGCACGTTCACATCAAATATTTATACTTTTCATATTGATTGCCTTTTGAAATATACACAGTATCAGTTGTCATGACCTACATAACATTTTTACATCATTTTGAGAAACGAGATCGTCATAAATAAATGTATTCATATTAAATAACTAAAATTACATGATGGACGTTAATGGAACAAAATCGCTATTAAAAATTCCAAGGAATCTCGTTGCATGCCACGATCATAAAACAATTATAGCAGTCAACTAACATTTGTAGTTCATGTAAATATTATGAAACGGTATCGAACATTATCAAAAGTTCATTATTGATCAAAATTACAGGGAAAAATCTACAGAAATTATTTTTTTGAATTTTTATACGGATCATTTTTAACGACGAAAGATAGCTTATCATTAGGAAAATTATTTACATAAATAAATTCAAGGTGCAAAATTCAATAATTTTTTCGAGTACTTTCCTCTTCGGAATTAATCTTTACAATCTCCAGAAATACTTTAACAATTCCTTACATTTACAATTTCATATTCAAATACGTTTGAATATTTCCAACTCGTACAACTTCCACGACTTCGATTTTTTTTTCCCTCGAACCAAACTCTTTTGTGAAGTAACGTTTCCGCTGTGACGTTCTATAAGTTGCACAAAATTCAAAAATTCCATAAAATAAAATTTCATTTTCATGGTTTTACGCTCGTCCGTCCTTCGGTGTTCGTTCTACAAACTTCGTTCAATAACCATAACTAATTTCAATGAAATATGTTTACTGTTCCACATTTCCATCTGTACCGCTTCTATTTCCAATCACTATGCTTTCCGTATCGGGCTCATTTTGCCATTATGTTTCTTGGAATAATTCAATCGGTTCTGGTTCGATTTAAGAACATCGATTCGTCAACTTTTTTCGACTCTGTCATTTTCCCGCTTAAATCCCACTATGCAGATGTATGCGAACGCGTGTTTGTAGTATTGTAATCTTCACAAATATAGCATGGTTTTTTCCTAAAACATGACATAATTGTACCGTTTCGTTATAGCCGGTATTCACGCTGCTTGTTTATGATAATTTCCTCGTGACCACCGATACTAATTTTTCTGACTCCTATTTGTGCCTATAAATAGCTAAGATTTCAAAAAGTAAACATTCCTGTTATGATTGCAACTGGCTACGAGTTTTAGCTCATTCTTATGCTGTTCAAATCACGTCACTAAAATTTTTTGTTCCAACACAATCACTCATTTATTCGATTGAATTCGATTTTTGACCTTTTGCTAATATTTCCAACATTTTTTTAGAAGTTATTAGTTTACTAGATCATTCATTAACGTGACTTAAACCCTGAAAAGAATGTGTATTAATCTTTTGTTACGGAAATAGTTAAATTGTTTGTTTTCAGAGGGTTGAATTGGCCATACACTTTATTTTAAAAATTTATTTTTAGAATCTATAGTGAATTCTCGATATTTGTCAACAACCCCGCGGCAGTGGGGATAGTTCAGCGACGTTTATCGTCCAGGCCTCGGCGACACATATAGAGAAATCCCTATATTTCAGAAATTTATGTAACTACTGTCAAGAGGTCTATTAAAAAATGTTTGATTGAAACTTTAAAATGACTTGTTAATCTCCCAAAAACTGTGAAACTGTACTCAAAGGACCTGTTGAAAAATTCTTGATTGAATTTCAACGCGCTTTAAAAAAATGAAAGATGCATTTACACCTACTCTTTCGTTTCCAATTAACGAGAAAATGGAGTTTTCAAAGCACAACTTGCAACGTTGCAGGCTGCTCAATTTGGCAGCTCAATTTGAATTTTGTAAACGTCGCTCGTGTCAAGTCCGCCGGGTTAAAATTTTTAAATTAGACCGATGTCGTTTCATTTCTCCCGAATTTGAGCCTTCGATGAATCGTCGATCATTATAAATTCGCGTTTACGATTTTTTGCGGAAAGGTCACGACCTATTCTTTGATTTATTGGAACGCTCTTGCCGCGACACGTTGTCGGCGTTTCGATAATAGTCCTACCTCTAATCCGAATAGTACACAGTTTCTGGATTGCTTTATGCATGATGAATCCGTAATTTGACTATTTGCATTTTACAGTGTGGCAACAGTTTCGTATGAAAATATAACACTATGCGTGGGAATGAATCTTTCGGTAATGAAGTTAATCGCGGTGGCACCCAACGCCTATTGTGGAACGGTGAAATCGGTGGTGTAATTATTAATTGCTAAAAAATAATTCCAAGAATTCAATTCGCAAAGTAGCAAAGAATTCGATGGAACCTATGAGCTCCATAAAATAAGGAAAATGGAAACAGTGTAACGAGCACAGGCCTTGAAAAGTATTTCGAATAAAACTGTTTTATCAGATTTTGCTGCTAGAGAAACCTGCTTGGAGCAGATTTTTGGTCCCTATTTTTTATAAATTTGGCATTAAAACTTCATTCCTAAAAAGGCAAAATTCCATTCCTAATCAAGGCCAAACCTTGGCTTCGTTACAGAGGGCAGCACTAAGTCATTGATCTGCGAGTACATATCGTATGAAATGGGAGTAAACCTTGTTGCAGGAGGAAAAATAGAATTTTATTTAAACTTCTAAATCATATAATTTCAAATTTCATAAATTTTCAATAATTTAATTCCGTTTTCCCCCCTCTACAGCAAGATTTACTCTTAGAACAAGGTTAGGTTCGCTCTCAGTGCGACCGACCTGCCCTCTACAACGAAGATGGCCAAGATGGCCTCGACTTGGTCCTGATTTGGCATGGAATTTTGCCGGAAACTTTGCACTCAGATACCGAGCCTAATGCAAAAACAGAATCGGAATTTGTAGACAAATTTATAGCAAATTGCTCACTGTTTATAAATATTGGGAAAAGGGAAAGCAACAGGAAGCGTTTTAAATTAGTCCCGAGTGTTCTCGTACAGCCAAAGTAATTGTTTCATTTATAATTCTCGTAAAATTGTGAATACAGAAGGGAGCAAGATGTAATGGAGCGCATAAATAAGATTCGCGACGAATTCCGGACATCGCGCTTTAAGTATGCAGATTCTTGAACGACTACGCTTTCTCTGTACAAGCTAAAAATACATTTACGGGACGCATTTTTTACATTACGTTTACTAATGGCATCTACTGCAATCGTTTAGTCTGTTTCGCTAAATATTTAGCGTTTAATTCCGTTTACACCTACACTTTAATGGCTTCAGCCTCCTAGCAAATGAAAAGTAATTCTTTTAATTAGCGACCCATTTGTTCCTAATTTTTATCTGAACTGCATATTTTTCAGAAACAGAGCTACAGGTGAATGTACATTTGCAGAATGCGAGTCAAAGCCAGTGGAATTAAATAAACATTGATATATTGTATTAAACGTTCCGATCGATTCCATATATTCTACAAAGTTCAGTAACAATTTGTCCAATTTTTGAATACATTGCTTTCACACTTTTCTTTTTTTAAAATTAATTTAGGTTGATTTGATTTTTATGGATGCCAGTGGACTACAGATTTTATGCATAAATGACAAATATTTAATTATTAAGACAACAGTGAAAAGAGCGAATTGAATTGAATTGGAAAATTCCTATGAATTTGAGAACGTCAATATTCTGATCTTTCTATTTTTGTTTTTAAAAAATTTCTACTCAGGTTTTGTTTATTGCAATTGACGTTCGAAAATTTTTATTTGTACAAAGGTTCGTGGACTAGTCATTAGCAATGACAAGGCAGCTATGAAATTAATTTCATTAGCTTAAATATTGTAAAATATAGTTCGTTCTTGCTATTTCTAAATTTTTTTGAATTCATGGTTTTTTTGCGAGCAGTAACTATGTAAAATCTGCATGTAGCTTATTGTTAACTGTGGTTTAGCAGTGCTGACGCGCCGGAAGCGATCACTTGTTGCTTGACATCTCTACTACGTGTATATCCACCGAGAAACTATAGTTATAGTTGGAGTCGTTTTACGCATTAGGCACTTCAGTATAGTGTCTCGAGTTTATGAAAATATTGGAAGCTGTGAAAACACAATCGACAAAAATTTTATAAGAATTAGAAACACAGATCACAAACGTTTTCGTCTTTTTAAAATTCATGTCACTTTCGTCAGAATTTCTTCTTTGTAAAATATTCATGTCACTGATTAAATAAATTAGGTATAAACGAGGAGCTTCATCTTCTATATAACCGAGACACGTTCCCAAGCGATTTCCACTTTTCTTCAAAATTAGAGGAATACCTTTTACACCATCCGCTTGAGACCAATGAAGACTTAAAAGAGACTGAAACGAGGAAGCTAAAAGTATAGTCAACTCCACTTTTTTTAAAGAAGTATTATTTTGTGCAAGCAGTAACAATTTTTAATCCCCTGACAATTTTAATACTTCACAAAAAAATTAATAACGATTCTCCAGCATCAATCTCGAACTCTCAATTAAAAAATCTTGGACACTTCACGCAAAAATAATAATAAATATTTCATAATCCTTCTTAATCTTCATAGAATTTAAGTTTACCAATAGAAATGAGAATAAAGCAGTCGATTAAGCATGCCTTATAAAATTATTTACTGTCAATTATTTTACAATTTTTCAGAGTCTACAACAGCAATTTAAATTGCAAATAAACGAATCGCTATCATAATCTAGTAATTCCATTTGATTCTATTTGATACTGAAAGAAGATTTTTAGGCTTCCTTTTTGTACAGCACAGTTAATAAAAATTCAAAAATTAATAAAAGCGTGAATAGTGCGTTAATAAATAGAAATGACGACTGAATAGTAATTTTTCAAGGAAAGCTAAGCGACGATATCCTGCAGAAGTGTTGTTTGTCGGCGAGGTGGTTAAAATTACTGAGAAAAATACGGTGCCACTATCGTAGAATGGTTGTTTGGCATTAGTCGACTAAGTAAACAGATTGAAACCGGCGTTTAATTCGCTGAACTACGAGGCTGTTAGTCGATCGGTACGCTAATTCGGCATTAATCCAGCGAAGAGACGATAAAATCCATTTAATACCGCTGTATCGTCCGGGCCTCCGTCCGCTGGTCCATCGAGAAATTCCATCCTAAAGCAATTAAACCTCGTCATCGAAGTGTGACTTCGTCGTTGTGACGGCGCCATTCCGAATGACGTTGCTAATAGCCCTCTTAAATAGCAATAGGATCAACATCTACGTACACTTGCGGACATGTCAATCAATACTATCCTCACAATTTCGTTTCATTTATAACGTTACTTTCGTCCGTGCCCGAACGAACATAACCTCTAATTAACATTAAACCTACCGTCACCGGTCGTAAGATCAATTTTATATATTTTGCTGTACCATTTTCCTTTCAATGAGAACTAAGAGAACAATGTCTCTTATCGAGAACAAAAATTGCGAAAAGTCTAAAGGAATTCAATTTTGTTATTTTTATTACAACATGAGCCTTTAAGTTTAATATTGTGCACCAATTCTTTAACACTAAACCTACCACGGTCAAAATGACCGGTTTTTCACAAGTATTGAAATTATACAAACGTTTTCGTAGGAAATTACTAAATTGACTTTTTTATTTAAGCACATATTGTAATGAAAATCGTACAAAATTTAACTAAATTCAATCTTCTCCTTTCTATAAGACGTTTCACTTTTATATGTTTTGCTGCTTGGTAGGTTTAGTGTTAACTCCTGCAGAATAAAATATCTGTCCTGCAAATATAAAATTTTCTATATTTGTAATTTACAAGTTTTACTTGAGCTAAAACTTTCCTAGAATTTTTCCTTGTCCATTCGCGTCGGAACTTTCAACGCGAGGACCTTTTTCGAAAAGGTTCTACGGGTCGATGACTTAAGTAGAATGAATGTATTAAAAATTTCCATGAAGTTTCCGATCCCTGGTATGTTTATAGCAGCTTAATGAGATCTGATAATTAATCGACTTTATCGTGCGATACATTGATCGCAGAAATAATAAAACCCGAAAGAGAGCGAGAAATTCAGCGAAACGGTGGGAGAAACGGAGTTTTTAATATTAACGGGAAAATTAAAAACAGTGGCTGGTAAGTGTTTAAAATTTTAAGTTCGGCCACGACTGTTTGCATAATTCGCTTGCTCGGGTATGCAAAACACGGTGAAACGGGAGAAATTATAAAATTTGGAAATTGTAGCATTTTTAATTTACTTGTGCTCTAATGGAATTTCAAATGAGACACATGAATGCCTGTCTAACTTTCGGTTCTGTAACTTAACAAAAAAGTATTGAAAATCGTATAAAAATTTGCATATGAATGTAAGGAACACGCTGTCACGTGCTTTGTTCCTTAAAAATTATAATTACTATGCCTCTACTGAACTTTATACTGTATAATGCTATAAAATACGAAATAAATTAATTCGATAACATTACACTATGATATTCTAACTTAAATCATTTAAGACATGCCGTGCCAATATTTAGTTATGTTACACTCAAAATAAAAATAGTTTGTATTAATTGCAAAATGCAGGAGCCACACAAACAGTTTATTTTCTTAATAACATAGAGTTGAAAACAATAGCATTTTTCAATTCATTAAATGTTTTTACTGTTTTGTAAAATATGTATAAATGCTTAAAAGTCGCTAATTATAATTTTCTACATCAAACGTACTACGAGCCTAAGATTCGAATGATTAGAAATAAAAGAAAAATTAACATTGTGAACAAATCATATTCTAATGTCGATATTTTGTCAGGAATATACCGTAATCGACTGGAAAGCTCGCTAATAATTTGCAAAGGGGCCGTTCCGTCGTACCGTTTAATAGCACTTTAAAAGTAACCACATTTTCAGGTGCTGTAACACCGGAATGAAATCGTTACTCCCCATTTTCTTAATTGCTGAACAGCCATTATCGTTGGCCTTTAACGCAACGTGTAGCCGGAGTGGCCAGCGAGGGATCGGGATTTCTTTTACGGCTTCTCGAGGAAAATTCTTCTCTTATCAGGATTCATTCAACAATATGATCGGACGATCCCGTGTCCGACCAGTCGAACTGTTACTCCACTGCGAAATAGTCGACGGATCTGGATCTGGACGGTCGCTGTAATGGCGAAAGTAGCGATGGCGCCGACGACATCGCAAACAGCGACAATTAGGCTGAAACACTCAGTTAGATATTTTTGCAATAAACGCGACAATTAGGCTGAAACACTCAGTTAGATATTTTTGCAATAAACGCGACAATTAGACTGAAACAGTCAGTTAGATATTTTTGCGATAAACGCCTGTTTTTAATTCACTCCACAGTACCAATTATGGTATTATTACGATATTGAATGTTGCAATAAATTACATTATTGTGTGGTGCACCCCGGTTACGGGGGTGTACAGTTTTCGAATTTTTCTTTGTAATCAATTTTATAAAGATGCAAATTTATTTGAAGAAATCAGCATAGTGGTTTAGAATGTAGTGGCTTTTTAATAGCAATTTCTCAGTCAAGGTCGACTAAAGGTCACAATATAATAGTTCATTGAACTCATCTTGAAATCACTTACAGGACTATGCAGGACTATGTCGTTTTGAAAAGTCAAGGTCATCTAATTTGCCCGTGAAACTTTTTCTCAAATTTTTAATATTGCAACTTCTGGATACGCTAATGATTAGACTGCGAATATGATGCATTCATGGAAAATATGAATAGGTGGAATACAAATTGAACGAATTTAAAAGTGTGCTTACTGGACTGTGAATTTTACACATTTATTGCAAAAATGAGTGGGTGTAGTTTCAAACAGTAGAAAAATTAACAGAATTTGAGAATATCAACATCATTGTTACGACTTAATAAAACTATTAAAGAAGAGAAATAAAATCCTATTTGGTTCCTATGTCTTGCAATTGATGCGAACAATTTTTATTTCGCATAAAAATCCGCAGTCTACTAACGATGCGACGTAGAAATTCAAAAACGATTTTTCGAAAAACGAGAGACAACTGTTTACCTCGATCTCTCGGCAGAGTTGTGCAGAATTAGTTGTTCAGTTACGACGTAGTTGAATTACTATATAATTGAAATACAATGTAATTCAATTACATTTATGCACATCTACAATACATTTACGCAATTAAGTATGCAATTGAATTACAACGTAACTGAATTCGTACAACTCTGGCTGTATTTCAATTATATTGTATTTCAATTACACATCTGATTAAAATATTTCAATTATATTGTATTTCAAGTCCACATCTCACTAAACAATTAGTAATTGAATGAATTGAAAGGTTTGAATTATGTAATTCAGTTACGACGTAGTTGAATTACCATATAATTGAAATACAAAGTAATTCAATTGCGCAATTGAGTTACAACGTAACTGAATTAGCAGAGCTCTGTCTCTCGGAAATGGCCGCAAAGGGTATGTCTTACTATGTACGCCGACCAATAGGAGGCACACCGTATCAGAAAACCAAGCACAAGAGATAACGGCGCTCGTAACCGAGTCCGAAGTGTCGAAAAAAAAAAGGAAAAAATGAAGGAACCTAAATGAACGACCGTTTTTATTTTCCGTAGCCATGAACGTGGAACCGAATTGATCGACAGTTGTCGGAGCGTGTTCAAGCACCCTGTAAACAGAAATTCCGATCTTGGCGCTTGCTTTCCCCGACGACTCCTTCCCTCAATCTACGCCCCGGTTGATCAAGCGCGATCGACACACTGATTCGTTCGCCCAACTGCCCCGTGAATGATGCTCCTTCGTTTATTGGATGATTCCCTCTACGGCCGACAATTTCGCCTGTTCGTCTCGGCGGCCGATTATTCGTCATTAAACGTAATCGTTCCGACGGACTCATTATTTATGGCGCGCGAATCTCGTTCGTACATTGTGCTAGAAATATTGTTAGAACCGTTCGTCTTTCACGGTGCGTCGAACTTGAACGAACAATGGCGAAAATTCGCGATTCAATGGAAGGGAATTCGTGTGTGGGCTTCACGGAGGCGGACCCTTCTACTCGTTCGATACGTATTAACATACTTCAGAGAATTATACAGAAAGTTGTTCGGCGAGTTGTTCTGCAGCGAAAATGGGGAAGTCGCGAATGTCGCAGCACTTAAACGGCCATGCCTGGTTAACTATTCGAAATTATCACTTTCACAATTTTCCTCGCAATTATTTAATGGACCTCTTTTTTAAACGACTACTTTATTTAAAAGTGTATATATTGTGCTACTTCTAGTCATTTTTTTGCTGCAAAATCTTAAAAAATGGCTGACTGGTGGCACAACTGAATATTGTATCAATTAAATGGTCACTTCTAGTTACCTATCTGAAATTGTGACTTTGAGGATTTTTTTTCTCAAAAATCGAATGGATTTCTTTTTTAAACGAGTACTTTATTGGAAAGTACGTATATTAGGCTAATTGTAGTCATCTTTTCTCTGAAAAATTGTTAAGAGTGGCTAGAATTATGTGACTTCTAGAATGTTTTTCAATTTTCAACTAAATAGATTTTTTTGGGTTTGTGGGCTGTCTTAGAATCGGCAGTCAACGTGTGAGTATACGATTTTGTTTAATAGTGGGACTTTTGTAATTAGTTAACAAAGTGAAAAGAAGAAATGTTTTCTAGATACCCTAAACCATTTCTACATTTTAATTTTGAGTTATAAAAATCGAGTTATAAAATGGTAATATTCAAGTTTTCGCGAAAACACTGAAACTAAGTGGAACATGCGCATAAACAAAAATCCCCCACGTCAGGCTAACTCCCCTATGCTTCATTACGTTGTTTCACGAACGGGAATCTTGACTCTTTCAACTGACAAAATAGATACTCGAGCTTTCGCATGATGTTATTGCAGAGAAACGAGAAAAGAAGAATGGCGAACGAGAGCGGCCTGGCGCTGAATGTATGTATGTACAAAAGCCTGCTGCTGCTTTCGCGCAGCGTAATATACTGCGTAAATAATGTTAGAATATTTCCGTCTACTGCAACTCTGTTAAGTGAAATTTAAAGCGACATAGAATGTCTTGTAAAACTGCGGAACTTCGTTCAAGCATCCATCTTTGTAGACAAATGTGCAAGATGGAGCCCTTTGGTTCTTAAAATGTTTGCTTAATACGTGTAAAATAAGGTTATCTGAAATCTGTGAACGGAAATTCTAATGCAATATTCTTTTTTCGAACGCTGTTACAAGAAATGTCTTCGTCTTTACAGAAACATCGCCATTTTGTAGTGAGACTTTTATGGAATAATAATATTAGGCAATTTTATCGCGTGCAGCAGTCGGTATCATCAGGTGATTTTTATTTTACATAGTATTTGGGCAATAAAACCGTGTTCCATAACAATATAAAGTGATTACTCGATATATGTCCAAAACACGGGTCTAGCCATGGACAACTTTGATATTTAATTACACTATCCACCACTAAATTAAAAACTATTACATATACTTTTCAAAAGAAAAATTGAAAAATGCCCGGAAAAATTGGCGTGCCCAAGGCGTATCGCTCTGTTTAAATATTATTTAAACGAGCTTCAATAGTTATAAAGTAATAAAGAAATATACCGTTGTGTTCAGAAGACTCTGGAGAATCGATCTACGTTGGAATCATTCGCGCAGCTTTCGCGTGTCGTGCAGGAAAATTGGTTAAGCTTTGAAGCAATGGCTCCTCGAATTTCGAAGCGCAAAGAATCAATGAAAATTAGTTGGTTAGTGTTTGCGAGGACAACAAAATCGATGGAAGCAAAAATCAGAGTCTACTGCAGAGCACCTAACCGACTGGAGGATCTCCGGAATTCGCGTGATGGCTTTGATCGAATCAGCCGAAATTGTTCGAGCGGGAATAGGCGATTCGACGTGCATGATCGTGCGCATGCAACGACCGGATTGTTTCGATCCCGGCTCACGGCTAAGTAAGATCGCGATCGCGCGAACGAATTAAAGCTGAATCGGAGACCGGGTTTCACAAAATTTCAACTGGAATTAATTAACTAGCCGTGCACAATCGGAGTAGGACAGGAGCGCCGCGCCGAGCCGCGCCGGATGTTTTATTTGCACTCTTCCGTTCAACTTTATCGAGAGAGAACCCCGTAACAAAAGGGATCAATCATTTGCCTCGTTCGATTTCGAGGCGAAACGGGAAAATTTGTTCTTTGGCATTGCCGATGACAGAATGTGTCACGCGTTTCCGTTGATTCCTTTTTTCCTTTTTCTTTCTTTTTTTTTCAAATCGCAGCTCGCGTTGCCGGAGTTTTCGTCGATTGATCGCTGATCAATTATTTCACCCTGTAACGCAATTCGTTCGAGCCGATTCAGCCGACAATAACGAGTATTGTATAGGTTTTATGCAATTATGACAAAAACGAATAGGAGAGATTAACAAGTGCGCAAATTGACTCGTCGCCCTCGCAATCTGTCAGTAATAAATATGGCGGGTGATCAAATTATGATGAACAAATGGAAAAATTGCACAATGATAGCTTCTGTCTTTATGGTTATCGTATTATAATAGTGTAAAATATATTTGTAAAAGTATGCTCTCTTTGAAATAATTTTAATGATCGAGTACCAGTACTACAATATTTAAATTGCCTATATTGGAACAGAAAGAAGATGTAACTTTCATTATAAAAATTTATCGATATTAATTTGCCATCAATTCGTAGCACGTTTGAAACGGTAAATTATTTATAATTGTCTGTTATTGGTTTACTTAAACTACTTGAAAGTGACGCTGACTCTTATCACAAGAAAAGGGAGTTGCATAAAAATTGATTTCTTCTCTTAATAATTTTAATAGGCTGTAAACAATGTACCAGTAATATTAAATTTATTCAATATGTTCCTCCTATTTCATGGGGTCCGCTTTATTTTATATTTATTTTCAAATCTTTTGTCCACCCAATTGAAGATTCACAGTAATTATTTATAAGATGTTGTGAATACCCAGAAAATAATGAAGATTATTTTCGACAATATTTGGATTGCTTGTAAAGAATTAATTTATTGAAATTCCTAAAAGTAGGATCGCATTTACATATAATTTTACATTAAAATTGCTATTCTACAGGAAGGTTATAGATTTTCAATGTTACTTCCAATGTCTGCAATCTGGTTAAAATATAATAAAGCATTTCTTGTCGAAAAAATACATTTCGCAGTGAAAGACAGTTTATTGTGAAGACTATGAGAACGTCAATGAAAATTAAATTTTTTTTACACGCAGACTGTAGACTTCGTACGTTGTTACGAGGACAGTTAATTAATATACATACGCAGACATCAAATTTTCCATCAGCCGCACTTTGTTGTATTCCGTTTAATCAAATGACTGGAACGGTATTATTATGTTTATATCTCGTTTTTGTAAACTGTAGAATGGTACGTTCGCAGGTATACGATATTACTTCGCAAAAAGAAAATATCATTGTTAACGGCTAATTGCAATGTTCAATATTGTAGGGTGAAGCCATGTGCATATGTTATTCACATAATGGCTACATATATTCGGCATTTTGCAGCATTATTAACACAATGGAACGTAATGCGTTGATTAAAGTGAAACCGGGACCAGAATTATATTTAGATGCGGCTTAACCCAATTTACATTAGATTGCGGCTTGAACGCGTGACATATAAACTATTTTGAAACACCGGTACAATTATTATTTATTGTGTAGGCTAATTTGCACATCGTTAACCATTTAATGCGCACGGTGCAATTAAATTCCAACAGGTTTCCAATCACTTTTTATGCGTAATGATTTGCGTAACTGTTCGTTGCAAACAATGAGGACAAGAATTTCCATAAACTGATAATTAAACACTGCCTGTACAACTGATACAAAACAGGAGCTGAATAGAAATTGAATTCTTGCTTTAATAATTAGTCTTTAATAATCAGCTGAAATGAACACGTTGATATTTTTAAATACTTTTACAGATTTTCGTCATAAGTTCATAAAATCCGTAAAGTGCATAATCAAGTTTATAGGTACATACCAAATAACTGTGAGGGCGCAAGTCTATAGTTTTCATATCGATAAATTGCTCAATTTGTTTAACAAATGTCCTAGTTTTCGTAACAGTTTGCAACTTGAAGAAGCGAGCTAACGTCGCCAATATGGCGACACTCGTCCTCAGAGGGTTAATCGACTGTGTTCCGAACAGGTTTCGCTTCTAGCTAAAGAGATTTTGTACGTCAGAGTTTGAAACGAGAAAGCTTCGAACGCTGGTATCGAGGTGTTAATGCGACTAGTATATTTATGCTCGTATCTATTCGAAAGAGCGTCACATTTCCGCGTGAAAACTCGACATTAGCATGCTAATGGCGCCGATAGGAGTACAAGCGGCCCACGCTTTAGGCCGCTGTTACAGGCACCTGTTACGCAGGGAATCGCGGCTATTCGTAGGCAGTTCTATTCACAGTTAGGCAAACATTTTGGTCGCCTGACCCCGCAATCTACACACGTACACGTTATGTTAAAAAAAAAACCGACGTATTCGAAAATTAAATTCTGTCGATTGACCCCCATCCGTCCCACGTGTCAATACGACAGGTTTTTCGCGTAAAGGATGCTGTTATTCTGCCATTTCGTAGAATAATTCATGTGAAACTATGTAAATTAGTTCTTAAAATGTCTACACGCGATTATTTCTATAAACGTCAGAGATGTAAAGTGGCTCGCTCGCGTCATCGACGACGCACAGTGGCCGAAAATTCCATTTCGGCATAAAATCATAACTTCTAAACCATTAGAGATAATCGAATGAAATTTAATACATAAAAAGATAACATTTATAGCTTCAAATTGCAACAAAAATCGAAATGCCGCTTCGCGTACGACAACTTGGAAACTCGCTGTTCACCGTCTGCCAGCGGATGACATAATGCTCCCAACGAGTTGATGAACTCGGCCATTCTGTTCTGCAACTCTGAAAGCAGTCGATTGTTTTGCAATTAATTGTTTTAGATTTTATTTCGACAGCGGAACACGGGTCTATTTTGACCCGGAGTATTAAAGTCGTCATTCATTTACTCTAGCGATTAAATTGAACGGAAGACTAATTGGGTCCGCGTAAGAAGCGTCTTAAAAATATGTTGCGGAATAAGTAAAGGCGTTTTATTTAATAATTGAATAAAAGCGAAGGATTCGAAGTGAAATCAATATCCAATAAAGATCGGTAAATTCCCACCACACCCCGTTACAGAGTTTCTGCTGACTTCCGTTTTCACAGTTCGCGGAACGCGTTCGAAGAAATCGTTCAAATATTCCGGAC
Source organism: Halictus rubicundus (assembly GCF_050948215.1). NCBI lineage: Eukaryota > Metazoa > Arthropoda > Insecta > Hymenoptera > Halictidae > Halictus > Halictus rubicundus. The sequence continues at coordinate 28,240,097 of NC_135150.1, forward strand.
AAACGCGTGTATTATTCGGCGAGTGAAAAGCGTGCAAATTGTTGCAACTCCTTTGAACTTTTCTCCGTTCCGTTACCGTCGGACAGTGCATGTAGCGAAACAGTTCTAGTTTCGCAACGGAATACAGTGCAGCGAGATGTCCGGGAATAATTCGATTAATTATACCGCTCGAGGATGTTCGAAATTAGAAGGCAACAGAGATAATATTCCGGTTCGCTCCTTTCTTAGGCGACCGAGCGATTATTAAAAAACGGGAGCATTAATTGAAGCGTACCGGCTCGTCAAACGTCGATAGAAGTATCCTTTCAGCGGCCGAGAGATCCTAATTAAAAGAAAAATACGTACAAGGGGGCAGTTACAAATCACACACCCTCGCTGGGGTCGTAGAAATCTATTTAAAGTCAAACACGGGACGCCAACTACCAATTTTTAATCAACCCGCTGTAATCCGATTTCTACGGTTCTGAAAGGGATGTAGCTACGGGTAAACAGCAGACGTAGCGTGTAATTAAAAATCTGAGGAATTCGTGTTGCGAATACGGTTCATCCAATTCTTTTTGTCTTCTCTGCAATATTATATAGTGGGTCTGCTTTTTATTCCGTAAAATTAAAGTATACGAATCTTTGAAAATCTGTTTTATTAAATTTTTGCTGTCTGTGTTTCTCATTATTTATTTCTGCTTTATTGAATTCCTTGCTGACGGTCTGGAACATATTCTGTTTAAACTAATATTACTCATGTACCATTATTAGCATAGTTCAAGTACAAATATCGTGCAAATAATTATGTACGACCTTCCAACTTCCATTTGCATTTACGAGAGTTAATAAATTCCTGCGGAAATACATTTAAAAAATTCCTCAAAGTGACTCCTTGGTTTTATTCGATATAACATATTTATTGTTTTTCTCTGACTAATGGATCGGAATCTACCGATTTTTCGGTATAATTTTGAACTTTTCTTTGAATCTAAATTCGTTTAAGCCTACAAAAGTTCAACAATTTCCACGGGAATACACTTTAATATCGATTTGATGTGATCCCGTCAAATCCAGTTACTTTGTCCCGAGCTACGGACTGGGATTTATCAATTTTCCCACATGATTTCGAATTTTATTCCGAATCTACGTGAACCTGTCGTGAAGTGAAATCTTCCAGCTTTTATTCGTGCCGTCAAAGGTTCGAAAATTCCCATGAGAATATATTTTAGAATCGATTTGAAATGATTCTGTGAAATCCAGTTACTTTGCTCCGACGTATAGATAAAATTGTTATCGATTTTTCGACATGAATGATAATTTTTCTATCAACTTAAACGAATCTATTATAAAATAGACTTCATCGGCTTTAATTTAAACCCCCAAACATGAAAAAATTTCTCCGGGAAAGCGTCGAAAAATTCTTTCTTCGATATCCTTCGAACGAAGCACTTGGCCCTTGTGCCTCTTCCAACCATTTTTCAAGTTAACAAACAACAATTTTATATTTCGAATATGGTAAATTATACTTTAGATTCTTCTGTATTTATCTCATATGATAAATCCTGTTAGAAACCACGCAATAAATAAATATAAGGCAAAATAATACTTAAGGTACTAAAGAATGAACGATGACGGAACCCACAAAATGAAGACGGAAAAATGTAAATATCTCGACAACCGGTTTCCTAAAAAATTTGCAATAGTTATGTGTTATTTTGAATTTGGAAAAAATGAGATTTCCACGGTGATAGAAACGCATTCGCCATCTAGCGGTGGCGCGTGGAAGCATGGAATTAGAAAAACTTAGGTAACTGAGAAACTCGAGGTTCAAAACTAATATTCTTGGACTCAAAATGATCTCAAAATGATGTGACCCATCGATTGTCGTATACCTTGGAGTCTCATAATTTCGCTCAGTTATAATTTTCTTAAAAATTGACTTTCCACGGGTATTCAAATGTTGTCGTCATCTAGCGGCAGACCACTTGCACCACTTGAACACGAGTCGGTATTTCATATCGTGCCATAAACGAGGTATAGAAGTAGACCAATCATCCAATGTATTTTTTTGACTCACGTCCGCGGGGCTCTAGAGCCACCTTACCATTTTTGTGTCACATCCTGCCGTATCGGCCGGAACTAATATTGTGGAACTAATGTCACAGACTAGATGTAGGAATATGCCAGTTCAATCATTGCATCTTATGCTGTTTCGTGTCGCACGACAAGAAATACTGTGACAATGTTCATGGTTTACAAGTTATTCTGTACCTTGAATTCTATTACCTATCTTTACTAAAAAATTAGATGGCAACATGGTCAAAGGAGTGCTTGTCGACATCATTGGAAAAAGTTGTTATAAACATTACACAGTCAGAAATAATAAATTTATCAGTCTATTGTTTTCGATAATTTAATGCGTGCGAATATTCATGGTTCAAAAGTTATTCTGTATCTTGAGTTCTATTAATTATTTTAGCTAAATAATTAGATGGCAAGATGGTCAAGGGAGAGCTTGTCGACGTAGTTAGCAGAAATAATTGTTACAAACATTAACCAGCTGGAAATAATCAATTTACCAGTTAATTGTGTTCGATAATTTAATGCGTGCGAATATTCATGGTTCAAAAGTTATTCTGTATCTTGAGTTCTATTAATTATTTTAGCTAAATAATTAGATGGCAAGATGGTCAAGGGAGTGCTTGTCGACGTAGTTGGCAAAAGGAATTGTTATAAACATTGACCAATTAGAAATAATCAATTTACCAGTGAATTGTGTACGATAAATTAATGCGTGCGAATATTCATGGATTAAAAGTTATTCTCTATCTCGAGTTCTACAATTTATTTTTACAAAATAATTAGATGGCAAGATGGTCAAGGGAGTGCTTGTCGACGTAGTTGGCAAAAGGAATTGTTATAAACATTGACCACTTAGAAATAATCAATTTACCAATGAATTGTGTTTGATAAATTAATGCGTACGAATATTCATGGATTAAAAGTTATTCTCTATCTCGAGTTCTACAATTTATTTTTACAAAATAATGAGATGGCAAGATGGTCAAGGGAGTGCTTGTCGACGTAGTTGGCAAAATGAATTATTATAAACATTGACCAATTAGAAATAATCAAGTTACCAGTGAATTGTGTTCGATAAATTAATGCGTACGAATATTCATGGATTAAAAGTTATTCTCTATCTCGAGTTCTATAATTTATTTTTACTAAATAATTAGATGGCATGATGGCCAAGGGAGTGCTTGTTGATATCATTACCAAAAGAAATTGTTATAAACATTAAACAGCCAGAAATAACAAATTTATCAATAATCACTATCACGGCGATCGAGATCTACCGAAATTAATTGGGGTGGGGGAGTTGCGCACCGCGGACCGCGCACCTCACCTCGGCGGCCGCGCTCAGTCAGTCAGTCGTGGTGCGCACTCAGGAGGGAGCGGAGGTGCTCCGGGACCAGAAGGGCGAAGGACCTTGGAGTTGACCAGAGGTTCTCCAGAGCTGCCCTGGCCCACCCTGACCACCCTGGCCTACCCTCGCCTACCTTCGAGTGGACCAGGGTTTCTCCAGAGCTGCAGTGGACATCACTGGTCAACCCTGGTCCACCTTAAGCTGCTTCGCGGTCGGACAGCGGTTCCTGGAAGCCGTCTCCGCTCACCTTGGTCAACTTTCAACAGCTGGTAAGTGACAATACAAATATACATTTTCTATTTTGGTATACGTGTTTATTCAACGAAAGGCGTCAATTATTATTTCTGTATTTTTAATTCGAATTTGCTTCGGAATTTTTCACAAGTTTCTTTTCTTGAAATTACATTATATTATATTTTTGACATAAAATTGGTATTTTGAAATTTTATTATATTATATTATATTTTTGACATAAAATTGGTATTTTGAAATTTTATTATATTATATTATATTTTTGACATAAAATTGGTATTTTGAAATTTTATTATATTATATTATATTTTTGAAATAAATTTGGTATTTTGAAATTATATTATATTTTTTACATAAACTTCGTACTCTGAAATATTATATTTTTAACATAAAATTGGTATTCCTCCGAACGGAGGTCCCTAAGGGGCTCACTCACGGGCCGGGCCGTGGGTGAGTACGGGTATTGGCAAACCCGGGGCGACCCTAGCCTTAGGTCGTTGCGTCCCTATCTCGTTAGATTTATTTTCGAATGGAACTGTTCATCTTTCCAATTGAAATTTACCCCTGAACTTACAAAAGTTCCTATTATAAAATTTATATATTTGGATTTAAATTGGTATTCCTCCGAACGGAGGTCCCTCGAGGGGCTCACTCACGGTCGGGGCCGTGGGTGAGTATGGGTATTGGCAAACCCGGGGCGACCCTAGCCTTAGGTCGTTGCGTCCCTATCTCGTTAGATTTATTTTCGAATGGAACTGTTCATCTTTCCAATTGAAATTTACCCCTGAACTTACAAAAGTTCCTATTATAAAATTTATATATTTGGATTTAAATTGGTATTCCTCCGAACGGAGGTCCCTCGAGGGGCTCACTCACGGTCGGGGCCGTGGGTGAGTATGGGTATTGGCAAACCCGGGGCGACCCTAGCCTTAGGTCGTTGCGTCCCTATCTCGTTAGATTTATTTTCGAATGGAACTGTTCATCTTTCCAATTGAAATTTACCCCTGAACTTACAAAAGTTCCTATTATAAAATTTATATATTTGGATTTAAATTGGTATTCCTATGAACGGAGGTCCCTCGAGGGGCTCACTCACGGTCGGGGCCGTGGGTGAGTACGGGTATTGGCAAACCCGGGGCGACCCTAGCCTTAGGTCGTTGCGTCCCTATCTCGTTAGATTTATTTTCGAATGGAACTGTTCATCTTTCCAATTGAAATTTACCCCTGAACTTACAAAAGTTCCTATTATAAAATTTATATATTTGGATTTAAATTGGTATTCCTATGAACGGAGGTCCCTCGAGGGGCTCACTCACGGTCGGGGCCGTGGGTGAGTACGGGTATTGGCAAACCCGGGGCGACCCTAGCCTTAGGTCGTTGCGTCCCTATCTCGTTAGATTTATTTTCGAATGGAACTGTTCATCTTTCCAATTGAAATTTACTCCTGAACTTTCAAAAGTTCCTCTTTTAAAATTTATCTATCTGATTTAAAATTGGTATTCCTCCGAACGGAGGTCCCTCAGGGACTCACTGCTGTGGGTGAGTACGGGTATTGGCGAACCCGGGGCGCCCCGAAGCGCCACCTCAGTAGATTGAAGTTCTGTCTTCATCTACTCTTAGTTTGTTGTCGGTTAGGCCGTACTCGTGTACGGGGTTGTTATGGCTCCCGTGAGCCGGTTAGATTCGCACTCTCGTGCATATTAGGTAGGCCGTACTCGTGTACGGGGTTAGTTTGGCTCTCGTGAGCCTGTTAGATTTGCTCTCTTGTGCATATTAGGTAGGCCGTACTCGTGTACGGGGTTAGCTTGGCTCTCGTGAGCTGGTCGTAGGTTGGCTCTCGTGAGCCGGTTAGATTCGCACTCTTGTGCATATTAGGTAGGCCGTACTCGTGTACGGGGTTAGCTTGGCTCTCGTGAGCTGGTCGTAGGTTGGCTCTCGTGAGCTGGTAGATTTGCACTCGTGTGCATGTTAGGTAGGCCGTACTCGTGTACGGGGTCATCGTTTTGTCTTTATTTCATCGTCTTCTTATACTTCGTTGTTCCTCCATTGTTTTGTGTCTAATCATTACTAATCTGTTTCAGATTGAGTACAACAGTTGCAGAAATTTATCATCGAACGAAGACAACGCATCGTACGAAGACTCGTTTCTTCTTCGATTACTTCTGTGTTCCTCCATTTTGTGTCTAATTATTATTAGTCTGTTTCAGTTAAATCACAACAGTTCAGCATGATCATCGTCGAACGAAGACAACGAATAGTAAGAAGACTTCACAGTATTTATAAGTTCGTATTAGTTCTCGAGCAATTATTGTGTTAGATTCACTTTGTTAGTTTCGCTTGTTGATTTGGGTCACAGCCTTCTGCTGTGACCAGTTGGTAGCGTCACCCTCGAACCAGAGGCTACTACTCTGGTTCGCTTCTTTCATTTTTCTTTTTCGTAAATCTGAGCCTTCTGCTCCATTTTTATTTTCTCTGGAATTGTTCAGAGACTTGTCAGATTTAGTTTGTTTTTGGCTCACAATAATTGCTCGATTCGAGTGCGTGCGTTAGTTATTAAGCTTGTTTATTAGTATTGTATAAATGTCGAGTAATTATTGCCGTAACTTACTTTGCTCGGTTCGATTTTTGATTCCGACACAGCCTTATGCTGTGTCGGACCTTGCTTGTATGTACCAGACCGGTTGGTACCGGTGCTCGGCGTAGATCCATTGAGAGGGATGTTCGAGAGACCTGTTCACTCGTGTAAAATCCTCCCTGCCGTAAGTCCACCCGAGTCGCCTCAACGCTAGTCGTTGCCTGGCGACAGGTGGGTGGGGGAAACTTAGGGTATCGTTTGAACGCTTCTCTCGGCCATCGCTCTTCGTGAGGACACGTCGGGTATCGGTGCTGACTGGAGTTGGTTCTGCAAGCATTGTACGCGTCGCGTCACCCTCGAACCAGAGCCTTCTGCTCTGGTTCGGTTTTGTTTCTCCCTTTGAAAGAATCAGAGCCTTCTGCCTGATTCGTTTTTAATCTCCCGTGAATCGGAGACTTCTTCTCCGATTCACACCTTTTTCTCCGCAATAATTACTCGACATACGCTGCGAAATTTAGTTTGTAAGACTCGAAAGCGTCGTTGTAAGAAAGGGAGTCAGAAGGAAGCGTATTGAATTCCTTCTGGCTTCCTTTCGGGTCTCTTGTGCAGCAACCTCCTCGTGGTGAGACCCGGGCAATCGGTAATATTCTCTATTTGTAAGATCTTCTAGTATGTTACAAATAGAGAATAATATCGAGCTAATAGCTGCTCATTTATAATTTGTGATAATATTGTAAAATAGAATTTAAGACTTACTAATTATAAAAACTTGTGTACTTAATTGAATTGGTCGTTGCGTTCCCATATTAGTTAGTAGTTTGAAGTTGTGACTTCTTCTACTCTTGTGGAATTCTTGTTGGTTAGGCCGCACTCGTGTGCGGGGTTATTAGCTTGGCTCTCGTGACTCGAGGTTAGGTTTTGCTGAAAGTCCTCCGATCGGTGGTTCCTCCATTTATTATAGGTATATGGTCTAAGCTTCTCGTGGATCTAGTTGCAACATTTATCGTTCGTCAACGTAGAGGGCGTAAGATATCTAGATGTTGTTAACGACGTCGGTATTTCAGTCTGTGCACTGACTCTATCCAAATAGAACAACGAACTGGTGAGCTAGATAATAGCACACACAACATATCGGGAATATTAATGCGAATCGAGTTTCTTGTATACTCCCAATAATCATGCATAAAATTTGCTACTTGCTCAAGACATGCTTTAAAAGGTAGTCTGCATGTGAACTTTACAGGAGTCTCCTATACCTCGTTTGTGGTAATAGTATCTCGTCGGTGTTGCCAGCCTCCAAGAATGATGTAGGTTCTGATCCAGGCTAAAGTTGATTGTAGGATTTGATCCAGGCTAAAAACGAGATTTGGGGGCAGCACTCGATTTCGACACCATTGCTTCTATTGCGGGGCGTCTTGTGTTGCTACGTCAGAATACATACTTATACCATTGCTGGTCACGGTTGCCTGACTTGAGGCAAAACTCGTGGGTGATAAAGGATGTATCATTTCTGTGGTAACGCATTGTACTGGCTCTTTATTAGTGACACGTATAATAGACGTGCTATACATATTACTGTTCCATAACAAAAATAATTACAGTTGGAGACTTCAGAAAATGCATCGTATCAAACCGGTGTAAATGACAGTCCATAATTAATTCCCGTGTTTGTACATGTACTGAACTGGCTATTAGAACTGGTCCGCGTTCGATCAGCGAATCATATTCATAAGAAATGTGCGATACGAAATTCCATGATCCATGAACGATACCGAAACTACGCTAGAGACTCGTCCTTCACATGCGCTTAAACATTTCTCGACTCTCTCTCTCTCTCTCTCTCTCTCTCTCGATTATCTCCTAACATTAGAACAATCGAACTCATTATTTTACACATTTATACGTTGATCCGGTACGAGATACTTTTTCTGAAAGCTAGAGCATGATGACGAAGACAATGGCGCGATACAAAAACTGGCTGAGTAGAATGTCTCTTATGTCAACACGTGGACAAGATATGCATCAAGGATGATATTATAAATGCTTGCGATTCTCGCATCCGCTTTCCCGTGATAGTAATTCACGACAAATGGCGGCTCGGTCGTCCCTGAAAACGGTGTTTCCGTGTATTACAAATCGACAACGACATACGAGTGTCACATAAACTTCGTAGAAAAGGGAAACGGTCCAGAGGCATCTCTGTGTTGTAACAATGATCAATCAGTAACAGTTACCTCGGCTAAATTAGTCACGTCGAATATCAAAATGCTCCGGGGATCGTTCTGTATACGTTGAACATCAATTATGTTAGCTATCGGCGATAAATACATTCACTCGGGTTGATTCTTTAATTGACCACTCTGCGGCGTCGATTCGAACGACATGCGCGTCGTCGTCGCTTAATTACGCGCATCTAATTATGCTGTCTCACAGCGTCACGAACATCGCACCGATACGGCAAGCTTTTGATCTCTGTCTCGTTTATATCGACGCAGCGTCCAAACTCTAATGGTTCTATCTCGAATTCGAAAGCGATATGCTATGAACATCGAAGGGACTACAAGTGCACTTACTCGTTACGCCTCTTAATTAATAGACACGCGTTCGCTCGTGGGTTACGTACAACGAGTCACAGCCAGAATCGGCCAACACATATGAAATACTTGTAATAATATTTTATGATTAGACTGTCGATTGTGTGTATTTCTAACAAAAATGAATAGGCGAGATTGAAAACTGTAAAGACATTAATCGAATTTAACAGTATTGTTACATTAATTTCGACTTATTAAAATGACCAAAAGAAGGAAGACATTTTAATTGATCTTCTGTTCCTTGCAATTGAGTTGGAGTCTTTTTATAATATAATATAATAATCACAAGGGACGCTTAAAAAATCTCTAACCTGTATATTTAATAATAATTTCGCTTCTCAATTCGGTCCCAATTTAATGGCCGAGAACTGTAAACTATGCTTTCATACATACGTGTTATACGATGATGGTTGCGATCCATTGTAAGCAAACTTCGATCGTTGCGACGTTAACAGAAGAAACTTATTTTCATGATTCTTATATGTATCAATTTTGGCAGTGTATGTCTCTTACACGATGTAGTCTATTTATTGTGAATTGTATAATGGTAACTATACAATTTTAAGGTGGGATTTCTTATACTGTGTCCGCACACAGATTATAATTTTTGCGAGTATCAAACGCGAGCTTGAATCTAATTTTTCTGTTGCTGCTATCAAACGAAGAATACAAAAATTGCTGAAGCAACATATAGACAGTAGTTTCTATAACTTATTTGATGTCTCAATCAGAACATTTAGTGCTCGTATTTTTTCGAATCTTCATTGCCACTACAGTACAAAGCGTGATGATTTTTAGAAAACAATTCTACTAAATTTTCATTCTGCTCACAGGTAAACTGAAATTTTTCGACACTTTTTACACACTTATAGACCTAACAAACATTAAAAACGCAGTGTGTCAGGCTACTTCTGAATAATTTTAGACTTGAAAATGTGCCAATAAAAATAATTGTTACTAATATAAATATGTTTGAGCACGTATATAGGAAACGCCACCTTTTTAGACAGTTCTCTAATGAATAGGTTAGCAGTAATAATAACCAGTGAACGTATCGTGATTAACCTGGAACCGATACGACCTACGGAATAAAAATTACTCAATAAATAACCGACTATTTCCTTTACATCGTACCTCGTCTTACCTAGTCCGTAAAAATATAGAAACACTTATTAGATAGACTATATATGTATAACCGTCTACGATAAATTATATTGCGTAACTATTCGATAAAAAATGTGTCCATCCAGTTGGTACGCATTGCTAATCTTATTTCTCATATCATCTTCGTTCATCAGAATATAGGTCTCATCCTCGTCTTCATTCTCAACTGACTAGCAGACTTTCAAGAAAGTCGGAACAAGCGATCCCATCTGAAGCTTATTTCCCGCAATTGTACCGCCACTATAATTCAATATTTAGTATAAACTCTATGGTCGCTCGAAGCCATCATCTCAGCTCTCGCAATAAATAAATGTGGATTTTTAGACACATTCCACACATTTCCAGTATCAATTTGCAAATGATAGAATTTATAAATTAAATGCCGTTGATTTTGAATGAAATCACCCCGTGTGTCTGTGTGTCACGCACTGTTAATATTATAACTATTATCAGACGTGGAAATAATTAGTAATAATAGCTAGTCAGCAGCTTCGAGCGACTAATTGATTTTCCTTCGCCTACGGTCGTTCCTCGGCTTTCAATAAACAAAGGGGTTTGGAAACTGATTGTTTAGGGTTCGATTATGGGATTTATCGTGGCTGGTGTTGTCGGTGTTTCGTGGGACGTGTCGTTTAACATTAACGTGGTGGTGGGTTCCTCTCGAGAGTTTTGATCAGCTCTTCTACCTCCTGGAGGGATGTAGGTCCACCAGGCGAGGAAGAAGAAAAGGAGGGAAGCTGCTTTACCGAGGAAAGCTAACGCCATCATGTACCTGAAGAAAGAACCACGAAGCTCGGTACAGTATCCTCATAATCAATAACAATTCCAATCAAGATACTTCTTCCAAAATAAAACGAAACTAAAAGGGCTATCAATTGGAAACTATAAAAATGTATAAGAGGGAGTGACACATTATTAAAATCATTAAAAACATGTTCAGTTAATGGTCTATTTTTACTAATTTCTTTTAACCAAATCGAATCATCACTAAGTCGTCAATTATATTGTTAAAAAGATGAGAAAATGTTTCATTGGATTTACACGTAAATTTATCAAATCATGTAGTATAATAGACAGTGGATTATTATTACTCTAAATAAAAATATGTCTGCATAGACATTTACTTCTTTTCTTAATAACTGTCATAAATTAGAAGCAATAGTATTTTAATTCATAGGATGTTTTTGTATCTGATCTACTCGTGTTTATCATAAACGCATAAAATATGAAATTTAATAATAAATAGCAAATGATTGGAAAAGATGAAGGAATATTTATCATAGACTATTGATAATTGTCACAAATTCTCCCTACCTGCTCATATACAAATTGTCATAAACGAGACAAGCCCCTCTGCCCTCGCAAGTCTCATTCCACAAAATGCAGGTGTCATCTATAAGAGCACCAAACACCATGGGTGCTGGTATGGTTCCTAAAATCCTCACTTTGATCCACTGTATTCCCAAAGCGAACGATTTTTGATCGTCCCGTACGACGCGAAGCGTTGCCGACAGCGCCGGCATTGTGCAGAGGAATGTTATAAACATATTGCAGAAAGCCAGGACGATGAAGGGCCACAGATATGAACAGGTTGTGTTGCAGGTGGTGTTGATTGCCTGGTAGGCGATTATGTCGCTGCCGGATGTCATGTTCATCGCTGGTGAACGTATGCAGCTGCAATCTGAGTACACCTGGAAATTGAAAATATACTAATCAATTAAATCGATCAAATCATCAATTCATTTTATAATTTTATATATTATATGGACACTTTATGTGATTGTTTCACTCGATTCGTAAAAGAAAACTACTTTGCTTAGTGAAAATTGTATAATATATCTTATTAAAACGTTACTTTAAAATGGATATTAAACAATTTTCAAATTTAGAAAATGAAGATAGGATATTTCATTTTACTGAAAGTTCGTGCAATATTTAATATTATATTTGAACTCTACTGTTTGATGTGGATTTTTTGATACGAAAAATTTTAAAGTTTGGGAAATTAATGGTGCACAAAAATGTAATAAAAAAAGTGTTCAAATTTAATGTAATTTAATGTTCATTTGTAGCGAGAAATATATTGAAAATCCCAAGCATTTAGTTTGTGCTGAATAGTATTGGTTTCGAAGGAATCGCCAGTAATTCAGCGCAGATAGAAAATTGTTTTGAGAAGTAACAATGTCAAGATATTAATGTAATCTAATTTAGGACACAAAAGAGAGCATTTACTTCGAAGTCGTTTATCCGCGTTTCTTGGTAACATCCCGCGTGGCACGGAGAATAGTATGTGATTCCGTCGACGCCGCATATTGGATTGAACTCCGATCTCGAACATCCGCAGCCACTATTGCACGCGTCGTCCAATGAGAAAGATTTTCTGGAAATTTATCCATCACACAGTATCCTCGAAAATACAGATTCTCTATTGGTAAAAAAAAATGGCGAAAAGAAATTGACTGAGAATTTAGAAATAGGCTGAAAATTCAAATTTTCTATTTATAGTATTAGGGGGACCCATAAGTAATCAATTACAATTGAAATCTAAAACAAACTTTGTAGTAATAAAAAAATTTTATTTTGTAGTTGTAAAAAAACTTTGTAGTTGTACAAAAAAATTATACTTTTTAGAATATTTTGAGCACAGGCTGCTTTACCGAAAACTGTAAAAGAATACGCGTTTCCTCTTCAACGATCGGTACAGAACTAAAGGCGAAACAAATTCTTTGCAAATAATTGATTAGTTATGGGTAGCCCTAATATAAAAAGTGGTAAACGGCGTGAAGAAGAATAACGTACTTGGTCTGCTCGGAATAGGGGACGGTGACTCCGGCGAAGTTCAGATTCGGACAATTCAGCACGAAGCACAGAGTGAAGGCGATGCAGGATGCAGTGGCCAAAAGGCAAAACTTTAAAATGCCCGAGCAGGGCAAATTAAACCGTTTTATGAGATAACCACCGAGGAAAGTACCGCCTCCGCCTGCAGGAACCGTAACCAGACCTAGAAACAAAAAGGCTTCGTCACGGGCCGCGTTCAAACAAATTCTCGAGCTCCGAAATCTCGCTAAATTGAATCCAAAAATCGATGCACTCCCCCGGAATAGAAAAGTTTCAGATCGGTCACCGAATAAGCGCCAAAATTTTAATCCAAAAATACAGGAAGCGAGATTTTCCCACGAACTGAATTCATCCACCGAACACAATAAAATTAACAATTCTACTCTAACGCGTTTCACTGTAACAATTGAAATAAATTCTTACGAAGCTCCACTTAAAAATTGGTATTTGCACGATACAGAAAATTTATCGAAAAGATTGTGCTCGTATTACAAGGACAATTATAATTGAAGACTGAAAATGTGGTTTATCTTGAAATTCAGATAAACATGAGGATCGCAGAAACATTTGTTTACCGGGAGAATTAGACTGCAAGAACTAAGCTTGAAAGAAAGAAATTTTTTCCAAACTCCGCGGAAAAGTTCGCATTTCCACGACACGGGAAACTAATCCAAAGCTCCCGGTCGACAGCGAACATTATGTATTGCGTTCGAAAAAAGCGTAGTCTATCGTGGAATCGAGAGAAAAACAAGAACCGCAGTTTGTACAATCGCACAATGAAAAATCGCGGATCGGTTGGGAACGTTTTGAACGGTCCTCTAACATTTCCCAATATATTCCGCGATTCCGAGAGGAGTGCGACACGCACAATATTCGTTCTTGAAAACCGTACGGTTTTGTTGTTTTTAATGGGCGCGCGGATATCGCCAAAAATTTGGAGCGGCGGTGTAAAAACGATTCACGTCACGGTATCACCGGGGGGGGGGGGGGGACACGGTAACATATCGTTCAGTCGATACTCGTGTTCTTTTTTTTTGTCCAAAAATATCGCTGGGGGTTCTCCGGCGAAAAAATGACGGCGATTAAGGTGACCGGTAGAGGCGGGCCCGTTTGATTGATTATAACAGAAAGTTTCGATATTATTCACCCATTAGCAACGCGGCCGAGCTAGCGCTGACGTTGAATTGATTTTCGATCAGCTTCGGGAGGAACGCCGCGAATCCGGCGATCAGCAATCCTTCACTGGCACCTGCCAAATTCAACATGAAAAATCCAGGGTTGCCGAGCAGCTCGGTCAAAGCTCTCGGTAGCTCGCGAATTTTCGAGAAAGCCTCGATCGTCTCGCTGGAGGCCGATTGCTTCGGTTTCTCGTGCGCCTCCGACACTCTTTCCTTCGCCAGCTCCTCGGAACCTGTGCGAACAAATGCACGCTTTGTTTTAATAATTGCGTGGGACGCCGAGTGGTGAACGGTCTAACGAGATTGTTGAGAGTACCAGGTAACGCTGCCGGGAACGCCAGGATCGGTATTGCGATTATGAAACTGAGCACCGCCGCTGCTAGAAACCCTATCCACCATGCCCCGACCCACACGTTGCTCTCCGGCGTCAAACCGATCCTGAAATTCAGGTTGCAATCATGAAATCGTTTGTTTAACACGCTCGGTGCTGAGTCTGACTGTCGGGTCAGTTACCAAAAGGATGCCGCTGGCGTAAAAAATAAACTTACGGTCAAGCAAATTTTCAAATTCACTGATGATCTTTGTCTCACCTTTTCAAATGTGGTACCAATGGATTGCTGAGGTTCTTCCGATTAAAATGAGTCCGAACACGACGCGAATCGGTCTACTTTTATAGACGTCATATATCGCAATCAAACGTATGTCAATAATCATCGAACTCAATTAAGTTCATGGTAATAGTCCGATTTACGCCGTGTTTGGACTCGTTTCAATCGGCAAGACCTCAACAATCCACTGGTACTACGCTTGTAAAGGTAAGACAAAAATGGGGGAATTTGAAATTTTCTTTTTCGCGTGATTACCGTTTACCTTGAAAAATTTATGAGGCACTTCTATAAAATGTGACGTTATAATGACATAAATGTTTAAAACATTTTCCTGGGACCATTTTTGTGCAACTATTTTTAATCAGTCTTCATGGACAATTTTAAAAAGTTGAAAATAGAATGAGATGGCGTTCAACTCTATTACATTTTGCGTGGTGCAACTTTTTGAAGATTTCCATACGTCGTACACGTCCACACGTCGTTTTGGAACGCTTTCATCGAAATGCTCTCGCATCAATTCGGCCGCCGGAAATTCAACGGTGCGAAACACTCGTAATTCGGCGTTCATAGCAGGTTATTCGAAGCCACTGATTCAAAGGAAACAGCCCAGCCTCCGGCAGCATTTCTAACAGCGCGAAGAAGCGTTTTAATAAAAAGCAAAGAATCTCGAAAGAGACCGTGCACAGCCGCTATCATTAAACGAATCCGCGGGGCCGGTATCTTCCGTTTGAACCCGATATTAAACGGAAGTTGGGAAACTGGGACGCGTAAATAGAAAACCGGACAAGAATTTCAACGAAAACGGGGGAGGGGAAAAAAAGGAAATAAGAGGAGGAACAAAAGTAATTATCCGGGAACGGGGGTTCATTGCTGACGGGTAGGCTAGAGATGCGTTTCCCCGAGAACTTTCGGCGCAACCGTCGCGACTTCCGGTCGCTGTTTTTCGCTGGTTCGGACGTTTCACTCAACCCTGCGCAGTTTCACCGACTAATTTTACCGTGAAGACACAGGCGTCCCGGACCAGGATTTTCCATTCTTTTACATAAACAACTATTTCCAAAGTTTAATGTCTTTTGATAATTTAGACAGTCATGGTTCAACGTGAAAAAAGATACACTCAGACTTAGATTATTCAACAGGTACTCCTATTTTTACTATATTGAATTATTTTATTGTTCGACAACAGATTTGATGCCATTCTGACAAAAATGTGTTTCTCCAAACTAGTGAAAATATTCCAAAACGTCGAAAATGTATTATTTTCGTCTTGTTAAAGTCGCAAAGAAAAGAAATGTGAAACACAGTCGTCCATACCATATTAACACTAGATTTACGGGACCCGTCAAAATGACGGATTCTAATATTTTTAAATTGCGAATATTGAGATTGTAAAAATGCATCCATCAGCAATTATTTAACAAATTGATTTCTTTGGGTATATATTATTAAAAAAATTGCTACAAACTTTGATCGATACGTTCATGTTATTTTTATAAAGTAATGTGAAATAGTCATTTTTAGTGTTCCGTAAACCTAGTGTTAAAAGCCGTTTGCTAACAAGCGAATTAACTCGAATTCGTTTTTTTCCCGGGACGAAATGAAACTGTGAACTTGGGAAAATGTTTTGTGGGCCACTGGCTGACTCCGGAAAATTCTAATGAGAGGCGAGATAGAAACGGTAAGAATTGCTGGAGCTTTCGCGAGAGGTAAATGATTATTGCGAGGCGGCCATGTTGAGGGAGCATCGGGAGCAAGAATCATCGGAGTTTCTATCGCTCAGGGAGGAGGAAAGTGAGAAAAGTAGTTTGGAGGGCAGCTTTGAGGCCCGGGGAGCAAGTTGGCCGGGGCAGCATCTGCCGGCGAAACTTTTCATTTGCCTGGGAAATTAAACGCGCCACATATACGAGCCACTCAGACGCGAGCGGTTCCGGGGAAATGTAATTGCACCACCAAGGACGCTATTGGTCCTGCCCGACCCTGCTCGTCTCTCGCTATTTACGGAGAGAGCGAGAGAGACAGAGAGAGAGAGAGAGAGAGAGAGAGAGAGAGAGAGAGAGAGAGAGAGAGAGCGAGAAAAAGAGAGAGAATTGTATTTCGTTGTTTGCTAATTATGCGATTGCGTTCCGCGAGCCCCGTCAACTTCTTCGCTGCCGGAAACTTCATCGATGACGTTTGGACTTTGCTACGCGTCTGATCCTCTCGTGATCTTGCGTGATCGAGAGTGAATTTTTGACTGATTATCAGTCAGTATTTATTGGTGGATTGATTATCGGTATGTTTGTTTTCAGGGATTGTATGCTGGGAACAGTTTGGAAGTAGAATTTTTTGCAAATGTTTTTCAGTTGGAGAGAACCGGAAACAGGCTGAATCAATCATTTCCAAAAATAGGTGGAATCAACTTTTGAAAGTCGATATATTTACTTTCGAGCCTGGACACCTCTACACTCCACGAAATTGATCGAAATAAACAAAGTATTCAATTTTTTTTCAGCGCGAGTAAAATAAACATAGGTGCGGTAGCTGGAGTTAGGTTATAACTATACTATGGATTTTTACGGAAATTTCGGAGATGACTTTATGTAGAATCCTTTTTATAGGTTAAATAAAATATTACTTTTGGCATCAACGATTCCAGTAGATTGTTAACGATGCAGAAAATTAGGTTACTATATTTATGTATACTTTATTGATTTTTTGAAATTCTTAAGTGAAACGAAAATATCTTACATATTCACGGTTCCAATAAATGATCAATTAACAGCTTCTTTCAGCGAGTCTTTCGCCGTTTTTATAGTCTTCTCTCGAGTTCGCTTCAGCCTCAAGTTATTTTAAAGAATATCTCTCGCTTGATTGAGTTCAGGGGTTGTGTAAGGATATTTTTATTGATTGCCGAAGTGAATATTTCCAGCAGAGACTTCCAGCAACTATACAACCCCCTTCGGTGGACGTTAAATTCCTTCCAGACGGTGGGCGTAGCACATTTTTTCCGCGAAAAAACCATGAACAGGTGATTGATCACTCGAAAATGGCTGACTAACTGTGGGATCATCCTTTAGCCGACTTAACTGGCTATTGTATAGTACTCTCTTGTATCTATTAGAAATGTTTATTGCACGACTACCGTCAAACCTATTTTTGTGCGGTGGATAAGGACCGCATAAAAAAAATATTCAAAAACTTCATAAATAGCTATAACAAATAATTTTTTACAACATATTACAGAAAATTTTTTTCATGCGGTGGAGAGGGACCGCATAGAAAAAAAGTCTCGCTTAGAAAATATGTCAGAGATTTACGAAATTGCGAGAAAGTGAAACAAAATAAATAATTAAATTACACATGGAAACATTTGAAAAAAAATTTAATTTCTCATTTTAAAGTACGGTATACGTGTCAGAAGTATAATTACTTTTTCTTGTTTATAAAAAGTTCCAATCTTAACACTTTCATTTTCGGAGTGGAAATAACGTCAATCTATTCACACGGTTTTCATTTTGCACAAAAATCCGTAGTCTAGTTATAGCACGTAGTTTTTCAATTTTTCACACCTTTATTTCCGTGTCGGTGATAAATATTCTGACGCTAGCGTCCATTTTTTATTGTACTATTTATTTTCCCTTTCGACTGTACCTCGAAATAGGTCGCGTACAAATAAATTTCATCTTTCTCGTAAAGTTTCGGTTTTCATAAAGAGGGAGACGTTTTCAAAAAATTTTGATTCCACACACTGGATCGATAGAGTGCCGTGTTTACCGAAGGTATAATACCGTTGTTTACATTAGTATTTTGAAACGTTTTTTGTACCTATATTTACCGCGATTTTATTTATGTTTTCGAGAACCTTCCGAACGCTGATTTATTTCCGCTTTTGTTTGTTCACTGCTATATGGGGATTAAATTTTTCGGACCGATTCGTCCGTCTGCTCGACGAGTATACCTTTTTTGTTATAAATAGAATTTGTTAAAAATGTTCTGTCAATTTTAAGCAATACAAATTAAAGGAAAGTGTTATTTCTCTCGATAAGGCTTAACTTCACCTTGGCAACCCGGAAATTTTTAACTTTTTACTGTATAATCCTGTACATTTTGACGAGAAAATTCCAAAATCGCTCAACTTTAAACACGCATAACTTTTGAACCAGTGAAATCCTCGCCTTAAAACTTCGACTTTTGGCATTTTCTCGTCAAGATGTACAGGATTGTGTAGTAAAAAGTTAAACATTTCTGGGTTCCCAAGGTGAAGTTTAACCCTCTAACGTTTCTAACGTTTTAAAAACTAAATTGCAAAGAATGTAATAATATTCTCAATTTTTCCGAACGTTTTCGCAGTTCAATATTTCAGCTGGTCACTTTGATCAAGAATGCAAAAAATTCGCTGTCTAGTTACAATTCGCGTTTGGACGATTCTCGCTGGAGATTGATGTTTATTAAACAATAGTCCGTCGCTTGGAAAATTGAATCCGATAATACCGCTTGGTCGGCTTCAATTTCGTCGCGATTAACGAATCAGGGCCGTTCTTCTAGAAAGTTTGAGGAGCTGAGAAATTATTATGGCAACGGCCTACACGGGGGAAGACAAAAGATAAAAACGGGACGGAAGAGGAAGCGGTTCGAAGAAGACCGAAATTAAAAGTCGGAAGCACCGCCATTCACATTTCACGCTCAGCCGCGTCTCGCTGGCGAAAGATTCGAATAGTCAACGAATTTAAATCTCCCCCACGCTTCCGCCGAAAAATCTGTTCGACGTGCATATTTATTCACTTCTCGACACTCAAAGAAGACGATGAAACACCTCTAGATCTTAAAATTTACAGCTAAATCGAGATCGAAATAGCAACCAAGCAACTCAAATAGAAACCTCGACCAATCGATTGAACGAGGAACTTAAAAGTCAGACTTTCTTCCGGACTTCTAACCTTTTCACCGGGTGACCTTTCGATTATTAGACTTTTAATTATTATTATGGGACGCATCAGTTGAATGCTATTACTATTTATGCTATTTGAATTTTCTTTAACTGTTTAATCGTCATTCGTGTTAGCTATTAACAATTTTCTTCTGAATTCAACCCATAATTCTGTCACTTCATTATGTCATAATTGGACTGTGGATTTTCATGCAAACTAAAAATTGTGTGCATTAATTTTAAGATACGGGAGCAATTTGTTTCTCTTCTTAACAATTCGATTGAGCTGAAAGTAATGAAACAATACTTTCAAATTCTTTAAATGTTATCGCTAGACTGCGGATTTTATGCATTCATGACAAAAATTAGTAGGTGTTAAGTGGCAAAAATATTAGAAAAATTTGAACATACCACTACATTATTTTCAATCTGCTGAACACAATAAAAGTAAATGTCTACTTCAGTTGAGTTCGTTGCAGGTAAAAAATTTTTATTTTGCATAAAATCCGCAGTATAGTCATCACTGTTCTCTGTAAATGTTCATGATCAAATAATCGCTCAGAGTGAAAAAGTTAAATTACCTCGGAAATCCTGAACGAACTCTTGTTTAACTGGTATGCAACGCAGCAACAAAACAACATTGTGTAAGAAAAGCTCTGAGCTTTTAAAAAAACAAGCTCATCGAAAACACGGTTGACCGAAGGGTTGCGCGAGGGTCGCAAATGAATTTGCACACCCAATACAGGCACACTGACAATAAAACACTGTCAAACCGACGAAACTCTCCGAACGCACAAGTACCACGAGCAAAAACCGATGTCATTCTCCTGTTATCGTCCGCGTAGACTTTCCGTCAATAATCTCGCGGACGTTAAAAAGAGTGAAACAAAGAGCGTCGTTTAATTAAAAAAGGAAAAAAAAAAGAGAAGAAAAAACCAGAGCGACGCCGATTCAAAAAGAGGCTGCCCGATTAATTGAGTCTCTCCGGCGGAGCGCGGAGTAGCGGAGGCGCGATGCGCGCAAATTAAACGACTGGAAAGGAAAAACGAGCATGCAAATAGTCATTGTCGGGGGAACACGGCGAAGGGAATCGATACTCTGACCGGTTCCGAGATCCTGGAGAATGGAAGGGACGTTGGGAAAATGCTTTACACGATCGACAGATCGATTTGCCTCCGACGTTAACCGATATACATACATCTTGACGCCCCGCCGGACCAAGAAAATGCACGAAAAACCTGAAGAGATAGGACAAAACGCCAGCACACGTGCGCGTTATCTCTAATTACTGGCGGACCACGTACACACGCAGTGACGTAATTAGACTGCGGATGTTTTTGCAAAATAAAAATGTTCTGAGCGCTTCTTAATCAATTTTTTAATGGTGACAGCAATTTCATTCCAAAGTCGAGAAAGCAGTCCAAATAATATACAGTGACTCCTCTATATATGTCACCTGGATGATAAACGTCGCGGAATTATCCCCACTACCGCGGGGTATTCCCCGTGAAGGACGCCGAGGAGTGTAAACATAACTCGGGTATGTCTCCTGCACGATACATGACGCTGGCAAGACCCGTGTTGTTGACATATATCGAGAATTCACTGTGGTCTAATCATTCCTTTTTGGGTTGTTATTTAGAAGACAAGTGTCGGACTCTTTCCAAAACGTTTGTAGAAAATTAATAATTCCTTCATTTCATTTTTCAAAATTTGATTTCGAACCTTACTTTTGTTCCCTCTTCCTGCGTCCCACAGTGGTCTAGAAGTAAGTTCTAGTGAGAATTAATTATTGTGCGTGGAAAAAATTGACATTTTATGTTAAAATTACTTTTAAATATTTGAGTAAAGTAAATAAAACATAATTTACAAAAAAATTTCAATTTAAAAGATTTCTTTTCTCTAAAATTCCTTCATTATTGTGTCCGCTCACATTCCTTCCGGTAAAAATAGCCTCTAGTAATCCACTAACGCAATACTTTCGTTTCAAATTCTTCGATTTGAACCATTCTTCGAACAACTCTAATCGGGTGATCGTAGATACGTTCACCAAAATATTAAAATAAAATGATAATGGGATTGCGGGGTATCGCGTTTTCTCTTCGCCGTTTATGGAGATGAAGTAAGCTTTCAAACGAAATACTTCGCAACGCGTGCAAATGCGTGGAAATTTGGTAAAACTTACGACATTCTAATAATTTTTCTTAAAAAGTATCGGTTCATAAAATATATCATAAAGCGTGTGAAAGAAACGTAAACCTACCATTTCCAGTTACAGCCATACTGATATTATCATATATAACAAGATACTAATTTATGCACGCTTCAAGACAAAAACTCGATATTTTGAGGTTATAATTTGTAACACTTGTCTAACGCAGAAAAACTGGTTACTGGAATGTTGACAGTCTTGCCAACAATAATGATGTGATTTACTAATTTTGCTTTTGTCATTGTAGTGTACATATCAAAGTATCATACAAGTATAAATTTCAACAGATTTACGTTAGTTGGTATTTTTAATTTATTCGCGCTAATTGTGATATTGTGCGTTTCGTTCGGAAATTCTGTGTGGTCTAAGAAATTATAGACTGCATACTTTTGCTATAATTTTGTCCAGGAATGTAGCAAGGAAGATGATAAGGGGAAAGAGGGGTCGAGAGAGGGGAGGGGGTGGGGATAGGCGACAGTCGACCGACGATTAATTCGATTCTCACGTGCATCGTGCCGGAGTGACTCAACGAAAGGGCTGGGGGAGAGAATCCGCGGGGAGACGAGTAGACAAATGGAACTTGATTGTGCTCTAAGTGTCGGGGGATGAAGTGACAGTTTTGAAGGGTAACATCGGCGTCATCGTCAAACATTGGTTCACCGCTTGACATTTTCCCCATGGGGCGAACACGCGTGTACACCGCGACCACGGGGTTACATGCACTATTAATCGCGACCCATTATACGCTCTAATGGCCCTTCGGGATATTTTCAACTCTTCTTTCTTTTTCTCCGAAGAGCAGGCCTCGAGGGGGCCCGGCAGTATCGGAGCCGCGTCTCTATAGTAATCTCTCGAATTTTTTTAACCGGCTTCTCCCCTCCAATGTCTCAGTTTTGTTTCAGGTAACATTTCAACGCTGCAGTACTAATCGTGACTATTCGATTAGGTATAGTGCAGTCGGGTAAATCCGTACACGGGGCAAATCCGTACTAGGCCCTTATTTATTCGAATACACGTTGCATTGTACCAACTGTAAGGTAGAAATCAAAGGATCAAAAAAAGAACAATATGAATGTGAGAGATGTCTTGACGATGATTGAATAAAAATTTGAATTTTTATTTTTATGTTATTTTGGTAATAATAATTCCGCTTTTGCCCCATAGTATAAGGAAATAAGATTCAATAATTTTTAAACGGGTAGGTGCAGTTTTGCCCCAGTTCCGGGGATGTCCGCCCTAGCAGCACCGTTTTTAATTTATTATGAAAATCATAAGTTTCAGAAGATATTTTTAATCGAAATTAATGCAACTTAAAGAATAAACCATGCGCTAAATAAAAACACTAAGATTATTCGGTTTTAGTGGAATAGATAGAAAATACAGTTTAAATTAAGTTTTTGAAATTACAGTTTAAAGTAAACTTTACAATTTCTGAGTTAGTTTTACCCCACTCCACCTTAATTTGATTTGTTTGGTTAGACTTCAACACTTTCACTGCCGGACTAGAAACCTCCTTCCATAAAATCAAAGTAAGTTATTGAACCAGTTAGGCGCATTTGACGTGTGTACAGGTCATCCAAAATTCTATTGCGGTGCGGTTAACGTTAGTGAATTGTTAATTTCTTCTCGAATAAAAATGTAATTCTTTCTCATTTTGCTTTCCTTTTTTCGTAAAATTTATAATAGCAGCATTTGGCCTGCATTCGACGTATATATTCGTCATTGCTTGATTTTAACTCCGCGCCGTGAGGGATTTTTAAATTCCACAGTTCAATGAAATAAAAATTGCAAAAAATTAAATGTACGATATTGGGTAGTCCTCCAAGTTTCTTGCATTTTGCAGTTCCCAATCAAGTTCGGTGCAATGAATATATTAACGTAAAAATTCGTTGTAAAACCTGGACAAATAATTCCGTCACCCACATATGGGTGACATGGCAGTCAAAGAATGGTGTCAAAGAATTTTCCAGGCGCCTTAAAAAGAACAATGTAGATCAAGGAAAACGCGCCTTGTCGCATTAGGAGCCCTGTTACACTAAAAACCACACTAAATCATTTCAACACTAGGTTTACGGAGCACTAAAAGTGAGTATTTTACATTACTTTATAAAAATAAAAGGAATGTGTCTATTCAAGTTTTTAGCCATTTTTAAAATAATATATACCCAAAGAAATACATTTGTTGAGTAATTCCACGTAGATGGATCTTCACAATCTCAATAACCGTAAATTAAAAATATTAGAACCCGTCATTTTGTCGGGTCCCGTAAACCTAGTGTTAAACAATTCCTTACAGCGAATTCTATCATAGATAAACGGTATAAAATCACAAAATCCGCAGTCTACTCATGCCATCTTTTTCTAGGAACCGTTTGGTCCGGCCCCAAAGAATTCTCCAGAGCTACCGGGTCGCCTTAACAAGAAGGAAAAGCGTGAAATTAATTCAAAGGTCATCATTGAAAATCTACAATCACCGGAGGGAACGAGATAGTCGGTCAACGCCACGGCAGCTGTCTGCGTTCATTACACCGTTCCTCGGTGTAAAGAGTTCATAGTCGTCGAACGCCGATGGGGAATGACGCGTAATGGCCGCACCATCGGAATTTGTCGCCTCTCGTTGCCACCGTTAAACGCATTTCCCGCTTTTTTCTCCCCCACCCCTTCCCAGTGCCCTCCCGTGCCGCCATGGAACGTTCAGCAAGGCGTCACGGTAACTTTATTAAATTCTCGCCCAGGATTTATCGGCTGTTTGCACCGATCTGTCCGACAATACTCGGCACGCACACGTGGACGGGGCAAACACACCGTGGGGAAACAGGTACACACGCCCGGAAACGCGTGTGCTCCGAACGGCATAACTGACATCCGGTGGTATGCAAATACGAGACTCACACCCCGCGACTACCCTTTGCCCTTTGCAACGCTGTTCCGACGCATCTGCCGGCCGCTCGAAAACTGTAAATTCAGTCTTCGTTCCCGTGACTTATAGCGAATCAACGAATTACGGTAGAACCTCGCTGGTTGCGCGAAACCGGGCCGCGAAATGCGGGCCGGTAAATCGAGGTTGAAGTGACCAATGTTGCTATATAGTGTTTCTCCACTTCACGCTCCGTATTGCGAAGGCAAATTAATATTTGTATCAATGGTTTTGAATAATTTAATGAAGATGGACGGATTACAATACGGCCGCTCACCTGTTACACGATGAGAATCTGCTCGTTATCGATCAATGCTTTTCTTCATTCATATTCTGTTATTCACTCATTCGCTCGCATACATATTCAATGTCTACATTCTTACAGTATTTCGTCTACGTAGCCGTCACCATCCCCACCACGATTTCCAAAATTTTGTGACGTGGATTCTGTGCAACTAACGAGGTTCTACGGGGTGGGATTTATGGGAACACTGTTTTAGGGTCTAAGAAGTGGTTGTAAGTAGGCCCGGTTTTTTCCTTTTGTGTATTTGACGGCAGAGAAATTTTTAGTTGTGTCTCTTTCCTATTTGGACTTGACCCCTTGCTGTACACCACTTGTGGCCATGTAATAGAACATGTTTCGAACTGTACCTAAATGATATTAGGAGTTCTAAAAATGACGGAAAAAGGTCTCTGAAAATGGTTTGTTTTCATTTCGAAATTAAGGTCACCTTGGGTAACAGTTCGCTCAAAAGATTTGTTTAGATGCCCAGTAACTTCGGAACCATTTAACTAGGAAAATAGAGTTCATTGGATTTAGAACTGTTAATTTAGAGAAGTAGGGAAAATTTTTAGTATTTACAAAAATAAAAAGAATTGTTTAGCAATCCATTAATTCCAGAGCCGTATATCCGAGAAAGTGGGAAGAATAAAAAAAATTGTTTAGGAATCCATTAATTGCAGAGCCGTTTACCCGGTAAAATTGTAAATTTTCTGCATTCAGACACAAATGAAAAATATTGTTTGGGAACCCATTCGCTTCGGAACCGTCTGCTTAGGAGAGAGGGAAAATTTGCTGCGTTTAGACACACATGAAGAGATTGAAGCCCATCAACTTCGGAGCCGTTTAGTCCTGGCTGAACGGGGAAAATGGTAAATTTCAACGGGCTAGTCTGGATCTGCTATTAAACGCTTCGCGTATAACAGCCGAGTGAAATCGATTTAACGGCTGAGACAGCCTGTACAAAGTGTATCGGATTTTCATAATCTATTTTCGCCGTTTCACGGCCTTGAAAGGACGTTTCACACGCCGCGCCGTGGAAAAACAGACACACACACACACACACACACACACAGCGCCACGGAGTATACAAGATGGGAAAAAGTTGTTGAACGCCTCGCGGAGCCGTGCCCGGGACGCTTAATTAACGGCTTCTTGTCCCCGAGACGTTAATGAGGAAACCGATTCCAATATTCTTCTCCTCCGTCTTATCGCCTCTTTTTGCTCGAACAGTCTCGAGCTGGTTTCACGATCAATGGCTGACACACTTCAGCGCGAGCATCTACTTGGACTTCAATAATTCAATAACGGAGACTCTCGTTTAAGAATCTTACACTCGCAGAGGAGGCGTCGCGAGAAACTTGTGCTTTAAAAATAAGCTTTCGTCCGGGAAACCAATGATCGAGGAATATGATTTCAATCTTGATCTAAAAACAAAAATAGATAATTGAATCTGTCGGGCAAATTCGATTGCCATCGACAGTAACAGATCATGGGATTTTATTAATGAAGTTTGTACCCTTTTAATGCTGTACGACATTGTGACAGACATTATGGCTCTGTTTCCTTCCATATTTAAGAGCGTATAAAACTAACAAAAATTAATGTATCCTAATCAAACTTTTTCCTAAAAATGCCTGAAATATCACCTTTTTAGAACGACACATTTACACGTACACATACCATTTGTTTTCAATCATTCTGACATATTCAGACCTGCCCTAATGCCACCTACAGGAAAACGTAATTTTACACTGACGATGGAGGAATACTAATTATTTCATTCTCCATCGATGCACTTCTAGTTAGACAAAATGAAACAGTAGGTTCTAGCCTAAAGCCTTGGAATTGAATGGCGAAGCAACCGGTTAATACGTTGCTATCGATCGACAATTAAAATAGTCTGATGACGGGGGAGAAGCGAAGATTGTTTTGTATAGTTGATAAAATTTATGATAAGAGTTATTGATTGAAACTCACTTTGACGGGTCCACTGTGAGGAAATCCGTGTACAGCTTCAGCAATTCACCCCCGACCACGTAGCCCAACGCGGGCCCTATTATGGCCATTGTGTAGAAAATACCTAAACAGACGAATATCCTTTTTAAAAATTATCTAAAATTATTTCTTCAAACGCTGCCCGCATTTTTCCAATTTAGTTCCGTTTTAAATTCAATTTGGAGTTTGGGGGTTGGAGAATATTCTCCACCCTCGTGTAGTCAACCACGTTGTACAAATAACGCTAAACTTACAATTACTGAAATTGTACATGCATTCATAGAAAATTATTTCTTTCCATCTTAAATTCAATTTCCATTCTAGGAAATTGAATTTACTGAAGGATATTCACAACTCTTGTGTAGGTAACCAAAATATACACTTACCACAATTATTGAAACTATGAAAATGCATTAATAGAAAGTGATGGGAGACATTTCCTGAATCGAACATCTGTTGTAATAAAAATTCTAGAAAAACTTTTAGTACCTTTAGTGTAAAGAATTATACTGTTCTACGCGAATTGAAATTTTGAAACGTAAAAGGGTACGAAGGATAGATATCTCGGGAAAATTTGTGAAATTCTTGCAAGAATACTTTAAAGTTGTTACAGAAAATACAAAAATTGATAGACACGTGCCTAGTCGTCCATTTAACGATTAATTTAATATAGGAACAATAGTTAATGTATAGGAAATGTCTTTAAATCTTTCAGAATTCTTTTCAATTTCAAGAATGTGTAAAACTTGTTTCAGTTAAAGCTCCTTTGGCTAATTATTTAAAATTCTACTTCGAGTGAGTGAAGAAAATATTTCATCGGTAGGGTGGACCGAACGGGAACAGACTTTCAAATAATTTGTGTTCTCCAGACGCAGAGGTTGTTTCTCGATGAAAAATTTGGCCAGACTCGAAGAACAACAGTCATCAGTCGGTTTCTTACCTACGTACACGGACGACATCTTTTTCGACACATTCTCGTCGAGGTACGTAACTCCGAGCGTGTAAAAAGGAGCAGAGCCAGCTCCGTGCAGAAGTTGCGCCACGAGGAAGATGGTTAAGTACAAACCGCTGTAAGGTTCTTGATCCGTTTGACCCGCGAATCCATTGCAGGACACCTGAACACCAAAAACATGCAAATTAAGAGCGGCTTGATCAACGAGCTGGCCTGTCTCTGGAAATACGCGAAATACGATATTCTTGCATGGATAATTCGCCCCAGTTCTTATTATAATCGCACCGGTGTTGCATAAGGTCAATTAGGTGGGTACTGAAATAGCGTGAGCTTCTTGATAACGCGACGAGATATCCGGGAAAGATATTTTCTTACGAGCAGTCGAGAGTAAAAGAACTGTGCCTTGCTTTGTGCCTTTAAAAATTATACTTTTATCCGACAATAATTCTTTATCAATTTTTATACAAAAATAGAGGACACAGAGGACATGGCGCAGAAGCACATCAATCGACCACTTCTCGTATCTGGAACATTTATTTTCATCTGTGTCGAATGATTTATTTATACAAATCCATGTTGTACG
Organism: Halictus rubicundus; assembly: GCF_050948215.1. Lineage (NCBI taxonomy): Eukaryota > Metazoa > Arthropoda > Insecta > Hymenoptera > Halictidae > Halictus > Halictus rubicundus. The sequence goes on from NC_135150.1 coordinate 28,268,566, forward strand.
TTTAATTGAAACATTATTGATTGCAGATGTCAGTTGACGACGATAATAAACAGTATCACTTTATTAAGAAGTTTCGAATGGAGGAAGTTTGTGGTATACTTCATACTTTATGAGATTGGTGTAACTACCTAAATAATTATTTCATTTATGAAATGCTAAATTTTGTGGAAGAAGGTCGCCGAACCCTTAGTCATCAATCTGAACGATAAAATCCACAACTAATTATAGTAATTTATGAATTGCAGATTTTGATGCATGTATGGCATTTTGGACCCCCTCGTCTTCTGCCGGACCAAATTATGGTTGCAGAAATTTGCGAAAAGATTCATAGTCTATTAAATTAATTTTCTGATTTTTCGAGAATACATTAGAGCATGATAAAATTTTATGGAAGACACGGTATCGATTGTTTATAAGGAGATATGTAACTTACAGCACGAGACGACGAATTTGTCACCCTCTGACATATGTTGTCCGATTGTTGACCTCCTCTGTAAGGTCCGGCAAGATAATGAGGAGACGCGAATAGCAGACTTCCTATTCCTAAGACTAGAACTCCTACGCCTATGTACCTGCGAAACAAACGTGGAAGTCAGTTAGTAGAGAACAAATTAGCATCAATATCCAATTATACGATTGAATAGATTTGTTCGATCCTACTTCATCTATATTGTATTTTCATTTGCTGAAATCATTCTCGAAGGAAGCGAGAAACGTTTCTCGTTTCTCACCTCCAATCCTTTGAAAATTAATCGAATCAGAAAACCGTGTTCCACTAACATTTCTGAAGCTGTTTCAATATTCCACGCGGATTCAAGTGCCATTGATCGAGAGTAGAGGACTGTGTTTAATAAAGGAGTGACTCGAGAGTGTCGAGTGTCGAGAAGAATAAAATGTTAATCGGCGCGAATAGGTGTCACTCGTTTGAATTAATATTTATGAGAACAGATTGTGGTATCCGGCGCGGAATGTATTAATAATCCGCGCGGAATGCCTCAGAGGGAATATTTACCGTGGCTTCGAGGCTTTCGAACGACCGCCTAGGTAGCTCACTGGAACAAGAAGAAGGAAGCTTGCTATGTCGTATCCTCCAGCAATCAGCCCAGTTTGCGAGGATCTCAAGCCGAACCTCCTTTCGATCGTTGTGATCACTACGTTTACGAAACCGTTCACTACCATTCCTGGAAACAAAGAAACGAACAGAACTTTTGTAATCGAGTGGCTCTCGTAAGATGCATTTGCTTCCTCTACTTAAACTACAGTAGTATACCAATAAAATATATTGTATCTAAAATAAAATAGGAAATTTCTTATATCTAAAATAGAATGGGAAATTTCTTGGATCTAAAATAAAATAAAATACATTGTACCTAAAATAAAGTGCTTCTAGCACAAAACAAAATACATTTATAAATACATTTAAAATAAAATACATAATCAAATAGTCAGACTGCGACTTCTATGCACTTATAACGAGAATGAGTAGGTGAAATTTAAAACAGTGTTGAGATTAAGGAAATTTGAGAATATTCACATGTCGATGTCAGTTTATTAAAGTTATTAAAGAAGCAAAGTCGGCTTCTGTTCCCTACAACTAACGCAGACGATTTTTGCATAAAGATCCACCGTCTGGTGATGATCATATAGTCGACCAATTTTTGGGAAAGGAACGTCATAGTAATGGAAAGTCATGCTCCAATTTCGCGAGTTTTCGAGACTGATAGCCATCGACCTGTTGCTAATAACAGTTTTCACGCTTGCCGATAATACAAGCCGCCGATAGATAGTCGTTCGATTTTTTGGTTTCAACGAGTGACAATCACGTGTCATTTTGACCATTCTATCAAATGGATGAGCAGTAATGCACCGGGTGCTATAGTTTCCGTGTCCCGAGCAACGGCTAAACCGTCGATTGACGTAAAGTCGATAGATGAGACGGGGACAAAGTTTGTGAACTATCAAAGTGATATCGCAATGATATATGTAGAACAATCGCTGGTCTGTTCGATGTTTACTTTCGGCTAAGATCGAACGGTTTGCACGATTCTACAAATATCTCGGTACGATGAAGCAAAATTATTCTGTCAACGTGAGTAGGCGAATTTGCGCTACTTTTCTGATTGTAGAGTGCAAATGAGTAAATACGGAACAAGAACGTTTAAAAAATGTTAAGAAAATGCATACATCTTAATGGAACAGGTAAGATTTACATTTCCATATAAATGGTGAATTTATATTTCTTTAACACTAAGCCTAACAGTATCTGGTAAATATTGCCTTATAAAAATTGCAACCCCTTTATTGAGATTCTTCGTAATTTTCAATATAATAAATGCTTGGACAAGGAAATTTACTCCACTATTTTCCATAAATGAATTTTTATAATTTCAGTAATTGTAAAATATAATACCCAACATACATTTGACCGTGGGCGGTTAAATTGTGAATTTACCTGTGCCAAAAGTGAGAAAAAATAGAATCACGCTCATAAAAGTCCGCCATATTGAAACTTAACCTAGAAACTCGCAAAAACGCAATATCAGACAATACTCCATTTCACCGTATAAAACATAGAATTACTTTACTATCGCAGACACGGACTTAGCCTCGCGAAGCAGCTAATAAATTCAAATTATTTCAATAAACAAGCCACCCGCGGTACTGTCGATAAGTTAGGTCACGCGTTCGCCGAGTAAAATTCGATTCCGTTCTCTCTCGAAAAGAGAAAAGCGAAAGTGCGGCGACAATTTCTCGTGTCTTGTAAATCGAGCTGCGAGAAAAATCGCATGGCGGCCCGGCCCCTTCGTTTCGGCCATCATTCGTCTCGTATCTTGTTCACGCACGAGTGAAGTACGAGTGGTGACGAACGGAAAGCGGGTTTTTTTTTTGTTGTTTCTGCCGTTCGGTTCTCTATATTTGTCAAACAACGTAAGCCGATATCCGAACCGAGAAACATTCGCTGAAAAGGCGAGCTCCTCTTTTTTTTTTCAGCTCTTTTTTGCGGCTCTTTGTGCGTTTCGACGCCCTATTGACGGCTGTTTGTCGCGTCGACAATCGGCGAACGTGAACGAAAACGAAAACGCACCCTTGCCGTTCGATTCAGGAGCGATTAGCGCGCGTACGCTCGCGAGAAAGAAGTGTTTAACAGATTTACAACGCGAGAGAACGATTTCTTCGGTGGGGGGAGGGCGGAGGGGGGGAGGGAGCGGATCCCCGCGCTTTGGGGGAGACCTAATTCAATTAGTTTACCCTTCTGATATTTGCTTTGACGAACCTAACCGCCGCTGCCGCGTTTCCACGGATCCCGGATTGCGACTGTGCTTTTTAGGCTCTTCGGTATTTTTCTCACACAGAGAATCTCGCGTGCAACTCTTTCAGCTCGTAAATAATATCGTAGACAGCGGATCTTTACGGATAATGCGAATGTTCTGCCTGAGTTGCAACAAACTGGAGCGAAATGGAAAATTGTTTTCTTTCTTAATATATTGAAAATAACATAACGGTATTTTCGAATTCTTCTACTATTTTTGCTGTTTCAAGTTACAGAGCTGCGTAGACATTTATACATTGTTTTAGTGATTTTAGATAATACAATAGCATTTAAAAATTTCCATAATTTATGTCTGTTGTAAAAATCGATGCAGGTATAAATATAAGGTATAAATTAATATACTTTGCACTGGTACCGAGTGAACTAATCTTTATAATGTCTGAAAAAAGCTCAAGTCGTTCGGTCCAATTTTAAAAAAGTTATTAGTTTTTAAACGGTGTCCACTTATTTTCGTCCCCGACTGTGGGTCGAAGGTATTCCTCGTAAAGTTCACAGAAATTGTAGATTGAAGATCCAACAAAATCTGATTCGAGCTCTAGAGATCGATAAACGTGGAAATAGCAAACCAAGAAAAGCGGCAAAATGAATTATCAAAGACAGACTGGAAGCGTGGCAAATTATACGCAAAGAAGTACAGTAAATTCTCATTACGAGTCAGTGCCAAACTCACAATTTGGAGTCAGTGGAAGAACCCACACCACCGCGGTGAGTGGCCGAAGTTCGAAAGCCGTCACAGCCATAACATTGTCGGCTGTATCGGTGTGAGACCAGAAGACCACTACTAATCCGATTACAAAACTTCTCTATTTTTCGTTATTTTTTTATGAAACTTGCACCAGCATATTTCCGACATTTTTCTGATTAACCCTTTGCACTCGAAGCTAATTTAACCCCAAAACGAAACGTTTCTTCCGGCCTAGAATATTTCCCTTCTATATATAATTTTTTCATGTTATAATACGAAAATGGTGCAATTTACTCCTACAATACAAAAATGTTTAGTAATTTATTAAACACAAACAAATTTAATAATTTAAAAAATATTTTGAATAACGATACAGCAATTTTTAGTGGTGCCTTACAGTCACCATTCGAGTGCAAAGGGTTAAAATGATACCGAATATGATATAATTCCAATGATATTTACTTGTGTGATGAACGATGAAAGTTACTTCCCATTACAATCACATGAACGGAAAATTAGTGTAAATGCGTCATTTTAATCGGAAAAATGCCACGAATATGTTGGCAAAAGTTTCATAAATAAAATAACGAAAAATAAACAAGTTTCGCTGTGGGTTTCTCCGTACAACATTGTATCGGAAAAAGACATTTCCTCAGTCTACTTGTCACTAGCGCTTGGTGGTCATAGGTTTTTGATGACCTGTAGGCGGATATGACTCTTAGGTTTCCAGCGTGCCCTGTGTGTTTCGAATGCGACGCGAGAACCTCCGATTTCCAATAAGAGTCGGTAAAAAGAACGGCGGGACTGACTCCTAACGAGAATTCACTGTACAGTAGAACTACCATTGACATAAATTCCACGATATCTCCACGACTTCATTCACGAGGAAGCACGACGAATCGCAGACGCTGTCGAATTCGAATATCTGAAAGCTTTGACGAAATTGAAAAATCCATTAAAAATCCACGATCAATTGCCAGCAAGGACGTCCTCCCTCGTCGCGCAAAGGCCTAAAGTCCGCATTAATTTCAAACAGCCCTTGGACCGTGTGACGGTGGGGGAGAGGGGGCGTGGGACGAGCGCAATTAGTGTCGGAAAAAAGCAACCGAAAAACCCGGCAAAAACCGGTAAAAACTACAGAAATTCTGACCAGGAGCAGGTTCCGATTGGCAGCCGGCGTCCCTCCCACGCTAGTTAACCGATATCCGTCGAGTTAGCAGACTCGCAAGACAGCCGCTTAAGCGTCGCGTGTATCCGGTGGCTGTCTACCCGGAAAATTAACCACCTTCGTTTCCCATTGTGCCGCTAATAGGAGAATTTTAATTAAAGCCGGGAGAGCCGGCCTCCGCTCGCCGGGCAACGCGGACAATTCGTTTCTCCAGCTGGTGGTGGCTGGAACGTTGTATGTATGCAGCCGCACGAACACACGCATACCAGAGAGAAAGAGAGTCTTCTTTTGTCATGTGTACCGGCGTTAAGGAACAGAGCGGCCCGGGGGGGGGGGGAGACGCGAACAAAGTTATTTAAACTAAGTACCCTGTACGCGGGCCCCCTTGGCTCGCCTACTCTTTCTTCGATAATCCCCCTCCTCGACAGGCTTCGCAGACCTCATTCGATGACGACCGACCTTCGTGTTCCGTTCGCCCTTCGTCGATCGGTTTCCTTTCGACATCCACTACCCTCCAGCGTGCGTCAACCTCCTGCCATCGGCCCGGAAAACTCGATTTCCGGTTATCGTCAGTCACCGGCCCCTTCCCGCCACTCATTTTTGCATCACCCTCTCTCTCCCTCTCTCTCTCTCTCTGTCTCTCTGTCTCTCTCTCTCGCTCTCTCTCTATATATATATATCGTTTTCTCGTTCTCGCGGCTTCTCTGTCGCTCCTCGACGTCCCACCCCCGCGCTGAAAGCTTCGAAATTGCATTCGAATGCACGGTTATTAGTAACGCCAAACGACGATATCGAGTCAATCACCGAGCGAGATATTATGGCGAAAAATCAGCTTCCGATAGGACGCGAGAGCTACGTGAACGTTTAAGCGGGGGATTATGGTGTAACCGGTCCAAAAAATCGATTTTTCAAATTGTATTTTGTACACTAAAATTTTGTACACTAGTAAACGTAATTGTAGCACTGAGCTTCATGTAATTCATACGCGTAAAACTTTTATTTTGTTTTCACGATTTTCGTGGTATTAAAATCGTTAAGGAGAGAAATGTATTTTTACTTGGCCGGGGCTTTATGCGATTGATGCGTAACAATTGTATTTTGTATAGAGATCTGCTGTCTAGTGATTAAACATACTTTTATTGAAGTTTTCATCAAAGTATCATTTATGGTAAATTCAGTGCCAGCATCAGCGGTTAAACTATCATTATAAATTAATTTTAAAAATAAATAAAAATAAAAACTTGCAATTATATGTATATTTTTCTTTTTAGTGAAATGTAAAAATATATTATATTTAATAATAAGAAAATAAATTTTGAAAAAATCTTGACAATCAACTAGGATTAGATACCCTATTATAAAGATTAAAAAAAATATTAGATATTAAATGTGAATCATTAAAATTGAATATTATGGCGGCTTTATATACTTATTAGAGGAACTGGTTTTAGTGAAGTATAAAAATATATCATATTTAGTAATAAGAAAATAAATTTTTTTTAAATCTTGAAAATGAACTAGGATTAGATACCCTATTATAAAGATTAAAAAAACTATTAGATATTAAATGTGAATCATTAAAATTGAATATTATGGCGGCTTTATATACTTATTAGAGGAACTTGTTTATTAAATTGCTATTCGACGTTAATTGATATTCCTCGTTTGTTGTTTACTTATAAAAATTGTATTTTTAAAAAATCAGTTTGAGCTTCCACGAAAGTATCTTTATAATTTCTGTAAATATAATACGTAAATATGATCGGAAGGAATTGGATAGTTGCAGTGTTAAAATAACAACGTGATCGACACTGGTGATAACGATGCACTAGGCTGTTATCTCTTATCACAAACGTTGTTAAAATGGAAAGTGGCAGACTCATTATTCGTAGCTCCTGTTTGTAAATATTCGACCCAGACGGACGTGTATTCGTATCTCAGAAATGATGGGCTATAAAAGATTAGCGAGACACATTTGCACTGTTCGTTAACATATCGACTGTCTAACAAATTGTTCGTTTTATCCGAAAGATTGTTGCAGTGGAATTTTCCTTATCGTAATCGTGTTTACTTCAGCCGGAGATATGTTTACGGTATGATTGATTCATCCAGCAGAAAGAAAAATGATTAATGATAGCAATCAACTATTCTCACTGAAGCCTTGTCATTTTTATATAATCCGATCCGCTTAAACGTGCATATTTCCGTCTCGCAAATGATCGTGTACACTGTGTTACAATCAAGGTACTAAACTTTGTTTTTGAATTTCGCGCGAACAACTCTCGGCAACTTTGTGAAAGTTTCGGTGCTCGGTGTGCGCGCTCCGAGAACTGTTAATTAGGAATTAAATTTGGCAAATAAGCGATTTCAAATAATCTGTGCTTACGGGCGAGACGATATGATACGTGTTGTTAAAAAGCGTGCGGGAAATTTAAAATTAAGGAAGAAAGGCAATTGATTAAACAAAAAAGAATACTTTCTAATGATATTGTTGTAATTGTTCTAAACTGCGTGTGAGTGATAATTATTCTTAAAATTCAATATCTTCATTGATACGCGCTGTACTGTTCAAAAAGATGATTGAAAAATTAATGAAATATCTGGAATAATGCTACGTTTATACAGTCTACATATGTGGGTACAGTGAGGACCATTTTGTGTCGCATTATAATTGGTGCAGTATTGTAATTATTCGTCCTTAAGAGGCGAAACAATAATTTGATATTTTCTACATTTTTAAATGAAGTCGTAGAATTAAATTAGTTGTTTTTTTCTTTAGTTCAAGTTTAAAATTAGGCCAGATTTAGGGGACTCACGTACCTTGAATAGCACCCGTCCAACACAACCAGAAGAGCGCCCATTTTGCGGTTCGAAATCGTTGCAAGTGCAAGGGCCTGAACCAGAACCAGCCGCACTTCAGGTTATCCGTCGTCCTGTCCGACTCCTTTGGCACTTCCGGCTTTATTTCCGGTTTCCTCGGCCCATCTCCGAACTGTTCCGGAAAACTGGACAGGGTCTCGTGCATGTCCGGCACACCCGACTGTAAATCACATCATTCGGATGACACCTCCACCGACGAATCATTTTAATTAACTCAAGCGAACCCTTTATCAACAATACTCGAGACTCCTTCAACATCTGCTCTATCAATATTTTGTAAAATTGATATACATTTAAAGTGAACTCTCTATTCGGTAACAAGTTCCACCTACAATTCTATTGCAGTACACGTCAATTGTTTCTAACAAATACATTTACTTCCACAAGAACATTCTTGATTAAATTACTTGGAGACTTAGATTTGATAAATTGAAAATTCTTATTCTTTATCTTATCTTAAAATACCTACAAAATTGTTATAAAGCAATGAACAAATCCAGGGTAATGATACTTGAAGAACATTATAATTACAGAGAAAACAATTGCTCTTAAGTCATACTTCTGCGAGATTTAAGTCAGATTGAATCCTTAAATTACTCGGGTACTGAAACTTGATAAATTGAAAATGCTTGCACCAGAAAGTTCACGTCGAATACCCACAAAATTGTTATAAAGTAATGAACAAATCCAGGGTAATGAATAATACTTGAAGAACATTATAATTACAGAGAAAACAATTGCTCTTAAGTCATACTTCTGCGAGATTTAAGTCAGATTGAATCCTTAAATTACTCGGGTACTGAAACTTGATAAATTGAAAATGCTTGCACCAGTTTCACACCGAGTACCTGATAAATAATTACAAGCTAACGACCAATTCCATTTTCCAATAATCGATTAGAATAACTATATCTTTATAATATAGAATCTAGAAACACAAAAGATGAAATTTTATAATCACACAGAAGACAATATTATTTATTACAGAAATAATTGTGCATTTCCATAGATCACAGATCACAGAGGAAACATCGTTCAGAGCAAATACCAAGTCGAACGCTCCAAAGAAACTTACACCGAACGAAAGTTTGTCCCGCATCCTGCTCGCTCTTCAAGGCAGAAAATCGAATGAGAAAGGCAAGAAGATTCCTCGAATTTCCACGTGGCACTATCGGTCCGACATCGATCGCGACATCCTCGACGAAACGCTCGTTTTTCGCCTTTCTTTTTCGGCGCGCAATCAACGCGAGTTTTACAATTTCACAAATGTTTCGAAATCACTCTGCCGAACAATCACTCTTCACTCTTCAAAAACACGTCTAGTGTCGCTCTCCAGCAATTAAACGTTTCCGACATCGCCAAACACGAAATTATCAACTTCTCTCTTGTCCATCCCCTGTTAAAAATCAGTCGTGCGTCAATTAATTTCAACAAAGGAGATATCACGTTGATCATCGCAAACCACGTTACGCCGCATTTTTCCTAACAATCAGTCAATATTAAAAACAGTATTTATTGAAAACTAATAATCGAAAAATTGATTTCATCGGTGGTACCAAGCGTCCTTTTCACTGTTTTTAATATGCAGACTGCAGGCTTTCATGCAAAATAAAAATTGTATTAAATGCATGATACGGGAGCCGCATAGACATTTATTTATTTTCTTAGTAATTCTATCAAATTGAAAATAATGTAACAGTATTTTCAAATTTTGTGTAAATTTTTACTATTTTGCATTTCATGTATTTTTTTTGACTCGCTACATCACAGTGTTGCTAAATATATATAGAACTTGTAAACATTAATTCTTCATAAAGCAGAAAATAATAAGATTTTATGTGAATATTTTAATTCAAATTAATTGTTTCAACGCAATGCAGTGAAAATATCGGAGGACCTCGAGAACAAGATTATATTATTCGTAACTTGCTAAAATTACTAAGAGAATTTTTCTTTTGCAGTCGATGCACAAAATGTTTATGTTGCATAAAGATCCGGAGATATCGCCAATTGCGTCCGACATAGCTGAAATGTCATGGGGGCCGGGTGATGGACCGTTCTGTGGATTTTGGGGCAAGTATGTTGAGCATCAAATTCTAATCTAGCCTATTTAGCTCGAAATTCGTGGAACGTCGTTCCACGGATGTCAGGATCGCGAGGGAAAGCGAACGTCGCATCAGAAACGGAACTTCCGGCGCGCGGTCACGCTCAGTCGTCCGCGATTGCCCTAAGAAGAAGGAAGCAAAAGATTTTGCTGCTACTATTCTCTAGCAAACTTTCTCCGTTCGACTGCAATTTCTTCGAGGGACCAGCCAACGCGATTTCGAATCGATTCACTCGAGGGAACGCAACACTCGTGCGATTAAACATTCACTACGGCCGAGGTCATCGGCCGATCCTCCTGGATCTTCGATCCTCTTGTCTCCCCGATTGCTACTTTCGCTCTACGGGGTGCTTTCGATTATGTGGGATCCACTCCAGCCCTCGTACCGATCACCAAAATTTCATACGATCTACAATGTCATTGCAACGTCCTTTATCTACTAGCTAGCACTCAACGCGACAAAACTCTTTTGCTCTTCGTTATTATCTTAGGAAACTTTTGTCGATACATTCGCCACATTTTTCCGATTGAAATGAGTCCAAACACGATCTGATTTGGATCGCATTTACTTGTAGAATTCACGGCACAGTGTACTCTCGATTATCCGAACTGATTGGTGAAATGTGCGCCTTTTGGATCAAAGATTTTAGATTAAATCTTTACTGATTTGTATAAGAAATCGTGTTGTATTCAGATCGTTTCACGCGTGGAAAAATGGAGGATTCAGAGATCAGTTCGGATAATCGAAGTACTATTATATCGTGACTTGAACGAGCAAATATGCTCCGAATTGTGTCATGTTTGGACTCATTTTTAATGGAAAAATGTGGCAAATATATAGGTAAATGTTTCGTTAAAAAATAATTCGAAACAAAAGTGTTTTGTCATTGACAAATTAAGAGAAATATGGAGCAAATGGGTGTCCTATTTGACCTTGTTTCAAAGTTAAAGCCACTTTTGTGTTTCGATAACTGGCAATAAAAGAATTGAAAAGATAGCCTTGATAGAAAATGATCGTCCTCCATTTCTATAGTACCTGGTTATACGTCACTTTGTGTTCTGTGCTCCTTTCTCGACTTTTTATACATTCTATGATGGTCATTTTGAAGAATGACTCCAAATTGGCTATTGAAATACAAAAGTGGCAAGAACTTTGGAACAAGGTCAAACAGGACACGTGCTTATACGAACGTTTTTCAACACCCTGTATATTTCTGTCGAATCTCGCCCAATCTATCGCCGCGTCTAATTTCGTTACTCCCGTAACACGATTTATCGCTAGACTTCGGATTTTACGCGTTTATAGCCGCCACGATTGTCTGCCACTCGGTGCAATAACACGCTTAACCCTTAACCCGAGCCGAGACTCCGCGAAACTTTCTGATAGGATGATAATGCGGCTATACCTGTTACTAGCAGAGTTTTACTGGCGTCACTCGTTTCATTATACTTGCTACGTTAGCTTCGGGAAAGTTTTAAAACGTTGCGCTTAAGGAAACGGAGATTAGTGTATATTGCGGATCATTTCATTAGTTTCGGGCTAGTCGGACACGTTGGTTTTAATCATGCTTAGGAACGGGTGGGAAGATTAAATTTTGGTTGAGTTTCCTGCTGGAGTGATGTTAATTCGAGCGACATATTTATTCTTGGCACAGGGGCATTAACACTAGGTTCACGGAGCATTAAAAGTAATTTTACATTACTTTATAAAAATAAGAAGAATGTGTCTATCCAAGTTTTCAGCCATTTTTTAAATGATATATACCCAAGGAAATAAGTTTGTTGAGTAATTCCACGTAGATGGATCTTCACAATCTCAATAATCGTAAATTAAGAATATTGGAACCCGTCATTTTGACGGGTCCCGTAAACCTAGTGTTAATTGCGATTTTTATCAATTTATCGGAAATAGGAATTTTTTGAAAAGGATAAAAAGTTAATGCAGGTAATTAAGGAATCTGCTAACAAATTTGAATTTAAAACGGGGTTACGATCGACTGATCATAAATATCAGGAATTAATTATAGTGCACCTAATAATTTCACTTATCAGCAAAAAACATTTAAAAAGTCGAACGCCATGAGTGTCCTTGGTGACCGGTGCTATGAAGTTACTCTAAAAATTATTCTCATAAAATTAATGCCGCTAATAACAGTGATACACTATAGTATAAGGTGAGAACTTTATCATCAAGTAAAAATTATTATTAATAACGTTGATCGCTTCTACGATTGAAATAGATGAAACGTGGCAGTTAACGCGTTTCCTAAATCGATCCAGAAAAGAATAGCATTACTTTCACCCATTTCTCTGCACACTATGCAGACGCTCGATCACCAGTGTCCATCAGCCTTACGCTCTTCAAGGTCCCACGGATCGGCGCGCGTCAAGATCGCAGGACGACGAACGATCCACGAGCATCGCCGCGCATCGTATAAATCCTTCGCCGGTTGCTATCGTTCCCCGAGCGAGCACGCACCGGTGAAATACACACGGCTATCACGGGATTTATAATTTCACCGGGATCTATAATTCTCCGGCGCCGCCGGCTGGATCGCGACAACTCGACCGATCTCGTCGATCATTCGCACCGAACCGTACTACCAGCAGAATCGAGGACATCCTTAAACCACAACACACTGTCACCGCTCATCGAACCAACAAAAACGTGCTACAACTCTCTGGTGTCATTAATCTCTAAACACACTTGATGCGCGAGGTTAATTTCATCGATGTGCGACATCGATATGAGAGTGGAAGAATGAGTGAGAAAGAGTGTGTATAGTAATTTGATGTTAACGTTCAATGTTTAATTAACCAATTTGGTCCTACGCTCTCGCGACACACAAGTCGTAGACACGCGAGACAGAAGTTTAGTTGTTCTTAACGAAAGTTTAGTTGCTCTTGACAGAGAAAACAATTTTTGGAATCAATTGACACGTTTAGTTACATAACTGACAGAAATTACTTTCCAGCAGTGTCACTTTGGAATTAATTGTGAAGTTTAGTTATTTTTGACAGAAGTCAGTCTCTAGCAGTGTCACTTTGGGAACAATTTTCAAGTTTAGTTATTTTTGAGAGAAGTCGTTTTCTCTAGCAGTGTCACTTTGGAATCAATTTTCAAGTTTAATTAAATAACTGACAGAAGTTACTTTCCAGCAGGGTCACTTTGAGAACAATTGTCAAGTTTAGTTATTTTTGACAGAAGTCGTTTTCTCTAGCAGTGTCACTTTGGAATTAATTGTCAAGTTTAGGTATTTTTGACAGAGCTCATTCTCTAGCAGTGTCACTTTGGAATCAATTTTCAAGTTTAGTTATTTTTCACAGAAGTCGTTTTCTCTAGCAGTGTCACTTTGGAATTAATTGTCAAGTTTAGTTATTTTTGACAGAAGTCGTTTTCTCTAGCAGTGTCACTTTGGGAACTATTGTCAAGTTTAGTTATTTTTGACAGAAGTCAGTCTCTAGCAGTGTCACTTTGGAATTAATTGTCAAGTTTAGTTATTTTTGACAGAAGTCGTTTTCTCCAGCAATGTCACTTTGGAATTAATTGTCAAGTTTAGTTATTTTTGACAGAGGTCATTCTCTAGCAGTGTCACTTTGGAATTAATTGTGAAGTTTAGTTATTTTTGACAGAAGTCGTTTTCTCTAGCAGTGTCACTTTGGAATTAATTGTCAAGTTTAGTTATTTTTGACAGAGGTCATTCTCTAGCAGTGTCACTTTGGAATCAATTTTCAAGTTTAGTTATTTTTGACAGAAGTCGTTTTCTCCAGCAGTGTCACTTTGGAATTAATTGTCAAGTTTAGTTATTTTTGACAGAGGTCATCCTCGAACAGTGTCACTTTGGGATGAATTTTCACCGCAGATCGATCGCCGATTGATTCCGCTCGGCGCACCAGGGTTGGCAAGAGTTTATGTAGATCGTGGACGATGTTTAGACGTGGAGGATCGATGGATCGACGGTGTCGATCTCCGCGACGGCCTGCACCGACTGAGGCCGCGTGTCACACGCGACTGAGGATCGCGAGCTCGTGCTCGCAGAGTTTTCCCCGCGAGTTAAAACGCCGTATATGCTACCACCGCCGCTACTCTGCCACGACAGACATCCTCGGTCCTACTCGCACCTCTGCGACCAATCCAGTCTCTCCCATCGACTCTCTCTCTCTCTCTCTCTCTCTCACTCTCTCTTTCAGTTCCCCTCTCTCTCTCCGTCTCGGGACCGCAGCCTCTGTTACTTTGTCGCTCTCTCTCTCTCTCTCTCTCTCTCTCTCTCTCTCTCTCTCTCTCTCTCTCTCTCTCTCTCTCTCTCTCTCTCTCTCTCTCTCTCTCTCTCTCTAGCTCTTCTCCTCTCTCGCTCTCGCCTCTTTAGCCCCCTTCCTGCAACCCCAATCTCGTTCCCTCTCTCGTCGATCCGTTTCTCTGTCGCTTGCTACCCCCGACCAACCCCCGGAGCAACCCCGTGCCAACAACACACCGTAAACCGCCCCTACTAGCTGTTGCTTCGGCCGGCAACCGAAAAAACGAGGCTCGCCCCATCCGATAAGTCTCATTAATTCGCGTTAATCGCGCCGATGCGATTAAACGCCTCCCCGTCCACGATTTTTTCCAACCCGGTACGCTGCTATTCTAATCGCGAAGTTGGTCGGCAACTAACTCGAATCGGGCATCCTCGAATTCACCGATCGAAGCATTTCAGATTCCTTATTTTGACAGTTGTTGAGATTGCAACGATGTTTTTGTGAATACTTACGCATACGAGGGTGGTCTGAAAAGTTTCCGACCTAACAAAGATATAAGGCATTTTTTCCTGAAAATTATTTTTATGTCTCTACATAGTCTCCTTGGAAGTCTATACACCTCTCCCAGCGATGCTCCCATCTCCCCAGCCCGTCCACATAGTACTTGCCGTCTTTCTCTGCAAAATGGCTATTCACAAAGGTGATGGCTTCCTCATTTGATGAAAATCTCTGTCCTCCGAGTGCAACTTTTAACCCTTAGCACTCGAATGGTGACTCTGAAGCACCACCACAAATTGTTGTGGCATTATTTCAAAGAAATTAGAAACAATATTACAAAATATTTGTTACATTACAATATTTGTATTTAATAGATTACTAAACATTCAAATACTATATGTAGAAATCGGATCAGTTTCGTTTGAATAAATTGAAAATATTGTAAGATGGAAGAAAAATTTAATTTTACATTGAAAATAGTACCGAGTGCAAAGGGTTAACTTGGGGAACAAAAAGAAGTCGCTTGGAGCTAGATCTGGTGAGTATGGTGGGTGATCAAGCAGTTCAAACCGTAATTCGTGGATTAGAATGGAACAAGATTTTTTTTCTGCAAATATGGCCGTTTTTCCGCAATTTCTGCCTTCAGCCTGTCAAGTAATGACGCGTAGTATGCACCTGTAATGGTTTTCCCTTTTTGAAGATAATCAATCAAGATAACTCCACGACTGTCCCAGAAAACAGTCGCCATCACTTTCCCAGCCGAAGGAACAGCCTTTGCCTTTTTTGGCGCCGATTCCCCATAAGCGGTCCGCTGTTTTGACTGCATTTTCGATTCGGGAGTGCAATGGTGTATCCGAGTTTCATCAACAGTAATTAGCCGGCGCGAAAACTCTGATTTATTGCGCCTAAATTGCGCGAAAAGAGCGATCGAAATGTTCATTCGAACACGTTTCTGATCCAACGTGAGCAAACACGGCACCCAACGCGCAGACAGCTTTCTCATGCCAAAATCTTCATTCAATATGTGACAAACACGTTCTTTGGATATATTCATGGCCTCTTCTATCTCTCTAACTTGAATTCGACGGTTGTCCAGCGCCATTTGGTGAATTTTAGGGATGTTATCGTCACTGGTTGCAGTTTTTGGGCGTCCCGAACGTTGATGATCACCCAAGCTGGTACGGCCACGTTTAAATTCAGCTGCCCTAAATTTCACGGTGGTAAATGATGGTGCAGAGTTCCCGTATACAGCGTCCAACTCTTCTTTGATTTGCGTAGGCGTATTGCCTTTCAAAAATAAATATTCAATCGCAGCTCGATACTCGAGTTTCTCCATTTTCACAAAAACACTCACAGCACCTTACTCAAACGACTGTTAAACAATAATTGAGCGTCCGAAATGGCTGAAATTTTGGCGAGTACCAAAGCATGCACAAACACGCTCCGGTACTTTTGTCGACGAATACTGCCGTCTTCGTGTCGAGGTCGGAAACTTTTCGGACCACCCTCGTAGACCAATATTTGTAGACGTTTGTAGACTGCGTCTTTGGTGAAGAGATTAAAAATCAAAGCAAAAAGGAACGTGATCTGTTCGGTCCCGTCGAAAAAAGATAACCGTAGTCGTGCCGTTACCGGTTGTTAGCGGGCTCATCGTTCGCAGCGAGAATACCTAGAAACGAGGGTACACCCAGTGTACAAAGTTCCGCGACCATTTGTCAAACAGAGAGAGATCATCAACGGTGCATCGTTTTCGGCCGCGCGCGCGACGTAAATTGGCTTTCTCGAGCGAGCACGGAGTTCCCTGTTTTGACCGTGGCAAAACAAGCGGTCGCAAACTGAACTAAAGGGATAAAGGTGCGAGACTACAACCGCCCCCACCCCCACCCCCGCAAACCATCACCCGGAAACGAAGGAGAGAACCGATACCCGGAGTCCCGAAGCTATTTTCCAGCTTGGCCCTGTAACGAGTTTCTTAATGCCTCGTATCGAGAAATGCATTTGTCTTCCGGCGGCCCCGTTATGCTGCGTCTCCACTTGAGAGTTTGCGAGCGGTCTCCTCACCCGAAAAAATACTGGTCATCAAACTGATCAGTCCGGAGGACTCGACGCACTTATGACGAGAATGGGATTAGCTGGGAAGAAAATTGTAAAGGCGTTGGAAAAACTTGTTAAAATTTCAAGCGAAGAGTTTCGTTTCTAACAATACATTTACGTAATTCACATTTTGCATGGGAATTTTCCCCCTACCCGTTACAAACAGATCGAGATCGTATAATTTATTTTTGTTCACCAAGCAAATATTAGCCCGATGAGAACCAGCAGCTTAGGCGACCACGAGTGAATCCTCGCGTGGATACGCAGCATTAGCGAAACGTTGCCGTCCGGCAGCATGCACCGACAATGTTCGCGACTGGTTCGACAGCGTTTCCACGTTCGACGCTAATGTAAACGGGAAACGAAAGATAAGGGGCTGAGAGGTGCTCCCGAAAGAGGAAGAAAAGGAGAGGGAGAGAGAGAGAGAGAGAGAGAGAGAGGCGACGACAATGGAAGAAATATTTTATAAGGACTTCCGGTGTCCCGCGAAAATTCTCATATTTCAAGACGAGGTAGGTCAGGCCCGGTATCAACCCGCGCAGGACGTGTTTCGAATTTATGACGGTAATAACGTAAGTATGCAGACTCGAAAAGTTCGGAATAAATCATCCCGATGATATTGGTGGTTACGGGGACCCGTGGGGCGGGTCATGGCTGACGCAACCGCTGGAGGTCGATAGGGAATTTCTAGTATAGCGCGATACCTGATGAACGGGAAACAAAAATAGCAAATGCACTTCGGACGATTGCCATCTTTCTGCACGATACCCTAATTCGATCGCATCCTTTCCGAGACAATAATGAATTTAAAAATTCTCGCTCAATTCCTGGATGTACCATCTCTTCTGTAACACCATTTTGTGATGCATTTTGCAGAGAGAAAGTGCTCGAACTCCAAACTTTCTATTTTCGAAGAAACCTCGATATCAATTTTTCAAAATCTTCAAAGACGTCTGGAAGATTTCTCAAAAATATCTCAAAAGAAAATACACAGGCTTCAAACTCAAGAACTGAAAACTGTATAAACAGAAACTGTATCACAAGATACTGGAAACTATAAATGAGTCGCCAAGTATGACGAAAAACTAATTAAACGGGCCACAGAAAGATAATGTTGGGCACAGGATAACTGTGAAACAGATTCTCAAAAATTGTCGAATTTTCCAGCGTTCACCAGGAGAATGTGCTCTTAACACTATGCTTACGGGACCCGTGAAAATGACGGGTTCTAGTATTTTTAATTGAAAATTATGAAGATTCTAAGGCATGCATACATGAGATCTAGCAAATTTATTTCTTTGAGTATATATTATTTTGAAGGTATTGCTAAAAATGTGGGTAGCACGGTTCTTGTTATTTTTATAAAGTAACGCAAAATAGTCACTTTTAGTGCACCGTAAACCTAGTGTCGAGGGTGGAGGGGAGGGCCGTTTAGGTGAAGTGCATTTGGAATTCCTTCGACTGCAACGCGCTTGCACCGGAACGATAACGAGCCGAGGCCCGGCGTAATTAAAGTCTTCGCTATCTTTAGGGCCTCTTCCTCCCGCAAGATACACTGGAATTGTTTATACCGGCGGCGTTTTCACAAATGTCCACTTGCCGGCTTGGCGCCCACGCGGCTGCATCTGTGACCGCGTTTCGAGAGGAAGAGATCACAGCCCCGTCTGCCGTCTGGCGACGCCAGGAAGATGGCACGAGGGTCAAGGAATATACATTCAAATGGCCGTGTCTCATCCATTATGAATCGTTCTTTCTTTCATTTATTAAAAAAATTCCGTTCCCGCCAGGGGTAGCTTGTATTCCGCCGATGCGGCCGCTCGAAGGGCTGATACAGCCTGGAGGACCAAGAAAACGCGACCCTCCAGACCTTTATTAAAAAAACAAGCAGGACTTTCTGCAAGAAATACGATTTCTTTACACCAATTTTCCACAGAATATGTGGGCGTCCTCTGTTCGGTTAGCGTGAGTGCAACGTAAACAAATGCGTTATGCGCGCGAACAATCACGTGCAACCTTTTTAAGTTTTGTTTCAGGGGATAGTTTATAGTTTGTACAGTTTACTCAGAAATCATATCGTATAAATTTATATATTGTTATGTTAGATAAAATTATTATGTAAAATTATAAATCATTAAATTTTAAATTATTAATTAAAATTATTATATAAAATTGTATGAGAGCGAAGAGGCAATTTTTCCCTAAGCAATGAATAATTACACAGCGGATCTTTATGCAAAGTAAAGATTATCCGCATCAATTGCAAGTGCAGGAACGAAATAAAAATTTCCGACTATCTCCAATGACTCCAATTTTCGATTTTTCTATACATGCAAATTGCACCTAGATATTTTTTCTCATAAAATTTGCAGTGTAGTTCATTTATTGTCCCCCTCAGGGTTACAATTCTGTGACAATCTTTTTCCTTCCGCCGCTCCTAACCTTAACCTAACCTTAACATAACCTTATCCTAACCTTAACCTTAACCTAAACAACTATATACACAAGCGAGAGAGAGAGAGAGAGAGAGAGAGAGATAAATCGTCGAATTTTTCAATAACATAAAATAAAATAAAAATAACAATATAAAAATTGAAATAATAGTAATCTCCATACATAAAATATATGAATTAAAATAAAAAATAAATTATCACTCATATAAAATCTGCAGTGTATAAATAATAAATATATTCTCGTGCCATGCTTTTGTCCGAGTGTCCGACGGAATGAATTAATTTATTCGTATTGCTCTATTTACGAACTACGAAGTATAAGTTCATATTAAGATTGTAAAGCAGCTCCCGCAGTCAACGATTAAACTCTTTTACATCTTTTCCAATATTAAACGCCTTTGTCCGCGGTATCAATTTCAAGCATGACAAGTTGCTTCTCGATTCTTACCCCCCTCTCCGTTGGAAGCGTGACAGAGACGCAGAGAGGTTATCCGACACTGCACTCATTACATTGTCAGTTTCCTTTTAAGTTAAAAGGAGGATCCCATTTATTCTCAAACATTGTTCCGCGACGCTCCGGGCAAACAACGAGTATTCTTATCGCGGCGCGGATAAGGTCTAGTCATTTTGAAACCGGCACGGAACACGATCGAAACAGCAGTTTATTTAACGATGCGCCTGACAATTAGTATCTGCTCCGTTACGCAGACTTCGTATCGAATTTTAGAGTTTCGGGAGTTGCTGGCCACGGCATGCATTCGTAAACAAATGTTATCTAATATTTCGATCAACCCCTGTGATTTACGTGGAATCGAGGGCGTTTTAAGTGCAGAAAATTTGCAGCATAAGTGTCATTTTACACCGATAACTCGTCGCCGCGCTCGAAAGAACCTGAGGAACCTCGCGAGCGTAATTGCGACCGCGGAGAATCCGTTAGCGAGACGCGACGAGATGAAAATCATCTCATTGGAAACGGCTGAAGCTAAAAAAATAAAAAAAAAAGGAGGGATTGTGACAAAAGCCTGGTTCAAACGCGTAGGCGGGGGGGTCCGCGGGGAAGATGAGCAAACAAAGCGGGCTGGACCGCTGAAGGCGTTCGCGAGCAGACAAATTAAATGTCGCGTTCATTAAACGGACATTCAGAAATGATTTGTTTGACGAGTGCCGGGCCGCTTCGAGGATCGGCAACAAAATGTCGTGGCGCGCAGGAAACAAACGAGAGAAAAGAGAGAGAGAGAGAGAGAAAGAGGGAGAGAGAAAAGAATAGAAAAGAAAAACAGGATAATAAAATACGCAATATACGGGGCGCATCGAGGCACAATGGCGCGACGTGTGCCCGGGTTCGTTTGCCTAACGCAAACGCGGATCATGCGCTTGAAAAGCGGAGAGGGATAAATACCCTTTCGGGCGGACCGATGCAGCACACGTTCCTGCCGGCCACGCGACCGCCTCGACATAAATTTCGTGGATTTAATAAAGATCCATGGCTTCTGGTTTTCGGGGGACCTCGGCCGCCATCTTTCCTCGCGCCGACAAAACGGTTTCCGAGAGCCCACGAACGAAGAATTAATTTCGGGACCGGGGAGCGGGAAAGAATTATTTGACATCGCTCCGGGCGAAATGTATTTCATCAGTCAAATTAATCGTCTGTCTAATTATAAGTATTCCTACAGTGGACGTGAAAACATTTTTTAGTAATCCTTTGGTCATGGACGAAGAATTAATTTGATGACCGGGGAACGAGAAAGAATTATTTGACATTGCTCCGGGCGAAATGTATTTCATCAGTCAAATTGATCGTCCGCCATTCTAATTATAAATACAGTAACGTCTCAATAATATGTGTGATCTACACTTGTAGAAAAATTAATCAACTTTTACCAACAGATTTGTCAAATTTTTCCAATTCACACGAGACCGAACATGACATAATTCGGAGCACATTCGATTCCGCAATTGGCAATCCTCCATTTTCCTTCTAAATCCTAAAGCAATACAACATGATTTCTTGTACTGCTTTGTAAAAATGTAATCTAACACTAGCCAGGTTTTATTATTAGACTAACGTCTTTTGTGCACGATAAAAATTTAATAGAATCGAGGGTACCTGAAATGCTCCGAACTGGTAACGCAATAAGTGTAACAAATTTACAACCGGTGTATGAAACTGTCGTAACAGGATCCCGTAAATTCATCGCGAGCGAAATTGTGTCGATTAGGTTTGTTCGACGCCAATGGGGAGGGTTAAACAGCGGCGCGTGTCGCGGCCCTACATCCGTGGGTGGCCCATCCTGAATGTTTAGAGGAAGTTTTCAATAATTTCCTATTGAATTTATTAACACCTACGCGCGCGTCTCTCTTTCAGGGACACGCGGTGCTCGAGAAAGAAAAATATTGTCCCGGCCGGTATCTCGCTCTGTTTTATTTCTGCATGTCAATAGATCCACGCCGCGTCACGTGTCGTGCCGGCTTAATTCCGCTTGTGAAATCCGGCGGAATTAAGAGAGCACACGCACGGTCCAGACAAGGTCCAGAAAAATCGATCGCAATTTCATTTATTTTTAGTCCCCCGGTGCATTAAGAATGCAAAAATCGTCAAAAGTCGTTTTTATCCTTCGAAATCCATTACCGTCCTCAAGGATATTCCCAAAGTAGATTTTACTAGAAAATATAACAAAAAAAAAAAAAATACTGATCGGACGCTAAGAGGGGGAAACGTTACATACTTTTTTCCACGATCGAACGCTAAGAAACAACAAATTAATTCCCCTGTTTGGACAGATTTAAGCCGGCCGGTAAGCTCCTTCTTACGGGCTCGCGATAAATCAAGGGAATCGGGGCCGGAGGTTCGAAGCGGTTGTACGACAACCATAATCGGAAGGGACGGTCGGGCAACAACAATCCGTTCGGTGGTCGTCGAGAGGGTTTCGAACGACGAAGACGATGGGAAAGAGGAACGGAAGAGGAGAAGAAATTTCGAGGGCGAACGTCACGTCTCTGAAAAAGCGAGACCGGTGTTTCTTCGGCCGGGAAATCCTCGGCAGGACGCAGAAACGTGACGGCATAAAAGAATGCGGGAATATCGAACGTGACGGAACGGCGTACAAAGGTCTTTTGAGACTCGTTTTCATTTCGAACCGGTGCGGAGCGGTGCGGAGCGGTGCGGAGCGGTGCGGAGCGGTGCGGAGCGGTGCGGAGCGGTGCGGAGCGGTGCGGAGCGGTGCGGAGCGGAGGCGAAAGGGAGAGGAGAGAACGGTGGAACGGAAGAAGTGCAAAAATGTATTCCATTACGACTGCGTGCAAGAATATCGCCCCGGCGGCGGTTAGGTCCTCTTCCCGAGTCACTCTGCACTCGACGACCGCCGGCACACCGAGAAAAATCCTTTACACGCCGCTCCGCCGCCATTTACACCGGTCCCTGATCTATTCCGGCTGAGAAAAAGCGACAATTGTCGTCTCGAATGCGTACACGTACACACGCATACACACACATACGCGCGCGGACGCACCGTAGCGGTGAAACTTTCCGACCACTTAAACGGCAACGGCGATTCGCGGATTTAAAGATAGACGACGAGACGCGCGGCAAAAACGACGCGGGCTGGAAAGCCCGTTTTCTGGACAATATTCCATTACTCGAACATTATAGGCGATACGAACAAATGTCTCGAGAGAACGTTGCGGGAGATAGGAGAGAGTACGCGATGACTCTGTTTGTTTGACATTGCAGTAACCTTGACAAACTCTGTGCACATTTGTGTACTTTTTAGGGTTTGATCATTCAGAGGCACATCATCGACCAGTTTAATCCTTTGCACTCGAAGCTATTTTAACTCCAAACATTTCTTCCGATCTTGAATATTTCTCTTCTATATATATATTTTTTTTTTTTTCGTGTTATAGGGGAAGGTAGCCTAATTTGGACCACTATGATATCCAAAGATTGCTGAAGTCTGTGAGATTTTGGATAGGCATCTTGTTATACGTAGATATAGACGAGGTTAATGCAATCGTGTTTACATTGAGGGAAGAGTTGTTTGTTTGACTAAGTAGAAAATTAGTTATTTCGACGTAAGAGTGAAAGCCGTTAATTCATCTAAACGTAAGTAATTGCAAGTCTTATTATATCATCACAAAGCTTACTTATTTATCTATAATTTGCAGTTACAATTTTGGGAGGTTATGTTAGATTTGGGTTTCTGTACAATATCAAACATTAAACATTAAACATTTGTTCGAATTGTCGTTAAGAAAACTAATGGTCCAATTTAGGAAACTAGAAGTTCAATTTAGGAAACCGGTTTCCTTATTTGGACCTATGACACGATTTTTATAAATTCATTTTTCACGATTATGAATGTTTTCTAAAATTTATTAGATGGTATTATTTGGAAGGTACACTTAGTGAGTTTCTTTTCTACCACCTAATTTTTACTGACACTTCTTATGTATCTGTATATACTGAAACATATAAAATTGGTCCAAATTAGGCTACCTTCCCCTACATACGAAAATGGAGCAACTTACTCGTACAATACTGAAATGTTTAGCGATTTATTAAACACAAACAAATTTAATAATGTAAAAAATATTTTTGATACAGCAATTTTTAATGGCGCCTTACAGCCGCCATTCGAGTGCTAAGGGTTAATTGTTTCACGTTCTATACTTATTAAACCTTTTACTACTTTCGCTGAACAATTTGTTGATAGGCAAATACGACTTTGAGTTTCACAGGATTCCAATTGCATATTTCAGTCGAGACTAATTACAGCCAAAAGCCGAGCACTCTTTTTGCAGCCACCGGAAATCGAATTCGACTCGCGTCGTCACTCTGCGGGCAAAATTTGATCGAAAATCGCTTTCCGCCGGAACCGGGCCAATAAAAAACAACGATTCAACGCGGCCACGCGACGAGCCACTGGCCAACTTATTTACCCAATCGCTAATTACGGTTTCAATTAGCTGGCTTCGTGATTCGCGTAATGACGCCATAATGGCGGCGGACGGCCTATTGTCGTTTAACGGTGGGTTCGCGCGCTGTAACAAGATCTTGGTCACAGCTTCCGCGACACATTTCCTGCAAAACAATCGACCATTTTTGCGAATTCTATTTATTTATACAACATTGACGATTCTTTGAAAAGTTCCATAACTTTTAACCATTGTGTCAATAATCGGACACCTGGGTATCCTCTTATAATTTCTTTTTATTACTTTAATATTGTCGACAAATAGCTAACATTCTCATGACAGTTACGTCCCATTTTGTTAAACATTTTCAAAATGAAAGTGTACGAATTCTGGTAGCGAACGCGATGATTCATCTGCTGTTCGAAATTTCACCTATTCATTCTTGCTATAATCAAATCCGAGCACCGGTCATCCGACACAAGACAGTACAGTGTTTACTTTATATATGTCCCAAATGCCTAAGCGATAAAAGTCCCAGAACTATCCCCACTGCCGCGGGGAAGAAGCTCGAGCTATAATACTCTAGGATTCTTGCTGTAATAAAATCCGAGAACCAGTCATCGAACACAAGACAGTACAGTATTTACTCTATATATGTCCCTAGCCGATAAAAGTCCCAGAACTACCCCACTGCCGCGGGCAAGAAGCTCGAGCTATAATACTCTAGGATTCTTGCTATAATAAAATCCGAGCACCAGTCATCGGACACAAGACAATACAGTATTTACTCTATATATGTCCCTGGCCGATAAAAGTCCCAGAACTATCCCCACTGCCGCGGGGAAAAAACTCGAGAGACCTGGGTCGCCGAGGGGTGTAAGGTCGCGTGGATCAGAGAATAGTATCTCCTGGCCGATATATGTCAGTGGCTGGACCTGGTTTGGACATGTTTCGAGTAGACACTGTTTGCAGGACAACATTCTCATGAGAACAACTTCCCATCAGAGTTACGTGAAATCAGCGAGCGTGTACATCATTGGGAAAGTTTCGCAATCCCCGAGCATCGCACATCCGGCGCCGGAGTTATCCAGGAGCCGATGACTGTCGTGTACACAGACGGTCGAATTCGTAACGACTCCATTCAGAAGTAACTCGATTTGTGGCCGGCATAAAGCGGCGACGTCAAACAGCTTGTTAATCCAGATTAAACGACGCCCGGACCGGGAAACGGCGTTTCTCGCAAAACCGGCTGCCAATTATTTAGCCGGTCGTTTCTCATGAATCGCTCTGGACCGCCATAGTCCGTTTTCCCCACCCTCGTTCGTCGGTTCCCCAGCACCCCCTGCATTTCGACGATCCTGCGTCGCTTCATCGGCCAGCACACGACTAACAAATGCCGCAACGAGACTCTCCCCCAACCCCCTCCCTCGCAACCCTTTCTCTCTCTTTTTATCTCTCGCTGGGTACAATAGTCAGGGCTCTCGCTACTTGTCGTTGCTCCTTTCAAAGGAAAACTCCGATCGCGCGCGCGCGCTGAAAAAAAGAAAAAAAAACCAACAAACCGAAACTGGTCTCGCGGCCCGATTGATTGGAATTTTGCGGTCGATCGTGATTAATGAGCGCCACCCTTTCGAGCATCTCTCCCTTGTTTTTTCTCTCTCTCTCTCTCTCTGCCCTTTTGTATTTTATTGTCCGTTTTGTTTCTTTCTTTTTCTTTTTGGGATTTTTTCCCCTGTTGGATCCCTCCTCTCTTTTCTTTTTTTTTATCTCTTTCTGTGTCGCAGGTAACGGGCCACTCTTTTTCCCCTTTGTGAAGGAGGAATTCGACGGAATTCAAAGAGTGTCCCTCTCTGTTTTTGGTGCGCGCGCGAATCCGACTGCGATTCATGGCGAGGGAGAATGGAGCCCTGGTTCATTGAGAATTAAGGGTCGTATTGATGGGGGATGCAAGCGGCTTGGTTGTGTTCTCGCTGCTACGCGATGGGAGTTTATATTGTCGAGTGGTGGTCGTTCGCGTAAGACTCGATTCGGCTGAATGAAAGAGGACTCTTGTTATCGGGCCTCGAGAGCTGGTTCCGCCTTTCGAACGGCCAAGTCGC
This sequence comes from Halictus rubicundus, assembly GCF_050948215.1. Classification (NCBI taxonomy): domain Eukaryota; kingdom Metazoa; phylum Arthropoda; class Insecta; order Hymenoptera; family Halictidae; genus Halictus; species Halictus rubicundus. The sequence goes on from NC_135150.1 coordinate 28,295,025, forward strand.
CGATAAAGTGGTTCGGAAAAAAAAGAGGGGGAATTTCGGACTTTTTCTTTCTCTCTAATCCAAGTTCATTTTCAATCTTCTTTTGCGAAGATTGTGAAGCAAACCTGGCGTTTAGATATGTATGAAGGCTTGGACAACAATGGCACACGAGTGCACAGAAAGATACAACGAAACGGAACACTCAATAACTGGCTTTGCGCCAAAGTATTTACTGGATGGTGCAGACCTAAGCATAATACCCAAAGAATTGAAAAAAATCGAGGATAATGACACCTGGTGTAGGAATAGAAAAGTGGCTTTAGAGAATACTATAAGATCACATAATTATAATAAGAACTTATTCGCCAAAAATAGGAAAAACCACATATTCGACATTGGAGATTTAATATAAATAGACTAAATAGAAAGAAAATGGACAAACCGAGAATTGCGCCATTTGAAATAATCGACAAAAGTAAGTAATTTAAAACGTTCGATATCTCATAAGAAACGAATAGAAATCGATTTTAGTCACTATTTTAGGAACTGAAATAACTTTCATGCGATGCTGATACATACGTATTTCGCAAGTGTCCGGATACTTTCGAGCGGTAGTGTATCTCGAGAATTCACTGTACAAGCTTGACGCAGAGCACAGTGACAACAGTTTTTTCGATTTCATCAGTCGACGGATTTCTCGCAATCATCGAGCACTTCCTGTCCGAAAGAAAGGGGCCAAATCCAGACGTTGCGCGCGCGCGCGCGAAAGTCGATGATTAGACTGTCAGCGTCGGAGGCGGTTGAATGGCAACACGTGCTCTGTGTAAAACGGGATCATTCACCGGAGGGACATTTGTTCCGATGACTGGCGGACAGTGGTAAATTCGAACGAGATTTCCCGGGGACGTTCCCCCGCGGAATATGGGACGAGGAAATTTTCGAGTGATCCACATATTTTTCGAGGGTGGGGTGGGACCGGTGTGTTCTCCGTTCATCGGCCTCTCTTTCCCAGTTTTTCGTCCCCTTTCTCCGGGGCCATTGTTATCGTTGGGTTCGGCGGTATCAGCGGGCGAACACGAGCCAGACAGTTTCGCAGAACCGTCCGGTTCTGAATGATGGTGGTCGTGCGCGGTTAATGCCTGCGGGCCACGATTGTGTCGCAATTACGAGGAGTAGCGGTTGCGCCATCATGAAGATGTCGAAGAGAAAAATAATGGCTGGAAAGGAACGGGGGATCGCATTGTCAAAATTAATGGCCCGCGACCGGAAGTCTGCGGGAACCGCCGAAATTGTTGCAACCATGAAAATTTGATTCCTCCGCAGCGATTACGCTCCTGGGAGAAACGATAGCTCGCGCTGTCTTCAACCTCTGGAGGACTATGAATTTCCGAATGGAACGCACATACAAAAGTTGTTTCTCGTCTATGTCTCATTGGAAATGATTTGTATGCAACATAGAAATCGTTTCCATAAATTACTAGCGTCTAGGACCAAGTCAATATTCGTTTCTTCCTTTAACAATTTTAACGACCTTTTCATGACAAATATATGAGTAAGAGAAACACAAAGTAGTAAAAATATCAGGCTGTTTTAAAAATACGATATTTTGCGTGGCTTCTTAAAATTATTAAGAGAAGAAATATCTATATAACCCCTGTTTCTTGCAAACGATGCACAACATTTTTATTTTACATAAAAATCGGGCAGTCTATCGATGCCAATCGATGCGATTAAAGTTTTTTGATTTTTTTACTGTTTCATGTTTTATCTACACGTTTTCATTATAAATGCATAAAATCAGAACGGCTTATAGCAGAGCAACTGTTTTATCGTAACAATGTATTTAAAAAATAGTTAAGAGGTTCCGAATGTTGGCTATAAAAATTATTTTATTTATAAAATACACAAGCTGCAACAATACCGCCGCCATTGACTAATGAGCACCGCAGTTAACAGCGACTAAAGCTACTTTCATCGGGATCAATCAGTGAAAAATAATTTGCTGTCGTGGGAAAGTGTGTCCTTCGATCGTTGACGGAGCACGCGTGCAAAACCGCATCTCGAAATTGCAATTGGATCGAATTTGTCTGCATCGACCGCAACCCCACAACCACGGAAATTGAGCTATTAGCGAAACATTGGCTCCAGAAACAGTGCAAAACAGTTTGTTGCATTTTGTAAAACATATCGAGGATACCAAAAACATGTTTATCAGAGCACAGTATAACAATTTGTGTTCAACTCTCGTCCACTTTTCGAGTTGATTTAATCTAAAGGCTGAGCTCTGCTTTCAATAATAATTTTTCTCGTAAAAATATGCAAGTTAATTTAATGTATAAAGTTTGTAATTTTTGTATACGTTGGCTAGATTTTGTTCAGAATTGAATATATTTATTTCTTAAAATTTCCTGGATAACCTACAGGAATTATGCGAAAGAATTTCTAGAATTCGAGTCGCCGATGAGCTTCATAAAAATCCGGGTTTGTTGGGAATTTTTGCGCCAGGTATTTAAGATGGCGCCCGGAGATGGTGACAAAAAAATTCGCCCTGACTTTCGTCCCAAACTACTTTTATCCAGTTCGCGTTAGTCAGCTGAATTTTTCTGGCTATCTTTCGTTTATTTAAAACTTGGAAAGAAGATAGATACTTCCAAATAAAATCCGCTGTCTACTAACTATCGAATTGATGTCTGATTTTTTTCTTTCTTAGTTTCTATCGTACGCAATCGCGTTCGAATTAAAATTATTCTTCGCGTTAATTGCAAAGTAATACCGATGGATAGAGATAAGATGTTGAATAATGCTCGAGCATAATTTCGGGGAAAGTTTAGGGGGGCAAATTGCAAGCGGTTTCCCGCGGAATGATACGTGTGCGGAAGTTGACAAGTTTAAAAGTCTGCTTACGTGCCTCTCTCTCTCTCTCTCTCTCTCTCTCTCTCTCTCTCTCTCTCTCTCACTCTCCCGAGCAACTCGTCGCAGATTTCCTTTATCCTTTTTCATTCTTAAGCCCGAGGTTCATTTTAATCTCTCGACTGATAAGCCGAAAGTTTTACCAACGAAGCAATGCTCGCGTTCTTTCATGCTATCCCGTAGGAATAAACAACAGCAATATCTTAGAGTGTTTTATCTATCCCCGCAGCGTTTTACTTTACTTCCGTTCAAGTTCGCCTAAAAGTCTCTACCAGGCATTCTTAAGACTGCTATTACCCTATTTTATGTTGCTCCCTCCTGAACGAAGACACTGATTTTCTTCTTCATAAACTGCATACAACCTGTCCGCCAACTTTACATATCTCGAATATACTTTAGTCTTTAAAGAAAAAATCCAGAAAGTTCCGCACGAAAGCTTATACGCTTTGCAGCAGTTAAAATGATCGATTCTTGATTTATTATAAGCAGACTGCGGATTTTATGCGTTATGACGAAAGTTAGAAGATGACCAAACCAGTGAAAATATTTAAATTTACAAAAAATATTTTTGCACCTTAATAATAATTATTTACGAGAAGAAAGTTTTCTGTGACCACGTAAAAAATACTTCCGTTCGGTATATAAGAAAACGACGTAACAATTTCTGATAAGTTTATAATTTTAATAATTATGGAATAGGAAATGGAAGATCCATTTTTAGGTTAAGTTGGAAAATGTCTGCAAGCAAGACCGGCGTCGTTTAAATTCATGATGTTGTTACGGGTCAGTTAAAAATGTTTAAGACACTTTGACGACGAACAATACTTTGAACTGTCGTACATGAAACTATTTGAACGGTTTTAATTAACTGAAATCAAGTCTCCGTTCGTCGGAGTGTCTTCATTGTTTCGCAAGAAACAATCGAAGATTGCTTCTAAAGGGACAAGGGACTGAGTGAACAAGGGCCAACTGATTCGAACGCTTAAATTGCTTCCACGATATTGTCTCGTTTGTTTCAGATTCAATTACCTTGATTTTGACTTCTTCAGGGAGCACGACTCTATATTTATACAATAGAAAAAGCACTGAAATCGGTGATACAGTCATTCTCACACAGACGAACGAACTCGGTTTCAAAAGATAATACAATAACGTTTATTTGGTCAACAATATCTGCTCCTTGAATTTTCTCTGATAATAACAAACATCGAAATGCGCAACAAAAAACGGTGCTCCGAAATTCTGAGTATTAAATTAACGCCGTCCGCACAATTACTGACAATTATATCAGTAAATCATGTCGTAAATACTTATCTAGTTTGCAAGCATAAAATATTTCAATACCATAAACGCAATAAAACTTGATGTAATCTGACGTTCTATAACGTTACTCAATATTTGTTAATTTAGTTCACATTTAATCTGGTTTGCAAGCATAAAATATTTCAGTACGCTAATTACCTGATACTTAATTAATTGTACTGGTTTAAAAAATTAGTTTATGTACTCACAGTGTGCTCGGGTGTGTCATAAGCAAGGTTGTCAACGCCAGCCATTGTGCTTCTGAAAAATAAACCAATGGAAATATACATAAATAATGACAGTTTCAGTTAAGAAAAAAGTTGATTACATTTTAGATTTATTATTTTCCACCGATTTATTGTTAAATTCTCTAGACAAGATTGTCACAGCATATGCACCACCAAAGTGAATCCAATGCATTCTTCAAACCGTAAGATTATCGTCGAGTGCGAACGAACCATAATAGAGTTGATATAACAATCATACTAACAAGGTAATAGATGCCCCGATTAAATTAGTATGCACGACGTTGTGGAATGTCTTCGGGCATACCGTCTTCGGATTAAATTGAAAGCTTTTCGTCCTCCGAAAGCAATGTTTCAAAGAATCACTTCAAAATGGCGAAAAATTAACATTTTTTGATTGCATTTCGAACCTGGCAAAACTCTACGCACAATAAACAAACATTTCAATTTCATAATAACTACAAAACTGACAATTCCAAGAGTTGTCCATATTATGAATTTCAAACTGAAATACCATTTTGCATTGAAACTTTGTAAATCTACAACGCAGAAAAATTAAAAAAAACTCGCAAAGTGAAATCTTATTTTGAATTAAAACTTTACAGATTTTCAATGTGATGAAATTTTAAAAGATTATGAATTATAAACTTTGACAGTATTTTGTAAAATTTAATTTCTAAACTAAACTTTGTATGATTTTAGTTTCTCTAAGTTTACAAAAATGTGCACAAACTTTTACAGACCAGTTATGCTCGACGCGACAACTTATAAATGCTGCCCTAGACATTTTGTTGAAAAATGCATATGTAAAAAAGAAGTTTCCTATTGTGATGACAAGTATAGTGGTCGATAATAATCAGACCGCAAGACAAGGTAATAAGCACGAAACTTTCACTATTGCCGACATCTTTAAGTATTCATTGCGACGTCCAGTAAGGACACGATGATACACGTTGCAATTAGGCGTATCGGACGGTGAACGAACGAGCGAGAGTTACGTTTTCTGCCTCGAACCTATAATTTCTTTTCAACTTTAATTGTACGTTCTGCGTGCATAGATGCACATGTGCAATCGCAGTGCATGCTTCCGGGTCGGGAGCTCTTTTTGTGTAATCTGTGCTGTACTGTATCATGCAAAATGAACATACATCTTTTATGCAAATCCTGCTTAATCATAACGTATTGTTTCGTCAGCCAGTTATTACCTGAAACAATCTAGAAACCCAACCAACAAACCTATAAAGTAAATTGCAATCCCCGATTGTAATTTTCTTGAATATTTAAACATTCTATTTTGTATCTACACATATTCGTGGAACAAATATTGACCTGAAACAATCTAGAAAACTAACTAACAAATGTATAATTACATTCCCCAATTTTAAGTCCAATACTCATAGAATAAGTATTTATATAAAAATCAATTAAATAAAAGCTTTACTAGATAGTTCTTACGATTAGTATAATAAAATCTATACTTTTGAAATATTTACTCCATTCACTTTTATTTCTTGTAATTTAATTTGCAAATTTGCGAACGTCTGACAACAAAAATTAAATATTTGCACTGATAAATGCCCCCCCTGTTTCATACTAATTCTGGCAATTCTTGAATCCACAACAGAAAAGTCTGCAGTCCACCAGAAAAATTAAAATAGTACACAAGAAAATATTTGCATTAAGAAACACCCACTCTGTGTGATATTAATTCTGGTAATGTGATCTACATGGCAAAAGTCTGCCAACAAAAATTAAACAGTAAACAAGAAACTGTTTGCACCCCGCAAACAAGTAGATCACTTCAAAGACGATGCTTAATTAAAACGATTCCCGTGTAACAATTTAATCATTGTCGTCCGCCGTCCATTATGATAATGTTTCGCCGCCGTTTCATCTTTATTTGTAATTATCGACAGACACACGAGTCTCAGGGAGTCGACGCCGCTCCCCGCGAACCATAATCGAGCTTTTGACAGCGATATTAGCTCCGACGATATTAAGCCTATCGCAAATGATCTACCATTGTCGGTCGATGTTTTAGAATTTTAGTGCTCGGTTTTCGCGGAGAATTCGCATGCGTGCTTTATCGCGAACTGTTAACACCATCCGCGCTGCAGGAGCTCTGCTGACAGGACATATTTATTTATCTTCACACACTGCGCGTTATCCTTGCTGCGACACTGTTTCACGATTAGGCAGACGTGACGCATGGTCAAAACCGACTTCCTAGATATATCTGTTGACTCTGCTCTACCCTACGATTGTTTAACCATGTCAATCGTCCGTGACCGAGCTTTCGTTTTTGATCATTTTTGTGACATCACTTTGGAATATACCTGTACTTTCTGTAAACTGTTACTTCACTTTAAAATAATTTTTCTGTTCATTTAAAAAATAATTCTAGCCTCAAGATAAACGTGTAGATTTGCTTCACAAATATTTTGTATTGTTAGAATTATAATTTTGTTCTTTATTTTAGACATTTTCCATATCATAAGGTTCCTCAAATACTAATAATAGAAATTAGAGTATACTGCGGACTTCTATGCATTTCTGGCACGTGCAAAATTTTAAAATACAAAAAAACGACATATATCGATCAAAACTGATAATATTTTTACTTAGTTAATGTTTAGGCTCCCTAATGTGAATATTTACCGAAAGAAAATTTCCCCACGAAAGCATTTCAACTCTTAATTGTTACACACCATTAATTATTAACACACCATTATAAAATTCTGCATAAATTCTCTCAGATACCTTTAAACGTATAATTTGAGATTAAATAATCCAAATGTTCTAAGGAAGTTCCAAAAACTTGATATTTGCAATGATTGAGTTTACAATACAGTAGCAGAAGTTAATTTTAATTTTGTTGGGGTCATGTGAGACCCCGGTGTACCAGTTAAGGGTTGATATTTGATTGTCTCAAAAGTTCCTTTGGTTTTCAATTAACGCGCACAATGCAAGTTCGAGGTAATTATTTTCAGAAAGCACGATTAAGCAAAAGGAATCTCGGAAAATAATAAAGCGAATGATCGCAACGTTTCTATATGCTCGTGTTATTTAACAATGTTAAACATATACATTGTGAAAGAAACTTTTGTGATACGTTTCGCGCGAAGCTCGTTTAAAATGAATACTTACCAGAATCGGTTGTCAAGTGTCAAGAAACTTGAACTACCAAAGGTGACATCGTGCAAGATTCGATCCGCTCGGTTGTCGTTGCTGAAGAACACTGTACCGCCCATAGCATGATAGCTGGTGCTCCTTGAATTTTCAGGGTGCTCGTTAAGGCGGCAGTCAAATGTGATTGAAATTTCCGCGGCGATGCTTAATTATAGCACACGCCCGCCGCGAGCAGATTGCCTCGTTAATTAATTCGCGTCCGTTACGTTTCCTCTTCTTTTACCACCGGTGATACTGTTAATTAACCGGGCCGACGCGACACCAAGACGTCACGTAATTGGTGGGCCTTGGCCGCGAACGTTTAACAATCTCGAAGCGAGTTAATTGTTCCGCCGATTGTCCCACTGGCCCGGCAAGAATTTCAAATTTCCCTACGTTTTCCCGCCGCTTTCGGCCACCTTGTTTTTCTGCGGCACCGTCGACTTTGCTCTTCGACTCTTCTACTTCTTTTTATTTTGAACTTGTTCCTGTCAACTTAGTCGAAGTAATTATATTATCTTTGTTTATTCGAGTCGAAGTATACTAAATGAAATTTTTCTATATATACGCAGTTAAATAAATGAAATACTTTTATATTTTCTGCTCTTCGACAAATATTTAGCTTCCCTTTTCCTTCGTCGTGAAGAAGTTGCTTCTTTTGTGAACTTGAGTAGTCGCATGAATGTAAATAATTATTATTAAATAATTTCTAGGCTATTATATTTTCGCCTCTGAATTAAGTTTTTTTTTAAATATCTTCTTGCCTTATTTTCTGGAACTATTTCGATTTTGAAAAAAAATCATCCTGCGTGCCCCGTTTCATTTTTGGTTCCTTCAGTCCATTTGTTTCACAGAAATTATTTAACGTCCTCGTGTTATCTATTCTCGAAAATGGAATATTTGATAAGCAGACGATGCGCCGTGCTTCGGTCGTCGAATCACTATAATCTCCGCCAATATGGAAAGCCGATGTCGTAACTCCGATCGATGAAAATGATCGAGGCAAGCCGGTCTCTCAGAACTGTCCTAAAATGTTCGCAAAATGTCTATGAATTTTGGATTTTACTATGTTCCTCGGTTACTATGTTCAATGTTTACGATTCGAAACTATAATTAGTAGACTGCGGATTTTATGCATTTATGGCAAAAATAAGTAGCTGTAAAACTGTGAAAACATTAAAATAATTTTAATAAAATGCTATTATACTATTTTCAACCTGTTAAATATATTAAGAAGAAAAATAAATTTTTAATTCATTACATTTCGTTGCAATTCAGATGGAAAGTACGTATTTTGCATAAAAATCGGCAGTCTAGTGATTAGATTGATAAATAGGAAAATTTGGCGTTTGAATGCAAGAACAATTGAACACCGTTGTTTAGTATAAAGTTCCATAGGTTGTAGATCGTAGCACAGTAACTTCAAATTGTTTATTCATATTCTTGGTGGCACAGTACCCTCCTTCGAAGTAATTGGAAAGTAGTATACAGCCTTGAAGAAGACGGCGCGGAGTACGTTTTCACACGGAACCGACTATTTAAGGGTGAAGGTCACGGGAGCAATCGATTATGATGTTCTACAACTCTGCTCTGCTCTAGATCAACAACAGGTTAGACCACATTGTAAACATACTCGGCAGGTGCGCAGAAAGTGTCCACTATTTGTCCCGTTCGCTTTTTCAACATTCTGTTCCTTTCGTTCTACTATTTAAAATTTTAATCAGAGTTACATGGAACACATAATCAAAGTGTGCTTTAATATTCGGACAAAAATAGACTCAGATCTAGAAACTTGGCAACAAGTACATAATAAACTTTCTTGTCGATTGTACTGTACAATAATTGCTAAATCACTTTAAATAACCTGCTACAATTTTACACTGTTAAATTTTATAACAATTATTGCAAAACATGTCTCCTTTTTCCTTTCTAATTTTGGACATTCAACAATTCCGTAACACAAGAAACTTAATTGTTTGATCACATATAGCGAAAATTGAATTTGCGTAAAATGACATTTCTCGTGTACACCAACAAATTAATGTTTTCATCACATTTTTAATATTGTAGCACTCGATCTTGCACCGAACACGCTGAATGCATTCCACGGACTAACTAAAGTCTGCGACTGGCAATGAGACAGTCGAGACCGTTCGCATAAGCGTGTACAATCCTTGACAGTCTCGAGATAATAATACAGCACGTGATTAACACGATTTGTGAAGAAAGCTTTACCTGTTTGAACAAACGCCACAACAGAAATGTCACAAACGTACCATTCAGCAAACTAATCATTTTTCTTAAAATGATCCTAATCGACAAGATACCTGTGCCTAGTACATATAAATAAAAAGCAAAGAAGTCCAAAATAAAACATAATACAAGTAAAGAATTATTCGAAAATATTTAGACGATGCACAAAATCTTTAAACGACACTTTCAAATACAACATTATACAAAGGAGAATTTTATATTTCTTCTAACATACAGTATACATGGTACTTACACAGTGAATGTTTATAATAATTCTTACTTTGACCTGAACAGACCATTGCATTTACCATCCTCAATTTCATCTAACTGGGCTCCAATTTATTTATAAATAATGTCACGCATACGTTTATTACAGTTGGTAAGAATTTTGATTTCTGTGCTCTATATTTCGAGCAAACCTAACGAGTTATGTACTCGTTTGTTTGCGAACGCTATTAATTATAGTAATAATATATCTTTCATATATACATTTGGTAGACTGCAAACGCTCCGTGCATTTTATTTTGCGCTTGTAAATGCTGCATTTATTTCGACGATTTTATTATTTTATACATTATACGGCACGAGATCACGGGATACTACTTTCGAAAGTAATATTCTCGCAGGCAGCGCGAACGGTATAATAAAATGGAGTATATCTCGAGGCCGTTTTAAAAGTTAGAGTCAGAATCGCTCGCTGTTGGCACATTACCAACCACGCCGCGTTCTCGAATCACACGGCGGCACATTTTTACGTATTTATGTTTACACATACTCCGCACAGTATAGCTACAAGCTCCCGGGACCGTGTAATTTTATTTTTTATTACTCATTATTTGCGCGAGCTGATAACACTTCATGCTCACCGCCGATAATGCCAGTTAAACATTTTTATCTAATTATTCAGCTTATCTCGCTTAATAATTGGTTACATTGACATGATCCCATACTAGCGTAACTTACACACGCATTTTTATCTATCTACATCTAGATCTAATTGACATAACAAATTGTAAGATCACGACATTTACCAAAGGAGCCATTTCGCACCAGTAGAGCGTATATTTTGGACGTTTTAAACATTTGAACACTTTCATCTAATTATTTAGCTTATCTCGCTTAATTATTGCTTACACTGACATGTTCTTATACTAGCTTAACCGTAAAAGTATTTGCCAAAGAAACTTTTTGAACTAATAGATCGTACATTGTTGCTATTTTAAACATTGAAACATTTTTATCTATATATAATAACATTGATAAAGAATTGTATAATATTTTTCAAAGATACCAATGAAATGTGTGTCTTCATTATTTTATATTTTCTTGGTGCTGCGGCTTGCATACACATAACGGTGTAACGTTTATTGTTAGTGTTACGTGTATAACTAGGCAATGATCGTCCATTTTGGAATCACGAAGCAAGAATCAAAGCAGATAAAAACGTGTTGCCACTCTGTTTAATTACCCTGATAGCGTCATACGCGCAGCCCAACAATCTTTATAACACACGGACGCGATATTATTTTAATTGTCGTGTCTCGTAGAAGCAGTATAATTCCACTTTCTTACGTGTACGGCGTTTGAATCACATGTTCGTGCAATTAGTCGAACATGTTTCATTAAAAGCTACTTACCACTGTGGATTTTTCTAAAAGCTTTGCAAACAACGTCGGACAACAGTTGTCCGCAATATTAAAAATGTTTAACAATTCGAGAAACAGTTATCCCTAACAATGAAGACAACAAAATGTCCATTGTGCAATAATGGGATATGGGTATATATATAAAGAAAGCACACTCTTTTGTAGCACACGGAATAGAGATTATATTTCAACAAATTCTCTAATAGCACGTCGTCAGACACGTCTTTACGGTTTGAGAGAAACGTCGCGAATGAAACAAGAAAACGAAACAGAGGAGCAACAGTTCAATATGAACATCAGAGGATCGAGGGTCCCATGCCGGGGACAACATACAATGTATATTAACTGCAGATACAATGTATATCAAAAGCCGATTCAAACGATCCTTCCTTTTAAAGAAATAACAGATTCATTTTGTTCTGTTTATGAAATAAATTCCAACACGCCCCCTCAAAATAAATCTATTATTTTTTTAGTAAAGACATGTCTTCCTTGTGCTTCGTCTGGGGCTAATTACATATGGTCCAACATTTGTTGCTTAGGATTAGGGAAACCCAGAAAAACCTAATCAGACCAGATAAAAAAAACGTATACTATCACAACTATAATTCTATATTCATTATAATCTTATTTCTATATTATTACTATTATTACTGAATATTTTTTTTTTTTTTTTTTTTTTTTTTTTTTATTCCAGACCCATCTTTGCTCTAAATTCCTTAAATTTAGGTGCTGGCAATGGCTTCGTAAGGGTGTCTGCTAGTTGGCTATCTGTGGGAATAAATTCAAGTTTTATGACATTCTTTTCAACTTGTTCTCTTGAGAAATGGTACTTTATATCTATATGTTTCGACCGTTTATGGCTGCTCGGATTGTTCGCAATATTAATACAACCCATATTATCTTCGAATATTATTATTGGATCAGGGACACTTATATTAATACTCATTGCCAATGATCGTAACCATAGTGCTTCTCTCACAGCTTCAAAAAGAGCCATGTACTCTGCTTCAGTGGATGAGGCTGCTACTGACTTTTGTCTTCTACTATTCCAACAGATTGTACATTGTTCATACATCTTGAACAAATACCCTGTTGTACTTTTTCGATCCGTATGTTCATTGCCTCCCCAATCTGAATCTACATATGCACTCAATAGATTTTTAGAATCGTTTTTAACATAAGTTAGTTTAATATTAGCCGACCCTTTCAGATATCTAAGAACCCTTTTAAGGTTTTGCCATAGTTCGCTATTATTTTTATTTGAATATTTACTTAAAATATTTATTGCAATACTTAAATCGGGTCTTGTACAAATCATTATGTACATTAAACATCCAATTAAATTACGGCAAGGTGCATTGTGTTGTTCATCCGAGTTTAAAGCTACGTAGTCTAATACACTTGGAAGAGGTGTACTAACTGGTTTGCAATCTAGCATATTAAATTTCTCAAGCACAGTCTTAATATATGCACTCTGATCTAATGTTATTTTCCCATTAGTTCTATTCACTTTTATTCCAAGAAATAGTTTGATTTCATTTAAATCTTTCATACAAAATCTATCTTTCAAATAATTTTTGAAATTTTTCATTGCTTCAATCTCAGCCGTTATTATTACTAAATCATCCACATATAGTATCACGTATATATTCTTTAATATACTCTTTCTATCTAGAATATAAATGCAACGATCTGCTGATGAGTTCCGGAAGCCTTTTTCTACAAGAGCTTTTTCAAACATCTCAAACCAGCATCTAGCTGATTGTTTAAGACCATACAAAGCTTTATTCAATTTACACACTTGATTATTATTATTGTTACACTTGACACCCTCAGGAATTCGCATATAAATTTCTTCCTTTAAAATACCATTTAAAAAAGCTGTTTTTACGTCCATGTGGTGGACTAATAAATCATATTGATTTGCAAAAGCTATAAGAAATCTAAAACTAGACATTCTAGCTACAGGTGCAAATGTTTCATTATAATCTTCTAGATATTTTTGACTAAAACCACGAGCCACTAGTCGAGCTTTGTATTTTAATGGATTTCCGGATTCATCATTTTTTGATCGTAAAAACCCATTTGCAGTCGACGATGTTTTTATCTTTTGGCCTCGGTACTAAATCCCAAGTTTTATTAATAATCAATGAGTTTATTTCCTCAGCAATAGCTTGTTCCCACTTGATCCTGTCTTCTCTCATTTTAATCTCTTCAAAAGAGGTGGGAATTTTTAAAACTATTGACTGGGCACACAAAAGATAATCATCGTCTCCATCAAATTCTTCATACGAAATAGACGGTCGTTGTTTAATTCTATCACTCCTTCTAGGTTCAATGCTATCCTTTAATTCTACTATTTCATTTTGTTCTGGTCCCGGCACTCCTGCTATATCTGTTTCAGTTACAGATTTATTTTCCATGTGATCTACCATTACTTTTATTCTTGGCTCTAGTATATCTGATTTATTGTTATCAGATTTCATCCTCTTTAATACATCTGATTTTTCATTATCAGATTTATTTAAACCACACTGTATATCTACTGATTTCGGCACCTCTCGAGATGCATCAGTTTCACATTCCATATTTATTTTCTTTATTACAGGCCGAGATTTTAAGTAATTAATTTCGTCAATGATCACATCCCTTACTATTTCAAATTTCCCATTTTCTACGTTCCATACTTTATAACCATTTGGTACAAATCCTACCAGTATACACTTGTAAGATTTTTCATCAAATTTCGATTTCCTAACTTTATTATGGACGTATACTGTTGAACCAAAAACCCTTAAATATTTTAATTTGGGCTTCTTAGTATGCCACAATTCAAATGGGGTTTTATCTACACTTAAAGCTTTCGACGGGGTTAAATTAATTAAATATGTAGCAGTTAAAACTGCTTCTCCCCAAAATTCTTTTCCTAAACCTGCACCGTTTACCATTGCACGTGCTTTTTCGGTTATCGTTCTATTCATGCGTTCTGCAACGCCATTTAATTGCGGAGTCCGCGGGACCGTCAAATGATAGCTTATTCCTCTTTGTATGCAATAATCTTTCATTTCATTCGATAAGTATTCTCTGCCATTATCACAATATAGATTGACAGTTTTTAAGTTAAAACGCGCTTCACTTTTTGCAATGAAGTCTTTAAACACTGTGAAAACCTCTGATTTGTTTTCAAGCAAATATGTTACGCAGTAATGCGTATACTCATCAATGAATGTAATGAAATATCTTTTATCATTAATCGTAGAAGGAGTGATCGGGCCACAAACATCTGTGTGAACTATAAACAATGGTTGCCTGATGTGACTCTTATCCTTTGCCTTTTCAAATGGTAATTGTGCTTGTTTCCCATTAATACAAGCTTCACAAAGATAATCGTCTGGAATTATTTTTTTTTTCGAGATAAGTCACATCTTCTACCATTTGTCTATTTTTCAATTGTAAAAATTTTGTTTTTCCAATATGCCCTAAACGCTTATGCCATAGTTCATAATTATTAATTATTCTCCTAGGCATATAAGAGTTCAATAAATTTACTCTTTTCTTTGTAATTCCAAAAACCATAGATACCAAATTATTTAAAGGTTTACCATACATTACCATTTTTCCGTCTTTAATAATCTGAACACCTCTCTCGTTGAAATTAATACTCATTCCTTTCTGCTGCAATCTGCTGACTGATAATAAATTATACGGCACGTCAGGGCAGTACAGCACATCTCCAAGCACGCCTTCAATGCCCATGTTGCTGGTTACAGGTATTTGTCCCTTCTTTGTGGCCGTGATATACTGTCCATTCTTAGCAGTCAAAATCTTCATAGGTGGGTCTAACTGGATCGCGTGTGAGAATACACTGTCATCGTTTACGATATGATCCGATGCACCGGAGTCGAGGATAAATGTTAATTTTTCACTTTTCGCAACTTTATAGTTTCCGGTCATAAAAGCGTAGCCAGAGACATTTTCATTCGGCACTGCTTGAGCCGTTTGAATACTGTGTAAATTTTGATTATTGCTGCTTTGTTCTTTTTTATATTGAAGCCTCTTTTTAAAATGGTAGCAATCTTTAATCATATGTCCCTTTCTTCCACACTGGTGACATTTTCCAGCAAATGATGATTTGTTGAGTTTAAATCCATTTCCTCTTCTGTAGTGTCCTTTGTGGTTTCCTCTTCTAGATTGATTTCCAAAATTGCTCGGTCGTTGATTTCCTCTTTCCATCCTTTGTACTTGCAGCACTTTTGCACTGTTGTCTACTTTTTCACTTTTGATTTTGGTTTCGTGATCTAAGAGTCTTTTCTTCACAATATCTATGGTAATATTCGCTTCTGTTAACATTGTCTCAATGACAGTCGATACCGTGTCGTAAGCTTCTGGTAAGCTCGATAACAGGATAGAAATTATTTCATTTTCCCTGGCAGGCACACCTGCAGCCGACAAATCTGTTATCAATTCATCGAATACTTCGAAGTGGTCTTTTAGTGAAGTATCACTCTTCATTTTTAATCGTAGCAAGCTCTTTCTGATTGACAATTCTGTAGCCGTACTCTGGCTTTCATAGACGGAATCTAATTTGGTTAGAATAGATTTCGCCGTACTTCCTGGCGTATCGTATTTGAGGTGCGTGTCCGACAAATACTGCACAATCGCACATTTAGCAATACGCTCGGCTTTGGTCCATTCAGCCGTGATTGGATTCGGCGGCAGATCATCAACAACTTTCAGCACATCAAGCTCATACAGAAAATTTCGAATCCTGTGTTTCCACGCATTATATTTGATGCCACTAAACTGGGGAATATTTCTCCTGTCTTTAAATGTGTCCATTGTCACTTATACAAAGTATCTTACACTTAGTCACGAAACAATAAAAAAACTACAAGTCAAACACAATTAAAAAAAAAAATACTTAACAATTACACTAAGTACTTTACACAAAAAACAAAATAAACTAATAACTATATATAGAGTTAATGCAAAACGTGTCCTGGGCCCATAACCTAATGGGATATGGGTATATATATAAAGAAAGCACACTCTTTTGTAGCACACGGAATAGAGATTATATTTCAACAAATTCTCTAATAGCACGTCGTCAGACACGTCTTTACGGTTTGAGAGAAACGTCGCGAATGAAACAAGAAAACGAAACAGAGGAGCAACAGTTCAATATGAACATCAGAGGATCGAGGGTCCCATGCCGGGGACAACATACAATGTATATTAACTGCAGATACAATGTATATCAAAAGCCGATTCAAACGATCCTTCCTTTTAAAGAAATAACAGATTCATTTTGTTCTGTTTATGAAATAAATTCCAACATGCAACTATGGAAAATATTATTTCATAATTTAATAGCTTCTTTGACACATTCGTTGCCGGAGTTTGTGTTTCAAGTCAAGAAAAACGAATTAATTTTATACATATTTTAATTCTGTACAGTGGTACCTAATATTTTTATTTTTTAATAGATAATTGAGGAACACGATTGCACATGGGGATTCTTATTATTCCTAACGAAACGATACTCCTTACAAAATATAGAGTTGAGGAAACAACTAAATTGCGTAAAAGTATACAACATAAGCGACAAACAGAAGAACAAGGAGGAGCTATAGACCGATCTGAAACCAATCGAGTCACCTCCAAATCATGCAAGTGTTATCTTTGCTCGCGGTGATGACAGTGTCGCCATTGTAAGAGAACGCGCAGCTGAGGACATCGTCGGTGTGACCATCGAGCGTTTGCACACAGCAGCCATTTTCAACGGACCATAATCTCGATGTTGTGTCCATGGACGCGGTCAGTAAGTGCTGACCATTCGGACTGAAACATACTGTACACGTTTTCCAATCAGTTTTGTTCATTTCTCAAATGAACTTCATCCTAAGGTGCAAAAATTAGGTTTAAAATCGAATTTCAATTTTGGAACATGGATCAATGTGAGATAGACTGATACAAGAACTATTAAATATCTGGAAACGTTTTAGAATGAGTCACTCACTTGAAATTATTGGACTATATTAGTTAGGGTAACTTATGGATAATGGTATGAAATTGCTGCCGGCATTGAAAAATTTATTAAACTGTCAATGGTTAATTTATTACTTTGAAAAGACTGTTTAGTCATCACTGGTACATAAAATGTTAAAAACTTGGAAACTGATGGATAGAAATTGAGAAAGTTATAAAAAATAATTTTAGGAACACAGCAAAACAGAAAATATATATAAGTTTATATAGAAAACATATAAATAGAAAAAGGGAAAAGAAAAGAACAGAAAAAGGAAGAAATCAATTCATTCTTACATTAATTTTTTATTGTGGATTTTATGCATCTATGACAAAAATTATGTAGTTGCTACGTGAAACAACAGAATGATTAAAAGATTTGAATAATATAACTACTTTCGATCCACTGAAATTATTGAAGAAAAAAAATTCCTAAATGGTTCCATTTTCTTGCAACGGATGCGGAAAATTTCTGTTTTGCATAGAGACCCGCACTCCACTAATTACACAGAGCATCACACCCGTATAAAGTGCACTAATGAAAAAATTAAAAAAAAAAAAAGAGTTCGGTCTATGTGTAATCGTCGTAATTTGAAATGAGAAAATTTTTAAATGAACGTACATTTTTATTAAATGGAGCTATCAAAGAAAGCAGGAAATACAAATCGGTGAATTGAGAGAAAAATCAATAGAAATGTACGTAAGGTAAAAAGAAAGTAGAAAAGGAAAGTAACAGAAAATTGAAAGAAATGAATCAATATTTACAGAGTTTATGTTAAGTCGTGAATATGTATATAATAGTGCAATAGTGTAATAGTAATATATAATAGTGAATATGTATATGTAGTAATGGGAAAAATTCAAAATAAAATCTGTTTTGCAGTGGCTGCGATACGAAACGGAAGAAACTGAGAAGCGGATGTAAATATTTATAAAACGGGATTGTCCCACCTTTGGACACTTCCTCCTTGTGACCCTCCATTACCGCCAACTGCTGGAAATTGCTGGTCACGTCCCACACGCGTGCTGTTGCGTCACTGCTCGCGGTCGCCAACTTTTTCCCGTTGTTGTCAAAGGTCAGGTCCAGGACCTCGTCGTCGTGTCCTCGCAAGGTTGCCAGGCAGGAGTGCATCCTCGTGTCCCAGACTTTCGCTGTCTTGTCCATCGAGGATGACGCGATCAGCGAGCAGTCGAAGTTGTAAACGCAATTGGACAGCTCCGATCGGTGGCCGATCAAAACGCTCACTCGCCTAACAGAATACCAACCATTACAATTTCACAATCTTTTGGCAACAGAAAGTTATAATTCTTAAGTTATAAGTCAGTCGGTTAGTTATAAGTCTTTATAATTTTAACACTAGAACTACCGAGTCCTAAACGTGACTTACACTTATCCCTTTATGATAACAGCAAGATTGAATTTGCTCAGGTTTCATACGATTTTTATGGTAACATGCACTCCAAAGAAGAGATATATTAAAAAATTTCTC
Organism: Halictus rubicundus; assembly: GCF_050948215.1. Lineage (NCBI taxonomy): Eukaryota > Metazoa > Arthropoda > Insecta > Hymenoptera > Halictidae > Halictus > Halictus rubicundus. Next base: position 28,314,048 of record NC_135150.1, read on the forward strand.
GTGAAAACGTTTTCATAGTTTAACTAATCGTGAAAGAAAAAATCATCCACCAGTAATTTTGACTGGTTCGGTAGTTCTAGTGTTAATAAGCTGATAATATTGTGACGATAAGGTGGATCCCTACCTTACGCGATAAACAAATATCTGAAAAAAATGATATTTTATACAGTGTAATGCGATAAGTTTACGGAAAATTATTTCGCAGATTTAAAACAATTCTTTGTGCATTCACCGCCGCGTAAAACACGTATATGTATACAGTTCTCTTATTAAGTTATGTGGAGGTCTAACTACTGCACTCTTTTTTGTTGCTTCTTCTTTCGTTTACTCTTTCCTGTCATAAATGCATAAAATCTGCAGGCTAATTACATAGAAAAAGAAAGTAAATATAGCATGTAAATAAATATATTTCCGAACTAAAAAATTGGACTTTTATTTTTGTTGAATGTTAGGTATCGGAGATAAAATTGATTTTTCCGGAATACTCCGATTAATCCGTTCGGCAATTTGTAATTCTCTTCCACCGTCCCAAGTCGTTTTTAAAATAATTTCCACGTTAATCATGCAACGTTTGTTCTCTTCGTTTACACGCATACGTGATTTATTAACTCTTCCCTTAAAATCGGCTTGATTCGCGCACGGCTCACGGAACAATGACCGTGTTAATAATAATTTACTCGTCGAGCGGAACGTATTGTGAGATTTACATTTCGTGCATGAACGCGTGAATTATCATGGCAATTGTGGCAGATGTCGCTGCTTATAAAGATGAATTGATTGAACAAATTACAAACGAGAAACGTTTTCAATTGGAATAATCTGTGACCTGATATTGTTGAATTATATTTTAAATGCAATTTAAGTGCATTTTAACACGATATAAGTGTATTTAGCTATTTTTGATATAACCGGTGTAAAGAATTGTTTAAAATTAGGAGGAGCAGCGTGTCGTATGAAGAACATTTTAGATAATAATCGTTGGGAAGAAAAATGGAGAAAAACTTCGCAGAGCAAAGGGTTAATTACAAAATGAAAAATCCAGTCGTCCGATCAATAGAAATGTTTAAACGTACGTAAAGGTCCGAACGTCCCAGATACTGACAGTGCCGTCGAAAGAAGCCGTGATTACTTGATTGCCATTGTTATTGAAGCAGAGAGCGATTACATCTGCTGTATGACCCTTCAACATCCCCTCCTCGTTACCTGTCGCATGACAAAGTAGAATATTAATTATGCGGATTCGGTTTGTTGTCGACACACCGATCTAAATTCTCTAATGGCACGAAACACTGTTCGTTGTCCCTAAACCTCAGATTTTATGCATTCACACAGGGCTATTTTGAAATTTCAGTTTCACTTGCATTTTCTTCGATTTAGATATTTTTAAGCCAATTTTTAAGAATTTTAGATGTTTTTAAGCCGTTTTGAAGCAATTCTTTTAAGCCTCTTGGATAAATGTTTACCGTCCGACGAGTACTTTTAACGGCTTAGTCCGGTAGCACGTCATTTGCTTCATGATGATTAAAGGTATAGGGAAGATCAAAGAACTAACTAATGGGCTGTGCATATAATATGTTGAAGCAAAGTCAAAATTTTGGAGGGTATAAAAACAGAAGTGTTTCTTAATCAAACGTAGATCAATGGGCGCAACTGAAATCTTATTAACCCTTTGCACTCGGCGCTGTTTTCAATTTAAAACGAAACTTTTTCTTCCGTCTTACAATATTTTCATTTTATTCATACGAAACTGATCCAATTTCTACATATAATATTGAAATGTTCAGTGATCTATTAGATACAAATTTTGTAACGTAACAAATATTTTGCAATATTTTAGTGATGCTTCAGAGTCACCAATCGAGTGCAAAGGGTTCATTTATAAGCTTGCCATTTTAAACTACCAGTTTCCGAATAAATGTAGCAAGTGTGATGCGATTTGTTCTTTCACGAGATCACCAATCGATTTGAATACCTGTTGTCAGATGAAAAATTCTGGACGTCCCGTCCAATGAGCAGGTGGCAAGCTTGTTTTGCGTGGGTGAGAATTTCGCGACAACGACTTGAGCATCGTGACCCCGCATTTTGGTCAAACAATGTCCTGTCTGCGCGCACCAAACCCTCGCGGTTTTATCGAAAGAGCCGGTTGCAATTTTGTCCCTGCGAAAAACAGATATTAAAATCTCGTTCATGAAATTCTTCAAAAAATTACTTAACAATGAATGCACAAAATAAAAATCAATGTTGAAAAGACTACTCAAACATATTTAGAAATGTATATTTCCAAAGTATATCTCTACTTTTTAACTGACTTAAAATTTTCCTGGATTATGGACAATTCCCAAAAAAGATTTCAATGTGAGAAATGCGAAAGAATAAATTTTTCCGTACCTACAAGAAACATTTGTGTTTCTTATTTTGCTATTTTACATAATTCTGAAGGCCACCCCGTATATGTTTCAGCGTGGATAGAAAGAGTTATGCGTTTAGGGGTATTTCATCGGCAAAGAGTGTACGAGGAACGCGTTTCCGGTCGACGACGACATAAATGGACAGTAAGGGGTATGGTTAAACGAGACGTACGAAGCTGGGTTGTTGAAGGACACGGCGTAGACCACATTCTTATGGCCTTCGAGAGTAAGATGCTCCGCTCCACTGTCAATGTCCCAAACTTTACACGTTCGGTCGTAGCTGCCCGTGAGACATCTGTCAAACAATTTAATTTACCGTTTACCCTCAACCAGCAACAACAAATTTCCCTATCTTTTCCCGATCTCTTTTCACATTTTCTTCACTGGAATTGACTGACGTTTAATCGTGTGTTAAATAAATACAAGATTGGTTCGGAGGCACTCGTAATTACTATTATCATTGATAGTCAATATTAAAATATTTTCGTCAATTTTGAGGATTTATTTGAACGATCGAGTCAGATTTTTCACATCAAGGTAATCCAATCTTTGTCCAATTTTCGAAACCCAGTTCAGCCTGAAATTGAGTACTTTATGCCGAAGATTAATCTGGAATGTTCACTTAATATTGATAGCAACTACTTCCTCCGTCTTCTTTCATTTCCCAAGTCTATTATAGGTAGCGAACATTCAGCCGCGTTTATCGATCTACGAACAGATTTATTTAAAGACCTTAACAATCCAATTATATTCCGAATCGGAGAAGCATTTTGGACGTTTAATCTGATCGCTAGACTGCAGATTTTACGCGTTTATGACAAAGGGGAGACCAGCACAAAGTAGTAAATGCTGTATAATATTTGTTCATAATGCAATTATCAAATCAAATGGTTTAATAGTTCAGTGAATTCTGCTAACATAAAAATGTTGTTTCGGCCTATGAAATGTAGCAATTTTTCATTCTGCAGAAAAGTCCGCAGTCTGTCCTATTCGATCTATAAGCGAGTTGTTTATTTTGTTTAGCGTGCAATGGCTGCGCGGCAACGTAGAATGCAATTTAAATTTAGAACCGTACCACGAACAATCTTAATCGGGAGTACCTTTTACCTAGTTTATCGAACGCGATGTTCGTAAGGGGCAGAAGATGGGTCTGCAAGGTTTTGTATTTGTAGTAGCGCTTCGTGTTCGTGTCGCAAACTTTGGCTTGCAGCTTCTCCAGTGTCTCCACTAACTGCTCCATTACACTTTCGGTTATAACCGGCTCGTCCGCCTTTATGTTCTCTGCTAATGCTCTTATGTCCGTTCTGGAAAACGACACATCCACCCTTTACCTCCCGACGTAATTATACACACGCTCGGAATTATGCAAGACAATCCAACGACCTCTGCCGCTGAAACCAGCGTCTTCGATGGCTTTGAATAATTCACACCTTTTACAAAATAATTCGAATGCCAAACATCGTTGCAGAAAATTAAGCAGACTTTCGATAATCACGTTCAACCCTCAAATTCTTCAAGGTCGCATGAACTTGATTTCGAGTGACTACGTATAGTGTATTATGCCGTTCTTGTCGGTAATTTTGTCTCCCTTCTTTTCTCACATGTCAATTTTCTTTTGTCAATACATTTTAGGCCACCCTTTTAGTTTAAACATTTTTTAAACATCTTTCCGTACTCGTATTATAATGTTAAACTTATTCAGGAGAGTAAACAGATAATTACTGTATATATATATATATGTTCGAATTAATTATTGTTGTTAGAGCAGAAGGCGATTCCAAAATTGAAAATTTCCATTTTCATATTAAAAAATAACTTTCTTGTTAACTACGCATGAGAATTGAAAAGAAGAGTATTTTTATATTTTTAAGATAATTTTCTCCACTGTCATTTCATTCTCCAGAAAAAAGTGCAATTTTTACTTTGAGAATTATTGTCAAGGCAGAAAGAAAAAAATGACAATAAAGAAAATAATCCTTCGACGATATTGGTAAAATCGTGTAGTAACTATTTGGTGAAACGAACATCTCGAAACGAAATATCGAAGGTTCTAATTGTAAATATCTATTAAAGGTGTATAAATATTGTTTAGCTACATAATGACACAATAATAACTACTGAGAACTTTAATGCGTCTAAATAAGCGTAGGATAAAGCTCGAAATGCGTTGAAAAATATTTCAATTGAAAAGAAAATCGGATTTCAATCACTCTACTTTGACAATTCTATAACCAACGATCTCAAAAGGGTTGTTTCGACCCTTTCGTTAGTTCCTGGTGTGAACCCGAGCAAGCAAGGCGCGTCTATTAAAAATAATACAGCGAAAGAACTTGATTACTCAGCCGTGAGGTCTAACAGATCGATTATCTTCGTCTTGACGTCACCGCCCTGCGTGTACTCCAAAGCGAGACCTGTGAAGCAAACAAGATAAGAAAAGAGATGCATCCTGCCGGTCTCGCGTTAATTACGCGAAAAATTCGAATCGGTCCGCGTGATACCCGGCGGGAAGTAACGAAGCAAAAACTTCAGCAGCTTCATGTTGACGATGCAATCACGGCCGGAAGTACAGCGTGTTTTCGGACCGATCGCTACCGGCCCGCTACCGGTCCCCCGAATTTAATTAGAAAACGTAATCGCCGCGAAACGCGCGAACTCCACGATTCGCAGAGGTTGGTTTTATCCGTTGTCAGTACGATGTGCCTCATCCGCCGGTCAGTCCTGTTCAACTGGCAACTGCCTCTGTCGTGTAATTACCGAAACAATCGAATCAACGTGTCGCACGCGTTACCAAGGAGCGCTTGGTCGATTCTCGACCTTCGACCCCGTTGAAAATTCGCGTTTACATCGGGCCACGCGACACCTCAATCACCTCAATTACCTCAATTGTGAACAACCGTTGCTCCAAGGACATCAGCAAGCCCTCGAAAGCCGACAGACTTTGCCTGTGCCATCGATCGGAATTTATCGATTTATCATCGGATTTTCCGACACGATTTCGAATTTTTCTTGAAACCTAAATGAATCTATCGTAAAGTGCATTCTTCCACCTTTCATTTGCGCTCTCGAAGGTTCAAAAATTCCTCCGGAAATACATTTCAATACTAGATTTACGAGACTCGAAATTTGTAATTTTACAATTGTTTATAGTGCAAGGATTACGTGAAGAATTGTTCAATAGATTCGTTTCTTTGAGCACATGTTGCAATTCGGAAGAAAGCACAATGATCAAACATATACAGGGTCATCCGTTTTTAAACGACCAAACGTCAACCAGCTATAGAGGACCCCAAATGAAACAACTTTCACCCCTAACACTTTTTTTTGATTCGGTCTTGATTTTTAGATAATTGCAAAAACCCGTCATTTTTTGCGTTCACTTAAGATTAAATATATTAGGACTGCAATTGTGTATCTTGATGATTTTTCCTTTGTTTGGTTTAAAATAAATAGGGGCATCTTTTTTATTAAGTCAACTTTTTTGTATGACCTTTGGATCTTGGGTTTTTTTTACATGGGGCACGCCGTCGAGACTGAATGAAATAACTTCGAATCAAAAAAAGTGTTAGGGGTGAAAGTTGTTCCATTTGGGGTCCTCTATAGCTGGTTGACGTTTGTCCGTTTAAAAACGGATGACCCTGTATAACAAAATAACAGTTAAGATGACAAAATGTGGGGAAACCTGAACCCTGCCTATTCTGAGCATGGAACCCATATACAAAATTACACTTCTTACAGTTTTTTCAAAAATGGGCTATCCATGGGCACAGACACGCACTCGCCATCTAGCGGTAGAACTTGGAAGTGTGAAATTAAAACAGCTTCAATAACTCGAGAAACAATAGATGAAAATTGATGTAAGTTAGGGCTGTGCGTGTACTGAAATAATGCGAGTTGAGCCTATCCTCTCTAGTACAGGAGTAGACCAATCACGCAATGTATTTTTTTGTCCCTCGTCGGCGGGGCTTTAGAGCCCCCTTACCATTTCTGTGTCGCATCCTACCGTATCGGTCGGAACTAATAAAGTGGAACTAATGTCACGGACGGTATGTAGGAGTACGCCAGTCACGTTATCACAGACGAGGTATAGCAATGGTATAGCGAGGTATACCTATCATGCAATGCATTTTCGTGGCCACCCTTTGTGGAGTCACCCCAACCCCATTACCATTTTCGTGTCACATCCTGTATTACCAACTGGAACTAAAATCTGCTGACAGCGTCGTTAGTGGTGGGAATTAAAATTAAAAATAGCTATATATAGTCACTGTAGTAGGGCTGCAGTAGGGCACTATAGTCGCTGTAGTAGGGCTGCAGCAGAGCTATCCTCTCTGCCTATACCTCGTCTGTGGTAACAACAGCGGAATATCACTTTCTCTGCTTGGCACGAGATGGCTACGAAAATCATACTTTTCTCGCTATTCCTCGCATCGCTACCGATTTGTATATATACCATTTCTGAAGTACGAAACGGCGGAACTAATCCCTGCGGGGGGTGCCGCTCCGTCAGGTTCCCGCAGACGTTCTGCGTTAAAAACTCAGAGACCCCGGCTTCGTTGCTACATGTTTCAGGCGGCCTCGCCCCACCGCCTCCGAAAATGGGTCCGGACTGTGCGCGAGCCGGGCGAAAAGGATTGACGGAAGTAAATAAGGGATTATCCTTTTGTGTTCCTTTTCTAACTTACTAAACTCCTCAAACCCCTACAATGGGTCTATTTAGCTTTACACGTGCACTGCCGCTTAAAAGTATGTGAACACCTTTTCAAGCGAAGTAACTTTTTTAAAATTGGTCCAAATGACTTGAATCTCTTTTAGATGTTAGACCAACTAGTTTGCTAGAGAATTACTAAACAGACAGTTTTTTAGATTGCAATTGGTTGGAATGATAAAAAAATGAAAACATTATGATTTTTCAACTTTTTTATCTGAGCCTATAACGACAATTCAAAAAATGCGTTTCGTTGATTGCATCGTGCGGAGTAGCTTGCGTCGTGCGGGTCACTCGCACAGCCCTAACATGAATGAAGTATACGGAATACTCAAGATGGAGTTCCACTGATCTTGAACAGATGTCGTTGCCATTCGTTTTTCAACATTCTAGCAAGATTTTAAATTCACTACCGTAGTAGTAGTTGCAATTTTTCGATTTATAATTATTATTCGATGTTCGTGTGTAGAAATTTTTCGAAATTCGGAAACCTGGAATCTGTAAACAAAGCACACATGAAAATGTTTTACCGATTTTTACACAATGAATTATTTCCACTTCTGTCGTCTCATAGTTTACAAAAATTCCTTATATGTATTGGTAGCTATAAACTGGTATTAAATCATGAAATATTTATCACAGAGCATTACTAAAAATACGAATCACTTTTCTTGGACACCAATGCACTATAGTGATAGCAGCGGATGTTTCATATTCTTCCAGGTATCGATTATCTGTCACCAGTGGTTCCTAGATTTCGTTAGCTGACAATAAACATGTCCGCCGGGAAATCTACGAAAAGAAACCAACCGCACAAATGGACACTGAAAAATGCTCCTGGAATACGAAATCATGTTCCTGACTCAATATTGTGTGTCAGTGGCTGCATCCTAATGATTCTCGTAGACATTTCTAAATTCTCTTAACAAGTTAAATAATCCTTTATTAATAATACTTTATAGACGTCCCACTTCTATTCTACCGTAAATATGTATCTTTTTTGCATTAAAATTTTTTTCAGTATACTTTGATAGTTGCATAACTATTCAAGAACGTTTTACATAATATAGCAGGCAAATTTTACCCATGAAAATAATAAAGAAATTAATGTTAGCAAAGCACTTTTATGCCTTCAATAATTGTAAGACAATTCTAGTGTTGCCATAACGTTTTACCATTAAAACCACTGAACTGTCTGTTTCCGATTTTTGTCTTTTACAATAATTGAAATTGGAAAAATATTGTCACGAGAAATCTTTATACAAACTTCTTCATTTAACCGTTTCTCCTTCTCCTTCTTCTCCATTTTCTTCCTCGTCTAGGATATTAATGAACAAAAAATAATATAAATAGCTATATAAGAAACATAAAATTTCGGTATACGCATATTATTGATTATTCCCTATGACGCACAGAAATCGTAATACTGAAACGATGATCGCGCGACAATTTCTTCTAATAGATTCAAACGAACTATAAGGTGACATGACCTGTGCATTCGAGTTCATCAACGTCCTCGGTGATTTTATTTCTTCATTAAATCGATCTAATTAGGATAAAAGCTACGTCAGCCGCCGAGGCTGCAGAACAAATCGGCCGACGTAAAAGCCGGAATCAGCGGAGTATATTCGAGAATATAATCACGCTAATGCGAATCTCGATAAAGGTGCAATTGTACGAATTGCATAAACGGTAACTCGAGGAAGACGTCGACCTCGTACAAGCTTCGTATTTGATTATCTGCTTGTCTGAACGGACATCGAACATTCAGAATATTAATTCACTTATTTGGAAGTTGTTGGCGCCTCGTTGTTTAAGACAATCGTTCTCTTGCTGTGCTGAATTGCAGTGCACACTTCAGTTAAAAGTTGAACAGCTTTGGCTGAAACGCTTTTTACCATAGAACTACAAAACTACCATAGAACTGCAAGACTGAAATATCATGCTTTCATAAAACTTATATATTGTACACAATATATACATTGTCAACAAAATTATCGACGACCACGAAGCGTCATAATATTGTCCACAATAACTTTTCTCCACTACCATAAATAACAGAGAAATTGATTTATATGTCTTAAAGATCATTAATACAGAAATAAAGTGAACGAAAAGAATGAGTCGCTAATCAAGGAACAAGATGGAGGAAGAGAACCAAAATCAACGGTCATTCGTGAGAGAATAAAATAAATGAAGAAAATTTAAATCAACGTTACTGATAAAGGAACAAAATGGAGAAAAACAATCAGAATCAACGTCACTAATAAATGAATTAAACGAAGGAAGAGAATCAAAGTCAACGTTACCGATAAAAGAATAAAATGGAGGAAGAGAATTTAAATCGACGTTAACGATAAAGGAATAAAATGAAGAAAAACAATCAAAATCAAGGTCACTAATAAAGGAGTACAACGAAGGAAGAGAATCAAAGCCAACGTTACCGATAAAAGAATAAAATGGAGTAATCAAAAGGAAAAGAATCGAGGTCCAAGAACATTTCATTCAAAACGAACGATTAACGCGACGAAGAAGAAAAGCTCTCGAAAGCTGACCTAATCGCGATCCACAGTGCAGAAACTGGATGCCCGAGAGCCTCGGCCTCTGGTTCGGCAAAAATCTGGACAAAATCGACTCGGTTATCGGGCGTCGACAAATTCGTTTGGCTTAGAATCCACTTCCGTTATCGGCGCGCGAACGAAGATTCATCGATGCGGGCTTGTAGATCGCGGGAACGTCCTCGACCCGATCCTCCTTGTCCTCAAGAAGCAAGATCCATCGGGTTCCAACGGCGACGCGACCGTGCTAATGTCCCTAAGTAGGTTTCAACGGTTTCCCGCTCGCAGACGGAATAACGTGGAACACGGTACCTCCATTACCGATCCGGCGCGGCTTCCAATTTCTGGTTTCTCGCCGGGTCACAATGTCAGGATGATCGGTAAGATAATCCATCAGAACGGTTAGCGCTCGATCGCCGCGGAGATCTTGTCTACAACTTGGAAACCGGAAGGATCCTGGGGACAAATCGCTGCAGAATTTTTGGGGAATTCTCCCAACACTCGGACACGAAATATTTCTCTAATGTATTATAAAATTGTGCACGCAGTTTTCCTTTCTTTTTCTGCCTCTTGATATTACAATAATAATAATTCTCAAAGTAGGCATGTCTCCAACGCAGGTCTAGAAAGATGGATCTTTCATTTCTCCACTTATTATATCTTCTAGTGAGCAATCAAATTAATAAAGAATTACAAATATAGACTGCGGATCTCGGTGCAAAATAAACAGTTTCTGCATCGATGGCGAGTAGCGGGAATACAATATAACTAGAATACACCAGAATACACTAGAATATACCAGAATATACCAGAATATAATAGAATATACTACAATATACCAGAATATATTTGAATATACCAGAATATACCAGAATATATTTGAATATATTTGAATATACCAGAATATACTAGAATATAATAGAATACACTAGAATATACCAGAATGTAATCAAATATACCAGAATATACTATAATATACCAGAATATGCCAGAACATACCAGAATATACTAGAATATACCAGAATGCACTAGTATATCCCAGAATATACGAGAACATACAAGTATATACAAGAATATAGTATAGTAAAATGAAGTCATCTCTGAATCGATTACATAACCTATAAACGACTTAAGACTGAAAAGCTTCCAATGTGTTTGCTGTTTTTGTGCTCGGTCTACCAACTTTGGTGGTAAATGCATAATATCCGCAGTCTGATTATCAGCAACACACTGAAATTCCGATTTTAAACACTGATAAATAGAAATCCATTAAGCATCACAAATTGGTTCAGGCCTGGCCACCGCCCGTTCCGATATCACACCTACATCGCAAACTTCCGCGACGCAATTATTCGCATAATTCCCGGTATTATGACTCTCGGCGATAATTTTCCATCGCGGAAACTTAGTTCCCAATCAAGTCTCGCGATGCTCGCGAGCCGGAATGCAATCAGGACTCCGCCGCGCCGCCTGCGGGGGAGTTTATTTGTTCAACTTGCGGAATGTTTCTCCGCGTGGGCTGTGAACAGAAAAAAAAAGGAAAAACAGAAAATAGATAAAAGTTGCGAAAAAAAGCCTTTGAATAGAATTAAACTACTTTTGCCGGCCCGACGCCGGAACGAAATTATCTCTGCCGAAGAGAAAATGGAGTTCGAGGCGCCGCGCCGCGCCGCGACGGGGAAACGATAACGGAAAAATGTAAATACGGTTATCCGCGTTTGAAATGTCTTGTTTGCCGAGGACTGGAGATGATAAAACGCGCTATACAACCAACTGGGAGTGCCGGGGTGTTTCGTTAATTCGACAGGCGTGGTGGGGATGGAAGAGGTTGCAGGAGATGGGAAATGGAAAACGCGCAATGCAGGAAGTTGCAGAAGGTCGCACAAAGAGGTTGGCGAGGTTCGAATCGTGCCGAGTTTTATATTCTGTGAAACTCTTCATATCCGTTCTATTCTCGCGCCCTTGCCGACCATAATAATTCCTGCCGCCCTTTAAAACTTGCCACGTGGAGAACGTGGCCCGAATGGGAACCAGGGAGAAGTTACGCGAGCTCTCGCTCGCACGATTCTCCAGCTGTGTAACGAACAATTTCGTCGTTCCTTTATTTCACCGAGCAACTCGAGGACTTGCCACATTTCAATGTTCAACAACCGTGGCAACGCTTGGGTCCGTGAACAAAGTTGTTGTTTTTTTCCGTTTCTCAAACGAATCGTTTCTATTTTAATCAGTTTACTTAAGGTTGTACCAACCTCTATTATTTATTGCTAGACCGAGGATTTTATGCGCTTATTAACATCTAGCCTTCTGCAAGCGATTCCACTTTAAAATTTTTAATGTTACAATCTATTTCTTAATCCTACACTTGTTTTTATAAAGTTCTGAACATTTTATGTTTATTTTTCGTCATTCGGGTCTTTTTCTTTTTTTAACTGATAAATAGTAATTTTACAAGACAAAATAAGAAAAATTAGATTAGAAACTGAATGATATTGGTAATATTAATATTACAAAATATTAAAGCCAGAAGAAATATTTCTATCGCAATTACTCCTTTAAAAAATGTGTTTGTTAGCAGCGAGAAAGAAGGGAGTAATTTTGACTAGTGTTTGAAAGATGAAGGTTCATCAGTTTTTAACAATCATCGCAACGTATGAAAAGATTGTAAAAATTGTGGAGGTTTTAATGCCTTAATAAGGTTTTTATTTAGGTGCGTCAAGATCCACATGAAAAAAGAGTAATTCATACGATCGATAATGTCATCGAGATTCGTGCTGGCGTGTACTAATGTGCGATATGTTTTTTTAATAATCACGAAAGTTTATGCGCTGCGTGCAGTTATGGCTCGTGTACGATCTTTTAAAAGTTATTACCTACAGCAAAATGTTTCATAAAGTTTAATGAGATTTTTGTCTCCTGTTTTATAGTGCAACGGGAATTTTATCTTTGTGCGCGATAGGAGTTTTAATAGAGCGATGCAATTTTTTCTTGATTTCAATTTTGATAAGTTGCAACATAAAAATGCATATCATCGTAAACATTCACGGTCTAAGTACTGACACTGGTTAATTTTGTAATAATAATCCGTTCAGATCTTTTGTTGCAACAATCTAAGGAGATGTTTTCAGGAATTCGAATTGAATGAAACGTCATGGTCAAATTAATCGAAATTAAATCTCCACGCTCCCTCGCACGCGGTTCCGGTTTAAAAATTTGCCAAGAAACCTGCAGCCACAGGTCCCGGTCGAATTTAATTAGACGCCATTAATAAATGGTCGAGGCTCGTACCGAATTTAATCTTATCGCTCGTAGATCGGATGGTGTGTCACCCGAATGAGGGAAGGGGGACACGTTATTCACACGTTCGAACATCGATGAGCCCCGACGCGGGCGTTCCGCACTTTCGAGGGCGGAATTTGCATAATGCCGGTGGATCGGTGCGGTTACGCCACCCGCTTAAACGCCGTTAAACCGTCGCTCGCTTTTCACTCGTTGTGTCGTCCTGTTTTCCTTCGTTTCGACACTTTTCGCCGTCCCCTTAACCCCCTGGGAGCACCATGAATTTTTTAGCCACCCCTGCGTCATCTCCACCCCCTCCTCCACATCATGCTTCGTCGCGCATGATGTACGTATCCCGCGGTTTGCAGATGGCAGAGCTACATTTTTCCACACTTGTCGAAACTGATGAGAAATGTGCTCTCGATCACGTGTAGATCCTCTTACCCCTTACGTTATCCTCATCGCGTGTGAAAAAAATTAAATTACTTTGTGCATGTCGTTACTTATTAGGAGTACCAATAAGTAATCAATTATTTGGAAAGAATTTGTTTTGCCTTTAGTTCTGTACCGATCGTTGAAACACGTATTCTTTTACAGTTTTCGGTAAAGCAACCGCCTGTGTTCAAAATATTCGAAAAAGTATAATTTTGTTTTACAACCCTGTAATAAAATGGCGGCGTCCGTACCTTCCGAGGATCATATTCGTCATTGCATACTTTTCCATTTTCATGCGGGATTTAATGTAACAACAAAGAAAATTTGCGATGTTTATGGAGATGTATCGAAGGTCAACAAGTGTCAACGTTGGTTCGGAAGGTATGCTGCTGGTGATTATGAGAAAGATGGCAAACTGTCCTTGATAATGATGGAGATTATGTAATAAATTAAGAAATAAAAACTTGAATTTAATACAAAGTTTGTTTTAGATTTCAAAATAATTGATTACTCTAATGGGCCCCCCTAATATAATTAGGCTGCCGGAGTTTATGCCTTTATCACGAACGAAGGATTATGTAGGAAAAAATTGCAACGGTAGAAAGATTAGAGAATTAAATTCTTAAAGAAAGAAATTTTTATTTGGCTCCTATGTACTGCAATTGATGAGTACAATTTTGCATAAAACTCCACAGTCCTGCCATTAATTATTGGCTATCTATAGACTTCGGACCACTATGCAGAATAAGAATTTTCCAAGTCAATTTTCGGAATGAACACTTGCTTTAAAAGAATTTAGTGAGAAAAGCGTAAAGTTCCAAATAAAAATAAAAATCAAATATTATATAAGTTGTAATCTTCTGCTTCGCTTGATTAGCGTGAGTTTCGCCTCGCCTCGCTGCAATGGCGCACAGTGAGCAATTTGAACAAAATCGGATTCAAAATCAAGGAACTTTCGATAGGAATGAGGTAGAGCCATGAATTTTTTTTATATGAAACCTGCAACTTTGTAGAATATGGGAAAAATGGAGAGATTGTGGTACGAACGTTTTTTAACCTCGAGAAAATTCGTTAAACGCGCACAAATTCAAGAAAATTTTAGTTTCTCCAATACCAAGGGCGAAAAAATTTTTTTAAACATGCTATACATCATTTCCCATAGATTTTTTCACGCTGATTTCGAATCTGGTCTCAAAATTTGTCTACGATCTCAGGATTTTGCAAAAAATAGATTTTTGTGACAAAAACTAATGAAATCATTGTTTCGTTGAAATTATTGGATGGTAATAATCTCCCTATTTTTCCCAGATTCTACAAAGTTGCAGCTTTCATTTAAAAAAAATTTCATCGCTCTACCTCATTCCTATCGAAAGTTCCTTGATTTTGAATCCGATTTTGTCCAAATTGCCCACTGTGTGGCGCAGCACTGGCTCCAAAGTGGATCCTCTCAGTAGTGGGGATAAAATTGTGACAGTTACGGTAGAGATCTTTCCGACAGTTACGGAGAAGACACAGTGGTAAGTTTCGGATAAGTAAAACGCCAACGTTAAAGCAGCCCCGACGAGCACGATTGCGAAAGATATAAGTCGATGGGTTAAACGCGTTCGATTAGGTTCTCGCGCCGCCTACAATCGCTCGATGCCATCGCTAGTTGCAGCGGTTCCAAGAATGTGCCAAGTATTCGCGGCAACATTGACGTATGCGTTTCGCAGTACACGTGCATGGTTTCGCGGAAAATCGAGCTATATTCAGAAACTCGCGACAATGAACCGCGCTATGAACGACCACGTTCGAACCTCCGCTCCGATCCGGCTGCGCGGAATACTTGGTATACGCAATTCCTCTTCCCTAAGTTCCACGAACGGCGCGAAGCGCGGGGAAGCAGTTTAATGAGCAAACTGCCGGGAGAAAGTACTTTCCCCGCTGCGGAGTCACGGAGTCGATAAGTATTGTCTGACAATTACTAGACTTCGTATCGCCGGTATTATTTACTTATAGTACGGTGAAGGGAAAAAAAAAGTTGTAATAAGTTCGGCGGGGTTTGTCTCGGCTCGTTTCACGACCGATAAAACCTTCAACGAATTAAATTATAGCTATCGCGAATTAGTTCTTAAAACTAATAATCCCGATAATAGGTCCAAACAAATTATTACGTTGAGTAAAGTTTCGTATGAATTGTGAATCTTTAAGAACAGATTTCTATACAAAACTGCATTTTTATGCAATAAATTCTGAAATGAAAAATTTCTTAGAATAGAATATCGTTTATTTTATTCTTGACTTGCTGCAACCACTTACGAACGAAGAAGAGTGTTACGTAGTTTATAAACATTTTGAATCTATAATGTCATTTCTATCTACATTTCGTAATTTTAATTTTTGTAATGTTCGTGTCGGAGGCAGGGGACGTTTTGGCGTGGGCGCGTAAAAATCTGCGTGCGATGAATATTTTTAATTTAAAAATGTTATTATTAAGCAGATATACAAAGTTCCATTAATTATGGAATAATTGTTTGAAGTGAAACACGTTACGAGGGAACGTTCGTTTCATCCTCTGTTCATCTACAATTTTGCTCGTCGCTTCTTCTTCGCCGTCGTAATATTCAGCAGAGTTTTCACGTTACACGACGGAATTAATTTGATGTCGGCGAAATAATGAAATTGCGGAAGTTTATGTAAATTTTCGTCTTCTGAAACAAATCTTAAAAAATTCGAACCGCGGGGTATTTTTACGCACTCTGCAAATTCAAAATAGAATATCGCATTGGTTTCGTTTCGATCTCATGCATTACTTTTTCTGAAACTCTTTCTCCCTTTTCGATGTTCGAGTTAAGAAATCAAGTAAACTTGCAATGATTTGATTTTTGTTCCGAGAGGTGAAATAAAATTCTAATGAAAAATTCTAAAATAAAAAGTATAGAATTCTGTAAAATCTTCAGTTACCTAATTAGATGAAGTTTTGCGGATTGCAGTATTAAATTGCACTTGAATATTGAAGAAATCACGCGAAAGGTGACAATTTCACGTTTTTAATTTTTTCCTTGAATTTTGTCGGCTTCCTGTGAGTCGTGGTGGGGGGATAAAAAATTTTTTTTCGGATTTGCTTCCTTTGGAATGTTCTTAAAACATCCCCATCACTCGTTTATTTAAAAACAAAAAAGAATTTTTCCATTTTCGCTCACTGTGCGACGCGAACGCGTGGCTCGGTCTAATAACAATATGGCCGCGAATAATGTAACGCAACCGTTCGGAGTTGACGGGGGCCGCTCGAATTAGATTTTGGAATTGTCAGGACGATTAACTGTAACGAATAACGCGGTTCCGTTGTCGCTGTGATGGAAACGGATGCGCCGACAATTTCGGGTCGCACGGATTTGGATCCCGATATCTGTCCGCGTATTATAGCACGCGATAGTATGCGACAGTGTGCGCGCGCGCACAGCGCATCGGCCAATAAAAGAATATGATTTTCGCGCAATGGAACCCTGCGAGGCCCGTGTAACGAATTCGGAGCGACTTGTAACGCGATTATCGGCGTTACCTCGGAAACATTTTTCACGCTTTGTTTTTTACAATAAATTCCGACGAGCCCGATGTAATTCGCTTGTCACCGACGGCAACCGGAGCGAAAAACGCCTCTGTTAATAAAAATCGCTCCATTTATCGATGAATTGTAATCTCACTTTTCCCGGTTTTATTATTTTCAGATTGCCCCGGTGTTTACGCACTATGCGAAACATATTTTCGAAAGCGACGTCCATTCTGTCGGCAAAAGAGTTCCAATATGCTCGATGTTGTGCACCGGTGAATGCGCTAGAACTGCATAAACATCCGCAGCCTAGGTTCGCTCGTTCTAAATATAATTTTCTTCTTATTTCATATTTAGTCTATAAAAAGATCGGTGGATGTATAAAAATTATTAACCTCTTCCCCTGGAAAGACGTGCTATGCACGTCGCTTGTTATTTGCTTCTAAACTGGCAATGACGTGCCGTGCACGTCTCGTGAAATTACTGTTTATAATAAGCAAGTAGAGGACTGCGTGTGTTATAAAATTTTGTTTTATTGCGGTGCAATAAATAATAACCAAGTCAGTAATAGTACATTTATTTCTTATTAAGCATTATTTTTATCTATTCATTGCATTTATTTATGCCTCGTTGCATTGCATATTCCTCACTGTTTGGAAGTTTATCATACTGTTCAGAATTATTAATGAAATGCTTTAAAACATTGTAAATCTTATTTATATTTATCTAAATAGCGCGACTATATGCATTTTTTACACGCAATCTGCTTAAAACTTGAATAGAAATTATTACAAATAAAAGCTCGCTTTGGACGAGTTAGTCACGGACTTTTGCCAATTAATTTCCAGCGCAAGAGGTTAATTAGAGCTGCAGTCGTGTACACTTGAAACATAATTCTTTGATTTTATATATTTATGACTTAAATGGGTGACACCACTCGAAACAGTTAAACGATTAATTTGAGCGAATAAATCAGGAATTCTGTTAAAGTATAAAACAAAAAATAATGTTCCATTCAGTTCCTGTTTCTCGTAGAACATTTTTATTTCGCATAAAGGTCAGCAGTCCAGTGATTATACCTTGCGGGGGAGTATTAATAAGGGTCCGGTTTAAAAAGAATTGTTTTAATGATCAGACGGGTGACGCGTATTCTGGTTTATTAACGAAGTTCGTTATTCGTTCATCGCGCACGGACAGTTTTAGAAGATTCTGCAAAATAGATTCGGTTACGTCTGTTCCTAAGTGGGACGTTTCGAACGCCCACGAAGGGCTAAGAACGGTTTAGGTTCTCGAACAACGTGTAGGACTCGTCCCGTTCGTTCGTTAGGTGACGTCAGACGATCGATCGATCCGCGTGGGCAAAAATTAGCGAAACGAGCCGGCAGCGATGTTTTAATCTTAATTACCTCGCTGGCTTTCAGCTGTGTCGCGTGCACGGGACAAGCTCTTCAACGCGGCCAACCCGAATTTACAATGACGAATCGGCTCATTTACGTGGCCGGGGATCCAATTAACGTTATCTGCCATTTTCGCGCGATCCCGTGTAATTTCAATCGATGCGTATCCAGTTTAATGTCCACTCGGAAAATAGGAACGTTTTCGAATAGAAACCGGCTCCTCGGATCGAGCTGTTCCGCACAGGTGTACGGCGCATGGCGTCTAAATTTAATTTCCGCGAAGAAATTTGCACGTGCACTTCTCAATTCGAGAAATTGGTTCTCGCGGGTTCGCTGGGACCGGAAAGATAATTAACCCTAGACCTACCGAGTCTTAAAAGTAACTTAAAAGTGACGATATTGAATTTATTTGGATTTTGTGCGGTTCGTATTATGATACATGCTCTCCTAAATAGATTTGTTTAATCATTTCCCACGAGAGCATCTGTACAATTTCAGTAATTGTAACATAAAAAATCTAGAACGGTCATTTTGACCGGCGGTGGTAGGTACAGTGTTAAATTCGCGAATTAATAATATTAGAACTCGTCACCGGGTCCTTCATCTTTCGTGGGAAAAATTTCTGAGATAATTTCTGAGATCCGGTTGTTTTTTGGAAAAAATGTGTTACAACATTTGAGGCGTTGCTATCACGTACCGTCGAAATATTTCAAATATTCTGGTAATTGATTCATGGCGATATTTTCTTTCAAGGTCATCTGAAAGTCATCGTATAGCAGGCCGTTGAATTCGTTTCGACGTTGTCTACAATATTATGAAATTAAAAATACCCAGTTTCATCAAAAGATATGACATAGACCTTGATTTTTTTGTTGAAAATCGCAAAAAATTGCAATTTCTTGTCGGTTAAATACTGATTAACTTTGGCACGAACATTTATTATGATATGTAAAGGTCAACCCGACGTAAACAACGCGCAATCTTCGCTGAAACACGTAAGTTTTAAACTTCCACATTTCATCCGCTTCAACATGATTATTCTTGCTCAAGGTCATTTCAAGGTCAAACAGGTGGTATCCACTAAATGCAGTTTTTTATTGTCTATCATGCTGTCGTAAAAAAAAAAGAATATAGAAATTTCATTAAAAACACACGACATAAAAAAATTTTTTTCTTCACCATTATATTGCCCCCTGCAATAGTTTTTTTTTTTTTTTAAATTTATTTATTTATACAGGTCGCATCAACAACTAGGTCATTAGCGACCACAGATATTATATCATAATGTTACATTATTATATCTTTGTACTTAACATATATGTTACTTATAAGTATACTGAGGAGAACAAATTTTGTACTTGTTATATGTATACAATATTACAATGTGTAAAAAATAATCCCCCCCCCCCTGCAATAGTGTCACTTTGTCCTCTGAAGTTTTCTGATAGGACTGTAAATACGAAAGATATTTAGGTGTTCCCATTTATGTGGGACACCCTGTATAGAAGGGAAATATTCTAGGCGGAAGAAATGTGTCATTTTGGAGTTAAAATAGCTTCGAGTGCAAAGAGATGATAATAACTGTTGTTTTGGACCCGTGGAAGAAACTGTCAAGGTGACAGGCCGGTGTCTCGCGTCTTCAGCAACGAACAGGTGTCCACGGGTGGGCAGTCCAAGGTGTGTGCGCGCTTGCGCCGGTCCGGTTGCATCGTGTCCGCGTGAAAGCACGGCTCGTCGGAGGGTAGCACGCCGGGGTTGGCCGTCGGGCACGGGGGGTGACGCCGGCTGCCGAGGAAGGGTGGAACGCCGAAGAAGGGGCGAGAGAGAGAGAGAGAGAGAAGGGAGAGAGGGTGCAGAGAGATATGGGGGGCACTGGGCTAGTAGTCCGCGATAACGTCGCCTCAGTAGATCGTCGGCCGTCGCGTGGCTCCTCTCGCCTCATCGCGAACAACACGCGCCCTCGAGAGCCCCGCGTGCCACCCTTTGCTCCCGAAGGGCCAATGCGCCGGCCACGGAAAAGCTCGCCCCGGGCCGGAACCAAGTCGGACTTTTCACGCGACACGTGCTCCCCGTCACAACCGGAAGTCCGCCGGAAGTAGAGTTTGCGGGGGTGCGGGGCTGGCGCTTGATACTCGAAGATCGCCGGAGAAAGTGTAATCTTCCTCTTCTACCTTGATTCTACCCTAAATTCTCTGTCCGATCATTACCATTCTCTGGTGCGTGCTCTTGCTGTGAAGTTCATCCAGAATGAAGAGCAGTGACGCGTTGTGATCGAATCGTGAAACGGAAAAAATCGAATCCGGGAAAAATTTATCGATGATCCCGAATTTATTGTTTTGTTCTTTGATCCTTTGTAACGAATGTGGAGGGGTTCGTCGAAAACGAAATGAGGATTTCAAGAAAAATAAGGATCGCCGAGGGGGGTTGCTAAGAAATCCAAGCTCTCACCTGGTTGAACACGTAGTTGAAGAGTCGTGAAGCGTTTTTGAAAAATTTCTAGACGCTTACCTTGACGACGATTGCTGATTAATTTTTCTGTCCTTTGGTCCTTCGCTTATCGTGGAGGGGTTGTGAATGAAATGAGGATTTGAAGAAACATAATGATCGCCGAGGGGGGTTGCTAAGAAATCCGAGGTCTCACCTGGTTGAACACGTAGTTGAAGAGTCGTGAAGCGTTTTTGAAAAATTTCTAGACGCTTAGTTCGACGATGACCTCTTTTCTAGTTGTTTTGTCCTTTGGTCCTTCGCTTAACGCGGAGGGGTTGCGAATGAAATGTGAGTTTGAAGACGTATTGGGGTTGCTGAGGAATTCAAGGTCTCGACGGATTGAAGAGTACGGAGTTGCGATTGTACAGTCGTGAAAAATTTGTAGATGTTGATGTACGTTTCGAGCCCCCTGTCCCTAGAGTGAGGGGTACGCTGGAAATTAAATGGATATCAACGGGGGTTGCTGAGGAAGGTACTGGGAGAAGACAGGAATTGGTGAGAAATTCAAGGTCGCGCCGGGTTGGAGAGATTATTCGAGCGTTTTCGTTCGGCGATAATTACCCGAAGCGGGGGAGGATAGGGTGCGGAATGAAAGGGTGAAACAGCGATTCACCTGCTTCGGCGAGTTTATTCTTTCACGCGCGGTTATTAATTTTGAGGGAGCCAGAGGCGACGAAAACCCGGGTAAATTATGTTCCGGGACGGGCGGAGGACTTTTGCAAATGATTTGCGTGGTTGCTGCAAGGATTTCAGCTTGTGAATTTCATTCTGTGAATTGCGAATCTTAATGAGTTTATAGCTTTTAATCCTAGTCTGCGTGACGGAAACACGTTGCAGATTTTAGGTCTCTTTTAATAGTTTCTTTCGTAAATTCCGGAGATGTGGCCGGTAAAATTTTAACCCAGTTTCTCGTTATTCGATGCTGAATATGTTAATAAAATTTGCACTAGCAATGCAAGAAATATTAGGATAGTGCACAGGTCGTTTTCTGTGTATGATGCATCAATTTCTGGGTGAATATAGTTTTTCCAAGGATTAATGAATTCCTACATTTTTGATACCGAATGAAAATAGTTACTGTATAGTGATTACGCTAATCGGAAATTAGCTAAACTTAAGTATAGAAATTGAAAGTTAGAATCGTTAATTCCTTGATCAACTCGAACTTTTAATTTCTAATTGATATTTCACGCCAATGCAATCAGTTGAGTGTCCTACGTAATGTTCAATTATGTAATTTGTGCAATTGAGCAAAAATTAATAAATCGCCTTAATTTTACTAGAGTGCTAGTCCAAAATTACATATTCTGTAACTTTAATGTCTCTAACAATAAATCTTTGTAAAATTTATCCTCAGCACTTCGTAATATAAAATTTATTTAATATTTTTAGTGACAAAAAACGACACATTTTTGTGTGAAAAGGTTACAAATTGAACATAGAACAATTGTAATCATTTTTCTTGCATGTATGTTGTAAAATACATAATAAAACGTTGAATCGTTCCCGACGAAAATGAAACTATTTATGAAATGCACTGCACTCAATTTAAATTCTTATCAGAGTCACAAATTCTGTTAACTTTAATATTCTGTAAATTTCATGCCTAATAAATGAGCAATTACTATGGAAATTTTATACAATTCCATGTTTCCCGCTTTCATGTCGCGATTTCCTGTAAGAGTACACGACGCGCGTTTAATTTAAAAATAACAAGCTTCGATCTAACCCTCATTAATAAGTATGAATATTGTTGAAATCTCAAACTAAAAAAAAAAAATAAAAAATCTTGATTGTTTACAAAAAGAATTTCGGCATCTTCGAGTGAAATTACCGATTTTTTATTTTTCGACCTTTAGCATGATAAAAAAGTAAGAAAAAATTAATGGGTTTTAAAAGTTTCGATTCGTGCGATAACAGGATACGTGCTGAAGAGTTTCTCAAAATTTCGAGACGATTGGTCGACCGGAACTTGAGATATTATGGCAAGTGTTTCGAGGAAAGTGGTTTCGAGAAAAACGCGATTCACTATCAATATCTCACATCCGGAGTTCCATTCTTCAAACGAATGCTGTTGCACGGGAATTTATTATAGCCACTGTTTATCCGTATATGCAAACAATTATTATTAAAATGATAATTATAAATTTCGCTGGTGTTTCTGAACAGAGTTTAATAAATACGTATGTTATTATTTTCCTTCAAACCGAAATAAAATTATATTTCGTTGTGTTTGATATATATCCTTCGAAGAAAACATAAGCATACAATAAATATAAACCAACTTTTTTCTATGAGATTCTGAACGATGAAGAATCTCTAATCATTATAATCACAAAATAAACAGTAGCGCAAGGGGATAATTGCAATGGTAAAATAAATCTAGTCGAGTTTCATTCGTATGCGAGAAAGAAAAATTGCATCGCTGTTCCCACGTTCAAAAATTGTTGTTAACCGCGGTTTACAGAACGAATCGCGTTTGAATTGCGAGAATGGAGGATCTCGCGGTTCGTTTGTATCGTTGAACAATCGTCCGCGGTCGTTACGATTCAATTTTCGCGCGCGATCAACGCGGATTTCGCGGTTCTCGGGATTTTTCCTCGGCCGGGTCTCGTGAATATTCAAATTCCCGGGTTGCATGCTAATAAATTAATCCCGGCTGAGTGGCTCTTCTTTCCCGGGCCGAGACGATAATAAATTCGACTGGTTTGTTTTCATCCGTAGCGGCTAAAATTGCCTCGACGCACGCCATTCCGGAAGCCAGCGAAACGATTATCCTCGCCGGGAGTCCGAGCTTCCGTGTTTTCGACACGCGACCCTGTCACAGGATTTTTTTCGTTCCTCTTTTTTTTTCGTCGCCGAACAAGAATTTTGCGTGCACTGATTTTTCGCTTCGTGTCCAACCGCCGGAACAGCGATCATCTCCGCGCCATTTTCTCGGACGCTCGACACTCCCCGATTATGCGAGTGTCGCTCGATCTGATTGTCGATCGATCTTGGAACAGCCAAATTTGAAGAGACAATTCACTGATGCTTTGGGGACAGTGCTAATTAGCAATCAATTGATCGACCGAGTCGCGGAAGAGCACTGTAACAAGTTAGAATTGAAAAAAAAAATTTTTGTAAAAGTAGAGAAAAATTATCCGAGTTCTAATAAATCGTTCTTGAAAATTATTATGTACACTAGTTAGTGAGCATATTCACCTAACACCGTCAAAATCTAAAGTCGTTTGAACCCTTCCGAGAAAGTAATTCTGTTTAAAAAGAGTGATTGATTTGTAGAAAAATAGTACATAATTAGATTGCGGATTTTTCTGCAAAATAAGAATTGCCTGCATTAATTGCAAGATCCAGGAGCTACACAGGAATTTATTTCTTTTCTTAACAATTTCCAAAAGTCGAAAATAATACAATATTTTGTAATATCTTCACTGGTTTGAATTTGATGTACTCATTTTGAAAAGTCTAATAATAATGATCCGTTCTGTGGTGTGATGTGTGACTGTCAGCATCTTAAACATACTCTTCTGTGCGCTTTTTGCGTAATTGTATAATAAATAATGACTTTGTGTGCGTACTTCATAGACATTTGGCTCTACAAAAAATGTTACCTTATCAGAATGAATTTTGCCACCACCCACTTTTTAAATTCTACTTAACTTAACGTCACTGTGAAAGTAAAGGACAGACAGATTAAATGAGATTAAACTTTCACAAGTATGTTCGAACTGTCGGCCAAAAGTTTCGAATCGCTTGCAGATTTTCAATAAAAGTCTACTGTGTGACAGTTTTTCATTTGACGCGAAGCTAATTTTTCTGGGATCTGTTGGACGATCCATCAGCTTTTACCTTTTTGCAAAATAAATCAATTTCAATGTCCAGCACATTTCTTTATAGCTACATCTAGTGAAAACAAACTGAAATATTACATAAACGTCCAGCATTTCAATTTTTATACTTTATTTGTACACGATCATGGGCGTCTAGATATATTTACTAAATTTTATTTTACTGCCAATGAATGTATTTAAATTTTGTATACAATTATGGATGTTTAAGTATATTTACTAAATTTTGTTTTCCTTCCAATAAATGTTTAGTATTTGAATTATTATATTTCAATTGTACACAACTATGCATATGTTTACCAAATTTTATTTTACTTAACGAATCTTTCAAATATGATTTATTGCTGTTTAACATTTTCGTTTATTTTTGTTGGTAGAAACGTCGCAGTAGAATAATTACATTCTTCGTCTGGCAATAAGAATAAAGGTAGAAAATCGCGTATTTTCTCTATTCGATTTAATTAACGGGAACGTTGATAGATCCCGACTGTCGATACGTCAATCCCAATCATTTAATCATCATTTCGCAGTCGAAAAGTCTGAGACTCGAAAAGCCGCGCCAATATCGATTAAAAATTCAAACGTGTCATCGGATAAATGGAATGCGTGACAGTTTGCAGGTTGAGTGGCGATGAAAACTTCACGTTTTCGTTAATGAACACGCGCGATCAAGCGCGGTTTAGGATTCGAACGCAATAACTGGAACGCAACGACTCGATCGGCCATGTTGGCGTAGGATTCACCGTTTTGTGGCTAAACCATTCCTTTCGATGGCCATTTTTCACGAGGACAATCGAATCGAGTCTTTCCCATTCCCAGTAGTTAACTATACGATGATATTCAACTTCAATGTAGACAGCGTTAAAATAAAATGGTACTATTTATTATTTATTTTTGTATAAAAGAAAGATCTTGTAGTCTCCAAAGTTCCACAGATCTACCCACAAACTTTAAAATTATCGTATTTACCGATTCCTGTTTAAAAAATTGTCAAACTCGAAAAAATAAAATATTAGATTGTCTGAAAAGTTTATTTCGCTTTCGATTGGTGTACACAATAAACAAGCTCAAAGTAGTTCTTAAAGTCAACAATTGGCGTGGCTAAGTAATAAAAGTTCAGGAAATAATATAGTTAGTGTTGCCTAATAATATTGAGCGTGCAGATTGCGAAAGAAATTTTTAGGGCAACCTACCTCCCATTCGAAATTTTTTTATAGTAGAATTTCGTGAAAAATAATTGACGACAAACGTTGTCAACTAGTCCCCAGATGTGAAATTGGTAAAAAAGGCATTGTGACTTTGTTGGACAGCACGTTTACACTCCATAACAGAAAATGTGTTCCACAGTTCGTAGAGTCGCCACTTAACTGACGCTCCCCCTGAATAATGGAGACAGGGAGCAAGGTAAACGTGCCTATTCGCGACCCATGTTTTTATTACCGACCAGTTGCTCCATTCACGTTATTAAAAAGCATACACTCGAGGCTAAAGTATTTTATTTTTTCACTTACTTGTTGCTGACTGGCGCTCTCATTCGGTAACGCGTTTAATTAACATCTCATTTCACAAAAATAAAATATCTGCAATTGATTAAGAATATTTTTCGTTCTAAAAGTTTGCAATCTGTAAAAATTGGTCAAAACGGGGGACTTTGAATTTTTATAGTAAATTGGACTTTCAAGAATCTTTTTATTAGGAAAGCTCTGCTTTCGATTCGAAAAATTGAATTTAGAAAACAGGAATAACTATGATATTCATTTACTTTGGTAATGGTCGCACGTTACGACAGGCTGTATTCTCGGCGGGATGGACAAGGGGTCATGACCTCTAACTTCCGAGTATAGCAATCGCTGAAAGGCAGCGCGAAAGTTATTCCGTGTCCAACGCGGTTTATTTCTCCCGACTTCGACGGCAAGGTAAACTTACTTTGATGCCAAAGGTCTTCCATTGCGATATAATCGTTCATGCACTTATTGCAGAATTAGCCGCGTCGAATGTGTTATTTTTATCCCGTCGCAGATCCCTAAAAAAGGCTGCACCAAACAGGATAACCAGGGAATATACATATACGTTGCATAAACGTTATTTCACAGCACATGTTACGATTCGACAGTGTTTACGTAACAATAAATTCCATTTCACAAAGATTCACTCCACTCGAAATTTTCAATGCACTCCTCTCGACATTTATTACTCGAATTTTGATCAATATAGTTCCACGAAAGATACGACAAAACTCTTTTTATTTCAATTATCTGTTTCTGCAACGTTTACCAACGTACCAGTGACGTTCTTCCGATTAAAATGAGTCCAAACACGACACAACTCGGAGCACGTATGTTTATTCAATTGACGATTCGGTGGCACCTCGATTATCCGAACCGATGACAATCTAAAGCGATTCACACGCAACGCGACTGACTGTGTACAAATCAGTGAATAATTAATCCAACACTGTGCTTACGTAACTGTCGTATTATCTAAACACGCATACGCCACAGATTAGTTCGGATAGTAGAGGTGCCGGTATATCGCAGATTAAACAAGTAAATATAACCCAAACCGTATCGTGTTTGGTATCGTTTTAATCAGAAAAATGTCACGAACGTGTTGGTAAATGTTTCATGAGACAAATCGTTAGAGACAGAAGAGTTTTATCATTGTTTCGTTTAGTGGTTGTTTACTTCGGGTCAAAGAATTTCGTTTGTATAAGTTTCAAATTGAAGAGGAGAGATTGTAATATTTTGAGAGTATCTGGGATCGAAGTGTGAGGATTGAAAGTAGACTTCCGGAGGTATCGAAATGATCGAGCTAGAAGCTGCCAGGGAATTTCAGCCACGTTTCGACGCATTTCTTCGGCCGCGGATTTCGTTGCCGGCTTGATGGAGTAGTATAAGTGCGGGGGCGTGCATGATGCAGCGGGTCCTGCTCGTGGCAATGAAGAATAACCTTCCCCGACGGGTTTGATCTAGGGTTTCTCGGCCCGGGAACCGGGAGAGGCGAGCTTGTTGATATCGTCGCGGCGACTAATATTTGTGAAGCGTATTGATGGACCCTAAACTTCCGTCGCCGAAAGCATTTTGCTCTGGCGAGGACCGATATTGATTTCCTCGTTCTTCCACGGCATCGATGAAAACTCGCTTTGAAGAAAACTGATTGCGGGAAAATTCGAAGAAAAAAATTCTCTCTCTCTCTCTCTCTCTCTCTTTCTCTCTCTTTCTCTCTATCTATCTCTCCGTACAGCGCCGTATTTCTGCCGGCGGTCCTACGCTCGAACTTGCTCGACACAATTATGTTGACTGTTCCAGAATACCAAATTCTATTGTTCAAACATTTGTACATCACTAGACTGCGGATCTTTATGCAAAATAAAACTTTTATACGTCAATTGCAATTTATAGAGACTATGTAAAAATTTATTTTGCTCATTAATAATTTTTATATGTTGAAAATGGTACATCGACATTGTTAAACTCTTTTAATCTTTTTACTGTTTTGAATTACGCCTCATTTTTGTCATGAATGTATAAAATCCGATCGGGGATGTATTATGTTGACTGTTCCAGAATACCAAATTTTATTGTTCAAACATTTGTACATCACTAGACTGCGGATCTTTATCCAAAATGAAATTTTTATACGTCAATTGCAATTTATAGGGACTATGTAAAAATTTATTTTGCTCATTAATAATTTTTATATGTTGAAAGTGGTACATCGACATTGTTAAACTCTTTTAATATTTTTACTGTTTCGAATTACGCCTCATTTTTGTCATAAATGCATAAAATCCGCAGTCCATATATACCACAATCGACTGAAAAATGTAGTGTATGGAGCACGTATAGTGTTGCGTGACTGTAGGAACAATATTTTAATTTCTGTTTTGCAATTTAATATTTTAATTTTTGTTTACGTTGGAAACAGTTGTTTGCTGTTTGAATTATACAGCGAACGGAGATTTTTTAATTTTATTCAGGGTCTTTTCAATCCGACTAATTGGGTTCCAAGTATCCTTACCTCCCTCCTTTTTTTAATTACCTTTTGCTTCTTACTGTGTATTTGCGACTTAATATATTTCAATATAATTCAATTCCTTTATAGTTTAATATTAGT
Source organism: Halictus rubicundus (assembly GCF_050948215.1). Classification (NCBI taxonomy): domain Eukaryota; kingdom Metazoa; phylum Arthropoda; class Insecta; order Hymenoptera; family Halictidae; genus Halictus; species Halictus rubicundus. Next base: position 28,342,807 of record NC_135150.1, read on the forward strand.
TCTTGTGTGCATTTCGTTTACCTTTGAGTGTTATTTTCACACAGGGAGTTATGTTTTATTCGTTAATTGCTATTGCCATTTGCGAGTTTCTGTTCACAGTAGTTCCAGAAAATTTTATTGAAATGTTTCCAGGAGTGGTGGAAAAATATAGAAAAATAAATTCAAAGTGATGCATTATCCTCTTGTCTTTTTAAAATTTTTGGAAGATATGAGAAAAGAGATAGCTCAAAATTTGTAAATCGAAGGAAATTATATTGGAAATGATTATCAATATTTCGAGATATGCTTGGCGTTTGGTTTTCACAAAAACGCATTTTGAAATCGTGTTTTTCATTTAGGAGCTTTCCAGTAAAATGTTAACGTTTCGAAAGCAACGTTGGCATTCGCGAGAACGTAATTTTGAGATATCAACATTCTGTCCATTCGATTGCCAGAAGCCCCATAGTAACTTGGCGCTGATTTGACAGCCGATAGCAAGGCAACTAATTAGATATCGTCTTCATCGATTCGGGGGACTGTTATCTTATCGGACGCGAAATCGGCATCTAATTCACGAACGGAGTCAGGCAAATTAGCGCCAATATTTTATTGTCGTTTTTAATCACGATTTCTCCGTAAAATAATCGCGCGCAGCTAAACGAGAGTAAATTACGCGTTAGCCGAAGCATCGGCTTCGTAATATTTTCCTCTCGCGATAATTAACTGCTACCACATTTTTTCTCGGCGAACCAGGTACGGGGGACTCATGATTATAATGAAAATAACTTCGTTAGATGGTTCTCTTGGCCGAGAAACGAGATCAGAACTTTATTTCTCGCGTGTCATCTTCCATTAATTGAACGGCTGACACCATTCGTCTTTTTCACTATGGCAATCTGACATTTCGCCGAAGCGCAAGTCAATGCGACCAGCTACCGCGCCGTCGGGGAAAAACATTTCTACTTATTTTCTACGGGTGAATATAATTACATTCAGTTTCGTGATTACACCTTTCCTTTCAATCTTCATGAATCTCATAATTAGATCGCGGATCTTTATGCGCTCACACGGAACTAGAATCTTCAGAATTTAATACGGTTTCCGTTCCTTTCTGACCCGCTGGAACTTAATTCAAATGAAATTTATTTAAGGGCGGACTCTCCTGTAATTACAATGGAAGTGTGTAATTTTTATTAATTTCTTTCAGAGTGATTGCCTGTACAGGACTTGATCTTTTATGAATACTTGATCTTCTTTGACGTATAAATTGATTTTCCGTCACTTGAGAAATAAAACACAAAATTGAGGCAGAATTCCTGGAAAAATTTGTAATAATGGAAATCAGCTGTATTATTCTAGAAATTGATGAAACAATTAAGTTTTTCATTTTTACATTTTTTGAGAAGATTACAAGACTTTACATTCAATAGAGACATATATACAAAGACAGATGAAAAGATTGCGAATAAAAATTAATATAACAAGCTTAATATTACTTTAAAATGTTCTCTTTGTATCCCAAGAAGGGGATGATCACTAGTTAGTTTAACAAAAATTCGTAAAAATCACTTGCTATCGTTGTCGTTACATAAAATCATCTCCTAACATGTTCAGATGAGACAAATTAATTCTTCGTCAAATGATGTAAATTTTGCTAGATCAATGAGTTCACTGTTTAGTTATTTACGTAACGCTTAAATTATTACTTTATTAAAAAATGGTAGAAGACAAACGTTAAAACCACATTGTTGTATTAATATTTAACCCTCGGATTGGGCTCCATTTTGACTCAGAATTGCAAACATTTTGTTCGAAGATCTGCATTTCTGTTAAGAAGATGTGCATTAATCTAAAAAAGTTAGCGTCAAACATGCAGATATAAAAAAATGGGTAAAAATTTGCACGAATGTTAGTGATGAAATCATGAAAAGCGTCGGTGTCTGAAATCATGAAAAGGGCCGATCACGTTGCAAACCGACTCATCTCGTCCCGCGATCATGCAATTTCGAGGAAAATCCGGCTAGCGCGGCCATTGAAGAAGCGGCTCGCCGGACAGATATCATTAGCGATGGTCGGGGAACAACAGAGGAGTCATCGGGTGAACAAAATTAAACAAAAAAAAAAAAAAAAAGAAAAATCCCTGGGACAACAAAAGCAGAGCGAGAGCGCGTCGCTTCGGGACAAAACAGGCCCTCGAACCTTTTTCAATCCTCGTCGAACCGCCCTTTAGTAATCGAACCCCTCCACATTGTCCGTCGCGTCAATAGAACATCGAGCGACATCCGCGGAATATCCCTGAATCAGGATTCCTCGGGCACGCGGGTCACCTTGAGAGAAAGCGAATCCCGAATGTCTGATTTATTAGTGCGCGGAAGAGAAGTGCGCCGGAGGGACGATCGCCGTGCAAAGTGATCGATAATAACCGGAAGTGGGGGAGGTGGGATCTAGAAGATTCGTAAAAGGGGATACCGTTGCGTAGGGATCGCGGGAGAATAGCAATCGCAGCGACCCCGAGGTCACAGATGCTGAGGATTCGCTTTGGCCGCGCGTAGACCTGTTCAGCGATCAACGATCAGTGGATCACCGATCTTTCCGAGCGATGATCGACTCGTCGGTGGCTACCATCGATCCCACGGATCCCTCCGTGGCCCTCGCCGACACCTGTTTCGAGGACCTTTTGTTTCTGAACCGATCCGGCGCCGGCTGCGACTTCGCCGCGACGGGGATCGTCAATGACAGTCATTACAAAGGTGGGAATGGGGTGCACACCGAAGCCCAAGGGCTGAACAACTGGTGGGCCATGCTGGCCCTTGTCCTGGTCCTTGGCACCGCCGCAGGGAACATCCTGGTGTGCCTGGCCATCACCAAGGAGAGGCGCCTGCAGAATGTCACCAATTACTTCCTGATGAGCCTGGCCATCACCGATCTTATGGTCGCCGTTCTGGTCATGCCGCTGGGGATACTCACGCTTGTCAGGGGTAAGTTCTCGAACCCTTTAAGCAGTTTTCCGAAATATATATTTTCCTTAAAGAATTGGTCTTTCCGTCGATCGCTCGAAGCCCCGAGCGATTTTATTTGATCGAAGAAAGTTCCCAACATGCGTCCGTTGAGACTGTAAGTGGTTTTGACTGCAGTGTGTGCATAAACGAATTCCCATGCTTCTATGCTTTTCGCAATCTTGATGTTCAAAAACAATCGTGGATTTCATCAAGTGATTTTTATGCAAAATTGTCGGAATTAATTGCCACACACAGAGGCTAAATTCAGATTCATTTCTTCTTTCGATAAGCTGATCGTACAACAGCTAATAAAGCAAAATGTACAACTCTAAAATTGAAGAACAAAAACTGCAATTGTCTCACAATTCTGAACGAATCAAAAAATCGTAAAGAAACTACAACCAAATAAATGTTGAATAATCAACTGTAAATTATGTTAACAACTTCGATATTTAGTATGTAGCTAATACTCTGTGTTTGAAGGTTTTCCTTCATGTAAATCAGCGCAAAGAATGGTTAACGAGTCGAAAGCATAAATCTTCGTAGGGCCTTTTTAATGTTTCGACATCAGCTTTGATATTAAATATGTACCTAATACTCTATGTTTGAAGGTTTTCCTTCGTGTAAATCAGTGCAAAGAATGGTTAACGAGTCGAAAGCATAAATATGTACCTAATACTCTGTGTTTGTAGGTTTTCCTTCATGTAAATCAGTGCAAAGAATGGTTAACGAGTCGAAAGCCAAAAACTTCCTAGGCCATTTTTAATTATTCGACGCTTTTGGAATCAGAACCGCTGTAACAACAGTTGTGAACCTTTCGGAATGATTTCACCCCCAGTGCTATGTGACACCTGTCAACTCGAGGGTGTTACTCTTAGGAGTACGATTGGTTAGTGGACTTATAGTTAAGGAGAGCTCTGTGACAGTTTGCGCCTCGATGGCTGTCGCTACTATACTCGAAGTCTGCGGACGTCCATTCTCGAGAATGAAACCCGCTGAAGTAGCTGTTCTCGAGTGAACAGCATTAACCTCAGAAGGTCAAGAAATATTTCCACCCGGTTGCAAAATATCAAAAACGTCACTCACAAAAGTTACCACAGTACAGGGTGGTCTAAAACTAGATCTTTAATTTGTATGACTAGACCATTAAAATTCGAATGTTTGTGAAAGAGTAAATGTGAATTTTTCAAAAATGGTTTGTTCCACCTTCAAATGGTCTAGCGACCTTTAGGCCAATCTGTACCTCAAGAATAATGAAAAATAGGAGAGTAAGAAAGAAATAACTGGATCATTCACGAGCCAACCTCCATTTTACAAGCGGGAGATTAAATGTCTTCGGAAAAAATTTGTTTCTTCCAGACTTAGGGTCTTTATGATCTTGTGTCCTATAAATTTGCAAAGTACAAGGCAACATCTATATTGAGAAAAATGACCTGCATTTTTATTCCACTTTGATTAGAAGTCTCCCATTTTGCTGTTGAAGAAAGGAATCCTCCACTTATGTTTTTACAAAAAGGTCTGGGCTTATTATTATTAAATTCATTCAAAAATTTCTTTCATCTACTGGAAAATAGGTGACGTCTCATTAATGCAAAATAGGAATGCAATTCATTTTGGAATAAATGTATGTGAATCATAGACCTACAAAATGGATAATTTTGAGACACAGCAAAAGCTGCAGTTTCGCAACAAATAAACTCCGAAAGTAAGGATCACAGTATGCTATCGCAAATACCCCCGAATAGTCGATTCGAGTTTGGTAGAAAAGTAATATTGAAGAGAGTATGGAAGAGTGAGTTACGGTGGAGATGGAGTGACGTGAAACGCCGGAAACCGTAGCGAATAAATTAGCAATATTCCCGTGCTTACAGTATGCTATCGCAAATACCCCCGAATAGTCGATTCGAGTTTGGTAGAAAAGTAATATTGAAGAGAGTATGGAAAAGTGAGTTACGGTGGAGATGGAGTGACGTGAAACGCCGGAAACCGTAGCGAATAAATTAGCAATATTCCCGTGATTGGCGAGAGCGGTGAAACAGAAGATGGAGGCTGCCATTTTAGCCGTTCTAGCGAGCACAATGGGCAAGCAAAGATTGTTTTGATTGCTCGGCGGCTGTCGGGTGAATATTCGTGATCGCGAAAAAGGCGGCTGAAACGTTCAGTCGTTAAGATTTCCATCAGCCAGATGCATTTTCCAATAATGGCTGGTGAACTTTCCGACCGTTATGTACGCTCGAATCTAAGTTTCCCCTTGTTACCGAGATTACGCGAAGATTGAGGAAAGCTCGATGAAGATTCAGTAACGCGAACGGGTAAATTTCATCGGTGATCCCGGGTTCTCTCAGGTGTTATTCACTCCTCCGACCCGACTGTTCGCCTAAACGAGGATCGATGGTGTCTCGTTCGTCTAAGTTTCACCGTTGTTCGACAGCGCGCGAACGATACCGCGCCATTTTTTAATTCCGTCGCTAATGAAAAGACAACAGGAAAATATTTTCATGCCGGAAACGCCGGCGAATACAATTTTTAGGCGAGAGAAATTAATATTTGTTAAACGATCGAGGCGAAACCGCGCGTTTCTTGTTTCGCAATTACCGGAGTCCTGCTTTTGTGTGAAATGATTAAATAAATTCGTCTGCTCGGCCGCCATTAACGCGTTAAATTCCGACGAACGTGCTTTCCGAATTTTTATATTTCCATTTGGAAATGGTACTTGTTTGTTCGATGTCGCGCGGCTATACTATTTATTAGAGCTGTAAAGAGCAACAGTCGTAAACAATACGCACCGTACCGATTGTACTTGTTTCCAGTTAAAACATTCGCGCGATTCGAGTCGCTTTCAAATTTTAAATACGCTGTAACGTTCGGCTAAAATACAACGAGATTTTTTTCGATAATGTTCATCGTAACTCTGTGTGAACGTTGTGTGAAATAGATCAATGTGGAACAACTGCGACTTCTTGACCTTTCGCAGTACCTGGTAAATTATCAAGGGACTAAATTGAGTCTAATTAGGCCGCGGAAGTTTACGCATTTATGAAATTGAATGAAAACTTCGACGAAGTTTCTGTCTGCTTTCCGTAGAACTCGAAGAGAGGAAAGTCGATTTCCTCGAAAAAGTGCTGTCTGAAGTTATGAATTTCCATAAATATCTTCAGTCTATCAATAATGTATTCGTCTGTCTACAACATTGAAAAGAAAAATAAATAAATAGCAATAGTATTTTGCTTGCAAATAAATTTTTTAAATGTCCTTTAAAAACATAAAGACATTGCGTTGTAATAGCCGATTAAAAAGAATAAAACCAGTGACCTTGTGCTGACCTTGACCCACAAACTATACTAACGTCGATAAAAGATATTAAAACGAATAAAGAAATACGGACAAACTTTTATATGCATAAAGTATCGCTGAATCGTCTTTTAAATAAAAATAACTTCAGTCACATTTAGCTGACCTCGAACCTGAAAACAGTACGAGCGTCAGCATCTTTTTAAAAAAATATCGAAACGAATAGAGAGACACAATGTTCACAAGAACATTTTTCAAATAGAAAAGCCTCTGTCTTTTACGGAGAAACAAATAGAAAAATATTTGCCGGGCAAATGGAGTTTAAAATTACTGTATTTGTTCCGCAATTAAGAGAAATACTCGGCCAGCGGAGAAACGGAGTTTATTTTAAACAAATTCCATTCGCGGCGAATACCACCGCGCGCTGTAATTTCGACCACAGAAACATGTGTCGCCCGCATACATGCACAGAACGCTTTTATGCGACTGTTGTACAGGGAAATTGTTGATACAGTTTAATTGGACTGCGGGCTACGATACGTCCGCACTGATTAATTTGCGAACGAGTCAAATGTAAAAATCGCGTTGTCAGGCTCAGATGAGACGTGAGCCCTTCGATTGAATATTGGACATGAAACGAGGACGGTTGTCCCGAGGATAATTGAACAAGCCTCGATCCGACGGGGGTGTGTATTATTTTTCTATCCCGTGACGTGGAAAAAGTGGGTTGGCAATATTTGCCTGATCGACGAACTCGGCTTTATTGCTAACAAACACCTGCGAAAGAAAATCACATGGATCTTTAAATAATTATTTCTTCCGCCTCCTTCAACTCTCCCATTTTCTCAATTTTTTCAAAGACTCTCAATAATCCCTAAACAACTTCAATAAAAAAAATTGTTGTAGGCAACATTGTATATTCTTCGTACAGTTTCTCTAATAGTTTCATCATGTGCTGCAATCATCCAAGTGACAGTTTACAAAATTACGTGGAAACAAGTTCGAAGTTGATTGCGAAACTGCTGTAATTTTCTTTGAACGTGTACACACATAAGATAATCGGTACAGTGTATTACAATTGATTCTAAAACGTCAATTTCAGTGAACTACGTTGCAAGACACACGGGCAAATTACACCGAAGTCAAATATTCTGATGAAGGTTTTAATGATTGAAAATTATACACAAAAGCTTTCAAAAATAGAACAAAAAGCGCACTGAAATAAAATGTTCATGTTAAAATAAATTACATTAAAGGAGGTTTGATATTTCGAATTGATTATATCATCCATAGAACATTCAAACCAGTCCAATTTCGTAAACAGCGGTTCATTAAGCATTTATAGCTTACAAAAATGTCAAAAAATTGATTAAGAATTAAATTGATATTGCAGAATTGCAGGTGTCTCGATTGCCGGCGATAAGAATGCAAATTTCTGTTACAACTTGCAAGTTTATTCCGGAGGACCAAATTCTGTGGGACCTCCGAGAGATGTTAGGGCAAATTTTCGCGCAGTATGCATCTATTTCGGATTATACGTGTACGAGCGGTCTTGTAAATAGACGATACTATAAACGAACTTATTGGTATTCCGTCGACGAGTCGCACAATATTAAGTTGGCGCGCTGCTGCAAGAAACAAGAACCTCCAACGAACGGTGGCGTTTCTAATTTCCTGCCACCGCACTTTTTAGTCCTCCTATTCAAATTCCTTTTCGCCTAACAATTCACTATAAACCACCGACGCCGTTCCCCCCTTCTGCGCGTTTAATCAGCTTCTTGCGCGGAGAAGTGGAATTGGTTGGTTAATTGATTCTCGAATCGATCCGTGCGTTCGCACTGAATCCTACATTTTCTGCGCCCATTTTTCACATTATAATATTGTTTTCGGCACGTAGTACGATATGCTGATAGGCCTTGAATCTCATGAATTTATAACAAGGACGAATAAATGAAATGCACGATAGCAAAATCGCCCAAGGAATTGCAAAGTATCGTTGTATTATCTTCGACTCATTAAAATTATTAAGAGAACGAATAATGAGAGATATTGTTCATAGACTGCGAGTTTTACGAGTATATTAGGTCGTCCCATAAGTTCGTGGATATGTTTAGATTATTCACCATTGGAAAGTATTTTAATGAAAAACGGTAGAAATTTTATAGTGACGGTGTGATGTCTTTGCCAAAAAGGAGAGGAACGAAAGGGTGATTTTTATTTTTCGAATTTAAATGGTACAAGAGTAAACGGAACGAACTTATGGGACGACCTAATATAACAAAAATGAAAATCAATTTAACTGGTTCAAATTATTAAGAAAAGAAATAATAAGAATTGCAGCGATTTCTCTGTATATGTCGCCAAGGCCTGGATGGTAAACGTCGCGGAGTTATCCCCACTGGGGATGCCTCGGACGCCGAGGAGTGTAAACATAACTCGGGTATGTCTCCTGGAGGATACATGACGCTGGAAAGACCGGTGTTGATGACATATATCGAGAATTCAGTGTGTCTTGCCATTTACGGTGCATGTAAATTATTTAAAAAATATTGTATAATACGTTCTCTACGAGAACTCTAAAATTGTGCTGGATTATAGGATAACAAAATTACAAACGGCCCTCACATCTGAAAAACATACAAAAAACACTATTGAATTCCTTAAAGAAATCAAGCACATCCACGAAATCTAAAAACACCATAGAAGCTCGTCGCTAATGACCTAGGTGTTGATGCGACGTTAAACCTAATTAAAAAAGAAAAATTACAAAAGGAAACAAAATTGAATACTAAAATCAGTTAAGGGTTGGTTCACACCCCAGAGGAACCTGAAATGGCATGAATTTAGTGGGAGTAGGAATGTTGCTGGCTACTTTCACGGTTCCCAAGGGGGAACGTTCGTTAAATGAGTCGTAACATTCGAGTTGTCGAAGTGACCTTGTGATTTTCCGATCGCGCGGTGCTTTACCTTCCGATCGACTGTAGCCAGATGCGTTGTAGTATGTCGATTTGATGTAGACGCAGTTTACTTATGAATGAGACCTAGACACACCATTGGCGTATGTCCAAGTCGGTCTATTCCGAGGTTTCAGAAAGTCCCGGAAGCTATACGACCTTTGCCGGGCGCACTCTCTCTCTCTCTCTCTCTCTCTCTCTCTCTCTCTCTCTCTCTCGCGTCATCTCTCAACGTCTACTTATTATAGTTGCGCGGGCAGCATGGATTTTTCAACGGGATCAAACGAGCGAGCTCTTCGATTTCTCAGTTCGCTTTTGTAGGCGACGCCGCGTTCCTTCTCTCTCAATCTCTCTCTCTCTCTCTCTCTCTCTCTCTCTCTCTCTCTCTCTCTTGCTCTCTCTCTCTCTCTCGCTCTCTCTTCAGCACTCAGATTTAAGAAACGCTTCCCAATCGGATCGCAAAGATTTCTTCCACCTTCTTCAAGGTTCCGGATGGGCTGGAATATATAATGGAGGAAATGTATCGCGACACTGCACCAGGGAAAACGATAACTCATCCTATCAGCCTGGTTCTTTCGTAATTTCCGCGTGACGTATTTACATATGACTCGCACATTATATACCTCTCGAAGAAAAATTGTTACGTCACATGCCCGCATTCATTTCTGTCGTCTTTTGTTTAAATATTCTCTTGTGATATTATACATTGTTATATCTAGTTTAGTAGAGAATGAACCAATTTTACACAGTCCATTTAGAGAAGTTAATGCAACAGCTTCTCTGAGAAATTGTGGCAGCTTGGGTCCATTTTGACCCAGAGTCTCAGAGATCTCCACTCCCGACGATTAAATTAAATTAATATCTTAAATTAGACGCAACGGAAAAACTACTGGGTGTACGCTATGTACCTTCAAAAATTTGTTTAAAAAAATTAATAAGCTGTGGATGGTCAATTGTATAAAAGTAGGTTTGTCGTTCCAATCTTTCCCATTGAAATTAAATATGTACCTTATTTGTAGTGTCTTATGCTAAAAAAGCGTTTAATAATAATTGAACTGTGAATGTTCATGCAAAAAAAAAAATAGTTTGCATCAAGTGCGAGAAACTGGAGTGCAATAGAAACTTATTCCTCCTCATAATTATTTTAATTGTTGAATTTCAATATGTTGAATACTCGATTTAGTTAATTTATCAGTGTAATAAATAACGATCACGTTCCGATCAATGTAATATATTCAGCATTATCTGCAACTGCACGTTACCATTCTCAGATAGCTGGAAGATAATCAATCATTAGGATAACGAGTGAATAATTACAATGTATTCCCGGGTACGGAAATAATTTACGACTCGGTCTAACAGTTGGCGAGTTAATTGTCTATCGCCTAGTTAATCGTATAAAATTTCGTTCGCCTGCGGTGCACGAAGCCCCGGCTACAAACTTGAAGAGCCACGAGAGCCGAAGTTGAAACCTTTGTTGCCCCGACAAATACTGGGCCACGGTTAAAGTCCGCCTAATTGACTTAACTTCGTAACAAGTTGGGGATACTCGCACACTTTGCTTTATTACTCATTTCCTTCCCCGTGAATAACACTATTCTACATTTCGCTTCAACAGCGCGATAATAGGCGGATTTTCATCGAAATTGCATATTATCGTGTCTCGATGCTTATGTATAAATGGCGGCTGGCCACTCGAAGACCATCGAACAGTCGGTGTTCGCAATTTGTGTTAACAGTGGAGCACGAGTTTTCATTAAATAAACTCGGTGCAGCTGTTAGCTAATTGTTTTAAATACGTGCTAAGTTGCCGAGGTTGCGTTAGTCCATCAAGTATTTGAAACTTCAGAAAAGCTATTTTGTAGCTTTAAAAAATTAAAATTATTAGTTACAAATATAACACGAATGAGAATGGTTTCTGAAAATCGTTATTTCCTAAGCAGGACCTCCGGGAAATCAGCCATAACTTCGTGATTAATAGTGATAACTAAATAAAAACCATTATCATGTATTTTCTATACTATGACCTTTTAAATGGAAAAACATTTTTTAAACAATACCTCTCAGTTTTCGAGAAAAAATTCCCAAAAGTCACTTTTCTTCGGCCTCCCGACTGAACATAACCTCTAAACGCTAGATCCACTGAACCAGTCAAAATGGCGGATTATTATTGAGATTGTCAAAAGGCATGTACGAAGAATTATTTAATCAATTTATTCATGATAAAATTGGCTAACAATCTAATTTCTTTGTTATTTTCATAAAATAACATAAAATGGTCACTTTCAGTGCTCCATACACCTGTGCATTGTTAATACAAGCAGTACGATAGCTAAAACGTTTGAATTGCCGGCGAGTTTCGAGCAACGCTGCCATAAACATCGATTAGGCTCGGATCAAGCGGCCGGGCTGTTAAAATGGCGTTTGAACATTTTCGGCGAGAAACCCGAGGCGAAACAGAAACGGAATCGTGGACCTCCGGAATTGCTGAGATGTCTGTAGACATTCGGCAGAGTAATGCCGGTGGAATCGTCGGGGAACCTAAGTGGCCAATTTGTAGCAACCTCGATTCGGAGCGTCGCCATTTTTCACCAACTTCTCGAGCTCTTCCGAATGAATGTTTTAACAATGCTGGAACAACCCGCCCCTCGATCTCCTTCGTGGCCCAAGATCGATTGTCAGGGTCGACTTATGGCAGCCGGCTTCAAGACATTTTTTCCAACTTGGCCCGCCGTTCAAGATCCCAGGTGTTCTGCGAGCTGCATTATAGTTTCCGGTGGCCCTGGGCAATCCTGTGCTTCATTATAGTTGGAAAAAGTATACAAGAGAAATAGATGGCACGCTATTTAATATGGCGGATGTTCGGGAGTTGCTGTTACACTGCGAATTTTTCTGAAACATTTGATTGTTTCGAGGAAGTCTCCGGAGTCACGGCAAAATCAAAATGGCAGCGCTTTTAATTTTTGTAGATAGTTTTGTGAAAAATCACGGTTTCTTTTATTGACTAAAAAATTCTAGCAAGAATAATTTATATACCGGAGTAAAGCAGTTTCAAACGCAGGCTAGAAGTATATGAACACTTTAATTGACCAATTAAAAGCGAATAAAGTGTGAATAATGTGAATATAAGTGAATATAAAGTGTGAATAAAGTCGATTAAGAGCGAATGAACCGGAAATTTTAATTTGTCAGTTGAAAAATGAACCATTGCGCAAGCAGTTTTACCAAAGTGGTGGATTTAGATTTTGAAAAGAAGATCGATAGGGTCGTATGATCTGTGCGAATCGAACTGTGTATAATTCAGTTTGGTACGCGATGTTGACCGACAGGAATAAGAACTGAACGAACGTGACGTTGCGCAATGGTCCCATCCGCAGACGTCCCACTATTTTCAGATATTGCGGAATAAGTTTTTTATTGACACAACATATTGCACAAACGTTCAATACATCCGCTAGAGCACTCTAGACACTCTAGGCGATCAATAATGTTGTGCCGTATCAAATTTTCCTCGACATTCTTCAGCTTCTGAAGCCCGTTTAATATCGAGCCAGCAAAAATTCTTGTCCCCTTGAAAGAGGCTCCTTTTATTAAACGATTCGAAATGTTTTCAAGATGGAAAAGATAGAAGTATCCGGAAGATGTTGGCAATTAATGCTCCGAGGACTTCATACATTACAATCGTCAAAGTTATTCGTTGAAAACAACATCGTAATTTATTTCAATATGACCTTAGAAATTTTTCATATTTAATGTTCCGGACAAAAATATGCAGTCCCGACGGACTACGAAGTTTTGCGAACTATGACCTTAAGGAAAATTGTTTACCCTCTTCAATATTGGCTGTTTCAAACAAAATCGTGTTTTTCTGTAACAGTTTCCTTTATCGTCAAAAAATGAGGGAGATATTTGAAACGCAAGATACAGGATTGCACATCCTATAAATATAAAATGATAATACGTGGAATACAGTGTGGGCGTGCAGAATTTTTCTCTGAAAACTAAAAAGTCATGTTAAAGATGTTAAAGATGATAAAGATTAATGTTAAAGATCTAAACTACGCTGAGCGATTAAATTATTACAACTACAGCACAATATTTAGCCACAGCACACGTATTTCTTATCCACGTGACGATTAATATTGTCTGCAATGTTGCTAATTGTACATTCACATCAATACTTCATAAAATAATAATAAAAATTCAGTGTTGCCGGGTGTTCGTTCAACGATTAACTGTGTCGATAAAAAGTCGTTATGCAGGTAACAATACGATCACCCACTGTAATTATTAGACCCGGGGATCTTTATGCAGAATAAAAAATGTGCGAGTCAATTATAAAAAACAAAAGTTAAATGAAAGTGTATTTTCTCTTCTAATAATTTTAATAAGTCGGGAATAATGTGCCAATATCATTAAAGTGTTAATTTATCATAGCATAAAATTCGCAGTCAAACAACCATTGTTTCAGAATAGATACTGTCACAATTTAAAAGATTAATATTAAGACGAATGGTAGATCGGCAAAAATCAGGTAACAAAAACCTGATCGAGCGTATCAATGGCGAGCGAAAAGTGTTTCGCGTCGGGGCAGCCATTTTCCGTAGCCACAGGTCGCCGTGCAACACAGCGAAAGATAAATATCTTGGAAAATTGTCCCGTCTCCATTTATGTTCTCTTGATAAAGATGGTATCCATAAAGGAGGAAGTGGACGCTCACAGTACACGGCCAGTGTACGCAGAACTGAACATGATAATGTTCGAGGGGGGAGGAAAGAAAACCTGGGAAACGGGGAAAAAAAGTTTTATAAATGACCGAGAACGCTGGGAAGCAGTCTATAACTTGCGACAGTGTTTCTGCAGACCGTATCCTCGTAGTTTTATCGCGTATGCATATCATGGGACGCATACGCGAACTGTATTCCTCGGAGATACGTCCCCTATGTCGTACGTTATTCAAACGTCCGGGCTGAGTTGGTATCGTTCGAGGCAACGCGACGTACAGTGGGTCGAAAAATGAGCGAATGAAATTGTTAATTTTCCCTTTATGTCAATGTCGAAAATTTTCTGCGATGCTCGTGCAACATCACCACCATAAAATCCCAGATCTAATAATAATTAGGCTGTGCATCTTCATGCAAAATAAAAATTGCATTAATTGCAAGACACAGGGGCCAAATGGGAGTTTATATTCTCAAGTCCTTTCAATTTTTCTACTGTTTCAAATTGCACTATAAAATTCGCAGTCTACTAATAATTAGACTGTGCATCTTTATGCAGAATAAAAATTGCATTAATTGCAAGACACAGGAATCAAATGGGAGTTTATATTCTCAAGTCCTTTCAATTTTTCTACTGTTTCAAATTGCACCATAAAATCCGCAGTCTAATAATAATTAGACTGTGCATCTTTATGCAGAATAAAAATTGCATTAATTGCAAGACACAGGAATCAAATGGGAGTTTATATTCTCAAGTCCTTTCAATTTTTCTACTGTTTCAAATTGCACCATAAAATCCGCAGTCTACTATTAATTAGGCTGTGCATCTTTATGCAGAATAAAAATTGCATTAATTGCAAGACGCAGCAACCAAATGGGAGTTTATATTCTCAAGTCCTTTTAATTTTTCTACTGTTTCAAATTGCACTATAAAATTCGCAATCTGCTAATAATTAGGCTGTGGATCTTTATGCAAAATAAAAATTGTTTGCACCGTTTACGTGGTACGGAACCAAATCAAAATTTGTCTTATGATCGCTTATTCCCTTTTCCGTTGAAGTTCATATAATGCATTTTGATGTTAGCATGATTTATGGACGGAAGTTTATGCTAATTTCAGGATATTGAAATGAGAAGAATATTCTTTCCTTGATCGAAGGTCTCGGGAGGTTTCAGTAAATGAAAATTGAACGAAGCTGCATTGAATTTTAATAGATTCTGCATTTTATCATATTTGTGCATTATGAATGCATGAACTTATGTAATATACTACTAAATATGAACATCGGAATTGGACAAGTTGGATGTTTTCTGTGTCAGAAGAATTCCACGGCTATTAATATGTTAATATTACCACTTTGGCCAGCGATGACCCAATTACAGGCAGCAAAGTACGCAGCGGAAGGGTCCAATTAGCGAAGTGTTAAATCGAACGTGGTATTAATAAAATTAAATTTAAAATTAATATCGCATTACTATAGGAGCGTGCATTCGCGCGGAATTAATCTGTACGCTGTATTGATATTAAAAGTGGCTAAAATCAAATATTTCCTATCTCGTAAATGGTACCCAATGGTACTTAAAAATTTTTCCTATTCGTCAGAAAATATAACTGTGTCAATACGTTTGAAATGTTCAACACAATACAGGCTACGTTTCTCGAGTTCCAAAGAGACAAAAAAAGGCAGCTCTGCGCACATGTCAGATTGCCTTAATTTTTTAGAAGTACAACCACCTGTATAACACTGGAGCACATTTCTTGGCCTACTGCCCTACTTTCACCTACCACTCTGCTATTATTTTGTCAAAGATATATGTATAATACACATGCGAAAATGCACAGCTGTCACGTGAGAAAAATCCACCGTTCTTCCCAAGATATTTTTATTCCAACCTCGCCAGCTAATCCGAATAATAAATCGCCACATACTTTTGGCGCTGCATAAAAATATTTTTCATCAGTTTAGCCCTTAGAATCCCTTACCAAACTAACGCAACTTATTATAAACAATTAATTCAATTTTTTAGTTAGGTTATAGAGAATATTTCTCTTAATAGAATTAATATTCCATTCAAATGAATAAAGCTTCTAATAATAAATGCATGGGGGTATAAAAAAGCGGATAAAATCCATAAACATAAATGGCACATTTCAAGCGCAATGGCTTCCTTCGGAAGAACTGTTTAAGAAATTTATATTTCGAGGAAGTTTTCTCTCGAGAGAGAGTTTTTTTTTGCGTCATTCTCGCGTGCTATTTGTACAATCTCGTCCATAACGATCTTCTCTTGGCAACAGAGGGATCACGGGCGTTAGGACCCCATAAAAGAAGAATATTTCGGCATCGCGGGAGACTGTTCAATCCCATAAGTTGGGCCGTAACATTGAAAAATCGTGGACGGAAAAGCCGAGCCGGAGTTTTGCGAGCAGAGCGCAAAAGCGTTAGCGATGCAGCGATGATAAATATTTCGTAGTCCACTAGCAAGAACCTGTGCGAGGACGAAGCGCGCAAGTACACAGGACCTTGAGGTCCTGCGAGCCATCCCAATGGCGGTCGTCCACGGGTTTTCCTCGTCTCAAAGACAGCAAATGAATAATTGAACGAAGGCGGTGTCGGTCCCGAAGAAAATAGGTGGCTCCGTATTTTTGCAAATTTTTTCAACAACAATTCAGCAAAGGTTATTAACATAAGTTTTACTTCTATCTACTTACTGATCTTTGAAGAATGATCACGAATTGTTTTGTTGAGAAACAATTGAACTTGGCTGCAGTGGAGCGTGTCGAACTCGGATGAACACAAGGATAGATGGTTGCCATGATTCTAGCAATGTTGCTTATCCGAAGTAAAAAATTTGATTGATTGAATATGGAAAATATTGAGGATTAAGTGTGATTGAAGTTTCTATTGATTTTTTGACTTTCTTTGTTTTTAGGGGGCTGTAGATATTAGAAAAAATTAGATATATGCAAAGGAGGAGGGATCCTTTTGGACCCGTTACGTTAGGATAGTCCTTTAAGGGACGACCTTCGACCCGACCTAGCCAAATAAAGCTCTGCTTCCTTGGAAATAAATACGTTTGATTAAGGACTGCGTGCTCCGCGTGTCGAGCTCTTGTTTCAAGGAAAATCGCAGAAACTGGAGCGAAGTTGTGCTCGATATGCGATTTAGATTCCGGATACGATCGCCGGTGACACGTGAAATTTTGTTAAGCTTTGTTTGCGGCAGAGATTGCGGCCTTTGCTGTCCATTGTTTAACCTTTTACGCTCGGAAATGTTAGTGAGAAACTGTTTTTGAAGTGTATTCGATAAATCACGATACGTTTTCTACCGAGAAAATAGATTGCTCGCACCTTTCATAGGTTTATATATCATCAAATTGATCTTTGTCGATTCTATGTGTTTTCACAGTTGGTTGCATTCTTCCGCCTGTCTGTGTATTTGTTCAATTGTAACATTTACTCGCGCATCACAATCCTCACATTTTCCTGGACAAACAGCAAACTTATTGTAGCTTTTTATATTCTTCGATGATCGCAAATTAATTTCCATTTCCGGCATAGAAATACACGTTGAAGCTATGACGTGTAAAAAAATGTTTAAGTCTGCCGCAGGAGTTAAAAATTCGATTCTCAAGCTCGCGTTCAAGCATATCAATTGAATTATTCGAATTCGTGCGAATCAGCGGCCTGCTGCGACGAGTGACTCAATTAAACAATGGATTTTATGGAATTCATAGCTATCGGGTCCCTGTTAAGAGGTTTTCGACGTCCTTAGCCTGGGACGTGATGAATACATTGCTATTGATTGGAAAGTTACGAGACGAGCTGCGCCCTTACACCCTTTGTCGGCATTGCATATTCATAGTTCATCTACGATATTGTTCTCTAGATTATCGACGGATCAGAAGCCATCACTTTGCTAAGCTGGGTCGCGATTGATCGGATTTATCGAGCTACAACTTGTCCAAGTTATACGGAAACAAATCCCCGTCGACGTGTGTAAACAACATCCTAACATCCTGCACATTGTCACTCCCGGATTCCAGTTTCTGCATTCTAATCCCACCGTTTCGCATGCTTCCGGCAGGAAGGGCGCGAACACAAGAAAATAAGGAAGCAAAAAACTTTGGCATAACAGTTATTTATTATTTATTTACAAAGATTCCTTTTTAATCGAGAATCCTTCGGGAATAGATTCGGATAGTCGCGAATTAATTTGTACAGGTAATAATTACGAAAAGAATAAGATCACGAAGATGGCGTACTATAAAATACTGCAACCTAACAAAAATAAATCTGTACAATTGGCATTTTTTTTACAGCGCAATTTTTCGGACACGCAAAAGCCAGTTATGCTGTTCCACGTTTCTGTTGTTCGCACGCATAATCACCACACGTTGTGGGCTCGCGAACAATTAGGGGACACCCCGTGTGCATTGTCAATTCCACGCGGCGCGACACCGAAATCGTAGCGCGTTAACAAACTGTAAACAACAAATCGAATTTCCTGCGCGCGGGGATTGAATCAATTATACCATAAATTAGCAAAACAACTGTCCGATAGAACGAGCCGGCCGATATCAAAACCATCGGTAATGTATTCGGTACATTGTATCTACGTGGCCGGCATGCTTCTCGTTCGATTTACAATTAACCGTGGCGCCCTTGTGTGTCACCCGTTGTTTCCGGTTGAAGGTGGTTTGATCAGGGTACACAAAATCTTCCAGCGACACTCTGTCATTCAACACTGACCCCTGTCGCTCTTGTCGAGCTTTAAACGAAACCTCGCGAGCACATAGCGAGGGCTCTGTTCAACTTTTATTACGGGCACCCATAAATAATCAATTATTTGCAAATAAGCGATCAATTATTTGCAAACGACCGATCGTTGAAGAAGAAACACGTATTCTTTTACAGTTTTCGTAACCCTAACCCTAACTGTTAGGGAAAACCTTTAAACCTTAATCTAAAAGTTAGGGAAAAAGTATAATTTTTTTTTAAATCCTGTAATAAAATGGCGGCGTTTTACCTTCCGAGTGTAATTTCTATAAGAGGGGCATTAAAAATTTGCAGGAGAGATGGCAAACTGTCCTTGATACTGATGGAGATTATATAATAAATTAAGAAATGAAAACCTGAATTTACTACAAAGCTTGTTTTATATCTCAAAATAATTGATTACTTATGGGTCCCCCTAACATTATTCGAGTTAAGTATTAGTGATCAAGTATTTTTGAAAATTTCTCGAGGCTGTGTAATTTTCGGTTAATTTTCTTTTCTGGGAAATTGTAACGAAACTGTGGGAAACGTTCTTTCAACTATACTATAATTGAATGATTGCGTTGTGAATTTTTATGCGGAATAAAAATGTCCCTTATTAATTGCAAGAAGCAGTAGTCAAATAAAAATGAATTTCTCTTTTGACGGTTTCTTAAAATCCTTTTGGCATCTCCACTGCTCCGTATTTCACTTGGGAATTTTTCGCGTGAATGCATAAAGTCCGCAGTCTACTAATTACGCTGTAAAAGAAGTAAAACCGAAACGATCATTTCGAAGCCATAATTCTTCCGTGGCAGCGGTCTCTGTAAATTTTCGCATCTCGTGCGACCCGCGCTGCGGCAGTAATACCCCGACTCGTTTAATTAGACAATCGGCGTCCCCTTTCAATTATTCGCCATCAACGAAGGAAAAGAGAAGAAAAAAAAAAGAAAGAGAGGTGAATGAGAGCCAGACACGCAATCTCGGTGTAGATGGCGTCCATTTTGCTTCCCCGTTCCCCTGTCGCGGCCTCTCAAGGTTCGTTAAACGGATTTGTGCCCCGGAATTTCGAAGTTACATCCGCAATTCGACCGAAGTTTCGGGGCAAGCGTTAATAATTGCATTAATTACTCGCGGCACTTGCGATCGTTGGAATCATCGGGATCCGAACTTCATAATTGAGCGAAATGATTTAGAGAGCCCGCGCCGTGCGCTCCTCCGCTACCTTCGCCCCCGTTCTTCGATGACACTTTAAAGTTCGGATTACGCCCCATTATCCTCGAGCGAGAGTAATTTCCTTTTAGTGAGCTCTGAAGACATTTTATATTTCGCTGTTCGACATGGCTCGGATGCTTCGAATCTCGAGCACACACGTTCAAATCGTTTGTGTTTAATCGTTCGGGGCGGGCGATATTATTTTTAAAACGGTCTTTAATCCTTTCAATGCCCACCGAATTATTCTATTCTAATTTATAGACTTTGAATAATATTAGAATCTTTTGTTATTTCTATGTATTTTCAAATAGGAAGGTGTTAGAATCTCATTCGAAATATTATTGGAATATTCTAATATTATTCTAAATAGTATTCGACTATTTCAACATTATTCTGAATAATATTGGAATATTCTAATATTATTCTAAATAGTATTCGAATATTTCAACATTATTCTGAATAATATTGGAATATTCTAATATTTATGATCTGATAATATTCGGACATTTCTCGATATAATTTTCTAATTAGCGCCTCAAGTATTAAAACGTGACGGAATAATTTATTAAACGCACCGAACTCGCAATTTGCCGCTAAATGCAACAGGTGTGTTCGAGCAAGTTTTCCAGTTTTTCGTCGATGGTAATTTTCATAAGTAGATTCGCGGGAGAAAAGTTGGAAAAATATTTAGTATGTAGGTAATACCGCGTCAACTTTGCGAATAATTTGTCGTCGACCTCCGGGGACTCCCTTACCGGAATTCCTATAATCACTTGCAGGATAGTTAATTAATTTCCTGACACGATATCCTTAAGCGACGATAATCGCGCGTTAATTACTGGGCGGTTCTTGTGGACAATCTATTGGCTTCATAGCGCATTCCAGCTTGGCAGATATACCTATGTATCTCGGGATCGCCGGTATATAGGACATTTTAACGGCAAATGTCTCATGGACGTTGATAATTGCGGTCAATTATGCGGCAAACGGAATGCGCGGCTGGTGAACGGTAATTGTTCATTAGGTGTCCGCGATTTTAGCACCGGCGAAAAATTCGACGAGCTTTATGGCCTGTTTTTCCATCAAGAAAAACTGATATTCTGATGAACTGATATTCATTCGTTCACATTTAATCAGTAATTTTTGTTAACGATAACTCTTACCCTGGGTTCATTTTAAAGCTCGAAAATTTCGTAATCCGTAACAGGTACAAACCAGAAGGGACTTCTTCAAGTTCGAGACAGATTCGCAAGAAAAACTTGTGTAAAAAATTGGAACGTATCTAGAAAAATTGGAATAATTTTTATGCTAATTGAATGTGCCATAGATTCGACGATTAAAATTTCCCCTTTAAGACAAAATCCTAGTACATTGCTTTTCAAGGGATCATATTGAATTCCACGAGGGTATTTACAACATATTATTCGCTTGAAGACAAATTTTCACTGAATCGGCTATATCACACACGTTGTAAGAGTAGTTTTCTATTTTATCGACGCAACAACGTCAAAAGTCAATTCTATGGATCAGGAGTCTCTCGAAACAGTTCAGTTTGTGACAAATAACGTGCAACGATCAAAGACACGAATTCTGTCCAGGTTTTTCGGCGTATTGACCATTGATGAGTCGTCACCAATGAAAACATAGTGTCAGTGACTTGAGCGTAACGCGTGCGACAATTCTCGACTGCCGGAACCCGGTGAAACGCGAAACGACGCGGTTTCCCGCTCTCGGGACGAAGTTGGGGCTTCGCATTTCCATAACAGACCTCAACAGCCCCGCCGACGCATGCATAGCAACTCTGCTCGATCTAAAATTTATGACTCCTACAATCGAATCCATCCGAACAAGCTCGGAAGAACGGAAAGGGAGGGGGAGAGTGGAGGGGAGGTCTCGTTGCGAAAGAAAGCGGAGCATGGAAATTAATCGCGAGATTCCTTTGACGCTTATAAACAATCGAGGGCGACGCGACGCGCCGCGCGCAGAATACACCACTCGACGATTTACATTTCAAAGTGAAACGGGCCGCTATTAAAACCCGGGGGCTCGCATAAACAACGGCGCACCTGGAATGTTATCATCGTTTGAAAAGACTCGGCCCGCACCGTCAAAATGGACGGAGTTTCGACGAGTTTACGATTACTGGCCGGCTATTCGGGAAACTGCATAGTTCGTTGTGGCCAACGCGGCAGCAGCGAGCTCGTGAAATTCATCGAAACGTGATCGCTACGAATCTTTGCTCGAAATAAACATTTTCCGCGTTTGTTGCGGCGAACCGGAACGAGCTCGAAATTTTCTCCTTTCTTTGACACGCTGATTGCCAATGCTTGTGAAAGCCGCACGAAATCGGAGTGATTTATTTAACAGTATTCGAATAGAAAAGACAAAATTTATGAGAGTAAAACACGGGTGAAACACGCGTAACTTTTGAACCAGCGAATTCCTCGGCTTAAAACTTCGATTTTTGGCATCCTCTCGTCAAGATGTACAGGATTATATAGTAAAAAGTTAAAAATTTCTGTGTTGCTAACGTGAAGTTTAACCTTATTGAGTCTAAAGTATTGATACTTTTCAATTCTTTCAATCTTTCTATTGCCTTATATTGCTAGATTGATTGGTTCTACTTTTACTGTGGTTCAGTAGATTGTAACAAAACTTGGTTTTCAAAATTGTATCATCGATACATGACTTGTCTGTCAACGTACTAATCATGTCTCTCCGATTCTTTA
Source organism: Halictus rubicundus (assembly GCF_050948215.1). Taxonomy (NCBI): domain Eukaryota; kingdom Metazoa; phylum Arthropoda; class Insecta; order Hymenoptera; family Halictidae; genus Halictus; species Halictus rubicundus. The sequence goes on from NC_135150.1 coordinate 28,365,451, forward strand.
GTTTCTCCACCGTTTCAAAGTGCAGCAACTCGTTTGTTCAATAAATTGGATAAAATGCGCAGAGTATTCATCATGCTCAGGTCTAACAAGGAGTAAAGGTGGATGTATAATTGATCAAGATAGAACGGATGCTTTTTAAAACGGAAATTATTTATGACTCGACGTATTAATTGTTCCCGGAGCACAGATCGTCCATTTCACGAAATCGCGCTTCCATCAAGAGATTCCAATCAGCAGACCCGTGAAAAAGTCACTTTAATGGCGGGCACTTAATCGCAGGGACGGTCGATCGGAAATTTTCTTAGATCCCGTGGATCGACGGACGGGTTCCGGGGTGGAAAAATTTTAATCCAAGCCGATCGTTTTCTTTTTTCTTTTCGCGGAGTCCTCGGCCCGGGCGACCTAATCTAAATGCAAATGCTGTTAACGTTAAATATGGACGCACAAAGAAAGGTAATGAGATTCGTCCGCGATCTCGATACCGTTCCCTCGCCCCTTTCCGTCGGCGGAATTAATGATATAAATCACTTACGGTCCGTAATAGTGCCAACTTTTCGCGATGTAAGAGCGGCACGTTAATTATCGTCAGTCGAGCGTCTCCGTCTTTCTCTTACGGACACGCTTTGTGAACGGTAATTGAGAAAAATTACTTATCGGTCGGCCGCTTCCTCGAGGGTCCAATTATTCTCTGCTCGACGACTTTCGTGTCTGTTTGCTGTCCTCGCGACGATTTACGCCGAGCCGAGCCGCCTTTCCATCAACGAAAGTTGCCCGATGAACATAGTTGTACAGTACGTGGAACATAGTTGTCCTAGTGCTTAGGCTAACGAGCCGATTCAACGTTTCCTACCTTCCAACTACGCGAACTCCATTTTCTGGTCGAGGTAAATTTCCTTAATTAACTATTCTGACACTAGGTGTACGGAGCACTAAAAATGACTATTTTACATTACTTTATAAAAATAACATAAATTGTATCGATCAAAGTTTGTAGCCATTTTTTTAATAATATATACCCAAAGAAATCAATTTGTTAAATAATTGCTCATTGATGCATTTTTACAATCTCAATATTCGCAATTTAAAAATATTAGAATCAGTATCAGCATCATTGTCCAAAATATTTTTTTCATTATTAAATTTGTTTGTATTTAATAAATTACTAAACATTTCAGTATTGTGCAAGTAAATTGTACCATTCTCGTATATAAAACACGAAAAAAATATATTAGGGGGACCCATAAGTAGACAATTCTTTTGAAATCTAAAACAAATTTTAAAAAAACTTTTAAAAAACTCGAAACAAATTTATTACCGCCGGACTTAGGGTCTTTATGATCTTGTGTCAACACCTATAAATTTGCAAAATACAAGAAAACTCTTGTTTTGGAAGAAATGTATGTAAATCAGTAACCTAAAAATTTAATGGATAATATTGAGACATAAATGAGAGTGCACACAAAAATCCAATAACAAAAGCTACAGTTTCGCAACAAATAAACACCGAAAGGAAGGATTACTGCTCGCTGTCGCAAATACCCCCGAATAGTCGATTTGAGTTTCGTAGAGAAGTATAATATATAGAAGGGAAATATTCTAGGTCGGAAGAAATGTTTCGCGTTGGAGTTAAAATAGCTTCGAGTGCAAAGGATTAATAAGGGAAAAGGTTGTCGGAATTGTCGGCCCCTAACGAAATCGTGACGTGTCCGAGCGAAACAAAAAGTAGTCGGCTCGCGACTGCTGTCAATACGCTGATTCTCGAAAAAGCAACAAAGTCCGCCGCCGGCTGGCTGAAGCACGCTTCGTTAGCTCCGAATACGTGCGAGCCGACGCGACCGGCCATCGCGCGTAAAACTCCGCGCGAAGCGTTCGCTCATTGCGCCCGCGTTCCGCCATTGTTTGACGCTTCCGCGAGCTTTCGCTGGCTCGTCCTCTGCAACTGGGCTAGAGCACTGGATAAATTACACTTCCTAAATCTAAATTGCGAGGAGTCGATGCAGTGGCTCGGAAAATTTCACGATTTTTGAAAAGTTTCAGATGTTGGAACTGTTGTAATTTAGGAAAGAATCGTATTTCAATAAATCCAGTCTCTTACACCTGTCTAATACAGAGGGTGTTTAATTTTAGGAGAAAGACTGTTAGGAATTACTATTACCTTCAATAAAAGAAAATAACTTTCTCAGCGCTTCGTTGAATTCGTCTAAAAATGCACTATAGAAAAAGAGTACAAACTATTCTGTTTGGAAAAGTTGAATTGATTTTGAAATCTCTCTGACCATAACAGGTATCGGAGAAATATTTATACCACATAACGTTCCCCCGCCACACCAAGTAATTTTGTTTCGAAACATTTTCTTCATACCCTTGAAAGATATTTCACTGTATTTTCCGTGTTTAGCGCACACTCGAATGATTCGTTCAACGATCACGTTTACGACTTTGATCGAATATTTTCTGCGACGGGTGGTATACGGGAAATTTCCAGATAAAATAGAGATATAGAACGGCAGTAGCATAATTTCATTCTCCGACATTTCCGCGGAATAGAATCGCTTCATAAATACCGCTTTGCGCGATTGTGCGTGATACCGTGTATTTTCCGACATGTTTAAACGTCTCGGGATATTTTACCTTCCGTTTCCTTGATACACGTGTACGAAACTATTAAGTATGCCGCACAGTGATCTCGACCACGCGTATCCGAAACTGTTCACGTACTGTTCCACCGCGACCGTTTGTAATATGTAGTCGTCCCGACGTGACCCGTGTACGAGGAAAAACTTGCAAAATATTTGCGCGATAGTGGCCGAACCACGATCTTGAAATTCATCAAAATGCGATTCGCTGTGGCCACATGGAACGTCCAAAGACACCTCTCGAGCAATGACAAATTAACTTTATTTTACGCCTTTGCGAGAAAAATTAACGGATGAAACTTAAAACAGGACGAGAGATTAAAAGAATTCAACATCACCAATTTATCATTCCCACTTTATTAATAAAAGAAATTATTGAAGGCAGACATTTATATTCAGCTTCTTCTTCTTGAAAACGGTAAAAAAAAAAGCAGGACAAAACATTAAAAGAATTCAAAATCATCAATTTATCATTCCTACTTTATTAATAAAAGAAATTATTGAAGGCAGACATCTATATTCAGCTTCTTTTTCTTGAAAACGGTAAAAAAAAGCAGGACAAAACATTAAAAGAATTCAAAATCATCAATTTATCATTCCCACTTTATTAATAAAAGAAATTATTGAAGGCAGACATTTATATTCAGCTTCTTTTTCTTGAAAACGGTAAAAAAAAACAGGGCAAAACATTAAAAGAATTCAAAATCATCAATTTATCATTCCCACTTTATTAAAAAAAAAAATTATTGAAGGTAGACATTTATATTCAGCTTCTTCTTCTTGAAAACAGTAAAAAAAAAACAGGACAAAACATTAAAAGAATTCAAAATCATCTATTTATCATTCCCACTTTATTAAAAAGAAATTATTGAAACAGTTTCTTTTTCTTGCAGACGGTGCAGAAAATTTTCATTTTCCAGAAAGATCTGCGGATTATATAATTAAATAGTTTATCAGTGCCCAAATTCCTATCTTAAAGGAAATCACGAGGAAAGAATTTGTTTACGGATTAAGAGATTCCTTACGGTGAAAGAAAGCAATGTTTTTTAAGGCACAAAGTGTTTGTAGAATTTTATAAATTTCGCCATACTGTGTATTAGTGAAAATCCAATAATAGTAGCGAGAGATATCATTTGCATGCTCGTATCATCCAGTTGAATTCCGTGCGCTCTCAGTTTTTAATACTTTATCGACTTTAATAGGGAAGCAACAGGTTAGAAGTTCGCGAAACGGCTTGTTCTATTTTTAATGAAAATACCGGATCTAGAGATAACTATATGAGACAGTTCGTTCCCGCAATTTCACAGGAATGAAATCTGCGATTTCCTCGTTATTCTTCTTAGTATGCAAACTTTCTGATATTATTAAACGCGGACTGTCGCAAGTCTTCTGCTTTCACGAAACTGTAAAATATCGAAGCTTTCGATTTCGCGTGTTCCCTTGGTGAAAAGGTATTGGTGTTTCTCAACGGAGAACTTTCCCGGCAAATATTTGACTAAATTCTTTGGCAATGCTCGATTTATTTGCACGCGGCTATTTCACGACGGGATAAAATCGATTTGAGCAAAGTCGAATCGCGTGCTAAATCTCGAAGGCACACAGTGAATCATGGGAAAGCCGATAATCGGTCCGATAATTAAAAGGGAGCTTCGTCTTGTAAAGAATGGGATTTGAAGAGCAATACTCGTCGCGCGATCGCTTCATTCTCGATCACAGGGGATCGACAGTATTATACCTCGAGCGACCAACGGGAAGTGTGAAAAAATTGTGGATCGATAACTGTAATTAATAGACTGCGAATTCTTTATGCAAAATAAAAATTACGTGCACCAATTATGAGAAACAGAGAGTTTCAATAAAAATGCGCTTCTTCGTTTGATAACTTTAATTAGCTGCAAATAACGTAATCCTTCCGATGTTCTCACTATTCTGTTTGTTTAGTTTTCTCCTAAATGCGTAAAATCCGCAGCCTAGTAATTAGTAATTAGTAATGTACACAGAGATTCAGTACTTTGTCTCGATCCATCGAAATGAATCATTAACCTTTCAACTGGTACACCCTCCAATCATGAACGGTTATGGAGTCGCAATGAAAGACAAGAAAATTGAGATGACAAAAATTTTTTAATAGTGTATAAATTAATTCTTGGCCCTGACAATTAATTATTTATGACTTTGTTTAATATTCTAAGTTTTTACTGGGTTCATCGGTCACCTGTAAAATCGTGTACGACAAATGCTAGGGATTCGATTGTTCGTAAATGACTAAAAAATTTATGAAGACGAATTAATTTGTATCGAATAAAATGAAAATTATTCTTGTTCGTTCGCGAGTTTATAAATCAATCGTTTACCGAATAAATGAACTATGACTTTCGGTGTGTATTGTGCATTTTCTGTTGCAAAAGAGGAGTGTTTTAGGCGAACTTGTTAAACAGGTTGGTCTTGTGTTATTATACTCGTCCCTTAACGTTGTAGAAACGAAAAGGGTTCGCTGACAGCGGGAAATTTCGCGCTTCGAGTGGTGCACGGTTCGGCAGCGTGGAATCGATTAAAAGTCGATTCGGATCGATTAGAGTCGAATCCGTTTGAACATCGAACGATCTCTCGAAACCACATTTAATCCCTCTGATTTGGACTCGCCTTGTTCCAGCATGGCTGGACTTGCGATAGTCCTTCTCGATTTATCTTGACTCGCGTTTCAATCAGCTTACGCTATCTTCCGACAAAATCGATTCCATTCGAGATCGCTCCGAGTTGCATTCGACGCTCCGGTACTTATCGAAATTAAACAACCATTCAGACCGTACCGAAATAACCAAAATTTTACGCGTCCCTGCGCACAAGCTAAAGGAAACTTCTGATCCAATGGGAACCGATCCGATCGAAAACTGTTAAGTGTCGTTGCTACATTTTTTCAGGCTTCACGCTCCTTAGAAAATTCTCGCACCCTGTAATTTAATCGATCGAGGTTCCTTTGTAATTTCTAGACTGTGGATTTTACGATAAAAATGGTCGGGAGGACCACAAAACAGTAAAATCATTCAAAGTTATTTAAAAGCATACTATTCTCAATAGTCTCGATATTCGAATTTCTAGAAATTGTAGAATTTGTAGAAATTGAAACCTAAAAAGAAATTTTATTCACTCTGTGAAAGTATTAATAGCACAAAAAAAGACACGCTTCGTTAAACTTTAATAAATTCTTCGTTACACTCCTAGGGATCGGAGCCAATTTTGCAGAAACCCTTCTGTTGGTGTAAATGTAAAAATGTGTTATTTTAATTAATTAGAGACTGTTCTCGTCCTTCACAATATAGTATAGTATAGTACAGTACTGTATAGTATAGTACAATGGAATATATGAACTTCTATTAGAGGAAATTAAGAAACGAAGCATCAGCCGGACGTATAATCAAGTACGGATGACGAGTTAATTACACTTAGGTTTTACAGCAGTCCGTCGCTCTACCTCGTTCCTTACGACTTTAATTAACCCCTTGAGCACTAGGAGGATATATCGTCCTCTTGGGTACATTCTTCACTTTTCTTACGCCATAGTTTTTCTGCGCAAACTCACGAACTTGATACCCGTTTTGTTTACAAATTCTTGATTGAAAACCGAAAAAAAAAGAATGAATGGTTGGCGGAAATAATTTTCAACGTGTCATCTCATTCGTAAAATGCTATTAATAATAACTAGACTGCGGATGCATATGCAATTTCCAATTTTTGCAGACAAATTTTCAGAAAATGCAACGAAATCAAATTCTATTTATCGTGGGAACAGGCTCTGCAGATCCTAAACAAATAAAAATCGTACTAAATTCTATCGAATTTTATATTATAGCATTTTTGAACATTTTCGTAAGCCATAAACGCATAAAGATCCGCAGTCTAATAACAACCAATAATCTGAAAAAAAACGAATAGTATATAAATATTCTATTCTCTTGGTGTAATCGAATGTAATGATATTAATTATCAATCTTAAATAGAGATTATAGGTATGCAGGATAGAATGCACTGTTTCACTCGCATGACTAGTTTATGAATCGACTATAGGAGAGAGTATAGTGAGAGAAGTTCTCACTGACAACTTCATTGGCTCCGGAATTTTCTATGGACTGCGTGGGTGACAGTTTGGACAGACGTGGATAAAAAATCGGCGAATATTGCGGAAAGTTCGCGTAGGTGGTCGAAAAGGTCGAGTGTCTCAAAAAAGTTTCGAGTGACTTCGAAAGATTAATCATTATTATCGGGGGAAAAGGCTATTGTGAACAGTCAGTGACGCGTTATTGTCGCGAACGGATCATTAATAATCGTTCCTTCTTAGATAGAATTATGCAGTTCCCGAACCACTCGATAAATTCCCGCGTGTCTCGGGAACTCGATAGACCTAATCTTATCGAGTCTATTAAGATTCACGCAGCGATCGCTGTGTCGTCTTTGATCCAGAAATTTTGTTACAATCGTGAACAACGCGGAAACCTTTTATATGCATCAAGCGTCGCATACTTCATCTATAGACAGCCGATTTTATGCGTTTATGACAAAAATCAGTGAATATAATTTTGAACGGTAGAAACATACGGTAGAAGAATATCAAAAAAATTCTGTTATTATGGAAGAGAATTAATTTCTATTTCACTTCAGTCTGTTGCAATTGAGGTAAAACAATTTTTATTTTCCATTAAGAAAAATTCTTTTCCCAGTAAGCGTTTTTCCATTAAAAAATAATCTATTTTAATATGTACAGTCAATAGTAATTAATAGACTACGGATTTTGGGAGTTTATTATTGAAACGAGTAAATGGAATTTGAAATAGTAAAAGGATTTAAAGATTAGCAATTTTTATTTTGCATGAGGATCGACAGTCTAGCAATTAATATCAATGCATAACATGTTAATAGCGAGTCTACGTTTTCGATCCGGGAGCCTTTGGACTGGAATTTGTGTCATGAATTTTAAAATTGTTGTTTCAAATTTGTAATTCAAATTTCCTATGTAGATTCGGAATATTGATTTTGAATTTGCAGGATTCTCGATAAATCTCATTTGGCACATCGAATGTGCAATCATTTTAGCAAGCTTTTCGAGCAAAAGTGTACGCGAAATAATAGTTGTCAAACTTTCTGGTTCAGTTCGTCGAATCCTGTGGCTGGAAATTTTGCAGGCGTAATTCGGGCGATTGAATTTTGAGAAATGCGCGCGAGAAGTAGTAAATCGATCAGCGTATCAACGCAGAAATGCGGGTTGATAGCTTGCTGACCGATGCGGTCGACGGGCTATTGGTCGATTAATGTATTGTGTTACCACTGACCGACGAACATTGCGTTCTGCTTACTACTCCCCCACTAATACGTGCTAAACAGTCCCTGAATGCGAAGCACCGATAATACCGTGCGAGCCTATCGTTCTTCTTTGCCTATTTTTAGACCAACAGCGAGGCCTTTTAGCGCCAATCAATTTATTAGCAGCTAAATCGAACACTCACCATTAAAATTTTATTCAAACTGTAATACACATTATTTCAAATGATTTGCTAATTGTGCTTGGAAATACACATTTTGGCTTCGAACTGGCATTTAATATTCCTCTTTGATCGATAAGGACATTTATCAAAATTAAAAATTAAAATTCTACTGAAGAAACTCTAGCAAAATACAAATTTTAACTTTGGACAGATTCTTACTACTTTCTTTTTTAATTAATGGGCACTTTTAATTACTTACCTACTTTGATAAAATTCTACTGAAGAAACTCTAGCAAAATACAAATTTTAATTTTGGACAGATTCTGACTACTTTTTTTTTTAATTAATGGGCACTTTGAATTACTTACCTACTTTGATAAAATTCTACTGAAGAACCTCTAGCAAAATACAAATTTTAACTTTGGACAGATTCTGACTACTTTTTTTTTTAATTAATGGGCACTTTTAATTACTTACCTACTTTGATAAAATTCTACTGAAGAAACTGTAGCAAAATACAAATTTTAACTTTGGACAGATTCTGACTACTTTTTTTTTTTAATTAATGGACACTTTGAGTTGCTTACCTACTTCGATAACATTCTACTGAAGAAACTCTAGCAAAATACAAATTTTAGCTTTGGACACTCTTACTACTTTTTTTTTGTTAATGGGCACTTTTATCAAAGTAGGTTTCATCAATTTAGTTTAAGTCGAACACGAATTAATATTGTTTATATAACAATTTTTCAGTTTTCACCCTCCTCACGAAGCCTTCACATTCGAAGATTAAAATCTGAACTTCGAAAGAGACAAATTATTAAAAATTTCAAAATTTTTTGTCTATTATTGTGTATTATTTGTACTTTAGGCTTTATCGTTCCATAGACTTCTAACTTGTTTTAGAGAGCAGTCGAGGTTCCACCGTCTTCGAAAAAATTCTGAACAGATTTGTGTGCGATTATTTGGTTGTGCGAAGAAGACAAAAAATGTCTAACAATCTCGAAGGCAGATGCAAGGTGTCTGTGCACGTCTTCGCGGTCCATTGGCGCGATAACATTCCTCACGGGCCGTAATGTGCATTGCTACCAGCGGGGAATGTTACCTAGCCGCCACTTGCGCTCCGTCTGACTAATGCGCCGCAGTTATCACTGCGGAACTATCCGGCCGCGCTGCTTGCGGCTGACTAATGCGTTCCTTACTACTGCCCAGCAAACATTATCCTTGTATTTCTGTTGGCATCCTGCTCCTGTACCATTCAGGCGCCAACGGCTCGCCTAATCTACATCATACCTACCAATATTTATGAAGAAGCTGGCCAAACTATTGGCTTGTAAAGTAAATACTACTAAAGTTTAAGACGTTCCAGATACAATATTATCTATAGTATCCTTCACTTACTGTTACGTCGTTGCGTATGAAATGTCCGATTCGAGAATGCAAACGTTATCAAGTGCTTTAGTAAACAAATACTATTATAATCTAGAGACTTATTGTACTGTATCATTTGTAGGTACAAAGTTGCAACTTAACTTTCAAATAAAGTTTATTTCAGTATCAGTCGTTGCGGTGGTAGCTCTGCAACATTTCTACAGTGATCATTTAAAAATTGTCGTGCCAAATTTTTTTTGGAAACGAGAACGAGGAGTAACGTAAATGTACATGAGATTTCCAGAATTGTTCAAGGTCAAGGTGTGGTCTCAGCAACGCTTTCGCATTGGCAATCGAAAAAATCGTAATTTTGAAGTTGCGTAATTTTCGCGCGCGACCCGATCGAACTCGCGTGATTCCTTAGGAGGTGGGGAGGGGAGGTGGTACGAAAAGTTTAGCGGGCAAGAAAAAAATTTAATTTAGTTCGCCGGTGACCCGCGCGGCCCCGGTTGCGAATCGTCTGAAATTGGCGCCGGGCGCGGGATGCGCTAACGGAAAAAAGAAAAAAAAAAAGAAAAAAGGGAACTACGAAGAAAGAACCGGCCGAATTGAAACGCGGTAACCGCTCGGTGGCAGGGCGACGAAACGTCGGCGTATTAATCGCGGCAGAATTTAATATCGCGCCGCCATCCGTCCGGTTTTTGCCGCGTCACGCTTGACCCGTAATCGCATTCAGACTGTGCCGGAATTAAAAGCGGCCTCGAATGTGTCGTCGCCTAAGAGTCTTCGCCGATAATTCGTTCTGCTGGAGCGACGGATGAAAATGCGAACGAGAGCCCCTTAAGTGTGCAAATTGATTCGTGACCCTCCCCGGCTTGATAGTTCGACTGAAACTATTTTTTTTTATCCAATTTAAAAATCGACTTTTATCGTCATATACGATCGGCAACTTCTGAGAAGATCACGCGAGTAATTCGTAATTTTTTATTATAAAAAATTTCTATTTTTGGGTGACGGAATTATTTGTGCAGGTTTTAAAATGAATTGTTACGTTGATATAGTCATTGTACTAAACTCGATTAGGATCTGTAACATGCGAGAAAGTTGGAGGATTACTCGGTATCGTACATTTAATTTTTTGCAATTTTTATTTCATTAAATAACTTGTTTTGATTTTATGGAATTTCTCGGGTTTCTAGTTGGGCGTTCGAAGTGTTAAATCAATTGTTCTGACCCTGTGTGACTCGATGTGATTTTATTCTGATTTTATTCTTAATCATTTTACGTGGTAATTACAACGTTTGCAGTCAGTCTAAGAGAAGAATTTGACGAGGGAATGCTATTAGTTGAAAACAAAATTGTTTCTTTTAGCAAGACACGCGTGTCGATTAGGTTACCATCGAGACTGAACGAACACGTAGTAGAGACTATAGTACGGCGTATGTTGCTCGTCTATTGAGCGGTGAAACGGCAATGCGATTGTAAGGAACAATGGACGCGATCCCACGATCATTTCATTGGCTATCGGCTAGCTTGTATCTCACTGCCTCCATGTCACTGTCAGCAAGACTGAAGCTTGACCATTCTACTGTCTGCTGGCACGGCGATATGGCGGAACTGAGCTAAGCGTGTTTACAGAGCGAGAAGACTATAGCTTTTAACTGCGAGGAAAGTAGAACGAGTGACGTGAGCCGATTTTGACCCACTCTTAGCGTGATATACTACCTGGAAATAAAAATCCCACACGTTCTCTTATACGCGAAATGGTGTACAATTGTATATGAAATTGATTAATTTGAAACGGTGAAAAACTGGCCAATGAAATTGGGTACGACAAATATAATCTTGGAAACACGTAATTACAGCGACAAGGATCTTAAATATAGAGATTGAAATTGGAACAGATTGTCAAAAAATATTTTGAACCATTCACTAAGAGTACAAATAAGTTGCAATTTTCAATTTTGCCCTTCTAATAAATATGAGTAACTCGATGCTGGGTGAATTCTCATTCTTCTGTTTATTTAAATCGCTCTCTTTCGCGATAGAAAAATGATTGATTTAACAGACATTTTTCGAAACTCAGCTGTAAAGTTTTTGAACAGTTTTTGAAGAGCGATAGTTCCCACACATGACGTAATGTAACAACTTCTTCTATAATTAATATTGAACGAGACATCACCGATAAATTGCAGGTCATTTACAGGTTTAAAAAATGTTAAAAATGCGAGCGGACTGAAAATTCAAGTAGAATTCACCAGAACATTATTTTCCTCTCTCTTGACCGACCTGATTAGCCAGTAAAACGAACTTCAACTTCATTCTAGTTCCTCTGAACAAGGCCATTCGCAGAAACGGAAGCATTCGTTGGTAGAGTAATTATTAAGCTTTCTTTTGACACCGGGAACGGCAATAAAGTCTTCCGGTGAAGTGTTAACATTAGAACGAAAATTTCAATGGTTCCATTATGCGACTCTTCGACATCTTCAGCCCACCTTTCTGCGAAATCGAATAATCGCTGATAAAGAAGTCCGCGAACCGTGTTTACGGGAAAGGAATATTTCTTTCTTCACCGTTGAAAGGAAAATTGTTCAATCGTCGTCCCATTAAATCGTTTGCAAACGATCGGTCACCTAAAATAGACCAAATTAAACAATTTTTCCGCTTCTATAAAAAGATTACTCGAAAATCACATTAATCGGCGATGGAAGAAACTAGACTTGAAATTAACAAGAGACATTTACACAGAAACTAAGGACCTTAAAAATCTTTTTCTTGATCAAAACGCTTCGTGAAATTTGCATTCTAAAACCAGGCATTTCGTGCGCAACAACCTAATAAGAGATTAATGCTGATTCCCTTTCGAAATTTGATTTGCCAAACTCGAATTAAGTTCAAGCACCGTAAAAAATATTGAAATCCTCCGCGATAATTAATCGAGTTGCAAACTCGGTCGCCGCCGCATGAATACTCGATGCAATTCGTTTTTCGTTTATTAAATCCTCGACTCGCCTAAACCAATTTACAAAAATTCGCTCGTTAATGACGTCCCGTGAATATTTGATCCTCGGCCGGGCCACCGGCGCGTAAACCTCCGCAACTTTTGCTTTTAATTTGCCATCGCGAGCTCGATGTGTTTCGCGCATCCGGTTTTTTCTCCCAGACGCGACGGTTTAATGACGACGTAACGCGAAAGCTCAGGCTCTCCTGTGTTTTCGGGGCGGAAGCCTCGCCGGTGTCAGTCCCTATTGATCGAAATGTCATAATCCATTTCCGCAAGTCGCCATACTTTCGCGAGCATTAACGACGGCTCGATCCTCGCGAGTTCCATTTTATTCTTGGCGCACGTACTGTGGCTCACGAGAACACTGTTCGAACGCCTTTTACAACACTATAACTCTTTGGAAATCGGATCAAACGACCTGAAGTTTCTTTAACAATTAGGAACATTGGTCCATTAAATAACGAGCTTAAAACATTTTGACAAAATTGGGATTGATAAGAGAATTACATGAGAAAAGAGAAAAGGCACTTTTTGAAACTTTTTTATTATTTCAGGCTCTAAAGAAAATTTAAAATGTGCAGATCCATGTTATACATATGCTGAGCATTTCATCTCGCGTTAATTATATAACTCGTATCTCGTCTTATATTATTTGTCTAGTAATAAACGATTTTATATTGCTTGTCTGACAAATATTAAACTTGAACTACTTGCCTGGTAATTATAGATCAATTCTCAGTCTTAATTTTGTGTTTCTTGTCTGACAAGGGAATGTCTCGTTCTACTTGCCTGAAAGGAAAGATTTGATACGTCTTGCAATAAACAATTTAATAATATTTCTGCAGTGAACAATAATTTTATGGCTAACAATTAAGTGTCTCGTATTACATGTCTGACCAGTAGCAGTCTTACACTACCTGGCCAACGATGAATAATTTTATACTACTCGACCAACAACGATCAATTTTGCATCGCCAAAGTAATTTAGTCGTTGCAATCGGAACTGCAAAATTTGATGTGATTAACATTAACATATCGAAATAATTTAATCCCATAAAATCCGACATTTAAATGCTAATGCACTATAAAGTACAACACTGCAAGAAACTCATTCATGCACAGCATTTGACATTCAAATAACGTTCAGGTTGGCAATATGCTTGAATCGAGACGGTTATTTTGAAATAATGCAAATGCGATTATTCTCCATCGTTTCGTAATCATAATTAATAAAGCAATTCAATCCCGTAAATTTCGAGATTGAAAAATGAATTAAGAGGATCATTTGAAGTGATGCATTTATTTACTATTACTTCGCAATCTGTCAGATAATTAAATCCCGTAAAATTAAAAATGAGAATTCCATCGAGCTACAATATTGCAGAGAAGCATAATTATTTCGAGTTTGCTAAATTCGCGCAAGAAACTGTTTCTCGACGCAGTAGATCATCGGAGCGATGCTCGCTCGCAGATAATTATTTCAAACAGATTAATAACACACCGCGTTATCGCGAACGTTAACGGGACGGGAAATTTGCATGCGATCAAAGGACTAAAGCCGATAGCTACGTTCGCGTTTGCAATATGCAGGAGAGACGCTCCGGTCGCGTAAGACGCATAAGCGGAGATCATTCCGGCGTTCCCCTTTTCGACGTGCTGAATAATACCGTTGGCAGCGTCTTAAATGGCAGCCTACGGCGGCGGGCTGCGCGCTCTTCAGTCGACAAACAGACGCGTAAACAACAAACAGTGCGTTCAAGTCGGTTCCCGCCCACGCGGAACGCCGAAAATCACCGCAGGAATTACAGTGACCGCCATAACTGCGCTTCTGTTAACTGACGGCAGCTTTCTCGTCCCACGCGAAACTGCAAAACCGAATCCGACGAGTCTCGCAACTGAGAAAATTCGCTTCCACACCGAGCGGCACGCAAAAACCGGTGCAAACTGTATTCTGACCTTCTCTTGCTCGAACGTACACGTCCCGATTATGTCAACATCGTTCAGTGAGAATTCTCGCGAATATCGCAAAAATTTGTTCGTTTCTTCCTTCATACTTGGCGGTATCCGCTCCTTCTAGATTGAATATGTACACGGTGGTCGGTGATTGGTGGCACAACCGAGAAGCAAGTGATTCTACACAAAAAAATGAGTTGAAAATATATGATACAATTTTTTCACACGGGGCTTTGTTGCCGAGAAAATTGACTTTGAAAATCCCTCAAGTTCGCCTGCTCAGCATCCGTAAGTAGAACTGGTCGGTCGTGAACAGACGCGTCGGACGATTCCTATTCAATAGCCTCATACGAAAATATTTTATTCCACATAAATTTTCGACTTATTCCTTCTAGTAGAATCACCCCCTCTTTGGTTGTACCACCAGTTACAGGGAAATGTAAATATTGCAAAAATTTGTTAACTTCTAACTTCGTACTTAACATGGAAAAGCGTTGAGGTTAAACTTCACCTCGGCAACCCGGGAATTTTTAACTTTTTATTATACAATCCTGTACACTTTGACGAGAAAACGCGAAAAATCGAAGTCTTAAGGCGAGGAATTCACTGGTTCAAAAGTTATGCGCGTTTACTGTCGAGCGATTACGCTTGGTTCTGGTATAAATGTACAAATAAATGTAAATGTATAAATTCTTCTATAAATTTATTCTCTATTAAATGGACTGTGTTCGTCATTTAGGAGACTTTGATAAATTATTGTCGATGGTATTCTTATTTATTTGATCACAACGACCGAAGTAGAAAGTACTGTATAGATCTCTTAAGCACGATTTTATCCAACTACAAACTCTCATCGACTATTTAGTGGAAACGCCATCTTGGAACATTCGAGTACCGTTCCCTACATTCTCCTCGAGTTTTCCAACATCGTTAAACGTTAAATTTCTAAACGCAATTTCCCGAGGAGCGTCATTAAAAGTTCCGGGCCAGGGAGAATGATTATTTAAAGTAATAATGTTCATTCGAAAAAGTCGGGAGGGCGAAACTTTCGTCGTGGCCGTGCTCTTATTTATATTACTCATCATTCGGAAGGACACGCTCGTAATCGCAAACTCCGTTTTCATAAAAGTTCGAGGGAACCGTGTCCAATCTGTTGCAAGTTCCGCGAAGTTTAATTAAGTATGAAAAAGATCTCGTCCGACTCTATGAAAATTTCTCGCGGAAACTTGCTTCGATGAGATTGTTATAAATGGTTCGTCCTATTGATACGAACTTCTCTCTCTCGAGAGAGAGAGGGAGAGGGAGAGAGAGAGAGTGAATTATGAAATCATTTTATTATCGACGGACATGGATCTGTTTTCCAATAGGAACTTTCGGAGAAAAAGCCCGACGGGGAAAACTTTTTTCCGGTCTTCGTTGCATTCCGCCTCGATGGTTTCTTCACTTCCGCCGGAAGCGGGGGATACAGGAACCACGGATCCATAAAGATCGACGATCGATCCCGCCGTTTCGACGAGCAACCTATCGAACAATTTTTACGAGCTCACGTCCGCGCGTTTACCGCGAGAACCGATGTTTTATTCGCCGACATCACTCGGATTGTTCGCCGGCAAAACCATGCCCCGGCTTTTCAAAAATTCAAACGCTACGTTAACGTGATTTTAGCCGGGGGGTCTCAATGAATTTTAATAGAGTGTTCGTTCTTCGACCTCTTTTCACGTTTTTCGATTCTGTTCTAAAATGGAATTTCTTATCTTTTCGTTGTCCTCCATCTTTCTTCCCGCTTGTAAATTCTTCTACTTCCAGCTGGTTTTGTAATTCTTTCCTGTTTCTTCTCTTTTATTGCTATTTCACCTTATTGTACTGTTCTGGTTTGGTCTCTTGATTTTCTTTGCCCGTGTTTGCGTTGGAATGTCTACAATGAAAACAGTAATTTTACCATGATGATACTGTCGATGCTTATATTAGGGGTACCCATAAGTAATCAATTATTTTGAAATCTGAAACAAACTTTGTATGATAGTAAATTCAAGTTTTCACTTCTTAATTTAATGGACCCATAAGTAAGCAATTATTTTGAAATCTGAAACAAACTTTGTAGTAAATTCAAGTTTTCACTTCTTAATTTAATGTGCCTATAAGTGATCAATTATTTTGAAATCTGAAACAAACTTTGTAGTAAATTCAAGTTTTTACTTCTTAACTTAATCTCCATCATTATCAAGGACAGTTTGCCATCTTTCCTGCAAATTTTCCCCTCTTATAGAAATCCAGGGTTAGCCAAGCAAAATGTTAGCCTAATATTAGTAAAACGATTGAATTTTTGTTATCAACGGGAGCAGACATTCATGAGTTACAAAATTATAGGTAAAAGGAAATATTATTTTTCTGCACACGGTCCCTGCGAGGAAATAAAGTGACTGGAAACGTCTACAATTCTTACGGTCCCGGAAAATATTGTTTGATATAAACCGCGCGAGCACGGAGCCGAGTTCCGGACGCGGACAAAAATCATCTTCGGACTTGTTCCCGGTCGAGAACACTCGAATAAACTCGTCCCGAAGCACGTGAAATATTCATGCGTCGCTCCCGTCGAGGCGACCTGTAGGCGTCTTTGAGACAATATTCTTTATTTACTCGGAAATCGCGTCCCGTGATGTTCCTCGCGGGGAGCAGGGGGGAAAATGTCGGAGAACGGGGGTTCCGAGAGACGACTGGATATTTTCGCGTGATACCTGGAAGCGGTGTGAACCCGCTCGGCCGCTGAAACTGAACGGAACGACGACGACGCCGTGAGAATGTAAAGCGGAGGAAAGTTCGGAGCGGGGACTGAAACATTCAGGGAACTAGGTGGACAACCCCCCGCCTACTTTATTTTTCTATTATACGCGGTCGGGCGCTCCGATGGAATAAACCGAAGGACGGTGATGCCGCGTGAGAAACCGTCTCGAAAGTCTGCGATAAAATGTGTTTGCGCTGAGCCACCGTGCTCGAGAAAATGAACTCTGAATATTTATCCGAAACACATACGCAGCGACGTCATATTTCGGTTCCCGGCGGCCATTGCGGGAGCACCGCACAGTGTGACGAATGGGCTTTTCAGCTGGAGAAAATTAACTTTCAAATAAAGAAAAACTAACTGTGCTAATATAATCTAAAATAACCATGTATTAAAACCCTTGAATATTAAAACTGAAAATTCTTTTGTTGTATGTTTACAGAGCGTGTAAACTTCACCTAGAAGACGAACACCTAACCTATAAATGAATGGGCACGTTCCCATACGCGCTAGAAATATGTTAGAATGTACTAAGGAGTGTTTAAATTTCCTATATATGATGGATGTAACATCTGAAAACATGTATTTTCAGTTTAGTAATTCGAAATTATCGATAACATTCCTCTATTTTTGTAAATTAAGTGTCAAAGACCGGTACTTATTTTTCCACAGAAACGGCCATGTTACTACTCTTCGTTAATGAATTAGTATATGCGCCACGTCGGTCCACGCGATGATTTTTACATATAATAAAGTAGAGATTCTCTACTTTATTTTAATACCAAAATTGGCTTGCAGAGCGTTGCAGAACTATACTCATTTTTTACGCTTGGTAAATAACCTTTAGCTTTACCTTCATTCGGTGTAACAAGAAGACCAATGGATCTACACAAAATTATCATTAAAAATATGTACAAAGAAATAGGTGAACAACTGTCTGAATGGAATCAAAGATTGCTTTCTGCTGTTCTCGTCTTAAAATTTGTAAAATTTTTATCATTTCTATTATTTAATACAGTTGGGAAAAGTTTCCACGTAATCAGAAAGTTCCCGCGAAAAGACTCCGAACGGTGTCAACTTGAAACAATATCGCGAGCGTGGCGGGCAACAGAATTAGGGTGATTCCCAAAAGTATTATTTGTTATTTTCCGGTGAAAGAGAGTTTGTTGTTGGCTCCGTCCACGATAAACTCATTAGGAGGATCATAGAACTTTTTCCAGCTGCGCGCCGACCGAGCAAAATCTCAAACCCGTATAATTGTAACTTTTGTGTAACTTCTGCGGTCTCGGTTACATTTGATTCTGGCAGAGAAACTTTTTTCACCGACGAACACAGTTTTCTGGCATAATTGATTCTTTGCTCGTGCTGCATCGAGCTAACGAGTCCCCGCAAACCCCTTCATCGAATAATATTATTACCGGAATAAATTATTATGCATTTCATAAGTTATATTATTTGGCAAGGTAAAGAAGTTGGTATGACCTGTGAGTAGCAGTTTACGACAATTTTCAAAAAATATTAAAATATAGAATTCGATAGAATTTAGTACCACATTTATTTATTTTCGATCTGCAAAGATCATTACCATTGCAAATGGGGTGTTACTTGAATCCACTTTCTGAAAACTGGTCTTCAAAAATCGAGAAGTGCATAAACATTCAAAGTCTACTTATGAGTCTTCAACTGTGGAGAAAAGTTACCAAAAATATTATATTAACCAGTCGACAATTTAACTTATGCCATTAACTTATGCCTGTGTTGCATTGAGCTAACGAGTCCCTACAAACCCCTTCATCAAATAATATTATTATGGGAACAAATTACTATGCATTTTATGAGAAATATTATTTGGCAAGGTAAAGAAGTTGGTATGACTCATAAGTAGCATTTTGTGGCTTTGACGATTTTTAAAAAATACTAAAGTATAGAATTCGATAGAATTCAGTACGAAATTTATTTATTTTCGATCTACAAAGACCATTACCATTGAAAATGTGATGAGTCTTCACCTGTGGAGAATATTTACAAAAATATTATACTAACCAGTCAAGAAATTAACGCTTACATAGTCTATTGAAGTCATTCAAGACAACTTACCTAGTCTATTGAAGTCATTTTACAGTAAATAAATTGCAAAGAAATATGTAAATAAATTTAAAGAATGTAGCAGATTTGTCTTTAAAAATTGATTTGCTAGAGTGCTGATCTCGTATATCTGATCAATCGTTTGATATCGTGGGGAGCGCCGACTGGCTCGAGGCCAGAATAAAATTCGAGAATCAGTTCTCGTAACATCCTTAAGCTCCCACTACCGCGACAAATGCATCTCCATTACGTAGACGTCATTCCCAGCGTTAAGTACAAAGTTTTCGACGTAAGTTTAAGCGAGGTTGCAAAGCTGTCGCCGGAGTACCGGCCAAGTTTCAAGCAGGACCGAGAGCCGGAGGAAGTCGGAGTGGCGCAGATGTTGGTTCGTTGACGGTTTTCCCGTGATTTTTCTTCGTTCTCGCGACGATTGTTCGCGAAGACCCGACACCGCCCGTCTTCGTACAAAGGACCCTCGTAACAATCGACTTCGATCGAGCTCCGGAAAACGTAGGATAAATGCGCGATGAGGCGCGGCCGCGCTCCGGCACTAATAAAAAGATGCTCGTGACAAGTTTTCTTAACGATCTCTTAACGTTCCGTTTAATAAACGGACAGACCTGGACCCATCGTCGACCCTACTATCTCAGAAAATCGTCACAGTACTTTTGTTATAACTCACAAGTCAGTGTATCGCTTGTCTGATTAGGGACGGACTATTCTACTTGCCTGGGATTAACGTTCTGCGATCAGATGCACGACGCCGACCAGTCTGACGATAAACGTACCTATACTACTTGCATGTCCAACAGCAAGGAACCCATACCACTTCCATAATAATTAAATGTCCGGAAATATTATCAACAGTGCCTGTTTAACAATGAACAATATGAAGTTATGTATCTGGCAAGGAAATTGCTTTAATACTTGTCTGACAATGACTAGTTTCATGCTATTTTTCCAATAACAAACGATCTTACATAATATGTATATGAATGAGCGATTTTGTACCGGATGTCTGACGATTAACGGTCTTGTACTACTTGTCTGGTAATAATCGGCGGCCGCAAGAGTTCTCGATTTTTAAAGAGACGCGGTGACGCAGTCGCACTTCCTCGAAGGCTGCGACCTCCATTATCATTACCCAGGTCCACTTGGCCGGAAATAAAATTTTCAACGTGGCTGGCCCGCTCTTCGCATCTCTCCCAAGCCACCAATTTTCCCGCGCGCGCCTGTCGCGTTCCGTCATCCATCTTTATCGTTTAAGAATTTAAGACGCGGACGGTGTTGTGTCGCGGGCGTCTTTAAAAATTTCTGTCCCCGTTACCGGTCCTGGGAATTACGGCCATTATTTTTTTTTCTCTTCTTGAACTCTAAATGTCATCGCGACCGTCCCAGTTTCCCGGGCGGTTCGCTCGCGTGTCGCTGAAACACTCAAACACCTCCTGCTCCTTTGTGTCCCGCTGTCACGGGCGTTGATTTAATCAACCCCTTTCGCGAATTTATCTTCCGCGAAATGGACGCTCGTTTGACTTTAAGCGGTCCACGGTACAAAGTTACAATTAGCAGAATTTAATTAATCGCCGCGACCCGCGACCCGCGCCCGGCCCGACCCGACCCGACCCGACCCGGCCCGGCCGCCGAGAATTTCGTTTCGCTGCGCTTCACGGCGGTCTTCGTAATCGCGGATTACGCGGGTCATCAAAATCATCCGTTTGACTGTCCGGAACCTGTGGTAACCTGTTGACCGGTCGTCTCGACTCAAAAATGAATTTTTACGATGACAATTCTGAAAACTGTCGTGCGAGAGAATAGAAAAAATAATGCGACGAGTGGACTGCGAATTTTTATGCATTATTGATTTATTTATAAAGTGCGAGTAATTGTTTGTATGACCAAATAATAGCCTTCACTGGAATTTTGATCCGTGAAATAAACTTTGTTCTCATTTTGGTTCTTATAAAAGGATGAATAAAATGGAGGTTCATAAATATGCGCAATCTGAAGATAAATTAGAATCTTCCTGGCCTCGTTTCATTCAGTAAAATTTGTTTTTGAAGAGTATATTTAATTTGTAAAATCAAATAGTATTTAATCGTGTAACATACAAAACCATCTGACAACTTTCAAAACATCATTAGTGTCTCCTTTTTATTCTTAGTCTTTTACAAGAATTATTTTTTCGAATGTATTAAATTAATTTTCATAATTCGTACATTTTTCAGTCTTAGTCGAACGATTTTTAATATAAAATTCAGGCACCACTGCCTGCGACATTGTTAATTTAATCATTATTAACATGTAAATTAGTCGTTATTGACATAGCCGTGTTAGTCAAACAGGTATACAAAGTATAATGCTACGAGGTTATTAATATGCGGCTGCTTATGCACTAGAAATACGTAAAACACGGAAGCATGATGCATGACTGAATACAAAATATATTGAAAATGTTCCACAATAACAGAGCTACCATTACCGCGAGTATTTTCAGTGACCAATATCAAATTTTACAAAATAAACGAACGTACACGAAACGCACGAACGGGAGCCGTATTTGACAAAGCGATGATATAAAATTCTATAAAGAATAATATAAAACGTGACGGTAAAACAAATGGAATATGCAGTGGAATAGATAGTGGCGGAATCCTCTGAAGGCGAAATAAATTTCATTTCAGCCACCGTTTTATTGCGCCGTAAAGCCGCGGCGTTTGCATGGCGTCCATATAGTTTAATTATAATACTGCTGGCTTGCACGATCTTCGCGATTTGTCCGACGAGCGAATCGGTTCCCCGTTCCGCTCGCCGGGAAACTTTCGGAGCCGTTTCCGCCGGAGCAGAGCAGTTTCATGGAGTTTCAGTGAATGAGGTAGCCGAGCACTGATTCACTTCAGGGTTTTTGGCCGGTCCGGCGACGGTAACGTGTCCTTTCACGGGATTACCGGCAAACAGACGAGCAGAAAACCTGGCGACCGTATCAACCTGGCAAAACCGTTTTCCCCCCCAAGTAAAACGTTCCCATCGATGTGTTTTTCTCGCCGCCGCCGTTCTTTTGCTCGATTTTCTCGTTAGCGGCCTGGCAACCAGTGTATCATTCGACCAATGCACTTACAACCCTGTGAAAAATTAAAAAATTCCGAGAATCATATTCGCCACTGCATACTTTTTCATTTTCATGCTGGACCTAATGCAACGGTAACAACAAAGAAAATTTGCGACGTTTATGGAGATGTATCGAAGGTCAACAAGTGTCAACGTTGGTTCAGAAGGTTTCCCGCTGGTGATTATGATCTCTCTGACAGGCCTCGAAGTGGACGACCAGTTGAATTCGATAATGACACCCTAAAATCTCTAGTGGAAGCTGATCCAAAATTAAGTATACAAGAATTATCGAGAAGCTTTGGGTCCGCATGGTCAACTATACAAAGGCACCTACACGAAATGGGAAAGGCGTATAGGCAAGGAATATTTGGGCACCGCATCAATTATCTGAGACCAACGAGAATATTCGTCGATCAATTTGCACTTCGTTGCTATCCAGATTTCGCAGAGATCCATTTCTTAGCAGAATCGTTACCGGAGATGAAAAATGGATTCTTCATGATAGCATAAAGCGTTCCAAGCAATGGCTTTCTGCAAATCAATCCGCAATATCAACCCCTAAACCTAGCTTATCGCTTAGAAAGGTGTTACTGTGCATTTGGTGGGACTGTCATGGCATAATTCACTTTGAGTTGTTGAAACCTGGAGAAACAGTTACTGCTGAGTTGTATTGTCAGCAATTACAACGGCTGTATTCAGAACTATGGAAAAAGAGGGCATCTTTGGTCCACGGAAAAGGTGTAATACTGCAAATTGACAATGCCCGGCCCCATGCAGCGAAACTCACTCAGGAAAAAATCAAAGAATTGCAATGGGAAGTTTGACCGCACCCCCGAACTCACCGGATATTGCTCCCTCTGATCTTTTCAGATCTCTGGAGCATTATTTAAGAAATAAAACATTCTGTAGAAGATGCAAGGAGGCACCTTGAGTCATATTTTGCTTGACGAACCCTGGATTTCTATGAGAGGGGGACTGAAAATTTGCAGGAAAGATGGCAAACTGTCAACTGTGTTGATAATAATGGAGATTATATAATAAATTAAGAAATAAAAACTTGAATTTACTACAAAGTTTGTTTTAGATTTCAAAAGAATTGACTACTTATGGGTCCCCATAATATATATTTTTTTCATGTTTTACATACCAGAATGGTACAATTTACTTGTACAATACTGAAATGTTTAGTAATTTAATAAATACAAACAAATTTAATAATGAAAGAAATATTTTGTACAATGATACAGTAATTTTTAGTGGCGTGGTTAAACCTCTGCACATAAATTTCTATTTCACTCCAGTTTGTTGCGATTCAGGTGGAAAATATTTATTTCTCTGCAAACGTAATTATTATTGAAGACAAGAGTGCACATTTTCTAGATTTTTCCAAAAATCTTCACAAGTTTCACAAGCTTGTGTAACGAACAGTTAAAATAGTTAAGGAAATTTGCGATGCACACTTGTTAACGCGTTCGACGTGCAGTTTAATGATTGTGGATTTACCGAATCTGCAGATTTTTCATAAGAAACGCGATATTGGAGGAAACATTGCGTCCAAAAGGGGCGAGCGAGTGAAAAACGCGATTCCATTAGGATAAGAATGTGGAGCCCGCATTCTCCAGTATTCCCCGCTAACTTTATGCCAGTTTTTGCCGCGATCGCCTAGACGAGGACCGTCAACCCAAGCAGGTGCGGTTCTTGTCGCTGTCAAATGCAAGATTATCCTTCCTGCTTCTGTGTCATTTCGAGCGCCCGCGCACCGCAAGGGCCAGAAATATTATCATTTTTTGCTGGGAATCTGCTTTACGTTGTGCCGCGTGTGTCGGATACGCGAGAATATTTACATAATACCGGAATAATTGCGGTAATTACATTTTCTCCCGGTTTCGCACGAATTGTTTACAAAAGATCGTGGTGAACTGATAAAAATAGTATTCATTACGACTGCGCTAGCAAAAATGAGTAGTTGAAATTTAAATGTTTTTAATGTTTCTACTAATTTACATTCGTTGTAGCTGTTTCATATAACATTTTACATTTATCATTGTCTTTCTGTTTTATTTATTAGTACTCATGAAACAGTGAAGAGATTAAAATATATTATCAAGAATTTATTAAAACGAATACAAGAAGAAACATTTATTATTCGGTCCCAGTGATCCGCAATCTAATTTTAACACTTCCGAAATGATCAACAAATAAATATTACTATAATATAATTTTATATAAACCACTGTCCAGCAAATACGTTTAGTTAGTGAAAGTCTTTATTAAAGTTCTGTTACAATTTTCGTCTCGAAATGATTAAATTCGTATGAAAATTAGTTTCAGTCCTCCGCGAGAGATATAAATAAACTGAATCATACACCCACTGTGAAGAACAGTATTGTCGACAGAAACGAGTATTCGCAGTAATAAATAATAAGCAGACGCGACAAGCAGAAACGTCAGGAAATTGAATTCGATTGAAAGAACATGGAAAGAAGAATGGCTTGATTATAAGAAGCCAATTATGTTCACGAAGCTGTCGGACAGTGCGAACGGGAGCAGTCGAGAAAATGAAGTTTTGAAAATGGAAAATATAGATGAGAACAGAAATAGAATTTCACACATTGAACACTGAAATAATTTGTATTGCTCCAGTATCTCTATGTTGGCGATATTAATGCGTCTGACATAAAAAGCAGATGAAACTGTTTCAGAGACACCAGTCGTTTGAATACAGGCGAGCGGTATTACAAAACAAAGAGAGTTTTCATTTTATCTCTAACAATGTACAATTTTAGACTGCTCGTCTGACAATTCACTGTCTTGCACTACTTGCTTGCAATGTATCGGTTCTATCACTTGTCTGAATGCTTCTATACTACTTGTGCGACAACTAAAAGTCTTATACTACTTGTCGGACGAGTATCAGACTTATACTATATCCCCGAGTGTTACAGAAATGTTAGTAAACAGTATACATACTCGCTTACAACATGTTATTCGTGCCAAAGGTGGACCTACTAGACATTAAAACTTTAAAAGTTATCTGTTCAAATACTTTTGTGGCATCAGCAAATTTTACGTTTGTGAGAAATAATTCCTAACTATTGTATACATATTTCGATTCCCGTGAAACTTGACCTGTATAATCTAGAGATTCATACCTAATTACGATTTTAATAATATTTCAAGTATTGTATAATATACTTCTTATAGTAAATCAAGTATTTCATGGTAAGTGTTCAAATACTTTCGTGAGTCACTGTGTGTACATAGCTACCTATCTTTTTGTTGTGGTGCGTGTCATTTCAGAAACGTACAGGAAAGAGTCGGGTGAGCTTTTTAAGGGCAAAGGACAGCGAAACAAATAAATGATCGTCGCGAAATTAGGAGGTGGAAGGAAAGATGGTCGCCGGGATAATTACAGCAGAGTCTCGTTCGGAAACGGCAAGGGTGCAGCCCGGAGCAACATTTGAATAACGTTCGTCGCGTGTGTCACGACGCCGCCATCAGCGCGGCACACACGGCGAGGATTCATTAACACGGGGCGCGGCAGAAACCCGGCTAAAATCCAGCGATGGGACGCGACCGTTTTTCGACATAACGAACGCGGAACCGCGATCCTAACCGCAGGCGTACAACAGTTGAACACCGGAGAAAGACCACGCGACCGGGAGTTTTCCCATATTTTTCCGGCGAATTTCAAGGAAGCGCGGTCGAGAACCTATTCCGCTTTCGAGCACAATATTTTAGGCTAACTTCCGGACATTTTTTTTCACCGTCGAACTAAAAAACCTTTCACCGTCAGACTTTAGTGCGCAGTTTTATCTATGCTCCGGAGTCCATAAATTTTTGAACAAAGAGAAAACCAATTCTCGGCCGTGCAGCCCAGGAGAGGAGGTATTGTTCAATCGAAATTATTTACCGTTTGTTGTAATTTTTCTTTTCAGGCTTCGAACGCGTGAAAATCTTTATTTCATAGACCAGATCTATTAACACTAGGTTCACGGGACCCGTCAAAATGACAGGTTTTAATATTTTTCATTTAAAAATATTAGGATTGCAAGGATGCATAGATGAGAAATTATTTAGCAAATTTATTTCTTTGGGTATATATTACTATAAAAATATTGGTAACATTTTGGCTAGCACGTTCTTGTTATTTTTATGAAGTGATGCAAAATATTCACTTTTAGTGCTCCGTAAACCTAGCGTTAAAGGAACGTATAACGGGAACGCAGACGTTTTTAAATTGCCGAGATGATTAATGGTAATCGCTCGTTAATAGCATCGCAATACTAAGCAAGCACTATTTAAACGAGTCCGTAATTCCATTCTCGCTCGCCGGCATGGCGATATGAATAAGATTTAGTATTCGAAAATCTGTTTTTTACCGTTCGAGTAAATGACGCTCCATCCTGCCGCGATCAAACTTTTACGATGGAATTTCTTCGCGCGATCATTAAAACGACAATCTTCCCGCGATAAAATTTATGCCGCCTGAACAGTTCCCATTTTCTACGGGAATACGATTATTTCGCGAATAAAATTCCGTAACGGCGGGAATAATATTTAATTTACCGCGAACGATCGATAAAAAAGAGGTCTTGCGTTCCGCGTGCACACAGTTTTAGCGCCCGTCGGTCGCGTCGTTCGCGATTGATTAATTCGTCGTTGAAAATTTCAGCAGAATTTCCGCGACGACAAGGACGAGGTGCAGGAGGAGCTCTACCCCCCTCCCCCTCCCCCACTCCCCCGCCGTGCACTCTCGCGCGCTGTTTATTAACTTAAAACTCGCGATAAATGGATCCGGCGATATTACATTTCCACGCACTGTAACGGTAACGCGGACTTTATTACGATCCCCGTTAGCATACTCGGCTCGTAACAATTTTTATTACTTAATTTTACTGCGAACGACCCTCGGGCCGGGCCCGAGCTTGTTAAACACTCGCAAGCTGCCCGATCCCTTTATCGCGACGCTCAATTTCGAAAAACGTCGACATCTAACAACATAAAATTCTTCAGATTTTTATTTCTATTCGCTTAATTATTTCTTCAATCAGATGTCCGGCTATTAACTGTCTCATATCACGTGTCTAATACATACGCAATACTTGTCTGAAAATAAATTGACTCGTACTACTTGTCTGACAACAGGCGAAGCCACATAGGGTGAGTGTTTATAGGGTTTATATAGGGTGAGCCGGAAATCGTAGTACAAATAAGGGCTAGGGATGATTTGACGTAAAAAGTAGGAAAAAATTTCGGTCTAAAATTTTTTTTATCCGAAGCTCCGTTTCCGAGAAAATCGAGTTTGAAAATGGGGGGAATACGGGTGCTATTAAATAGGAGTCGTCTGACGCGTCTGACCATGGCCAACCAATTCTACTTCCTGCACGCGAACCTGATCGATCCGTAAACTCGATTTTTTGGAAAACGAGGCGTCAAAGGAAATATTTTATTCCTTTTTTCGATTTATTTTTACACGTGTAACAATAAACGATTTTTTAAAAAGATACTTCTACGCACCATACATCATTTTAACACTAAACCTACCACGGTCAAATGACCGGTTTTATATTTTACAATTATTGAAATTATAAAAATTCATTTATGGAAAATAGTGGAACAAAATTTCCTTGTCCAAGCATCTATTGTATGGAAAATTACGGACAATCTCAATAAATTTAGGGTTGCTATTTTTATAAGGAAATATTTACCAGATACTGTTAATGCTTGGTAGGTCTAGTGTTAATGGTAGATTATATTATTTAATTATTAATGTTTGCTAATGCATTAGGATTAGGTATTCGAGTACCTAGGAATTAAGTATTACCTTGCTGTATTTTATAAGCTCGCGCGTGGTAAATAAACAAAGATTAGCAGTCTAGTTAGAAGCGAAACGCGACACGCATCGAACAACGCTCATTGAAGCGTGCGCATTTCGTTGGACTCGACGTAACCGGATATGACGTACAGATCAGTTGTACACGCAACGGATACAAACAGCAATAGCAGGGAACAATGGATGGCGTTGCTGATGATGCGTCATCGGTGATATCTAATTATATCAACGGTCGGCGTTTCATTATTTTATTGCCTCGTAACGAGCGGCCCCGGCCCGTGCATTGTTAACGAGCGTTTCACGTTTCGGACGAGTCCGAGGTTACACGTCACGAACACAACGATTTTCACCGACAGCCAGCCGGAAGCCGCGAAAACGCGTGTCCAATCGAGGCCGCAGGATTCCGCGGGTGTTGCAGAACCGGAAGTGTCCGACCGCTCGCGCGAGAGCCACCGAAACTGTTTTAGAAAGTTCGCATTGTTCCCTTCCTTTTTCGTTTCTCTCATTTTATCACCATCATTAGACTTTAATAAGTCAAATTACGTCTACAGGTCTCAATTTGCACGAGCGTTCATAGCTAAGCTGCTACAATAAAAGGACGGTCGAAAATTCACTGTTTTTCACGAATAATGAATAAATATCGAAGAATAACAGAAATTCAATCACAAATGTAAACATATTCGAATTTTAACAAATTTATTTTACGACCCAATAATCTGTCCTGTACATTAACCTTTTATTAATTATAAACCACGTGGATAATTGTAAATATTTTTACCTCATCTTGCCTTAGGTTTCAATTCTTAAAGAGTGAATTTACAAAATTATCTGCAGTGATCTCTCGATATATGTCGCCGAGGCCTGGATGATAAACGTCGCGGAATTCTCCCCACCACCGAGGAGTGTAAACATAACACGGCTCGCGTCGTTGACATATATCGAGAATTCACTGTATTTATGTTTCTATTATACTGATATGCTACTATCGTACCAGTTTGACGTCAAGGGAAAAATTAAGCTCTTGCAATGAGCGAAGAGAAATGATGTAAAAAAATATGTAACATGGTTGCTATTCTTCTAAATTTATTCTAAATTAGTGACGACCTCGCTTTTAGTAACTCAGAATGAATAAAAATATTACAAAGATGTGGATCCTTGAAAAATCGAAAGAAAAGTGTTTTACGAGCTGTCCATCTAGGAGCAAATTTTACGAGAGTTTTTGAGCAACGTGATCTCAGAAGTGGTCCATAGTTTATTTAAGAAGATTTTCGAAAGTTCAAGGGAAGTCTTGAAATTTTGAAATAGCGCTTGGATGTCACAACCTGGGTGTACAGCAACGGTTTCATGAAAACTTGTATTGTTTAGCCGACGGCGTTCGAAAAACGTAATTAATTTCGAGATAAAAATTCGTGTACAATTGTGACGATGCTGATCTTGATCAGCAGCCAGCTGCGACAGCAACAAAATCACAAAAAATATATAAATCAAAGCATGCCACGACACGAGAAACGTTCCAAATTTTCAAACTGTTAAACAGACAATATAACACAACTACAGAACTAAATATTTTTTTAGTACTAAATCATCGTTAAAATCACTATTGATTCTACGCAATGGCAATAAGAAAACTTTAAGAGTGTCTCTCCTATCCACCAAAAATTAATTTATCAAATCACTAAATACAATTCAAAATATAACATTAATTTTACTACTGATTTGATGCAATATGGACACTTCAGGAGTGTCTCTCCTATCCACCAAAAATTAATTTATCAAATCACTAAATACAATTCAAAATATAACATTAATTTTACTACTGATTTGATGCAATATGGACACTTCAGGAGTGTCTCTACAATTCACAGAAATTAATTGATCAAATCACTGAATACAATGCAAAATATAACACTAATTTTACTACTGATTTGATGCAATATGGACACTTCAAGAGTGTCAAGAATGTCAATTCACAAAAATTCGTCCATCATATTACAACTCAATTTGCGTTTTTCACATGTCACAGCCGGGATAAAAATCTAAAAATCGTCCGAAACGTTGGCATAATCTTTCCCGTATCGTGTTCCCCACATATCATAGAGTAATCAGTACACAGCATAAGCGCATAAAGTCCAGAGTCTAACGAGGAGGCAGTATCAGCTTCCATTTCGGGAGCCAAGGCCTTTGGCTGCGATCAGCGAACCGAGATAGCAAAAACAAAATCTATATGCACGTTCTAAGTGCATTGCCGGTTTCATCGCGCGTGTACACGATCCGCGGGTCTCCCCCAATTTGAATACGCGGTCGGCCCCGACCAGATAACCGGCGGAGATCCGCAAACGAATCCAGAATGGTTTCCGCAAATTCGCTGCTCGCGAACGGCCAGGGTCGTGCACCCGGGTAATTACGTTGAAATATTCCCATAATCGTATCGCGGGAACACCCGACGACGCGGCGTAAAGTGACGAGGCTTCGTGCTTGCTTCACGATTTCTGCGAAAAGTTCGATCCGCGACCGCCATTTCTAGATTATGATCGCCCGCCTCTCGAACCAACTTTCCCTCCTATAATTTTATTTTCACCAGAAAGAATACACCGTTACCATTAAAAACTCGAACGAAATCCTAGGAAAATAAATGTTAAAAATGCGTCTGTTGTTCTCGATCCTATTGTTGGCCTGCGTGATTTTAAAAAAAATGGCCCGTACTTGTTGGCCAATTTTTGTGTTTTAACACGTTAACTGCCACGTACAGGTAAACCGAATTTTATCAGAATCTTTAGAATTCAGAATGGTTAAGACAGCATCCCCTATAATACATTTTAAATTTATGTTCGGTTTCATTAATTAAATTACACTGATTTTGTGAGAATCTCTGGGCTTGATTTTTGGCACTTAACGTGTTAAGGGAGGTTTATCTTATTTTCTGGTCAAATGCGACAGTGGAAATAAAATCGAGAAGACAGAAATGCATTTGGCGTACAGAATTTTCTATCAATAAAAATAAGTGATTTATTGTCAAATAATTTTGTAACGTCCTGTTTTGCGATTCAATAAAACGGAAAGGTGTTTGTTGTTTTATCCTTGCGTCAGAACGGTGAATTATTTACTCGATCCTCGCTGACGCCCAGGTCTTGCGTACTCCATGAAAGGTCAATTTAATTTTTTCGTTTGCTTGCTTTACGAGCTTCAGTTATTAAACACCAGCCTGTTACCAGTCTTGACCCCGGCTTTTATCGGCGGCTTTCTTTTTCTCGCGAAACCCTTTTACGCGAACAGCTATGCTCCCTCGGAATAGACCGACGAGCACGGCTGTGCGAATACCTAAGACTTCGTCGAAAACAGTTGTAGGTATATCCACGGTTGCAAGGCAAAACCGCGCGAGCAACATTTTCAAGAAAGTCGAGCTTAAAGCTCCTAATTAAAGAACAAAAGCTAGAATTTCTGTTCCCGGGAAAAGGAGATGCCCTTTCTTCGCAGCATGGGAAAAGCTAGAGCATTGAAATCCACCGTCTGACATTTCTGAAATGTACACCCGTCAATGCGTGTTCCTAACTCCATCTCGGAAAACAGAGATCTTGTCTTTTAATTTAAGCAAGGTATGGATTACTGCTTCTATGAAAAGAAAACATTCATATAAAACGTTTATTTGTCAACATCTTGAATAAACTTTACTGACTTAGGTAAAGACCTTTTTGAATGCGCTATTTTTGAATAGTGTTAAATAATTGGAATAAATCCACTGAATATAAACTGAAATTAAAATGAGGTAAAGAAAGTAGAAATAATTTATACCTTGGTGACCAACATTTCACAGATCATCAGGATCTACCGTTCAAAAATAAT
Organism: Halictus rubicundus; assembly: GCF_050948215.1. Classification (NCBI taxonomy): domain Eukaryota; kingdom Metazoa; phylum Arthropoda; class Insecta; order Hymenoptera; family Halictidae; genus Halictus; species Halictus rubicundus. The sequence continues at coordinate 28,397,537 of NC_135150.1, forward strand.
ATTCCATTCTTCTACTTTCAAAGAAGTCCAACACAGCTAATAATAATAATCTACAGCTTAATAATAATCTTCGTCATTTTTATAATACTACTGGTATTTCATTCTAAGTAGTTGTAGATAAAATTGAAAGATAATAACTTGTTCTCTAGGAATTATATAAAGTATGCGTTCACGATGAACGTCGGTATGAACAATCTTTTCTATTCTTTTAATGAAAAAGTCTAACTCTTTGCGAATATTTTTTGAAAATACTGAGAACATTTTGACTGTGCGTTCGAGTCCCAATTGTATGCTTAATTGAATTATATGTTTACAACTTATTCTCTAGGAATTATATAAAGTATGCGTTCACGATGAACGTCGGTAAGAACAGTATTAAATTTTTCTATTCTTTTAATAAAAAAGACTAACTCTTTGCGAATACTTTTTGAAAATACTGAGAACATTTTGACTGTGCGTTCGAGCCCCAATTGTATGCTTAATCGAATTACCAGTTTACAATTTGAGGAATTACGTATATAATTCGTCCTGAAAGGATGAGATGTATCGAAGTCGATTAATTTTTACGAAGCTGTTATTGTTGCGACGGGCAATTAGATTACAGGGGGATTGAGTGTTTCTCGTTGGTGAAAGGTGTGACAGCGGTATTGAAGCGAGTAGAACAGCGTGCGAAATAACTGCGTCCAATATTCGGCATCCATTAGCGGGGGAATGGCGGGCCAAGCAACAAGCCGAACACGGCCAGACGGTTGAACACTTGTCGAAGGGAAGCGATCAGTAATTTATAACGTTCACCTGGTCGTCCATCGTTCGGCGATCTATTTCTGGATTTGGCAAAACAAATAGCCCACTGGGTCAATAATCGCGCGTAGTTGTGGACATTCGACAGAATGGACACATTCCGGGCGACGCGGCACTGAAATCGATATATCGAACTATACTTCTGTGGTTGAACGCGAGCGTCGCACCTCGCCGTTCGCGGAAAACCCGCGCAGAACTGCTCCGTCAATCACTATACCCGTGCATCCGCGTTTTCGGCCATTTAAGGGAAAACATTAAGCTTGAAATCTGTCGTTTATCTCTTTGATGAATTCTTATTATCATCCTTTTCCAATTTTTAGCAACATTGGTGGAAAAACAGTTTCTATATCGTTCGAAAGCAAGGCTTTATTTTTAACATTACATTCAACAATAACTTATTTAATTTACATGAATCACTTTCTTTTCTTTGAAATGCTTAATTTTGCAGAAGACATATACAGGGTGTTTCGTGTCATCGTTATTTCACTATTTACATCAAGTGCCCTACTTTTATGAATTTATCGTACTCAAGGTCACGTGAAGGTCATAATATTACAGGTCGTTGGATTCGTCTTGACCTCGGCTACCACATAGCGATAATAAAAATATATCGTTCCATTTAAAAAAAGCTTCGATGACCTTGAAATCTCAAAGAATATAACCTTGAACAAATTTTTTTGCCTGTCATAATATTTGCCCCCCTGAACTTCCATCATAAACAAAACAAGGGTGATATTTTAGATGCTCCAGTTGAAACACCCTGTATACAGTCTTTTTAAATTATTTTTTGATCCCATTGCATCGAATTTGTTTGTTAGTTCTAAAAGCGAGTACAAAGTATCACATTGTAGCGTCGAACGACGGGATTCTGTTGCAGAGTAGGGGAACACGAATTTTGCAGCCCCGTATCTTACGAAAATTTGATCTTCTTCGCAGCAAGGATCCTCCTATCTCAAGATGTCTGCCACCCTTAACCTTCTATTACACTCCCCCCGACTTTAATATCGGATAAACAGCCGAATCGTTTTAATACCCACCGGTATAACAGTTTGGAATTTTAGAGAAGCGTCCGGGAATAATTTCAGGAATATTCCCGATACGGATATTGCATTTTGCATGCGGATTTTAGCGATACATGAGTTGAAGAGGACGTCTGCTTCGAACGGTGCCAGACAGTATAAGTAATCAGCCCGACTATGCGGGATTTTTATGCATTCATGTCAAACGCGAACACCACGAGTGTGAAATGTAAAATACAATTTTCAATTCAATATTGTTTTTCACTTGAGCGGTACGGTATTCATGTTAATGGCGAGAGGTCTTGACTGCGACAGGGGCAGTAAGCTTCTGCTTAAGTATAGTCTTTGGAAATTATAGAATATATTTGAAATCAGTATTTGCACGAAGATCCATAATACAATGATCATCTTTCACATACTATGAAATTTTAACAACTGTCAAATATTTAATTACGGTTCGGAAGCGTTCGATACAGTTAATGATTATTTAATTTATTTTTGATTTGTAGAATCTTTTTGGGAAACTTAATTTTACGAGCTATTGACATTAGGACAAAACGTAATTCAATTTCACATATGTATAGAACTTCAAATATTTGTAAGCTAGTAAATACGAAACGTTGATTGCACAAAAATGTACTGATTGTATTAATAGTTTCATTGGGTTATAGAATAGGGAAACAATGGTGTTGAAACTTCATTGAAATTCCCTTTTTCCCGAGTTTAATTAAATGAAACAACAAAATTAGTTTAACTTTCATTTTGAGACTTTTTCAATATTCAGTCCAATATGTTTGTTTAGATATTCTATTGCCTATAAATACCATCTCGTTTTTAGTGTCTTTATGCTTGTGTTCATTTAATAAATACAACAAATGTGATAAAAGATAATTATGCATAAATGGAGATTGTAGTTTTCAGGACAGATGATCAAAGTTAAGGTTTTAGATTTAATTTACACATTCCCCGATTAACAAAATGAATTATTCCCCGTTCCAGCTATGCAGTTACGCGAGGCACAATGTAATAGAAACTTGAAGAAAACTTAACGCGGAATTAATCTTCTTTACCCGGTGAAAGCATTCATCAGGATAATTAGTCTCTATTTCATTGCCAACTTCGTAAATTGCTCCATGAAAATGCGAATTTTCTTAAACACGCGCAGGCGATTAATAATTTGTTCGTTGCATTAATATTTCTCCGAATTATGCCTCGAGTTTCTTATTTCGTTGTTAAATTGTAATAAATGTGAACAAGATCTTCGATTCGCTCATTACGTAATCAAAAAAAAAAGAGAAATATATTATGCAGTATTAAAAACTATAATTTTCTAGCAGCCAGTTTAAATGATTAGCTGCTTATATTAAGTAGAATAAGAGAATGGACGATGACCCCGAAGAAAAATATGAATCAACATTGATTCGTAAGGATTTGAATGGTTACCATATCAAAGGATATTTCGATTTCATTGTCAGTGGTTGAAGGCTGGAAAATTATGCGGCAGTTACCGACCTGCTGACTCTGCAAAAGTCACGTGACTATCCCTTAAGCAGCTTTCCTGCCGAAAAATGGCCGTGACTTTGGCCTCGGCTGCATCTTGCCGGCGCCGTTGGCCGTTGCATATTGCAACGGGCCACGTAGTCGACCGGGCTGCATTATTAAGAAGCTGCTGTAACGCAACGGTGACATCGTCCCGCAGCTGCGGCCGCAACGGAAACTTTCCCGTGCCTCCTGAAACGGCGGAATCTAATAAGCGGGGACAAGTAAACTGTTCGGCCGAACTTTCAGCTGCCGAGTTATTCTCTTCTTAGCGATGCCATACTCTTTTTGCGTACAGCCAACACCATCGCCGGCATTACGACTTCATCATCCGGCAGCCATACTCGCGTTTAAGACAGAACGTCGCGTAAACGGTTTAACGAGCCACCGGATGAACGCGCGAACACCGCCTGTTCGAGAATCATCGGCCTTGTGTACTCATTACATGGAAAGCCTCGTGTAATGGCCGCGTTAACGCTGGAATCATCGAACCGCTCGGATTCTTTCATTCGCGAGTTATGAGACTCGCGAAACCCCCTTCCTACGAATTTATTAGGTCGTCCCATGTGAAGTGTCCGAGTTTTAACGTAATCTTCCCCTAAGTAGACTTATGAAATAAGCATCATTCTGGTCAACAAACTCTGCCAATGAATTGCGAGTCTCTTGATTTCAGTACGGTAGAAATTGAATTTTTTAGTCGCTCAAGGATAGTGTGCTGATTGTGCTGTGTTTAGGGTTATTAGGACCGGAGGGGTGGTACAACCGGGCAGGGATGATTCTACATGTAATAATAAGTCGAAGAAAAGGAGTAACATTTCTTCGCTTGACGCCTCGTTTTCGGGGAAATTCACTTTGAAAATGAAGAAAGTAGAATTGGTTGGTTATGGTCAGACGCGTCAGACGATTCGTACCTAATAACTAGACTTCGGATTTTATGCGTTTATGACAAAAATGGGTAAGCACAATTTAAAGCAGTGGACATACTAGAAATATTTAAGAGCGCCAGCGTGTTGGTTTTAGCTGAATAAAATAATTAAAGGAGAAAGAAATTTTTATTTCGCTCCTGGGTCTTGCAATCAAGTATTTTTTATTTTGCATAAAGATCCGCAGTCTACTAATAACACGACCTAAACTCGCTGCATTTTCAAACCCGATTTCCTCGAGAACGAGGCGTCAAACGAAAAAATGTTATTCCTTTTTTTAAAATTATTTTTACGTGTGGAATCATCGCTGCGTGGTTGTGCGACCATACCCTGCATAGTACGCCACTATACTCGTGATTAGTGTAAGCTAAAACAGTAAAAGCGACCTATTAAACGTATTAAGAATGAAATCAATTTCTATTTCACTCCATTTTATTGCAAGTGGGCAATTTTGATTTTGTCTACCAAATGATCGTACGAGCCGCATTTAAAATTCGGGGTACGAGGGAAACGAGAATCACGCGAGGATAATATGTATGAATCATCTGGTATTTCGACCGCGCGTCAATTTATACGGTCATTTGTTACAATAAATTCGAACTTCCACGTGGGAGCTTCGCGATCGACACTTCCGGGCCATTGTGTTCGTCGATAATCGATCCTGCCTGCGTTTTCGCAGCGTTCCGTTGCGCTAGAAGTGCAGTAACAAAAGGAATCGAAAGAAAGAAAACAAATCGGAGTGGAAAACGGAAGGAGAAGGCACACAAACGCGAACAAGAAGGAGCAGTGTCAGCTCTGTGTAAAATGAGGATACGTCTACCGGCGTTTTCTGTCACACGATGTTATTTAATTTGTACAGCCGAGTCCCTGTATTTTTCTAAAATTCTCACTTCAATTGTTGGAGACAGCAAAGTAAATAGGTTTTGTCAAATTGATCGAGAAGACAAATAAAATTCATTCCCAATCTATTAAATCAATTTCTAAAAGATCCTTGTTATTTGCATTATTATACCATCACGAAACCTTACTATCCATAACAATATCGAAACTTTTATAAATTTCAAGAAAAATATTTAAGGTAAACTTCTCAAATCAATGTGCTAATGTTTGATGACACTGTTTATCAAGTTTAAATTTACCTTAATTAATACGGCACACATTCTAAAAGATGCTAATACACGAGCTGTATTTCTACTATAAAAAAAAATTAATTTTACTAGATCAATCAGTGCAGAACGATCTCCAGAGACCCATAGACAAATCGATTGATTTGTTAACATTCTCGATAAAATAAACGTAATATTGCGAACGAAACCACGAAGAAGATAATACATTTGAATCAATAATTGTGATTCGAAGACTACGCACACGTGTGTCGACTTGCTATGCCTTTTTCTTCGTCAATGCTTATGCATCTTGTTTTCCCAGACCCGTAGAATGATCCTCTCCCTATAATAATATTACAGTTGTTTTCTCGTAGGGAAAAACGTCGCGCAAAACCGCAGCGAAACAGCGGTCTCGGGATGCACTACACTCGGGGAGATCCGCAGCCATAATTTTTCCCGGTGCGTTGTGTAGTCGAGATTTCTCTTCAGGGCTGTTCGTTACCGAAATTGAATACGGCCGCAGTAAATCTTACACGATTGTGGTCATTCCGGCTTATCGGAGGACGGCCGCATTTTTCTTTCTCCTTTTTCTCGTTCGTCCGCGGTTCGCGTGCATTCAAATTAAACAAGGATTTAGAATTTCCGAGCTGGCCGGATCGCGGAACAAATGCATCAGCGAGGAACAGACCGCGCTTGCATTATAAGCAGATAAGTGCGGGAAAAAACGCGAACAAATTTTAACGAAACACCGGGAAACCGTTGTCCAAACTTCGCCCAGTTTATTCGGCGAGCTCTTTTATATGTTACTCGTCGGATTATTTTATCATATACCGCGCTCGTGCCATTAAAACGTTTGCGAACATTGGTACTTGTTAAACAAAACTGATGTAATTGATTCCGTCGGATTGGGTTACCCAGGGATACAATTTTTAATCATTTCATTCGTCGATCCTGTGGCGGTCAGTGTTTTAATTCTCTTTCTGCTTTAAAAATATACATTTTTGGAAAAGTGCTTCAAATACCAACAAACATGTGGAAACAATTCCTACAAAACCAGAACACCCCTTAATCCTCGGACGGCGGGAGCGGGGTCCATTTTGACCCAGAGTTACGAACGTTCCGTTGAAATTAAAGCTTTCCATCGGTCGGATGAAATTACTATTTATATTGAATCCAATCTCGAAGGAGAGAATTGAAAAATATGTAAAATAAAATTTCTATACGCGGTGTCCCAGAAATATTGGTACCTCCTTGAAAGAGGATATTCCTGAGGTCATTTGTAATAACTTTTTCCTTTGCAAAAATGCTCTACGCAGCTTTGTTAAGGAGTTATCAACGAAAACCATGGGCCAATCAGAGCGCGGCTAGAGTAGACATAGGCGCTGGGATTGGTCGAGCTGGAATCCGTCCGCAGTAGCCGCGCTCTGATTGGTCCGCGGTTCTCGTTGATAACACATTAACAAAGCCGCGTAGAACATTTTCGCAAAGGAAAAAGTTACTCTAATTGACCTCAGAGATCACCTCTTTCAAGGAAACACAGCATTTTCAGGACACCCTGTATAAACATTTGAAAGGATCTAGTTACGACTGCCATGACATTCTCGGTAGTGGAAAGGTCAAACCTGTTAGGCTTGTCGGCGAAAATATTATGTAGCCCGCGTGAAAATATTCCTAAGAGCGTCGTATCGTGGGACCGCCATCTTGGGAAAATTGCTCTGGCACGAGCATGCTCTCTCTTTCTGCGACTCCGCGTCCGGCGATCCTGATTAAAGTTGCCCTCGTCCTTGCGCGTAAACAAGGTCGATAAACGCGTGTTCCACTCGATATTGGTATTATCGGGACCGGAATGTACGTGACGAAATTTATTACACCGCCATGGCTTCCCTTTTCTCTTTATTAAACATCTGCTGCCTCTGATTCGTTTCGATTCCGTGTACCGATACAATGTACGCTGCGGCTCGTAAGTGGATTGCGAGTGTTATACGTTTCTGGCAAAAATGGATAGGCGAGGTTTACACAAAGAATTTATGCATACGCGTTGTTTTCGATTTGTTGCTGCGAGTGATCGAAATGTTACAACCTCTTTACGCCAAAATAATTTTTAAATAATAGCTCATCTCTACTAAATTCTTATTATTTTTATATGAATTGTTCATGTTACTGTGCTTGATTGAAGTAAACAGTTTTCATGTTTTCGTATATTTTCTATTTATTGGCTTGAAAGAAATATTGTTTTGTTTGATCCCTTAAAAGTATATCCATCTCAATAAAATCAACATTCTGCACATTTTCTGTATAACTTTTTGTAGAAACTTGAATCCGAGTTCACAATAATTGTTCAAAATAAGTTTTTTAATTCCTCCAAAATATATGTTGCTTTATATGTACACCTGTTTTAAGGGAATATATTAATTAGTACTGTAGGCTGATATGTGTTTAACTAAAGCTAACATTAGCCACGTTTCCGACCAGCGCTTCCGCAAAAATTAGAACCCTATCGCAACTTCCAAATGATTAGTATACTTCGTTTAAAAATGTTCGTGTCCCGGCGTCGCCAGCAGGGAATATTCAAACGTGTTTAAGCTGATTCACTGGATCCAGATGATCTCGAATTTCGCCAATTATTTATTTCGCGAGTTGCGAATCCTGTTGCCTCGAAATTTCAAATCCCTTGGTCCTACCACCACCACCACCCCCACCCCTTCCCACAGATTCCGGTACGCAAAGCTGGCTGCAATTTTGGAATCTGGTTACGCGAAAGCTGTCGACAGGACAAACTTATTTCGTAAATTAAGGAGACTGTTAGGCGAACGCTTGTGAGCCGCGGTTTCTGCGGTCTGGGTTAGCTGAATTATTTTAAAAGAACGAACGCGGATAAAGGACCGCGGTGAGCTTGTGAAGCGCGTAATAACTTCATGGAAAAAACTGTGTTTTCAAACACGCCGTTTTCTCAGCTTTAGATTTCACACTGTTTTAATAACAGGATACCCGGAAATTTACATCTTTTTTTGCGTTTACGTTTCCCCTACACCTACATTTTGAATACACATTTTGCACGCTTTGTAGACTAAACTGAATATCATTCAGAAGCTTTGCGTACTCATTTTGTGTATATACATTTTAAATATACATTTCCTTTGTGTAATACATCGAATAACTTTCTTCTGTTTTTTTATCATAATTATTGGAATTGTCATGTTTAAACAATGTTGACAACGTTTAAACAACACGATTTTGATCATTTTTATTATCTACGAACTATGTTTATGTTACAAAATGATTTTCATAGTTTCGTTTCATTAGATTCGAAGTTTTATGATGAATCGAAAGTATTTCTACCGAGAAATTGTGTATTATTGTTAGCTCGCAGACTATGTACAGTGATTTCTCTATATATGTCGCCAAGGCCTGGATGATAAACGTCGCGGAATTATCCCCACTACCTCGGGGTATACCCCGTGAGGAGTCGCTAAGCTCGAGTAAACATAACACGGCTAGGTTATGTCTCCTCGACGATACATGACGCTAGCAAGACACGTGTTGTTGACAAATATCGAGAAATTCGTTTTGATATTAATATTCCAATTTTACTTCTTCATTATGTAAACTAGAATTTGCAGAAAAATTGTATATTAGTGAATACTAGGAATTCTTTTAAAAAATTTTCTTTCGTAAATTTAAATTAAATGAGAAAAAAAGTAGAAAATGGTGAACTACGATGATTTACGTTGGCACACTGTACGCAAAGTACCTTTGTAGAATGCGTACACAATTAGTCACGCGAATGCAGATATTTACAGACAGCCGGGGCATTTACAATCGGGTATAAAATTTCCCGGACGATGTTGCTGCCTCATATCGTGCAGAATGCCGATATAATGTCGACGTATAGAGACGTTATTAAACAGCGTGCCGTAAAAGCTGGCACTACGTTCTACTTTTGCACGTGGTTTCGAATTTTCTGGGTTTACGCTGACCCATCAGTTCGGATTAAAACAACCTAGGAATTTATTCGTCGTCGAACATATATTTCTTCCGATTTGTTTGTTGTCTTTCGTACCATATATGTTCATGTTAGCTGAAAAATGTTTGAAAACGTTACTTCAAAATTAATTCATATTCACTGCTGTAAAATACTAGGTATTTCTTGTTAAAGAATTGGGGACGTGAAATGAATAAATACCAAAGCAAATGTTTATATCTGTATTGTGTAATTGTATGCAAATTAAATTTTCCTAATATCATCTCCTTAAAGGGATTGAACAACGACAGCGAACAGTAGCAAAATTAAAAGAGATAAACAACAGTAGAAAACGGTAATAAAATTAAAAGAATTGACCAGCAGTAGAGAACAGCAAAACGATTGCAAAAATTGAAGAACTTACTAAAATTTAAAGCCGTAAATAAATAATAATGATAACTTATTAAACTGATCAAAGAGGGAAATGAATTCCTGTTCAAGCAATTTTTACTTTGCCTAAAGATCCACGGGATTTCGAGTTATTAAAATATTAAATTATTGTAATTGATGAGCGAGTGGAGGAAATGTCCAAGATCTGCACTATTAGTCACGTAGCGCGTTTGTGGGTCTGGCACGAGAAAGATATACGGTCCGTCGCGACGTGTTAAAAATCGTCGAGGACAAGCGAATCCGTCGCGACGGCAGCAGGATATTTTTCAATTTAGATTTCGCCGGGATCGTTTCGGAGACGGCCGCGAGAAGATAGACGTGACAGGCGGAATGGATCTCGTCCGCGAACGCATTAAACGATTCTAAACGGCCGACTATTTGTGCCGTAAAAAATGTCAGTTTCCCCTTTCACCGGATTCGAATTTCCCGCTCGAAATTATTTCTTCAGCTCGCGCGTTCACCGACCTCGGATCAATCTTCTTTTGTTTCAGTGCGATTCCTAGAACGGAATTTGATAATAAAACGTTCAATGTTCGTTTCTTTTCAATTTACTAATCATTTTTATACTCGGCATTATGTCCCTTTAATTTTTTATTAATTTCTTCTTGAGCCAAATTTGATGTCCTCTACTAACGGGTCTAACCGATGGAAGATGCAAAGAAAAATTCAAATCACTATTTTATTATTTCGTAAGATAACGAAAATTGCAAAATATCCTTAAATGATTACATTTTCTAGGCGATAAAAGTACTTACTTCAATTGCAGACAGGAGCATGATCTTTTAAAGCATTCGTTTGTCCTGCTTCCACAGGTGCTGGAAGTGTTCTTCAGCAATCGAATAATTCAAGCGAGCCGACCGCCATTAGCCCGTCTTGTTCATCTTCGTTTGTCAATCGGACGCGACAAATTGGCGAGCGCTGCCTTGTAATCGTTTTTACACGGTTCGCAGTATCAGCGTCCCGTGTTTTTCAGCGCGATTTTAACGATCGTTAACAACAAACGCGGCTCCGTTTAGATACAACCGGACGCTTAATCACATCGCGCCGCCCGTAAAAGGAACCCGCGCATCTAGTTTATCGTTAGCTCGCAATTACAGACGGCCGAAAATGTAAACTGTAATCGGAAAAACAAACGACGGCTATTATACAGCTGAACAAATCCCGGGACTCGTTTCCGCAACATGATCAACCCTTTTAGCATAGAACGTGTGTAAATTAACCCCCCGCACAAGCTGCTGCGAATTTTTGTGAGTTTCTTTAACACTAAACCGGCCGGTTTTATATTTTACAATTGTTGAAACTATAAAAATTATGTTATATTGAACGTTACATTATATTGAAAATTACAGATGATCTTAATAAATTTAGGTTTGCCATTTTTGCAAGGCAATATTTACCAGATAATGCTTGGTAGATTTAGCGTTAACTTTCGCATTTTCATGTTTCTTTTTACATTTTGGTTCGTCCATACTTCGAACTTCATTATCTTTTAATCGGTGCCTCCATTTTTGACCGATATTAGACAATGTTTTCTAATTTTTATGTTTGTAAAAGTATGTATTTTATTTTTTATAACGCCAAGTGAAGCCAACATTTTGTTTCCGTCTCGTGTTCGCTAGAAAACGTTTCCCTCGCGAAAAATATGTTCATTTGCCATTTTAATTGCCCGTCAGTCATGCATCGCGTTCCGTTTCACGGAAAACGCAACATCTTGCGAACCGTTGAAAATCGTTGTTACGCAGCAAATTCGATGAAATCCGAATTCGGAAAATCATTGGTAGAAACTTTGTGAAACAGAAAAGTTCGGTGTGCGACGGTTTAAATTTCGCGGCCTCGACCGCGACGGCCGCGCGTTCCGTTCGCTCGGACGGATTATTAGTTTCGTTACAAGATAAACAATTCCATAACGAGACCCGCCTTTCCCTCTAACGATTACCCGTAAATCGCGCGCGCTGTTATGCAAATAACATGCTCCCCCGAACGCTAAAAATAGGTTCCGTGACGCGAGCGATCTTTCGCCGGCACGGAACAATTCATTTCTTTCGAAACCAATTTTCAATCGCGGAATTTAATCTTCCAGATTCAATTCCGGCGCGCACTGTGCTACCACCTTTTCGCAACATTTTCAAAAGTCCTCCAGAGAAAACTTCAACGCGGGATTAATGTTAGGGGGACCCATGAGTAATCAATTATTTTGAAATCTAAAACAAACTTTGTAGTAAATTCAAGTCTTTATTTCTTAATTTATTGTATAATCTCCATTATTACCAAGGACAGTTTGCCATCTTTCCTGCAAATTTTCAATAAAAAACAAAGGTGTTTCCTGTTCAAAGATCGGTACAGAACTAAAGGCAAAACAAATTCTTTGCAAATAATTGTTTACTTATGGGTATCCCTAATAGTTTCCCGCTGGAGTTCTCGTCGAGTGAAAAGTCGTTGTTCTTTTCTGTTCGAATCGTGTGTGCTGGTCAAATTTTAATACTAAATTCTCGCTGCGGATTTCGGGCAGGAGGAAGCTGCACTTGATCTTAAATACGTCGCGCGAAGTATCGAAGCTTATCGGATATTCGAAAGGAACGTTCCACAATATAGTCTTTTGTAGCTCGACGGTCAAAATGGCGCTGGTTATTTGAAGTTCCGATCGATCTTCGGTATTGTGCGTGTGTAAACAAACCGTGGAATGCTGGGAGTCGGTACCGTCTGTTTGTCGTCAATTTTTTAATCACGTATGACCGAACAAGATCCAAAAAATACATATAGTTAAATGACAGTGAATTTTCATGGAAATTTTTCTTTGATTTAGTAAAGGGTAGCGTCCAATCAAAATGAAGTAGTCGATACATTAATAAACGTGTCATAAATGCATAAAGTTTCGCAGTCTAATAATTATTGAGTTGTAACAAATATAGGATCGACTGTATTCCATATTATGTTTTTATTTATAAATGGCTTATTTATCAATTTTTATTAAAATGATTACAAAGCTTCTGTAAGACAATATAAGGCTTTTTGTTAATCACAGCTTTCTGAATTTAAAAATCGCTTCTTAAGATCGCTAATTATTCAAATTGGAACATATTTGTCTTTGTAACCGCGCTTATTTATGTTGCAATCTGAACATAATAATATATTTAGTTTTCCTTTAAAAAGAAGTTAGCTTCAAAATGAAAATGACAGATTAATTGTTCGATTAACGTTGTCCAAAATTCTAACAATTCTCGCAGAGGTTGTTGAAAAATGACTCTCTTGTTGAAAAATATCTCTCACTGTTATAATTCATTTCACAGTAGCACAAAGTTAAACCTGTACGACGGAATAATTAATAATTGCTATTAATCATACTTATCTCTGTTAGGAATGGTACAAATGATTAAGAGAAACGTTTTACTGATACACAATGCAATAAATCTTTATAAAACTTCAGTACCATGCGAAATCTAATTAAAAACACGGGAAACATTTGATCTGGACTGTTTTCTGTAAAAGGAAAGAATGCTATTGGCAGTGCAATCAATTTTTCTGATATGGTGTTAGATTAATTAATATCGTAAAACATCGAATAGAAAACAAAGATTTAATTTCAAAAGAAATTGACCTAAGCGACTCGGGAAGTTTAAAGGGATTGGCTTCCAGTGACGGCTCGGAATGCTTGCGTTTTAAGTAAAAATTCCTGTTTCCCGTGAGATACGCGCGCGATAGGAAGCTGGTGCTTCGTGAGCGTTTCTGTTTTCTTTCATTTTAATTTTTTTTTTTTTTTTTGAAACAGTTCAGAAGCTGTTAGGAAATTTCGAAGATAAATGCTTTCGACTCGCCGCACGACAGGATGCGAGTACAGTAAAATATCGTATCTGGCTGGAATGGAAATTGTGAAATTATCCGAATGTGATTAATTATAAAAATACAACTCGATATCGTGTATCGTGTTTCCGCGCGTGCTTTTCATACAGGGTCACAAACGTGTCCCTACAACCTGGTAAATAATTCTTTAAAAATAAGAAAGAAGAATTTTGCTTAAACTCTAAATCTCGTGTGACACAAATTTTCAGCAATTTCGTTTGGCAATGCCTGATTGGCCAAACCGTCCTCCAATCGTTTCCAGCAATCAGTACAGACAGCAATTATCATTCCAGGATATTTTCCGCTGCCGCCGGTCTACTGCCTCGCCTGGATCTGCCTGGACGTGTTGTTCTGCACCGCGAGCATCATGCACCTGTGCACCATAAGCGTGGATCGATACCTGAGCCTACGGTACCCGATGAAATTCGGTCGCAACAAGACCAGACGGAGAGTCACGCTGAAAATTATCTTCGTGTGGATCCTCAGCATCGCCATGAGCCTGCCGCTCAGTTTAATGTACTCGAAGGTGAGCAACTGTTCACGGAACCGTCGACGTTTCCATTCTTTCCGACAGGTAGTAACATGTGTCACGAACAACAACGAACATCCATCATCTCCATTCTCGTCATTAAAGCTTGTCAGAAATTTTATGGTCATTTATTTCACCCTCTTCCAACCCAATTTGCTTAAAATCGCACATCTTTACTTACGCATAACTCTTCAATTACTGATCTCCTAGGATTGAAATTTGGATTTTCGGCATTTTCTTGCCAAAATTTATGGGATTGCATTGAAAAGAGTGAAAAATTTCCGGTTTCCTAAGGAAAAGTTTAGCCCCCTTTTCTAGGAGATTGGCGAATTGTAATATGTACACACTGTGAGTGAAATTTTCAAGGGGTTTGTTCTTTTACGTGACAAAAAGCATCGTTTCAATTGTTTCCAAGGGAACAGAAGTTTGCTGAAACGTCCCTAGCTGTTTTAAAAAGCAAACGACGGTTTAATACGAATTTAATGTCTGATCAGACGAACAGTTTCGAGCGGATATTGCGATCGAATGCGTCACGGACAATAAACGTGCGTCGATTATGAATGAACGTCCCATAGAGAAACGTAGATTAACACGTACACGGAGCGCGTACGATGGTGTGTCTCACGCGACGATACAGGTGTGTCGAGTGATTGAGAACGTGTATTGACAGGAATTCAATGAATCATCGTACTGACGGTGTTATAATTGTTACCGTTTCAGGCGGAAAAGTCCCAAATATAACACGCCACCGTTTGAAAAATGTCTTTCGCGAGTTTTTCGAGCCCGGAGGAGAAATTAAACGCAACTTTGATTAATCGCGAGCGAACACGCGTGCGTATCTTTAGATAACGTTGCCGCAGAGTGTAATAAATTTTTGCTCCTTTTGTGGAAGATAGCATTTAACCGCGGTACGCTAATCTTCTGCGCCGGGCACCTGCGATTAATTCCTGTCGTTTGCGTCATTCGAATTTGTTCAAGGAATTTTTCAATTTGCTGTGAGAAATTTTATTTTGAGAAAGGAAATAATATTGCTATCTATTATTTTGTCACTATTTGGTGTTGCTGTTTTTGGTCACAATGCGGAGTACTATGTGTGTCGTTTGAATAAAATAGATTTCTATTTTTGTATAGATTTATAAAGTCTCTATATAGATTTCGTTTTTATGGTCTTAACTGAGACGTTATTTAACGCTTTACATTAGATAATTTGTATCAATCTTTAAAAATAAATGAGGACATGACGTGGCATAGCCGATTCCTAATGTGATAAATTATTTTTTAAAAATGTAAGTGTCAGTGGAAAGAAATTGTGTTCGAAATTACTAAATATTTTCTACAATAAATTCAATAAAACTGCAGAAATAAAATTCGAGTAAAATCGGTAAAAGTGTAGAAATTAAATTCGAATAAAGTCAGAAAGTAACTTGAAATGAAATGTTAAAGTAAATTTGAGACGACTGAGGAACTCAGGACCGAACAAAGCAACGTAAGATAATAAATTGCAGTCTGTTCGTTGGGTAGTGAAGACGAAAATAGTCGGCCGGAATTGCAGACATTTCGGAAATAATAGTGTTGCAGTTAGATTGCCTGGGACTGAACGGTATCGATCAGGAGACTCAAAATTAAGAAAGTGGAAAACGAAACGGCTGAAAGCGTATCCGGTACATTTAAGCTCCCGATACTTCGTCCATTAAACCGTTGATAGGCATTTCGTGCAGTTGTCGTGTAGCACGAAACCCGTGGCTTCTCTTTCGTACGTGCATTCACAGCGTAAATCACAGGCCCCGAAGCGAAGCAAAAAGCGTGCACCTAAAAATGCATTAGTACAATCCGAGAGTAGCACCGATTTGCTAATTTTGCCATTCGGACCCCACACATTCAATGCAATTCTTGCTATTAAACGAAAACATTAGTCTTACATTAACACTAAACCTACCAAGCCTTAAAAGTGACTGATATGTCTTATAAACGATATGTCTTACACGTGGTGTCTTATAAAAATGGCGAGATTGAATTTATTTGGATTTTGTGCGATTCGTATTATAATACATGCTCTGCTAAATATATTTCTTTAATCATTTCGCACGAAAGCATCTTTATAATTTCAGTAATGGTAAAATAAAAATCTGGAACCGGTCATTTTGACCGGCGGTGGTAGGTTTAGTGTTAAAAAACCCTATTTTTTTTTATTAGAATTTTTATCATATTAGAAAGTCCAATTTTTCATTTCTGTATCAACACTTGATTATTATTGTTACAAATACTCGTTTTGGGAACGCAATGTCACCAGAATTCGTTAATGTCTGAAAGCATTAAAATATTAAATTTAGAAAACCAAAAAATTCCAACGTAGACTGTAAATAGACATTCCTTAGTACTATTTAAATTTTTCAACCAATGATAATTATTTCGGTTCAATAATCCCCAACGAACTTCAATAATTAATGGCCCTCTTCAATCATTCACATATACAAACGCACACGTTGCAGTTTTGATATTTTCTGTGCAACGATGTGAGGTTAAGTTTATGAAAAATTATCGCGGCATATGTCCAAGTTATATTTTACACTATTTTATGTGCAGACTCCGATGCATGTAGTAATTCTTGTAATGCTTAACGCGAAATATAGAAACTTTGATTGGCTACGAGAATTAAATAAAAATTGTGCCAATAAATAAGCCACACGGACTAAATTGTTATCAGCTAAAATTCAATGAATAAATTCAATTCAAAATCCAATAAATTGAGTTCAATACACCAGGACAAAAATACTAATTTTATTCGCTACATAAATTGAATATTTTATTGGATATGCTTACACAGCACAGACCATTTGACGTTACATTATTTTAACAATATTATCCCGGATAAAGTTACTAATTCCAATAATGCTCGACACGGAATCTAAACATTTTTATCAGCTACGTAAATTGAATATTTCATTGCATTCGCCATTTTAGATTACACTGTTTGAACAACACCATATCGGAACAGCAGAAAACATGAAAAAAATCAGTTTGTCGCAAATGAGAACAGATGAAAGTATACTTAGCGTGTACTGTACTCTAAGCAGTCACAGAGGGCCGATCAAAGGCCAGAGTTTCCGCCGTTAGAATGCACATATGCGAGTAATAATCCGCGAGGAATGTCGAGTTCTGAAATTCCGACTCCATACGGGAGGAAACGCGAATGAAAAATTGGGTCGCAGAATCGCTCCGCGGAACACTGGGAGCCAATATTTCAGCGAATCGCAGGGATTTGCATTCCCGCGGAATACAAACTCCCGCGGCGGAAGTAAATTCCGATTCTGAAAGTTACTCTGTAACTTCGGGTCGCGATTCCTCGGTCCCCTTGGGCGGCCAAGGAATCGCGCGATTTTCGAAGGAACGTCGAATACTTGGCCCGTTCGTGCTGCGAATGGCGGGAATAAATGTCCCGAACTTCCAGGCAAACTTCGAGACAAAAAATTCTTCGCCGCTAATCTGTAGCTGCGAGCGATCGCGAGCAGAAGCGGGTCAGGCGTGAGATTTTCGTTAAATAAACCACGCACGCCGACCCAGACTTGGTGAAAATTGTAATTTACGAACTATGGACTCTGTGGGAAAAATGTACAGGAAAATTTAGAAACTTTTCATTTGATTCTAGTTTGTGCATTTTTCTGTAATTTTATCAGAAGCTTTCAATGACCGATTCAATTATCGAATCATCCGTGTTCGAAGACGAACACCCATTCGATTTGCTCTAATTACAATTATTTAAACGATGTGTGCGCAGCAACGTAAATACATGGCAAGTACGGGAGTAATTAAATTTGTTCACGGAAAAGAGTAGCTGATAATTGTTCCCCAATTGAAACACAACACAATGCGAAATATGCTTAATTGGATTCGATGGAGCTCGGGTTTCAAGGGGTTAAACCATACCGGTCTCTCTCATTATGTATTGAATGAGTCTTCTGCACAGTCATGAAGCAAATAGTAGGGGACAAGTTGGGAATTAGAGTGGGGAACAAAGGTGCAGAAATGCGAGGTCAGGGGATTAAATATTTCTAAGCACGGGAATCCAAAATTTCAAAAGAAAGACTCGGACTGGGATCTTCTGCAAGATTTTCTGTGTGCCGCTTTTCGCTGCAGCGTTGAAAGATAATTGCAAATGCAGTTAATATTGCAGTTTCATTCGAAGGTTCGGATTTTGTGTTTCGAGGTGTCTCGAAATTTTTCGGAGGATCCCAGCGTGACGGATTGCAGTCCAAGGGAGCAACGAACCGTTCGAGGGTTAAATAAGAAAGGGGTGAACCCGTTAAAGGGGGTAATGCAAATAGGGAGAGGGGAAGCAATGGGAACACGAGTGAGATACAGGAGTAAGAATGCAATCGGAGGTAGGAAAGATTGGGTAGTACGAGAGGATACCCGAAATATTCGAGGGAAGTAGGGCAGAAAGAAATCAAAAGATGGTGGCGAGGGTAAGTTGCGGAAACGGGGAGCGGCGTAACAGATATTGGAAAACCGGAAGGGAAGAAAAGTGCAGGATATGCGGATCGTTTCAACGTCTATGTGAAAGTTGCAATAAGCACAGTGACGAGCAAAAGTGTAAACACAGTTCGTTGGTTTTACATGAAACGTGGTAATACAACCTAGTTTTTAATTGAATGATAAAGATTAGCAGTTCATTTTCGTTAGTATTAATAATATACGGCATATTTATCGAAAATAGGGATTGAAAACAATTTTTATAGTTTTGCACTTTAACACGTTGACGATAGCGAGTAATTCGTAATTATTTATTATAATAAATTTCTATTTTTATATTATTAACACGTTCGGCGCGGCGTCGTCCATATTTGGGTGACGGAATTATTTGTGCAGGTTTTAAAATGAATTTTTACGTCAATATATTGATTGTACCAAATTTAATTAGTATCTGTAAAATGCAAGAAAGTTGGAGAACTACTCAATATCGGACATTTAATTTTTTTCAATTTTTATTTCATTACATAACTTACTTTGATTTGATGGAATTTTTGAGGTTTCTAGTTGGGCAGTCAAAGTGTTAATTGTGCTCGTCGAAATAAAGCTTTAAATTAATATTTTGTACATTTTCCTTTACTTTTTTGTACTGCTTCTAGCCTGCGTGGAATACTATCTATTTTAATAATTTCCGGGCGAATGTTGTACCATTCTTGTTCTGTCCTCTTCCACAATTCATGAACACCTGAAGGTGGATTGCCATAGTTTGCTAGCCTCCTTTTCACAGCCGAGGTGGGACGAAAAAAATTGAAGAACCTGTACAGGAAAAACTATAAGAGAAAAACGAGCACGACAAAAACTTAGAACACGAGAGAATAAAATTAATATCGTCGAACAAAGAAAACATGCTCCAAACTTACGTTCGTGGACAAAGACTGAAGACTCTCAGGAAACTTTCTTTCAAACTTTCCATTTATTTCGTTATCTTACAAACCTTAAACAGCCTTGTAAAAATTTACAAAAATTTCAAGAATGCTATCAACCCCTTCCCGTATAATGTTAACAATTTTTTAAAGGTCGAATTAAAATTCATTTCAGCTTCAAAATAGAGACTCAATAAATACAAATCTTTTTCTTCTAGATATTAAAGACAAAGACGTCTATTATAAACAAAATCATACGACAAGGGGGTTAACTATGACTAGACCGCGGATTTTATGCATTTATCATAAAAATGTTGCAATTTCAAACGGGAGAGAAGTTCAGATAGTTCAAGAATAAAGACCATTTCCAACGTGTTACAATAATTCGAGGAAGAATAAAATTTTTATCTTGCATAAAGATCCGCGGGATAACAATGACACTTCGGATTCCTGTTCCTGTAGAATTCTATGGTCGACCGATGCGGGTCAAGTTTCCGCATTGTCGCATAAAGATCTGTAGCGTGCTCGTGCCGTAACGCGTCAGCCAGTATGGCGGGCCGTTTAATCAAAGTTTCGCTTTTAGCGGATATACGGAGCGCAAACCATCGTGTTACAGGCTTTGTTAATACACAACGTCGAGGGACAAACAGATTCGCATCGCGTTTTGCGAGTTCACCTGTCCCAAAAGCATCGACGCGACGCGCGGTCCATGGCTACCGAGGCGGTCCCGCGACCGACCATAATTTTCCTCGGCAAGAAAAGTTCGCTCGTTTCGCTCGATTAATTTTCATTCCTCGCGTGTGCTCGTTAAACTCGCTGAAATATGTACAACGTTTCCGTGCCGGCCGGGCAACCGAACTATCAAAGAGTTTCCAATTAACTCGGCTGACATTAACGCGCGGACCCGAACAATACGAATCGCCAGTCGGTATTAAAGCGTCGCCCGAGGTCAGACCTCGGAGGTCATCACGTCACGGGCTCGTGTCACACCGGTTTTAAGGAGAAAACATCGATTCTTTTTCTTACTGTATTTTTTAACCCTTTGCACTCGAGTGGCGACTCTGAAGCACCGCTGGAAATTGTTGTGGCATTATTGCAAAGAAATTACAACAAACATTACAATGTATTTGTTACATTACAAAATTTGTATTCAACAGATTAGTAAATATTTAACACTGGAACTACCGGATGAGCCAAAATGACATGCTCCTAATTTTTTCGTTTAGAAAGAATGAATTTATAAATATGTTTTCGTGAGAAAATTTTTCAATAAACTTCTCTATCGAAGTTGATATTTAAACCAAACTGGTACGAAATGTAAATAAATGCAATTTTAAGTAAAATATTTTCCATCACAATTGTCCTTGAATGACCTTGAATGACCTCTAGCCGTAGATCACTGTATGCTTCTTAAAATTCCCCATTAGATAGTACATAGAAAAATGTGCTATTCTACAATCTTATATTTGGTAAAAGGACAAAACGAATTTATTAATATTTTCCGTAAATATCATGAACTCAAGTACAACATTATCTTCCAAATTTAATATACGCTTAATAATTCGTACAGCGATCATATCCACGATTTTGACCAAATATTTTTTGACGTACAAAATACAAGGGTCGAGGACAAAAAGAATTTGTAATTATGTCAGGTGTGAAAGTAATGATTCGGAAGGGGGTTAGGAGAATTTTTTGATCATCGGCGAGGCTAGTATTTTAATAACTCGTTCTCGATGCAGTCCGCCATTGATCTTTCCGGTTTCGCGATTCTCGCTTGGAGGAACGCGTCGGAAACGAAACAGACGAAGCCGGAGAGGGAAGAAAACGTATCTCCGCGATGCACGCGACTGAAAGAGAGGGTGTAAAAGGATTCCGGCGGAGGAGAGGGGGTATTTTTGTCAGAAATTGCGGCTTATTCTCACGCGAAGCGGAAAGACGATTCGATCTGCGCAGGTTGCTTCTCGCCGAACAGACAGACCTCGTTTGATTTGCGACCTCGCACCGGCAGACAATGGCCCCGAGGATTATTGCCGCGCGCGAATTCGGTTTTGCATAACGCCGAAACGCCGGAAACGGTGGCTGTTTATGGAAATTCGAAATCCAAACAGCAATTTGCGCGTTTTAATATTTAAACCGCGGAGCTCGGCGAAACGGATTATAATCGGAACGATATTTCTAACGATCCATTATCGATAGGAAGCAATCTCGATGAATTATTACAACGTTATCAAACCTTTAGCAACGGCGCTTGTAGCCGGCCTCTTGCGGATGTTGTCATAATCTGATGACGATTTAGACTTCTTGATATTTTGCGAAATTTTACCACCGCCCCTCCAAAACGGAATAACTTTTTCAAAATTCGACTCGACATTTCTCGAGCAATTAGAAGCACTGCTTTACTAAATGCAAAAAGGTCCTCAAAGAATTTTATTTGGGAGAAATTACAAATCACACAAAGCAATTTTCAAAACCTTTTTGTTAGAAATATTTGGAAAAAGCTTTCTTGAAAAATAATCTGATGACGATTCAAACTTTTTGATATTTTGCGAAATTTTAGCAGCGCCCCTCCAAAACGGAATAACTTTTTTAAAATTCGACTCGACATTTCTCGAGCAATTGGAAGCACTGCTTTACTAAATGCAAAAAGATCCTCAAAGAATTTTATTTGGGGAAATTAAAAATCACACAAAGCACTTTTTAAAACCTTTTTAAAATTTTTGGAAAAAGCTTTCTTAAAAAATGTTTGGAAAGAGAGTAATGGGCACAGCGTGTAACAGTGACGGAACATTCAGCCGAGGAAGAGTTCGATTATCCGAACAGCAAGAGCTAATTGGGAACCGGATTTTCGCATCGGCTCGACGGATCCCGTCACTGATGATGGACAATGAAGGACTAGGTGGTTTTTCTCTCGGCCGGCACGTATTTTAGGTTCACGAAGGCCCGCGACGTTGCACGACACGTTCGTTCGCATGACGGATCGCTCGACGAAGTATGGGCCAGCTATTATAGATGGGAAATACGAAATACGTCTGTCAATCGTTCTCCTACGAGATACGAGACGATATCGGCGTCGAGGATTGCGCGAAGACGTGCGAACATTTCGGAAAGTCTCCGTGCAAAAATTCGTACTCGTCTCTGCAGAAAATAATTGCGCTAGCTTTAACCTTCGACGCCTATTTTAAGAGAAATTGTTGTTCGAATATGCTCGTGTGCTATACCGTCGTAAACCGCACAGTTCGCTGTATTGATTCGTGCAAATGGTTTTCGCTTTCATTGTTTCGCGGTGTCCATTCAGTGTGCTGTTCAAGTTAAGACGTGGAAACGCAATTTCAAAAGATTTTAGTTGAGAAGACTCGTAACGTAAGAGTTTAATAAAGCAGATTTTATCAACGGTTCATAAAGATTTTAATATACCTCGATAAAAGAGGTTTTAGTAACTCATTTTTATTTATATAGCTTATTGGCTTCTTCATTCATAGAATTTATTTAGTTAATATTCTTTGTAATTTAGAAGATTTATTAAGAAAAATACAAAAATCTTCTTGAAGATTGCATTTAATATATCAAGAGAAAAAATAGACTTGAGTCTAGTTGACAATATTGTTTGGAAACAGATAAAATGTATTTTAAGTTGAAGAGTAAATATTGTTGGAAAGTTATTGCTTCAGACTGTTATTTTTGCATCAACCTAATAAAACTGATGAAAACGTGAAGATTTAATTTTGCAATTAACTGAATGAGCCCACCAAATGCTAAGATAAATATTTTTTCGTTCCAGTTTTGATGAAACACTGTAAAATTATTTGCACGAATGTGTTCGCCACAAATTTTACATTAAGTTGCTTCATACCTGAAACTTCTTTCGTTCAGACAAAAAATAATAATTCTAAGTACTATAAATGTATACTATTCTTGTAAGACAACGGCGAAATAAAGCATCGTTGCACGTAATACTTACACTGCAGGTGTTCATGCATATACAAACTATGATTCGACCGCGGATTTTTATGCAAACTTCAATTCCCATAGATCAGAAAATCAGAGAAAAGCAAAAATTTGTCTGTCAGAAAGTACCCTACCATACAAACAAAATCAAAATAAATCTTGGTCGCCAGGAACATTACTTTGTACACTAAAAAATGAAACTAGCCGAAAATGCATAAAAATTCGCGATCCGAACAATAAAACACAAGATCTCGCAGGATTTAATAAAATGCCAGAGTACTTTATTAATCAAATCTAATCCCATAATAAATACAATGATCGCACCCTCTCTCCACATTTGTATAGGTACAAAACGAGAAACGTTGTACAAATAAAGAACCAAATGGAAAATCAAATCGTTAACATTAAAAACTATTGATACTTATCTAAAGTGGGTAACGAGGTTCGAATAAAAGACGGGCGTACTGACGACGAAAGCAAATGATAGTTTATTGACGTTCGAGGAGACAGCAACTCGATGACAGGAGGTTGTCGCGATTAGGCGCGCAAGAGAGTATGACGAAAATGGAGAAAAACGCCTAAAGAATCGCTGCGGCGTGTACTCGAAACGAGGGGGGTTCGGCGGAAGATAGTGTTGCTTTTTATTTCTGGGTTTTCTGTTTTTTTAGTTCTCCTACAGACGACGAACTAGGACGCGTATACATGCGCAGCGGCGGCCATTGTCACGGGCGATGAAACCGCAGGAAACATCATCGACACGGCGAGAAATGTTGGGAGGATGGTTTTAATCCTCGGTGAACTCGAATGGCTCAGGAGGATCCGCTTCCTTCTCGTCGTCCAGTTTCCGGCCAAAAGCTGAAACATAACCGCGATAATGGCACCCGACATGTAGATTACTCTTCTCGCGTTTATCGATCCTGACAGTGACGAACCTGCACTCCCAGGAACGGGAATGGCAATGTTCGGAACGTGTTTCGACGACAGAATGCCGGAACAGTAACAAACGGTATCACTTTCGAGGACCATAGTGATCAAACTGTCAAGCAGCTTCAAAATCAGTCTCGGGAATTAATTAAGAGAATGCCAAAATATACTGTAAAAATTGATTGTTCTCGGATGTTTCTATTTGTTAGCGGCTGCATTGTCTGTGTGAAACTGTTGCGGAAAATAATATTGTTGCGTCGAAGTATATTCCACGGTAATTCCTGTACCATTGTTCTTTTGTTACGTCGACTTTATTCTTTGCGATAAACTAGACGGTGAAACGAAGTACTTAAATTGTGTAACCGCATAATTTCATTTCTTCGTAGCTGAGATGATAATGCAAGTATTAATTAGGTCCTCGTGTAAAACAAAGAAGCTTCTCAGACTTTCCTGCATTTTATCTTACTATCAAGCCTGGTATATTAATCGCGAATTTTAAATAATTTATTCAAACCCGCAAAAACCTGTTGTATAATAATTACCGGAACGATTTTACGGTCCAGCGACTTTTGAGCAAGAAACGTTATATGCACTTTTTCGTTCTAACTTTCCCTCTACCAAGTTAATAATAAACCTTCGCGAATTGAACCGAGCTCCTGAGCGATTTGGACCAAATATTAGAGGAAAGTATACATAATTAGCACGATTAATAAAGTCTTCCGAACTCGTTGCAACGTCGAAAAAATGTTTATAAAAAGTTGGCCACCTTTGCGCCACAGAATTTCATTTTCGAGTCTAGCATACGGTACAAATTAGTTCGCGAGCATCGATAACCGCACAAACATCCGCAACCTAATTATTACGGTAAATGTACATACAGTGACTCCTACTAATCGTACTCCTAGATCTACAAATCGTACTTTCTAAATTTTCAATGTAAGTCTACATAAAAAAGTTACAAAATACAACTTTTAGTATTTTCTCTGCAACTTCGACCAGTTGCAATTTTTGTAAAAAATTGTTTTCACTTTATGTAGTGATCCAATTGTTCTAACTTCTCAAACAAAATTCATGTAGTATAGTCCAATATTGACAAAGTTATGCGATTTTTAAGAGCGTACGAATATTAGTTGGAGTCACTGTATATAGCTTGACAGTTTGCGAGTTTTAAGCAAGACAAATGTTGAACCACTTACCAGCAACTGGCTCCACAAGTTCCTCCTCGGTGTCAGGCTGTACATGGTTCACCATGACGATGCCTCCTATCTGAAGGTCCTTTACAGGGACGTAATGGCTGCCGTCCACTAGTTGGATCACCTTCAGTTGTTGTCGTAGAATGCGCGCAGGGTTCTGAAGTATCTCAAAGTTCGGCTCGGCTTCCTTCTTCTCCTTCTCGGTTTTCTCGGTTTTCTCAGTTTTCTCAGTTTTCTCGGTTTTCTCGCTCTTCTCGGCTTTCTCGCTCTTCTCGGCTTTCTCGCTCTTCTCAGCTTTCTCGCTCTTCTCGGCTTTCTCGGCCTCGTCCTTGCCCTTCTTCTCGACCTTCTCCTTCGTCTCCTTCGCCGCCGCCTCCTTCGTCTCCTTCTCGTCCTTCTGCTTCTTCTTCTCCTCGGCTTCCTTCGGCGCGGAACTCTCCTTCACCTCCGCGGTCTCCTTTGTCTCCGGCGGGTCCTATTCAATTCGTCATACAAAGTAATGTGATATTCTGGGTAATAACGGTAATTATTTCAAAGTCAAAGTTAAAAATTAATTTCCATCTCGCAAGTCCTGACCTCGTAGATTCTAACCAAGTTCCGCGTAATTGGAGTTAAATGTATAACCACAAAAGTTGGTTGATAATCTTACAAATCCTAGCAAAGCTTCAGTGCAAATATTACAATGACAAAGCCCCGTTCGAGATGTGAAAACAGAAATGAATTTCCACGTCAGATATTCCGGCGAAGCTTCATGGAAATAAAGTTTGTGTTTCACAAATCCTGCCAAGCTCCATTGAAAACAAGAATGAATTTGCATTTCACGAGTCCTGCCGCGTGTTCGACTAGAAGCCTTCGGTCGCTTAGGCGTGATGGACACTCGAGTTGCTGGGAAGAACAGAGTACGCACCACTTCCATCTTCTCGTGCGAATCCCTAGCTTTTCTCTCGGATTCGCGTCGCTTGGTCCTCGCGGCGACGCTCAGGACGGCAGTGGTGACCTTCTCCCTTTCCTCGCGTTTCTTCTCCTCCAAGGGCGCGGGGTAAGCGTAAACGCTCGGCCTGGCGTTCGAGCGGATCTCCAGCTTCGGCATTTTCAGCTGCGCGTTCAGCGCGATCAGGCAGCTCGGGGTGAAAGCGAGAGCAAGACAATGGGCCAACGGGAACCAGTACCAATACTGGGTGAACACCAGGGCACCGACCACCGCTAGCATGTTCGTGTGACCTGTCCGGGACTGCAAGGACACCGTGACGTTACGGCCACCTGGAAAAAGTCGTTGGAAACCAATTATAATCTACCGCTGAAATTCTGTTTTGTGTATTGTCAAATCCGTAATTGTACCGACCAGCGTCGATGATGCCTTGAGCGAGAATGGCGCCGAACTTGGCCATGACGTCCTCGTGCTTGTCAACGACAACCTTGACGTAGAGGGCGCGGAAGTCCTTGGCACGGGGACAGGTCACCTCGGTCTGCTGGATCAGGATCATCGCGGACGCGATCAGGGCGCCCTGACGTACGAAGTTCACCGGGTCATTGGTCATCGGCTCGAGCAGAGCTATGGCCTCCTTCAGTCCCGTGCCGGCGCACGCGATCCCCAAAGCCATCGCCGCCCCGTATCTCACGTGGGGGTTGTAGCTCTCCGCCAACAAGGACACCACGCTGGGACATTGTTCCGGCGTTCTGCAAACAGAAATACGTAGCCGCAACGGTGAATCCACTGGTGGTTTTCGGGGCCAGGCCATTGGCCAGCCGCCGGACACAAATTTCTGATATTATTCGGCTATGAAATCGCTGATTGCGGACCGCGTGGAAACCCTTTGTTCGCGGAGGGCCACGCGATTATGATCACCGACGACCCGGCACCTGACAAATGCCGCTGCAAAATTACGATAACGCGCAGAGAAAGAAGCGCAATCTGTTTCGCGAATTTCGGATCGCGGTTAACCTAACGTGATCGTACTACAAATCAACAAATAAAAATAAAATTGCGAGGAACGTTAACCACGTACTCTTCGCGTCTTCAGCAACCTTAACACCTTGTTGACCGGAAATCTTACACAGGAGCTATCTCGTGTCATTATTTCGCAATTGAATGTGGAAGCAGAACATTAAAATGAAACTTTGGACACATCTTTTATATAAATCCTTATATCCTTTTTTGGTATGATAGTGTACCAACAATGTTTCCACATGAAAACACGAGTTAACTCACGACCAATAAAATCAACAATGTGTTAAGTTAGAACAAATACATTCTTAAATTCTCTGTTTCTACTGTTTTAGATTTTGCCAGTTCACTTTTCTCATAAATGCGTAAAATCTGCTCCGCAGCTTAGGCATTAACCCCTTGCCTGTCATGCTTGTCTTTGTCATCACTCATTTGTACAACCTAACATTTTAGATGTCTATACAAGATGTAGAGGCAAGAAGTAGAGGCAAGAGCGCTATTGTTCGGCGACACCTGTTGTGCTTGCCTCTAGAGGGTTTCCGGGTCGATTTCTTCCCAGCAGCCACTCGATCCGACGCTGATTTTTATTCACAACTGAGACAAGCTGTAGCTTTGAAGGCACAGAAGGTGAATAAAAAAAAAAAGAGGGAAAAGCGAAAGACTGAAACTGCTGTTCAAAAGCTGCATCTTGTCCCATGCATAAGACGTCTCGCGCACTGTTCTTCGACACTTCAAAAGCGTACTCTCAGCCCTCTCTGTTCTGAGTTGTCGATAATGTCAGCGAAATGCACGCAGAACTCTGCGTACCTCTCGATCATGCAAATTAACGTTTTATTTCGAGTAATTAGAGCCTGGAAGAATAACCCTGCACTTTCAGTGAAACCTTCCTTCCGAATAGTAAGGACCACGAAGAGCTATGAATGCACAGGGACCTTGATAGCGATCCTCCCATCTCTTGCCCGAGCATCCGCACTAATTCCATCAGCTTTGCTTACCAGAGCAATAAAGCACAGAGACCCCACCCGTAAGCGTCACAACCAAACGGTACTCTCATCCGAGCGGCGCAACCATTATGTTAACTAGGTAATTAGCAGTGCTAGTGACCCAGAAGACCAGTCCCAACGTCCACGATACCAATGAAACAACGCAAAATTCGATGGACAAACATCCCCGAAACAGCTGTTCCACCGTATAAATTGCCAATCGCATTTTTCTCATAAATCCTCGCGGTGACGGTATCCGCAAGCCGCGAAAAATACGTTCGGAAACTTAATCCGGAGAAAAAACATAGTCCTCGACTGGCGTCGAGGATCGAGTGGCATGGATCGGACGCTAAGTGCATAATCCTGTTTGCGACTGTTACAGGACGACGATTCGGTGCTGGTGGACGGCGCATGCCAGATACCGGACCCGCTTTACAAGCTGATCGGCAGCATAATCTGCTTTTACATACCGCTGGGCGTGATGCTGCTCACGTACGCGTTGACAGTACGATTGCTGGCAGAACAGAGACAGAACATTGGGGGAACGCCTGGAGGTTGGTACTCCGGATGGCTAGGTGGCCCGCAGGGACCACCCCCGGGAGGTTAGTGTATTATCAGGTACACTGACCTGTTACATTTCTCTATCAACCGCGAAACCAAGCCGAGTCCGCCGTGGAAAGGGTTGGAAAAGGTCAGTCACGATCCCCCTCTTTCCTCTTTCGACAGGAGCCGAATAAATCAAGCCTGAACCCTTCAGGGACCAACCATCCTATCCTTGCTATTTACGGAGTTGCCGATATTCGCATAGTCTGTTGAGGATTTCGACTTTTTTGAAAATATTTCTTTATACCTAGACTGTGGATCTTTTTGCAAACGGGAATGGTCCGCGTGGATTGCGAGAAATTGGAACCAGATTTTTTCAAACTCTTCAGGGACCTACCTTTCTTTCCATATGACCGACTGTGGTGACACAGATGTTATTACAGTCTGTCAACGACTTGAAAATCCGCAGTCTGTTCGTAGCTATCCTTAATTTTAGATAGATGCTACGAATATCCGAATTTTTAAAAATGTGAGTCTAGTATATTTAACCCTTAGCACTCGAATGGCGACTATAGGGCGCCACTAAAATTGCTGTATTATTATTCAAAATATTTTTTACATTATTCAATTAGTTCGCATTTAATAAATTACTAAATATTTCAGTACTGTACGAGTAAATTGCACCATTTTCGTATGTATAGCACGGAAACATATTGTATATAGAAGGGAAATATTCAAGGTCGGAAAAAATGTTTCGTTTTGGAGTTAAAATGGCTTCGAGTGCAAAGGGTTAACACTAGGTTTACGGAGCACTAAAAGTGACTATTTTGCATTACTTTATAAAAATAACCAGAACGTGCTAGCCACATTTTTAGCAATACTTTTGAAATAATATATACTCGAAGAAATAGATTTGCCAGATAATTTATCATGTACGCATCCGTAGAATCCTCGTAATTTAAAATTAAAAATACCAGAACCCGTCAAAATGACAGATCCCGTAAACCTAGTGTTAAGAGTGCAAAGTATTCCTTATCATTTTCGTGTCTCCTATCAAACAAGAAAATATTTTACAAAGCCTATTCTTTAAAGTCCACTAGCGTGTATTATCCATATTTTTCCAACCCTTTTCTTGAATCTGTGTGTCCATCCATCGCGTTACTCTCGAACTTTTGGGCAAGAAGAAATGTATAATAATTAATTCGTATTCCTTCCCCAAAGCTTCGACGGTGACTTTACGAAACAGCGAGTACACCGAAGTTCTCCTTCGACAAAGAAAGTTCTATCTTGACTGCGAGGAAATAAACATTTGCTAAGACCACACACGACCTGTTGTTATTTACCGTAGTTAACATAAAACCGTGAAAAGGAAGTTCCGCGAGGGAGAACGGTTAGAATCAATAAGGTGCAGCGGAAGTTTAGACAGCAGCTAAACGCTTCGGGATTCAAAGGGAGCGTTTAAAAGCGAAGTTAATCCACGAGACCGGCCGGGGGCTTCTTTGTGCTAGACGAGATACTCCCCGAGAACAGCTTGGGAATTATTTCTTTCGAGAACAGCAGATTGAACTACCAAAAGAAAAAGGAGGTTGACTAGTTTACGAAAGAGGGCGCGCGCTTATGCACTATCCCGCCCCGTCTCTATCGGAAAAAGAACAAGCTCCAACGCGTAGAAAGTTTACCCCCGTCGATCCGTTATGGTTGCGAGAGCAAACTCTCGAAATTCTCCTGCGAAGATGCTCGTGACCCTTCGTTCGACAGGAATCCTCAAGACGCTGCTTCACCAACGCGCAAACAGATTTTTAAACAACCATTAGACACCCAAAAAATTCTCTAGCATCTGCCTGAATTACGCCGTGAATGTTCGTGCAAAATAAAATTTAATTGTCATTTCTTTTCTCAATAATCTCGACGGGTCCAAAGTAATATAATACCTTGAACATTTTTACAGTTTTGATTCGCTCACTTTCAGCATAAATGCATCAAATCTGCAGGCTAATCGCGATAGATAAAATTAACCCTTCGCACTCTTTCACTCTGAAGCGCCACTAAAAATATTTGTTACATTACAAAATTTGTATTCAATAGATTGTTAAACATTTAAATATTATACGTGGAAATCGGATCATAAAATATTCTAAGACGGAAGAAAAATTTTAGAATTAAAATAGCGCCGAGTGGAAAGGGTTAAACGATGAACTCTTTCCATTGAATCTTAATTTTCAAATTTGAAAGCTGTTTTTAAAATCGTGATGCTCGCGCGAAAGGAAATTTGTCAAGACGAACAGCGAATGAGGATTTATCGGCGGAGAATTGATTTGCCGATTTTTAGCAGAGTATAAAGTAACGAGTTGCCGTGAAAATCGCGTCGACGGTCTCGCGGTTTGTCGGGATACCGGCGGCCATAAATTCCGGAAATATGTTGTCGAATAAATATCGATAATTTAGTGTCGAGCAGTCGCGGCGGCCGGGCGTGCATAAATAAAAAGGAGTATAAATCGTCGACGGGACGGATAAAAATCGGACGGTCGAATGAGAGCCGCCGTGATACGTTCTCGAACGGCGTAGAGAGGGCTATTGTGGCAAGTAACGTTTCATTTCCGGTGTGTATCGATAAAGCCCGGCGAAGCAGGGCGGTCTTTGAAGCGCGTCGCGGAACCCAATAATCCTGGTAATCGAGCGATTTGCCCCCGGCAGAAATTGTCCGGCCGTTTTGTCGTGATTTTCCTGTTCGCGGGAGACGATCATGCTCGCGGGGACCGCTTCCGTTTCCAAGAAAGTTCAAAGAAATCATCGGCCTGGACGGGCAGGACCGCTGTAAGTCGATTTGCGGCGGACCAATTTCGATATCGAGACGATACGCTCGCCAGCTCGAACAAAATTTGTCTTGCCGCTTCGCGGAATTCTGGGAAAATGTTTCCGTCCCGTGCGGAATTTCATTTCGATTCACTGGGGATACGTTATTTCTCTGGGTCCATTCGTTAAAAGATGTTTTAAACATTCCTAGTTTTCTTCGTGTGATAGTTGTAGTGTTAAAAGTATTGATGTTGATGATAAACGGTGCGGAAACGAGGTCTGCAATGCGCATGTGCGAGCAGGAGAAGGGGAATGGGCGGATCTGGCACCGCCCACTACTATTCTGAAGATGCAATTGGTTTACGCCAGGAAGTTTCGAAAATATTTATGATTAAATGTGGCAGTCATTAATATCGAAGCAATTTAACACTTGTAACCATTGGATGCTGGCTCCTCCCACCAGATTAGTTTAATTCCTCCCGGTAATTCTATTTAGCAACTCCCATTAACTAATTTTTACGTTTGTGCTAGTCTCTTTCTAATTTTAGTAAACTAGTTTCCTCTTTTAGTTAGTTTCACTTGTCTCGCTAATTTTAGTAAACTAATCTCTAGCTCCTCCCACTAAATTCATTCAATCCCTCCCACTAAGTCTATTAGCTGCGCCCATTTATTCCTTTTCGTTTCTTCTACTAGTGTCTTCTCAGTTTTAGTAAATTAGTTTCTTCTTCTAATCTATTTCACTCCTTTCGACAATTTTACTGAACTAATATTCTAATACTAATCCTATTTAGTCCCTCCCATTTATTATATTCAGCTCCTGCAACTAACTATTTCTAGCTTTGCCCATTATATTTCCTTCAATTTCCTTTCGTATTTCCCTATCACTTTTCCCACCGTTTACTTTAGCTCCTCCTACTTGTCCCTTTTGGCTCCTCCTACCAATTATTTTCAGCTCCTCCCAATAAGTAATTTCTGCTCTCCTCTTCTACTAGTTTATTTTAGCTTTTACTACTGATTTTACGTGTCATTAATTCGTCCGGGGTCTACACGGGTCAACCGGTAAAGGGCGGACGATTCATGAACGAGAGAGCGTACGTTCTACACAGTTGCTCGCTGTCCAAATATTAACACTGAAGAAGTGAATTAGCGGGCACGTTGTTCCGACGATAACTAAACTTAATGTGCACCAGTTAGAAAGCCAAGGAAAACGGTTCCGTTGACGTCGGGCAATTCCCAAAAGACCCGAACGTAATCGGATTTCGCGGTTCCCCGGATTATCGAGTTATCGCGCGATCAACGACGCCATGTTTCCCCATTCAAGATTAATTACCCACCGATTCGTCATAATTCCTTCGAACAGTTCTCGCAGCTCCTTCAACCCACGACCCCGGAGTCACTGTTCGATCGATTAAAGATGAAATGACGAGAGTGCAGTGAATTCTCTATATATGTCGCCGAGGCATGGCCGATAAATGTCGCGAAATTCTGCCCACTACCGCGGGGTATACCCCTTGAGGGGCCCAGAAGCTCGAGAGACCGAGGAGTATAAGGTCGCGTGGATCAAAGAATATCTCCTGGCCGATATATGTCACCGGCGGCTAGACCCGTGTTTTGGACATATATCGAGTAAACACTGTATTTTGTTGAAAATGTTAAATTCAAGTATACTTGTATCTCGTACAGAGCTAGAAATCAGGGTTTTGGTTAAACAAAGACGGCTCTTTTCTCGAAAGAAAATTCTGACGTCGGGGAAAACGACGGGAAACATGGCGTCGGCTGCGTTTCGAAGACAGGAGGAGCACTGGGAAGAATTTCGGCTTAATCCGGTGACGTTCTCCCTTCGGCATCGACGAGGACCGCGATTAAGTGGCCCCATAGATATCGTCCGGGCTCGTTGTTCGCGGGAAGCCTCCTCGAGAAAAGAAACTGATCCCGTTTCCCGGGGCTCGAAATCCTGAAGCGAGGCGGGAAAGAGGCGGCTCCGTTAAAAATCGACGACCATAACGCCGGGGACTAATTATCGCAGCTCGGGAACTTGGATTTATCGATTCCCGTTAACTGGCCGCTGGTCCATTCGATGGGAAGATTCGATTATTTACTCGGGGCTACCTAACTCACGCTGATTTCTGACCTCGTGCACACGTACCACCCAGTTTCCATTCTTTGCCGATACTCTGCAACCATGTACTCGGTGTATCGTTCACCCCCCGCCCATTTTTATTACCCTTTACTATCGAAAAACGACCCTCCAACAAAATTTTTATCGTCCGTAGCAGCGGGTTTAGAAACTATTAAAAATCCTCATCCGTGGATCGTAGACTTTCATTTTTTAATATTGACGATAAAACAAATTCTCGAAGGAGAAATTTGTGATTTTTTCCTTCAATTTTAAGCTGATGGTTTCACAATTTCTGACACATTTTTACTTCATCCTCTCGGACGAAATAAAAATTCCACGACGAATGTTCAATTGTAGGCTCATCGAGGAGAATTAAGGAGAAGGCTCTTCAGAGACAAAGGGACGAGTTAAGACATTGTTGGAAGAGCTCGAACTTCGATCCGATCGAATTTCTCCGCATGATCGGCGCAAACCGGTGTATCAATTTATAATTCGCAGGCTCAACTAATTACCCAGCGTCTCGAACGATTTAATTCGGGCCGCGTTCCCGACGAATCTCTCGGAGAGCCCCTTTTAACGAGATTAATGGAAGATAAATAGAAAAGGATTGCGGAAAACAGGGACGAGGTTCTTCTCCCTGTTGTTTGACAAAGTCGACCGGCAAATTGCAAAGAACACCGGCAAACTTCCGCGAGCCGTAGAGCACCGGCAAATTGGGCCGTGAACCGACGCCTCTTTCGGCTCGAAGATTTGCATCGAGCAATTTAACTTGCAAATTGATCGCCCGGCATTTCGTGGCAGCGCGACGCGCGCCGAAACTGCTCGCGAAACGAAAGCCCGAAAAAATGGCGACACTGGAAATTCCCTGATGCGAGCATTTCGAACATGGGACTATTAAAATGCGTCGATTGATCGGCGGAGTTCTGGAATTTTATCTTGCAAACAGAAGTCCGTATTTGTTGTCGAACTGCCGCACCAATGCCCGTGATTAGACTGCGGATATTTTTGCAAAATAAAAATTGTCTGCTTGGACAATTCCACTATGATCGTACCGATCGATTTTGCTCTACTGCCCCCATTTTGTTTTAAATATTTTTGTGTAATTTTGCACCACTAATTTGAAATTTATTTGATGATATGTGAGTCTATGATCATACTAGTCTTACTGCATAAATATTTTGCAGCACTAATTTAAAATTTATTTGATGATATATGAGAGTCTATGACCATTCTAGTCTTACTGGATAAATATTTCTCAGCACTAATTTAAAATTTATTTGATGACATATGAAAGTCTATGATCATACTAGTCTTGCTGGATAAATATTCTTATTTAATTTTGCGCCACTAATTTATCATCTATTTAAATCTGTGATCATACTAATGATAATTGAAGTGATAATTGTGATTGTACTGATTGTTTCTATCTTACTCTCCTCTGCCATGAGAAATAATACACTTAATGATGTATTAAAATCTATCTAGCGATACATAAATCATAATTATTGATTTCTGGTTCGTTACCGATGTTGCAAATTATGCGAACTGCGCGAGTCTGAAGATAAAGTGGCATCCGCTGTATTAAGCGTTTAAAAATGGAATTGGTTTCCATTTAATTGCATATGAATTACAAACAATTAGTATTAATAATTCGACCGTGTGGTAGCAGTGCAGATGCTAGAATTCCAATTATTGGAATACTGACGCGGAATACACATTAGTTCAGATAACAACAATGCAAGATAAATTTTCGTATTGGGTAATAAATATATACATATATGATTCTTAGGAATAAATATGTCGCTAATAACGAATGTGCACGAATAATTTATTCATTGGGGCATTAATAGAGTCTATCATTTTCTTGGATCGAAAGTAGTGTAAAATTAAATTGACGATATCCTAGAATTTTCAAGTGTTCGGTAGAAAGAGTTTCGTATAGAATTTCACGTGCACGATTAAACAAAGCGTATGCACACTTCGATGCGTCGTTTTAATTATCCACGAAAATATGATTTCGCACGCGACATAAAAGAAAATCAGTCTGCAGATCTTTACACGCGCGTTTATGCATTCGTTTGCATTAATTAATTAGATGAAAGTTAACGCGAACGTTCTTGTTTTAATTTATTTCCGGTGACATTTTTCGCTTAACAAACAGGTACGGAGCTCTGAGCTTGCATAAATTATGTTCGCAAAATATTCGGCATTGTGCTTCGGCATTGTTGTGCTTCTGGAAACTGAAAATTCGCCTTTATTAATACTTGACAACATTTGTTGCTGTATATAGATCGATACAGCTGAAACTATTTATGCAATCATAGCTATTGTACAATACTTGAAATACAATTCCCATTAACTTTGCCGAACAAATGTACTTTAATCAGTAGATGATAAATCATTATTTTTATGGAGTATTTCATACAAATAAGGGCATTTCTTCACTGCGAGACTTTTCGTGCCAAAGATGAAATAAAAATAAACTAAAATTCGATCAAATACTGTAGATTCTTCATTGCAATTTCTTGAAAAATGTTCTAAAAATTTATTCGCACTAAAACGAATCTCCACAACCGTGCCTTCGTAATTGCTATGAAGGAATCGAGCAGACAACTCGATTTTTTTGCAAAAAAATGACATCAAAAAATCTGCAGAGCTTCCCAAAGAGTGTAAAGATTCACAGACTGGGTACAATTTCGAGTGAAATAAAACCAAATAAAATTTGACCGAACGTCTAAATTTCTATTAAAAAAAAAGTCAAACACGAAAAATTTGCGGTTCTTGCAAAAACTGGCAAGAAAAGTGTGCAAAGCGCGCAGAGAGTAATAGAGTAATAAAGAGTAATCGCTTAGTTGAATAATAGCGGAATAAAAAGCGTGTTGCGAAGGGTTGCTTGCGCCGACTGACATGGTCGGATCCCGAAAATCCTCGAGAGAGAGAGAGAGAGAGAGAGAGAGAGAGAGAGAGAGAGAGAGAGAGAGAGCGCAATGATTCTCCAGGATCGCATAAAACGATCGCTCGAATTTGTCGAGAGGGCTCGGCGTCGCTTGGAATTGCAAAACGCCGAAAGACAAACAGCGGGCGACGCTGAAGAGCTCGGCAACTTGGTGAGGTCCCAAGTTTCAGCACGGAGTATCGGCTTTCTCCGCACGCGGAGATCGTTAAAGCGAATTGGAAATTCAGCGGCGGCCGAGAGGATCTTTATTTGAACTTTTGCGGCACGTGGACGATTCCGGACCGGTCCGGGGACCATTAAACAATCGTTTGCCCGGTCTTACGATCGCGCACGGAAGAGAGAGACAGAGAGAGAGAGAGAGAGAGAGAGAGAGAGAGAGAGAGAGAGAGAGAGAGAGAGAGAGAGTGAGAGCGAGGGAATCACGAAATTTCTTGTAATTACCGTCGACCGGGCCGATCGAGAACACGAGGGGCTACCACCTCTCGATCGCCGATAAAAAGCTTTGAATTATAGAGGCGATGAATCACCGGTAAATTCGATCGAATCGAGTGAATAAAACGCCTTCGACGTCTTCTTTTTGTCCTTGCCCGGGGAAGGAAGAAATTTCCCTGATTTCGCGACTGCCGTGCAATTTCCATGCAATTGGCGGAACCGCTGTTCCCTCGGACGTCTTCTTTAATCCTCGCGCCGATCGAACATCTCCAACTTCGCTTTACACAGGCTAGTTTCCCTAACGAGACCGGCTGAAATTATGCGTTAATTATTGGCTGCATAGGGGGAATCTCTCGAGCAACATTTATCTACCGTCGAGCGGCCGCCGCGTGTTGCACGCGGTTTTTTACTATCCTCTTTTATCGAGATGTAAAGGTTCAGTTTTGTATCTTAATCTGAGTATACAATACTTTCTCCTGAATTTTTATGCGGCACTAAATGCTAATCGGGATCGCCTAAAGAGCTGCCTTAAAAATAAAATTTACACACTATATACAATTTTCACTTTTAACTGTTCTAACCTCTCAGAACAAAGTTATACATTTTAACAGGTACATTTAACGGTCCAATGCCGCTTATATGGCGGCAAAAAGAAAATATAAATATATATAAAATAAGATAAAAATATTTTCCTTTCTATACTCGATACAAAAATGTTGAGTCCACAGTTTTTCTTCCTATGAAAAATAGCTTGAGGCTTAAGGGCTTAAGGGTTAACAGTAAAATCATTCCTCAGGATTATTTTTTAACGAGCTCTGAAAGTTGTTTGTACCTTGTTTAATGAAACCTCATATCTCTCCTTTGATATTTTCATAAACCTGCAATTAACGCAGGCAATTTTTATCGTCCATGAAAATCCGTGATCATTCGGTGATTTGAACTGGATCAACATTGAAAGTAAACGCGGAAAATGTTAACTTTGCATAAGCATCTGGTGCTGATTACTCGGTAATTTTGAGACAAGAGATTCAACATTGAGAACAGCTCCATAATTTTCAATTGGCTATCGGAGCGCTGGTCGACCGTAATATTGATTCAATTATCGAGTAAAAATGGCCGACTCGTTTGTCTTCCGCCTCGTAGGACCAATCGTTTTCAATCTTGGACCGCGTGGGATTAAAAAACGACCGGCCCCCGACGATCCATCGTTCCCCGTGACATTTTTCTTGTTCATTGGTCGCAGAACCCCCTTATCTCTCTCCCTTTGGCATCCAACGACGCCCATTC
The DNA here is from genome assembly GCF_050948215.1 of Halictus rubicundus. Lineage (NCBI taxonomy): Eukaryota > Metazoa > Arthropoda > Insecta > Hymenoptera > Halictidae > Halictus > Halictus rubicundus. The sequence continues at coordinate 28,436,215 of NC_135150.1, forward strand.
GCCGGCAATGACAAGAAATTTCGCGATGGCGTCCTCCCGGCGCGGCACCGATATGCAAATCACCAGGAAGTCGTGCCGGTCGTGACACAATATGTTAAAAAGACCGGTTTCGGTTGCTATCCTTTGACGAAATTAATCGATGGCCCGCGGGGGCGTGTACCACGGCCATAAATCAGCTCCGAACTGCGAACACTATGCACAGCCCTCCTTCTCTTTATTTACGAGAAATTGCAGATACAGAAAGAACGTTGTCTACAATTATTCCTAAAATGAACCCTGGTAACATTGAAAGGGTGGTTTCTCGGATCCTGTTGCAACATGTGCTATTCCTCCCGTCGAGAATGATTTGGGACAATTATTTATTGTTTGTGTCTTCAAAATTGTGACACTAGCAAGAGAAAAGAAAACTTGGGATTGGCAATAAAATACTAAGACGGATCAATTTATCAATTTTTCTCAACGGCGTGTATAATTAAACAGAACAGAACGCGAAATGACAAAGCAAAGACCGCGATTGAAGAGAAAAATTTTTTTCAAATTCCTGCACCATTCTTATTCCGAGCCGGGTCGAAAATTGCTCAAAGTGACAGTTATTAATTCGCGGCAAAGGATCAGCCGCGAAAGTCGGAACAGGTGACCCCGCGTCAGGTCTCGGCGAAAGAGCGGAGAAAGAAACGTGGCTGAATTTATATAAACAGCCCGAGGAAATAAAGCTGATGAGCTCCCCCGTTGCTCGACCGCCATTTGAAATGCAATCAGCGCGGAAACCCGTTGAATCCCGAAATGAAACAGCCCCCGTGATCTCTCTTCCACGTGTACACCCCGAAGCCGCTTCCAGCTCCTTCACTCAACGTCTGCTTAATAATTTTCGGTGTACCGGTAATATCCTTGCGATTCGCTCAAGCAATTACGAGCCTGTGAATTCGGAAGCATGAAAGCTTCGGGTGCGAGGAAAAAACCATAATCCTAGCGAGGCGGGACGCTTTTCACGATTTTCATGGTGGCTACATCCAGACTCACCCATTAACACTGGAACTACCGAGTAATAAATGCGACTGACGTATATCGCTTTTTGTAACAGTGACAAGACTGTGCAGACTTCATACAACTTTCATTGTAATATGTGCTTCAATGAAGAGGTTCGTTAAAACATTTTTACAATTTCAGTAATTGCAAAAGAAAAAATTAGGAACCAGTCATTTTGACTGGTCCGGTAGTTCTAGTGTTGAATATTTTAAGGATTCTCTGAACTCACCATTTGAAATTAATGGAGATTTTACTGGGTCTAAATCCTCAAAACTACCACTATGGAACTTAATTCTCCTTCGTATCATTGCCCTCAATTTATGGGGGTTCATCGGTTCATTAATCTAGGAAATGAAGTTCCATTTTACCTCGATCCCACAATTAGAATCCAAGGTGTACTCGGCAAGACTTTGAATATAGAATATTTTCCTTGTCTCAATATAAATATGTGAAAGAGATAATTTCTGGAAAATTTATCAAAACATTTTTGTTTTTTAATATTTCTCTGTAAAAGTTTTACTGACACGTTCCTGATTAAAACGAGCCCAAACACGATACGATTCGGATTACATTTGCTCGTTTAGTCCACGATTTAGTCGAGCCTCGATTATCCGAACCGATATTTAAATTCTCCATTCCACGTGTTTCGATGTAAACAATTTGATCGAAGACGATCCATATACAACACGATTCACTGTACAGATCAGTACAGACTTAATCTAACACCGTGGCTACGTATTTGCGAAGTTCGGATAATCGAGGTTCCACTAAATCGTGGATTAAACGAGTAACTATGAACCGAACCGTGTCATGTTTGGTATCGTTTTAACCAGAAAAACGTCACGAATGTTCCGGTAACAAAAGAATTAGGGTCTGTACAGGACACGTCTCTGTCACATGCGTCGAGGCGTGATCGTTTCCGAGAGAAATTGAATGGGTGATGCTGGTTTCTAGGTCTCGAGAGAAGAGGCACCTGGAAGCGATTCTTGCTGAACAAGGGGTCCGGGGGCAGTGGAGGTACCCCGCAGCACACTTCAGGTACATCAACGGACACGGAGTTGACGACCTTGGACTCGCACGACCTATGGCTACCGGAAAGCGAGCTACCGCCCTCGGCGATGTCCGCCCTTCACGCGTTCGGCGCCGAGATGCTGAAGCTGTCGAGGGGTCTCGAGGGCATCGGGAGCCCAGGTAGCCCCACACCGCTCGGCACCCCGAGGTCCACGCCCCAGCACCTGGTGCAGCAGCATCAGCAGCAGCATCAGTTGCACCGGTGCACCTACCGCCACGGGTAAGGGTTTCAACCATGATTGGTAGTCGAATGACTCGATAATCGAACAGATTGGGAACTTCGTTGAACCTTTGTCTCCCAGACCACGACAGGATTCCTTATTTAGAAAAGAATATCGTTAGATAAAATCTTAACAATGGCGCAGAACACGTCTTCTGTCGGAATGATGCTGAAAGTCTATCGCCGCACATACGACCGAATGACCAAATTACGACGACAAAAATATAAAATGAGATTTTATTTGAAATTCTGGTTAGAAATGCTTATAAGAAGACTGCTTAATAATTATTTTCGGGAAAGTAGATACTTAGAGTTAATTGGGGTCATAAAAAAGGGTCAAGGGTCCATAGTATGTTAATTAAAAAAAAAAGTTAAATAAATTAAAACACTAAATTATTTCTGTAGGTTTTAGTGAGATATAATATGCAATAAGAATATTATTTTACAACCTCATTGTTATTTTCATCATTATCATAAGCATCATCCTTCTTTTTTTTTTTTTGTTTTTTTCGCATACCTTATTTCATCAAAAGTTTCGAAACAAACACTTTAACTATACGTTTTATTTGTATTATACAATGTTTAGAAAGTTCACTAACACCAAACTTGTCGAATATATACTTTAACATTCGTTCATTACACTTAAATGACGAAAACTTGAAAAACTGTTCACTTCTTAACACATCAAATAGACCTCTTTTCTTATCACATCTTCTCTCGTAAGTTTCATTTCCTTTACAGCGCGATCGACGCGACTACCCGTAAACAATCCGATCTATTGATCGATAGGGCAAAGATGGGGACTCATTTTTTAATTTTTTATATTAGTTATTAGCCATTTTTTCAAACTAGTGAAGAAAAATCGGTGTACTATTTGGAACTTTTTTTACAACTCTAGCTAAAGTAAACATATCAATATTTTTTAACCAAAAATAGTATATGATAGAACATACTATATCAACAGTATGTACAACTTATCATTGTGTTAGCAATAATTGCAGATGAAAGTACGTACCTGACGCTTCGAAATCCATGTAGGAAACTTGGCGAATTTAAATCGGTGAAAATAGGATGAACGCAATTACGTCGTCAACAATACTGGCGCAAACAACTGAAATTCGCCGTCCGAACCATAACCTCACTTTGCGCATGCGCACCAACTACAATGTTGCGTTAACAACAAAAATTCTCACGCTATATTGTAGGCCGTTTCTTAGAGTACGTTATGATGGTATTTGTCATTAGTTTAGAGAACATTTTTAAATCTACTTTTGTCGTCGTAATTTGGTCATTCGGAGACGTATACTCGCCGCGAGAAAGAATTCGCGCCGACACACATAAATATTCCTCGCAGAAGAAGCCGGGTTCTCGGAGCGGAGATTTATCCACGAAAAATGTCGGAAGTTGCCGAACAAAGTTTCCGCTGGTCGTGCTTATTGAGGAAACTTGTGTTTTATGCAGCGAGCGTTCGACGCGCCCCCCCTTCTTCTTGGAAACGACGATTTACCCTATCTGCTTTCGCTGAGACAAAGACACTACTCTCCCTATCCGCGGAATCGCATTCCGGTCGACGTTCCGAATCGAAGGCTCGCCGACGTTTCAATAGACCGGCCCCCGCGTTCCCGAAGAGAATACCGAAGAACGCGGTGTTCCATTTCACCGGGGAGGGCGAGGGGGGTGTCACCGGCTGGAAAATAAAATACAGGCCGAAGCGTCGTGAAAGAAATCCAACCGACGCGACGGGATCAGGGATCGTCTGTCGATCCCTGGTTCAACCGAGAAACACCTGTCACGCGAGATTACATCGAACTCGGTGATATTTCTGTGCCTCTGTCGCGGCGGCTCCGCTTGCGAACATGTTCCGAGCAGAAATGGGACTCGCTTCGGATTGACATTCTCGCGGAAACTGCAGCTGCTGAACTGTCACGATCTGTGCAGAATTATACAAACGGTCGGAAAGTACGGTCTGAAAGTTTCAGGTGGTGTAACCTTCGGGAGATGCTTCAGCTCCTTGTTTAACTGATGAGGAGGATCATTGATACGGAGCATTCAAATTTTAGAGCGTCGCGGAGACGTGACAGATTGTGCGAAGCGTGTTAACACTTTGACTGGCAAACTAGAATCCTCAAAAATTCTATAAAATCGAAGCAAGTTGTTTAATGAAATAAAAATTGAAAAAAATTAAATGTATGATATTGAGTAGTCTTACTTGCATTTTACAGATCCTAATTACATTTCGTGCAATGAATATATTAACGTAAAAATTCATTTTAAAACTTCTCGTCTTGCAATCAATGGAAATATTTTTTATTTTGCAGTCTATTCGTAATGATTAGGAGATAAATTACGGGGAAAATCGTAGAAACGGTATGATCGTACAGAGAGAGAGAATTATTTAATATTTCGGTTTAGGAGCCTGTGACCTGGTATAAACCAAGGACATTTTCCCATCAGGGGTTGCAGCACCCATAAAAATCAATAATACACTTGACAAACTATGGTGGATTGTTTATTGGTGCACTTATCTCTAGAACTATAAAGGAGAAGAAGCTTCTCGAGCCCATCAGCTGCGAAATATAGAAAATGCACCAACCAGAGTGTTCTATAAACAATTTTTATTCCCACTTGTGTCTACCGAGTCTGTATTCTAAAATCGCCTCTAGTTCAGTAAAAATATATCTCAAAAAACGAAGCGGAAGGTCAATTATTATCTAGATTCAGTTAATTGAGCCTGTGCAAAACGAGTACACGTTGAAGTAAAACATTGTTCACCATTAGCAACAAATATTACCAGAAACGTGTTCATACAAAAATTCATCGTCATGAAAAATGGCACGTTTGGTCACTAATGGTCAGTTCGTCTAATTCATATTTTCGAGGGGTTAAACAAGATTTCCGAAAACCGCGTTTTTAATATCCAGACTGCGGATCTTTATACAAATTCCTATTTTCGCAATTAACACGTTAACTGCCACATGTCATTCCCAGAGATTCTTACAAAATCAGAGTAATTTAATTAATGAAAGCGAAACTGTAAATGTCGAATGTATTACAGGGAATGCTGTTCAAACCCTATTGAATTCTAAAGAACTTAACCCTTTGCACTCAGCGCTAGTTTCAATCTAAACCTAAATTTTTCTTCCGTCTTAGAATATTTTCATTTTATTCATACGAAACTGATCTGATTTCTACCTATAATATTTAAATGTTTAGTAATCTATTAAATTGAAATTTTGTAATGTAAAAAATATTTTGTAATATTTTTTGTAATTTCTTTGAAATAATGCCACAACAATTTCTAGTGGTGCTTCAGAGTCACCACTCGAGTGCAAAGGGTTAATAAAATTCGGTTTATCCGTATATGTCACAATAAAATTGAATGTCTAAACCCAGTCAAAAATCACTGTCAGTCATACGTGACTGACGTGGCAGTCAACGTGTTAAAGAAAAATCTGACGAGCTGGAAAACACAATTTGTTAACTAGAAAAATGTCTTCTGGTAAAAATAAAAGGAACATGGTGTCAATTTTCCCAACACACGTTGCCTGTGGATTGCAGATTCGAAGACGCCATGAACGCATAAAGATCCGGCGGAGAAATGTCGATAAATCGTGAACGAAAAAATCCGACACACGGGAGTCTGATCCGTCCGATAGTTCGAGCGTTGAAGAATCGGAAATTTGGCGCGGCAATACTTTTTCGGTTTGCTGGAAAATTCGCAAGGAACGCGAGGGAACCCTTCTTCCCTTCAGAGAAGGGAGTCGCGCGAAAGGAGTCTGGTGTCACGACGACAGATTTATGACGTTCCGGCGGAATATTCCCGCCACACCCCCATAGCGTGACGTGCTGGCTGAAAATTGGCTCCGAGGTGCCGATACCTCGAAACTTGTTTTATTGGCTGCTCCCGCGAAACATTCGCGAGCCGTGCTGACAACTTCCGACGGGATGTCCCGGCGTCGAAATTGGGACGCTACTTCCGCCGCGTTGATTAAGGTTTTATCTGCGTGTCGTAAAAATCGGCCGGTACACGTGACGGCTCGATAGTTCGACGGCTGTTCGCCCGCACGGAAATTGGAATTATTTATGATCCCTCGACGACCAATGCACCCAGCCCCGTGGACATTATGTCGCACCGTTTCGTGCATTTAATGCACCGTGCTCTCGCAATGCATTCCCACTACACCGGACTCCCGTAATGCGTTATGCGCCCTGCGAATTTGCGTTATAGGAAATCGCGATCTACGAGAATCTCCCTCGCACCAGACGAATGAATATTATATTTGTAATGCAACACATGTTTGGAGTGACCATTGTCACGCCGACTTTTACTTTCTATATTTTAGCAAGTAGAACAGTTGTGAAAAATAATTAGCAAAAAGACATTTTTTCGTAGAGTTTTGAAATTCAAATTAGTAAATGGAAGCCTGGACAGTTTTAAGTAGCAACAATCTTTTTCGGAGAGAACACGGTTCTTTGAACTACCAACTTTTCAGGGGTCTTACCGCGAGAGCTACTTTCGCTGAGCTTTGATACATTTCCGGAAACACGAGCTTCCGGAAGCGTCAACAGTTTCCAAACGCGATCGGACTCTAAATCAGCTTCCCGCCGGCTTCGAAATCCACTTTAAAAAATCGGCTTCCGAAGATTGTATCCAATCCGATTCCATTCTACAAAACCAACACGAACGCTCGAAAACCTGAAAGGGCTCGCCCCGGCTCGTCCGGGTTCGAAAATTCCAAATAACGTTCGTCGATGCCTATTCGTCGGCGCTAAGAACAATTCTGAGGAATCAGGATTTCGGAATCCGGAATTCCTCGTCCCTCGATCCCACCAACGTAATTTCGCCTGTCCCCTCGAACCGTTCCCATCTTCCGGGAGAGTAAGTGCAAATGAGAATCTCGACGAGGTAACGAGGCAAAAATGAAGACAGGGGATCTATGGCGGAGGCTCCGGCTGGTTCGCATACCGGACACGGTGCCATTTTTAACGGGAATCCCCCGATTAATGGATTCGCCGAATTACTGCAGTCTGAAACGCGAGATACCTTAAACCGAGCATAAATCTCGGGGGGTGTATGTTTCAGGAATAATGCTAGGACGATTGTCGGCGTTTATGAAGATTCGTAATACTTTCGTCGAAAAGAGAGGGACACTTTGTGGTTCTAAAATATTTGTGGTTCCGTACATTTTTACCAAGTTTTGAAAACTTTTACCAAGTAGACAATGAGAAATTAGTGATAGGTACCGACGGACATTGTTCCAAATAGCTAAATTATGGAGGTTCAATATGGCGTCTTAAGTTCGGGGTTCACACGACGACGCGCAGGGACTCCGTGGCAGTTTCAAGCACTGCGTAATGAAAACTTATTATTTCAACACATTTTATACACATTCGAAAACAAGATAGACTGAAACTGATATTAGTAAAAGAAATGTCGATGATGTTAATGCAATATTTATATAAAATTTTACTTTACTCAGTGCAAAATTGCTGCAGAAAATGAGAAATTGGCGAGAGCTACCGAAGGATAGCCAAATTATGGAGATTCAATATGGCGTGTTAAATTCGGGGTTCACACGACGACGCGCAAGGGACTCCGTGGCAGTTTGAAGTCTCGAATGTTATAAAATCATGAAGAGCAACAGTCTGGACATCAAGTATCGCTAAAAACATGTTAGCTGCTGGCGGATCTATATGCTCGCGAACTATCAATATGGTTAATCGATCGGTTCAAGTACGAAGATGAAGTATCACCGGGAAGACAGAGGATCAAAAGAGAATCGGGAGGCGGCGCGACGGCGACGTTTTCTATCAATGAAAGGCAGATCCCTGGCCACCGTTGGAAGTCACGACCGCAATCTGAGGGTAGCGACAAGCTTGTTCAATCTTTGGACAAGGCTCCACCGGAAGTGGCATCGCCCCAGATCGTTACACCAGTTCCAAAGCTTCCGCTCCAATTCGGGTTCACCAGGGCCGCCGTCATCTCCTGATCTAGCCCCGGTGACACGTAAGTGCTCTTCCATCGAGAAGTCGGGGACATTCGAGGCGCAGATGGGACGTTATTCCCGCCACGGAGATTGGCTATTCGTTACTGTTCGACGCGCAGGCCCGTCAACGTGCTAAACGAGAAATTTAGTTGGGTTCCTACTGGATCACGATCGAACACCTGCCCGGGATCGAGGTGAAAAACTGCCGCAAGAATTTGTCGCCGATCGATCCCGACCCCCGAAACTACCGCAACAGTCTCCTGGGGGATTAGATGCCCATGGGAATGCCCATCTTTGTGGATCGGTTCTTAATGGCAGTGGATGATGAATGACCTGAAACTGCCTTCAGTTTTATTTAACTTTGCTGTGTTCTTTTTTTTTTTTTTTGGAAATGTTAGTTTTGTGTTCACTTCCGAATTTTATCTTCAGGAAAAGTATCTACGTTTTCGTTGTAGATTAATATGTTTTTCTAGTTTGATGGTCAATTTTTATACCATCTCACGGAGAGCATCTGCACGTTTTGTCTGCGATTTTACTTAACTTTATCATGCAAAGCTTTTGGATCGTTGCTTTTTAGATATATTTATGGGCTAGGTTTTTACTCAGTTATTTGATTCAGTAAAGTTACTAAAGTTCCTACTGGTATTTTTTAATTGTAGATTCGTACTGTTCTCTGACTTGATATTTATATTCTGATACTGATGTCTCAGAGAAAACATTTTGTACAGTCACCAAATTTATGAATGCCCCATAATAATAGAGCCCCAACATTAATAATGTCCCAACAGAAATGACGACCGTTTTACCAATATTTTCGACAGAAAAAAGGGTTCGCGGCGAAGTTGAATAATGGATGTCGAGCGATCCCGTAGCAGGCAAATTTCGATCGCTCCACTTCCCTCAAAACGGCCAGGGTGTCAAGTAACCTCTGCGTATTAGGTCACTGTACTTCGTTCTGTAACCCGGCCTCGGCCCCTTCGTCAAAAGGATAGTTAATAATAATGTTACAAGGAAGTTCGCACCTCCGAAACGCTCGTGGTTTGCGAGCCTTAAAAGGTGTTTCGAAAAAATGAAAGTTACTGAAACATATTATGCGAAAATAGACAGAAATCGATATCATCGGATTAAAAGCTGCAAACAATGTATAATACCGATTTCGTTAGAACAAATATAAATAGTTGACTTCAGTGGCATATGTAGAATTTAATTTTATGTAGAGCACTTTTAGTGCAAATCGGAAACGAGAAGAAAGTTACAGAAGGGGACTATGTCAAATAGGAAAATTACGGATACGTCGCTGATGTTAATGAAGTATTTATATAAAATTTTACTTTACTTAGTGCACACTAAATGGAGAAAATGAGAAATTAGTTACCGAGGGACAGTGTGCCAAATAGATAAATTATGGAGATTCAATATGGCGTCTTAAGTTCGGGGTTCACACGACGATGCGCAGGGACGCCGTGGTAGGTTCAAATATCGTGTAACGAAAACTTATTATTTCAACGCATTTTATATATATTAGAAAACAAAATAGACCGAAACTGATATTAGTAGAACAAATTTCGTTGATGTTAATGCAATATTTATATAAAGTTTTACTTTGCAGTGCACGATTACTGCAGAAAATGAGAAATTAGTAATAGTTAGCGAAGGATAGCCAAATTATGGAGATTCAATATGGCGTCTTCAAACTGGGGTCTACGCAACGACGCCCAGGGACTCCGTAGCAGTTTCGAGCGTCACATACGACGTTTTGATAGTTACTCGGTCCTCTCGCGAAAAGGATAGTGAATAATAATGTTACACGGAAGTTCGCAGCCCCGAAACGCGTCATATTAATCGTGGCACGCGATCGTTAGTGTTTCGATGAAGTACGGGCGACAGTTGCCCTAACACTTCGCGTCGAAGCCGGTTACGAAATGACGGGACCTGTGCGCCTTTCTATCCGAGCCAAAGCGGACTAATATCGACTCGGGGTTTATGGCAGGCGCTCAGCGAATTATCGGCAAACGACAGTTCGAAGAAGCTCTTACAGTCAGCGCATTATTCGTGCCAATATGCGCGACAATTTTGGCGCCGCGGAAAATTATTCTGTGGACTGTTCCGCGTCTGGCTTTACGACAAGCGATCCGATTTTTCAAAATCTGTTGGGAATATACAATTTCTGAGAAATGACTCCAATTTTCTTATTCGGTATAAAGGGTCACAGTAAAATCAAGTTGTTAAGAACAGGTGCTTACAGTAAGCACATATGTGCGCAATAATTTTTGTATCAGAACGAACTGCCCTCATTTATGAGAACACACTGCGTGCACTAATTTATTTTCGCCTGAACGAGGCGCAGTTTACGAAAATGACAAAAAGAAAAAAAATCGCAGTGCCGAGGCTGTGAAAAACAAACTTACTGGTTACTATGCAGCGAACGTTTATGCAAATTAGCATTTTTATGGTCGAGCAACACGAGCCACTGGCAATTTTTTTTTTTTTAATATTGGGTCGTACGATAGCGAGGTTTGGGTCAATAAGTTAAAAATAATACGCAGACAATGAAATTCCGCAGAAATTCTTCTTTTCTCTTGAAGTCTCCGAAAAGATGCAAACTCATAGTCATGTATACTCCGCTATTGCATATTTAATAAACAATTCGGGGGAGACCGTTTCGAAATTGCGAAAATATGGAATTACGAAATGTTCCACAACACCGGATACTTTTCCGGGGTAAAATGAAAAAGACAGGCATTGTGGGTACCCTCTGACCCGTCAGTGTCAATTATACGTCGATTTAAACGTCGAAATAATTTCCACGCCGCGTCGGCCAACAACCGTTTCCCTTGGCGGCCGTTTTCGATATATTCCGTGCGCTCCTGTTTCCACAGGGAGGTTTCGTTATCGTACCGCCCAATATAGAAAAAAACAAAATTGCCGGTGGCTCGTGTTGCTAATTAGGGCCGCCCGAGATATACTTCCGGCGCGGGCCGATTCCGAACGAGCTGACGCCATTCTGCCTGCATATTATAGTTCTGATACACGACCCAATTTTTCGGCCGCCGGAATCCGTGGCACGATAATGCGAATAAATCGCCGGGGAAAAAGAGACCGGCCGCCATTCCGGTCACGATAACGAAGCTCATCATGGCCTTCGCCGACAAAGGAAAATTCCAAGACGAACATGCTGGGAAATTATTTCTTGATTCACATGGTGATCAAAATTGACCAATTCCTTGAATATTCAAAGCACGTAGACAAGCTTTTTCTTTAATAATTCGTGAAGTATTCATGTCTCAAGATCCCGAACAGTGAATAAAAGTCAAAGAAAATTTGTTCGCAATGGTGTTCGAAATTGACTAATTCCTTGAATATTCAAAGCACGTAGACAAGCTTTTTCTTTAATAATTTGCAAAGTATTAATGTCTCAATATCCCGAACAGTGAATAAAAGACAAAGAAAATTTGTTCGCAATGGTGTTCGAAATTGACTAATTCGTTGAATATTCAAAGCACGTAGACAAGCTTTTTCTTTAATAATTCGTGAAGTATTAATGTCCCAAGGTCCCGAAGAAAATTTTTTCGCATCGGAGAAAGAGAAATTGTTTAACAGCGTCGTTCGAGGAGCTGTTGTTCTTTAATTTCCCCTCGATCACTGGCACGTTGGGAAGATGTGTAGCTGGCAAGTGCTGGTTATGCAAGGGTAACAGGGCGGGAAAGGGGTGAGAGAAAGTAGCCCCCTCCGACACGCTTCGCGCCATCGCTCTTGAAAGCCTTTCGAAAATCTCGAGCTCGTTTGCGAAGTGCTTTCGCTGAATTCTTTACTCGATCGCTCGGCGAGATGCAAAATTGAACTGGCGCGAGCAGCCGGAAGAAAGATTCTTCGGATTAATTAAAATGTTTCTTGCGGATTATTTCTGCTCGAACGGTCCAAGATTTTCTTTAATTTATTCCGCCGGCTGCGGAAGTCCTTTCACAGCGATTCGCATTTGCGACTTGCGTCCGGAATTCTCGAGTATCGTAAGATGAATGTTCAATATTATTAAATTGAAGGTGGACGCGATCGTGTCGTTCCCTATTGTTCTCTAAACATTAATTTATATTAGACTGCGTTCATGGCAAAAATGTAATAGATCAAATGCAAAGCGCAGTGCAAATAATCAAAGAATTTTTAAATACCGTTGACTCATTTTTGCCGACTTATGAAAATTACGAAGAGCAGAAATAAATGTTTAGATCCTGTACCTTTCGATTAGTACGGAGAATTTTTGTATAAAAATCCACAGCGTAATTACTATACATTGGGAATGCTTTTATATTTGGTCGTTTGGGCGCATTTGTTTCTATTCTTTGAAGACACTTGTCCGTACGATTATTAATTAAAAGTGGCAGTTGTTCCAGCTCAGACGGCCGACAGTTAGTATCCAATTTTCCAAGGAGCGACTCGATATTTATTACGAGAACAGCATTAATTATTCCCCAGGCTGTCTGTCTTTGTTATCCAAATAATTCTGTTCGCCGATCGCGTTAGTTTATTATTGAATGAAATCCCCGCGACTGCAACAGCACAGTAAGCTGCTTCGACACCGAAAATTGAATGAATATTAATGACGCGACACATAAATCACTCTGCCCCTTTGAATTATTTCACAACGCAGCTGCGGTGTTCCATTCGACTTCGCAGCCGAGAAAAATCTGGTCGATCCCGAGGCCGCGAATTAACCGCAAAAAAGAAGACAATTCCCCGGTGTTCTCTTCGAGCGATCGACAAAGGAAAACTGCAATCAAACGCGGGGGCGAGAGAGCCGGCCGAATGGGAAATAAATTTGAAACAGCGATGAATTAGAGCGACGGCCTAGTTCCTCGAGATCTTTAATTACAACCGCTAGAGTATACTCCGAGAAGTCAAAGCGATCAAGCGGAACCTTTTTGAATCAGCTTTCTTTGAAGGGCGGGGAAATCAGCCGAAAGGATTTTCTTAGAAACGTGCATTGTAATCGGCCCGGACACGAAAGACTACGCCCACGAACTTGTTCGTCACAAAAGTCTAAATACTCCTGCCAGCTCTCAGAAATGAACAACAAAAGGAGGAAGGAAGAGTGGGCATTTACAAAGACCCAGATCCTAAATAAATTTAATGTAGGTACGTGTAACTAGAAGCGTATTGAAACTGGTGAAATTTGTTGTGGTTATTGTAATTTTCGTAGGAAAGTTTTATTCGCTTGAATCCGTGGTGACTGCAGAGAGTGACATAACTAGACTAGAGAAAATTGAGTAGTGAAACTTCAAAAATTTATAAAAATACTTTTGTGGTATCTTCACAGCTCTGAAATCACTGAAACAATATATAAATGTCTATGCAGCTCCAGTAGCTTGCAATCGACAGAGACAATTTTTAATTTACATAAAAGTTCACAGAACTTTGTTATCGAGCAATGTGAAGACACCATGATGTTTCTGTTACGCTTGTTTGTGATTGGGTGGAAGCTACAGGTATACGAAACGAAGAATAAGTTGAACTTTTCTTTCTGTTCGGTTTTGATGACTTTCTCACTTTTATTTCCATTTAAATGAGGTTCGTAGTGGTGTTGGAGAAGGAAATGAAACTGAAGAATTTTCTTGAAGAAATAGGTGTTCTTGCTACAAATATTTGTATCAAAGAATATATTCAAATTCTCATAAATCAAATTTGTGGAATAAAATTGAACGATGTTAAAGCACAAGTGGGTACAAATTACATGTTCGGACAAGGACGCTCTCTGGACATCGTTGCTGGTCGGTCGTCGCCGATTCTGGCCGTTCTTTTCGTTTAATTAGCGTCGCCGCGTCCGCTCCGTCCGTGAAACACTGTCGGAATGAATTTCACGTTTATATCGTTTCTACTTCTCCCGGCGAGCGTAACAAATAGCCAATCTCGACGACGAGAAGCCCGCTCGAACCCTCGACCCGTCTCGGAACGACATTTTATAACGTCTTCGCCGACGTCTAGTGTCTTTAAAGCCACTCAACCTCTCTTAGACACCTTCACAGGCTGATTTCCGCGCTCGCAGCCAGCAAGTGCTGGGAAACACTTCTGGGGTTTAATTCCTCGTCGACGCGGTTGCTTGTATCGCGCGTGACTCGACCAGCAATCCGAACAATAAATTTCGGGTCGGTTGCAAAAGGGTTTTTACTTTCCCGCGTTTCGATTCTCGTCCGAGGATACGGAAAAATTCTGCAGAGTTTCTGAACGAACTGAAATTGTATAGAACATCTTAGAGATTAGATAATTGTAGTTGAATGTTGTTTTCACAATAGGCTGGAGATCTGTAGTGCAAATACAAACAGTTCACGAGGAGATATGTAGAATGAAAACAAATATAAAGGCCTATTGCAGTGTAGACACTGGAATTCAATATGGCGTCTTAAGACCGGGGTCTACACGATGACGCGCAGGGACACCATCGTAACTCTAACCACAGAAAATTCGAGAAAACTTATTAATAAATTTCTATGCATATCTCAGTTACAAACTAGAAGATTCTCTGTCACGAACGTCAACAATATTTATTACGAAATGTGCTTTGAAGATCCACGAGCTGTTCACGAAAGAAATGGGAAGAAAGGGAGCATGATTCCGTATATTGAAGCAATCAGAGAACCTTTCTCCAGGACAAGGGTGCGAGATTAGATGGCAGCTTCGATCGACCCTTCAATCTTCTTCGCCCCGAATAATCGGAATTCTGATTTCGGAAATTCGCTCGAATATATCGAGCTCGGTCACGAGATCGCGATAACGATCCAGAAGGTTCGATCCAGAAGGGTCCAGGACGATCCAGTGCAGCGGTCGTTCGATGATCGAAGTTCGGAAGGGACCGATCCTTCAGCGAGAACGATAAAGTCCGAATTGAATTCTGCCAAGACGACCCGAAGATCGATTGCACTCTACCTCGAAGAAAGTAGAAAGCAGAGACAACTGGACCGATTCGAAGTACTTTCTATATTCTTCGCTATGAAAAGGGATCATGCCCGGTGAACTTCAAAGACTTCCAGGCGTTTCAATCCTGGTGCCATTAAGATTAGAAAGTATTCAAGGACTTTATAAAAATCGCGGAAATGCACAGAGGTTTCATTGGAGTAGAATTTCTCAGAAAACTAAGATCAGGAAGGATCCGGATCAGGATTTTCAATCGGTGTTCTGTACACCTCTAATGAATATTTTAGGAAAGTTAATACCGGTCAGAGGTTAATTTCAGTTCCTCAGTTGACCTAAATTCAGTTGATCCGAAAGTGTCCAACTAAAAATAGTAATGAAAATAGAATAAGTTTTAAAGGGTTACAAAGCAGAGACGTCTCAAAGCCGAGCATTCAGCCCCTGAATAAGGGTTGAAGAGGGTTGAAGTGTGTGAAGAGGGAGGAAAGTCGGTTTTGAAAAGTCGAGACACGGGTGGGGGAGGGTCGAGTGGTCGAATCGAAATAATTGGAAGAAACATAAGCCGGCCAGGCGAAAAGTCATCGGCAAGGGGTAGTTTCCTGGTCGGTAAGCCATTATGTAGAAGCGGCTGCGCCGCGTGACTTGAAAAGTGGATCGCACTTAGCTAGCCCGGCCATTCAAAGTGCAAAACGGGGACCGGTTTCGCTGGTCGGCGTGGCCGCACTTAAGTATACCGGCTCTTCCCGACTCTGAAACTCTCTAATAAAGGAATGCACTTAGCTGGCCGGGGCTGGACGCGCTCCCACAAAGGATCCGCCGCGCCTTCGGTCGCCGGCCCGTCACTTTGACGCTCTTTGAACACCGCCCGCCGCCCCGGCACCCGTGCTTACGGAAGAACTTGCTCCCGAGCCAAGTAATTGTCCTGGAAACGGCTGCGGCTTTTTCTTCGCGGCCCGCGAAAGCTCTCTTGGCCCGGCTTTCGAAACAATAACGTCATTAACAAGCGACTCGACGCCGCTTTTTCACTTTTTCACCTCGGTCGCCCTTTTCCCCTTCCTCACCTTCACCATGCTATACTACAACGGGAACTTCACCACCTCTTCAAAGTACAATTCCTTCTTACACGGTCGAGCACAAAATTAAGTGGACGTTCTCCAAAAACTGACTTTTTTAAAATTGAAACGACTTGAATTCTCCTTTTTTTTTTTAGATGTTAGAAGAATTAATTTACCAGTTCGAAATAGAGAAGAAAAAAATATCGAAAAAGAACAACCGGTAAACTAATCTTTCTAACATCTCAACAAAACCCAAGTCGTTTGGTTCAATTTTTAGAAAGTGATTAGTTCCTAAATGGTGTCCGCTCACTTTTGAATATTTAATAATGCGGTATTAATATTTGATATATACATGTAACATATTTCTTATTCAATGTATAATACACTTAATGTATGAATATTTAAAGTATTTATTATTTATATATTATTTAAATTACATATTAAATTGCAGATTTGAATATTTACTCTGACTGCATATCAAATTCAAGTATTTTTCCTCTGTTCTTGTTTATCTTGGATATTGGGGGGAGACAGAATGGCGTTTACGCGAGGTCTCTCCTCTTGGAGGAAAGATGGCATGATCCCCGTTCTTGGCATAGTTCACTCTGACTGACACATTTTTCGTTCACGGCCTGGCGTCGCAAAGATAACAAAAGAAACTTCCCCTTTCTGTCTGCTTGCCTCGCGTCAAATGCCGTGACGCTCTCCTCTCAGAATTTTTATCGTTAACGAGAAAAACGGGCGACTTCCGGCAATTGTCTGCTTGTTTCGCCAACGTGCAATCAGCATGTGCCTCTAACAGTGTTTTATAGCAATGTCACATGTTCCATTCTCGTTGTTTCCCCGATAGTATCGTTTCAATTGTGTGACATTTGCTTTCCCGATTAAACTAGTATCAACCTGGGCTTCTTTCACGCACTTCTCAGTGTTGCACAATAAATTCTTAATGAATTCGGATTAATATACAGGGTGAGTCGCCTAACGTTTGCACCTCAAATATCTTTGTTGTTTCTAAACAAAGTTGAATGGTAAAATGGGGCTGACACGATGCCATACAAAAATTTTGTTTCTATGTCGTTTTTTAGAGATATCAAGGTCACCTTGAATTTTTTAAATGGAACCACCCTTTTTTAAACACCTACAATGATAGTCCCTTACATTAGTCCCCCTATTACATTTTACTAATTTCCTAAAAAGTTAAAAATTTCGCTAAACGGAGTGACTGCGACTAGACCAAACGGCACTAACATCGGTCAAGGATCAGAAATGATGGTTCCACAGTCCGGCAAAGTCTGCAAAGGGGAAATTCGCGTGATGAAAAGTCACAAGGGAAGGTTAAAAATGTTCATCAAAGAAGCATGACCTTTTGACTGGCCCCGTACCGAAGTAGCGGTGCATTTTTAGATTACCCAGGCTGCGGCGCGGTCCGCAGCACGTAATGGATCGTGCTGATCGAAAAAAATGCAGGAGCCACTGTCTGGGGAAAGAGGTCATCGTCGGCTACCTATAAATCGGACACGTGTGCGAGACGCAGCTGTGCCAGCCATTTTTGACGCGTTCTGTCCATTATTGGAGATCAGCCGGCCATTATTACCTCCCGCCGTCGGTTTCTGTTCGCGAGACCAGCAGCAAAAAAAAAAAGAAATTGTCGACGAGACCCGACGGCAATTTCGAATTCGAAATGGTCAGACTGGGCAAGAATATCGCCAACTATATCTCTACATACAGTACACTCCCGAAGAATCCATTTCGTGACATCGATTGCTGAAACCAGTCCAGATAACGTGAATAATCCTGAACGTTTCTAAGAGAAAGAAGCTCGATTCAAATATACGTCAAATCAAAACCAAGACTGCATTGAATGATATTGACAGACTGCGGATTTTTATGCAAAATAAAAATTAATTGTGAGACTCGGGGGTCACTTCAGAATTTTAAAATATAGTAGTGTCAATGGTTATCACTTTTCTTATAATTGTTATTAGCAGTACAATACTCCCCGAATAATTTATAACAAAGCCATAACGCGTACTTTTGCCCACATCCGTCTTAAGTAGAAATAGCGATCGATGGTCAGACACAAGTTTTAAAATATAACATATAATTTTAAAATATAGTAGTGTCAATGTTTCCCACTTTCTGATAATTGTTATTAGCAGTACAATATTCCCCGAATAATTTATAACAAAGCCATAACACGTACTTTTGCCCACATCCGTCTTAAGTAGAAATAGCGATCGATGGTCAGACACAAGTTTTAAAATATAACATATAATTTTAAAATATAGTAGTGTCAATGTTTCCCACTTTCTGATAATTGTTATTAGCAGTACAATATTCCCCGAATAATTTATAACAAAGCCATAACTCGTACTTTCGCCCATATCCGTCGTAAGTAGAAACAGCGAACGATGGTCAGACACAAATCGGAATGACGCGAATTGAAATATCTCCTAAACTAATGGTTTTTCGATACAAGAAGGTTAACAACTTTTTGCAGGGGATAATGAACTGCATCGATTGGTATATCATTGGTGTTTCCATAAAAAAAATTGAAAGTGACCTTCGTATACCCTCTACTACTCCACCAACCTTTGTCCGAAATATTTTTCTGTGTCTTCAACAATTCCAGAGGTACATTCGTTTCGAACGGGGCACCCGTTATTCGGAACGAATGGTGGCGTCGTAAATTGCCGCAAAACCGAATGGCAGAATCGGAATAGGTAGTTGGGGGTGGTTGAATCGGTCGCGTTTTGATTTTTCAGAAGCGCTCGGGGCGCTCTCGAATCGGTTGAATCCGTTCCGGCAATGGGGAAGACCTTGGTCGACGAGACCACTCGACAATCGGCCCCGGCAACAATTTCCTATCCGCTCGGGTTTCAATTTCGAAGTATTCAGGTTGTTCTATCGGCGCAAACTATCGTGCCAGAAATTTACAGAGCGTGCTCGATCCGCGTCGATATCCTCGTGTTTGTTGCCGCGGCGTGCCATTTCCCGTTCGTTTCCCAGGAAAGAATACATTGTTTCTTCTACTGGTTTGGCAAATACGTCTCCGCGCGATCGTTACCGGGAGAGCCGGACGGCTTTGAACCGCGCCTCGAAAATTTCCGAAACACTCGCTGCGGATTATCTGAAGAATTTCATCAATAATGAACTTGCCACGGGAAATTAAGAGCCGCCGGCTCGTACAAGAATTTCCATCGATGGTATTGTACCCCCGTATCCCGTGAAGCTTTATTAAATAACTTTGTACTGGCTTCCGGGTACCATTCATTTCATACTGGCCGGGGCTATCGAGAATTTCCCCCTGAACTGCTCTGTTCCTTATCTTGCGATAAGTTATTGGCGTTAGGAAGCAATTTATCAGGAAAAATTATCGAATACTTCAGTTCACGGCACAAAACTCGAGATGCAGTTTCCAGATAAGCGAACTCAGAGTTTGAAACGATGGTCCCTATTCAGCGCATCTATTGTAAAATAGAGACCGAGCTAAGTTACCGAATCCTCAGCAATCAATTATCAAATAATTGTAAAATAGCATCTAAGACCAAGCTATATTACAGAATGCTCAGCAATGAATGATCGCAAATTCCAGGAGCGGTGAGAGCGCAGCAAGCAGCGCATCAGGTTCCAGGACAAGCCTGTCTGCCCAAGAGGACCCAAGCTCGCCGACACCTTGGAAACACCGACGAAGAGCGTCCACCTTCAACGAGGCGCACCTGGAGAGAGCGGAGGACGCGTCGCCGAAGACCTTGAGGAAAAGATCGTTCAGCTTCCACGAGCAACCGGTGTACATCCGATCGGCGAGGAAGAACTCCTCGAACGAGGACCAGGCCCAGAAGAAACCGACGGAGAAGCCGGAGGGTGAGCTCAGTTTGCCTCCTCCCTGCACGTGCCCTTATTTCGGCGAGTCCTCGAAGAGACAGCCGCCCCAGCCCGCTGGGGAGATCGTTATTGTGTCGAGCGACACTATGAAACCGATCACGGGAAAGAGCCTAGAAGGTAACCTCCTCAAGGGGAACACCAGCGGAAGGATCGAACCCAGCAGGAGCTACGAGCTGAACACTGTCGTCACGTGGAGAGGGGGCAGGAGAGTCTCTAGCCTAGGTGAGAGCTATAGCATGAATTTTATACACCCGGTAGAAAGGTAATTTCCGAGGCACAGTTTGGAGATGGTAGAAATTGGCAGAGTAGCAGGCTGGTGCAAATATGGTGCTTGGATTCCTTTGCTCTGTGCTTGGCAAATTCTGTTTCTGAGAACCTATTGTCTACAATGCGTTATACAATGGTACAATAGTAGATTGGTACAAAAATAATCATTCTTTTGCTCGTTTGTTCTAAAAGGAATTCTAATAAATCCTGTTGGCTATAAAATGCTAGATAATGGGTTGGAACGAAAGTTCATAGCGTTCTTAAATTAAAATTCAAAGAGAAAATTAAAATATTTATTCATAGGTTTATTCGATAACATGATAAGTTGCCTTAAAAATGGCAAAGAGTAATAGAACAGAATGGAAAATATGTTACTGAATAAATATCTTAATTTCATGTGTGAATTTTAATTTCAAAACGCTAGGAACTTTCGTTCCAACCCAATATTTTTAGTATTAGCTGTATATATTTAGTTAGGTGAATTAACTCGTTCACTACTAGGATTTGTGACAGTAATTGTCGCTTTAGTCTAAGAAATAAAAGCCTATGATTTATGCTCTTTCTTCCATTGAAATGTACTTGATACCAGAATTATTAGAAAAGCGAGAATTTTAGATTCGAATTTTGCATTTAATGAAAACGCTTTCGTAGTAAATGATTGAATTCGTTTATTCAATACTAGAGATTCATCGCGATACGTGTTTACCAATGGACGCGATGATCTTTGCAAAGAAATATTATTAATGTTGAATTTAACTTACGCAAAACTTAACTTACGGACAACTTAGGACGACTGAAACGATCTCGTAATAATGCTTGCATTAATTTTGCGATGGTAGTATTGTGATAGCAATTACACATTCGCATGCATAACACTCGCCTAATGGACCGATTGATACCTAAAACTGAGAAAAATTTCATAGCCTCGCGACAAAGTATCAAGCTAGCAACAAAATTGGCAGTCGTCGATTAAAAATATGAATGGCCGACGATTAATTGTAACCTCCATTAGCAATTCACGCGACACCCAATTTACATTTAAGCGAAATAAATCTTTCTATTGGTAGCTACAATGTTTCGGTTAAACGCTCTGTTATTCTCGACAAAGTTGCCGTCTTTGCACAGCGAAAGTATAATAGTATGCACATTTCATTTCCGGGGAAACCATTGTGCAGGATCCATTGTAAAGAAACGCTGTACACGTTGTCCACACACGTTGCAACTTTGCTACCTGTTGGATCGCTTCATTCCAAATGTAGTAACCTCATCAGTTCTTCGAATGTCTACATTCCCGTAATTAAACATTGCAGTCATTGCTTCGACGCCCTTCGACGCAATGAAAAGCAATTAATAAAGAAGGTTTAGGACACAGGTACACCAAAATTTATAAAAAAAAAAAGATACAGCAAGCTACAGAATGAGAGACAAATAGAAAAAGAAAATAACACATAAAGGATCCATAAAATAAAAGTAAAAAAAAATGTGAGCAGAATAATATAAATTGCATAACGTTAAGTATTCACGAAAAAAGACGAGAAGAGTTATAATGAGATTTGGGAGGTATAGAAAATTGTATAAAATGGTTGAATGCAGCCTAATGCAGGCTAATATTTAAGTTGGATTGAATTTATAATTAATCGAAGGCACGGAAAATACTAGCTCAGGTCCAGGAAACGAAACTGACGCGGTGACATTTCCAAATAGTTGCTCCCCGTCTGAAACCGCGTAGAATATTTTCCATCGGTAACTGTGAAATCCGGTTGCCACAGCTCGAGCAGACAGCGGGTATACAAAACGCAACAAGTGTCTGACTGTAGTTGACATCACAGTGGAAGTTACAATCACAGGGCCGTGTTCGAATCAGGCGAGCAACTTCGTTCGACAAGTCCGCGTGCGGATAGACGACCAAGCCAACTAAAAACTTTAAAACAATGTCGTCACAGTTCCCAGAAACCGCGGCCAACTCGTGTAATTGCGACTCGCGTATTATCAACGCCCTCGAACACTTTGAACACGCAGCAGAGCCAGCTCACTGCCCATTTTACGCGAGAACTTCGACGAACCAACAAAATACAAATTCTGTGCACTTCGACGCGGCTTCGCGGTCTGTCCTTCCTCTACAGAAATGATTGCCACACGAGACGAGGTTTCGCAAGATTATTTTTAATTCGCGGGACTCATTTTGTTTCTTGGAATTACTTCAAACATTTCCGAATTATTTTCAAATATTTCCATTTTGATTGAAAATATAACTGATATATTATTCACACGTTATTCAATATATTACTGAATATTATCAATTTCTCTTTTATACAATTTTCTTCTGAACGTATCATTTTCGAGTAAAAACTTCAGACGTCAACTCGCTACTTTGTTGACAGAAAATTCCTATGAAAGAACCAAGACCCCTTTCTCGACACAGTATAGATATCAAGATTCAATATATTACTGAATATTATTAATTTTTCTTTTATACAATTTTCTTCTGGACGTATCATTTTCGAGTAAAAACTTCAGACTTCAACTCGCTACTTTGTTGATAGAAAATTCCAATGAAACAACCAAGACCCCTTTTTCGACACAGTGTAGAAGTTTCTCGACACAGTAGAGAAGAAAACATAGCTAAACACCGGCCCACAAGTTCACCGAAACAACTACGAACCCCATTGACCCCGCTAGACATCATCGACTTCTAATTACACCAAACTGTCTAAAGACCAATTAAAGCAAGGACTGGTTTCTACGATTGCAGGGAGCACGAGGACCTCGCTGCTAGCCTCGAAACCGACCCCGATTCGCCGAGCAGCGACCATGCGAACGCACAACGGCGCAGCGACCATGAGCTCGAGGCAGAGCAGCAACTCTTCGTCGCCGTGTCTGCTGAGATACCCCGGCCAGGTGAAGACTCATCATTCGAGGACGAGCAGCGTGGTGTCCCGGAACAGTTCCCGGCACGGAAGGATCATCCGATTAGAGCAGAAAGCGACCAAGGTGTTGGGCGTGGTGTTCTTCACGTTCGTGATCCTCTGGGCCCCGTTCTTCGTCCTGAACCTGGTCCCAGCGGTCTGTCCCGATTGCGAGCACCAGATCGATCACACGATCTTCGATCTGGCGACCTGGTTGGGCTACGCCAGCTCGATGGTCAACCCGATCTTCTACACGATCTTCAACAAGGTCTTCCGGCAAGCCTTCAAGAAGGTCTTGCTCTGCAGATACAGGAACCAAGCGTGGAGGCCGTCTAGGTAGGCCTTGGACCCCGGGAGACCGGGGATCGCCGTGACCAGGGTCTGAACACGGCGTTTTTTTTCATGGGATTAGGTTGGTGTCACTGTGAACCTTGAACTGTGACCCCCGCGAGGAACTCGGTGAACCGCGATCAACTGATCGAAGGGTGCAACACGAGCGATTCGATTGGCCCGATAGTTGAAGATGCTAGGCTTTCGCGGGTACGGCACTGTTGGGTAGCTAAGATCAATCAGATAGTAATACTCTCTCTCTCTCTTCGTGTTTTGAATAATCGTAATCAAGGCTTGACGAACGTTCAATCATTAATGCTAGGAACACGACACTCTGGAAATTGACGACATCAGGACTGTGCATCTATTGACCTACTATCGGAGACAAATGATTAACCCTACCGAGTACTAGAAGAGACTGACGCGCGTTGCTCTGTAACAACACTCAGCCTGTCTAGACTTTTCGCCATCTTTATTATAATATAAACTTGAATTAAGCGGTCCCCTACGAAATGGTCTTTATAATTCCAAAGATTTAAAAATAAACAATCTGAAATCAGCCTGACCGGCGTTGGTAAGTTTAGTATTAATTGTGTGCACAACATTTTTCCCGGCAGTTGAGACTCTGATTAACACTAGCTTTACGGGACCCGTCAAATTGACGGGTTCTAATATTTGTAATTCACGATCATTGAGATTGTGAAAATCCGTCTACGTGGAATTATTCAACACATTTCTTCCTTTAGGTACATATTATTTAAAAGATGGCTAAAATCTCGGATAGGAGCATTCTTCTTATTTTTATAAAGTAATGTAAAATACTCGCTCTTAGTGCTCCGTAAACCTAGTGTTAACGATCTAGTTCTCCAAGTGAAATAATCTCAGAATTTCAAAAAATTCTCGTCCCTGAAAGGATCAATATTTTCCCACCGTTTCTAAGAGGCGCCTACAGATCAACCTAAGCAACAATTGTTAATTTAACAAACTGTCTATTTCTACCCCACTGTTCCTATTTTCGTCCCATGTATGCTTCAAATCACAGTCCGTCCCGTAACTCCCACGCCAATGCGAACATTTCCGCAAAATTTCGCCGAGAAAATTCGGAAAGAACGGGGCTATCCGATCGAGAGTAAAAACATCAATTTCCGAGTGTTCCAACAGTGCTGTACCCTTGCAAATATATAAAACGGTGGTTCGAACTGAACGTTCGTCCAGTGAGGTTCCACTTTCGAGAGGCCGTGTATCGTGCTCAAACAGAGTAAGAGAGACCTAAGCGTACGAGCTTCTGCGGGAGCTTCGACGATCATAATATTTTGTTAAGCGACTACCGCGGAACATCTTCCAAATTAGGGACGCTTCCGAATGAAGGTCAGCTCGAATTCTTTCACGGCAACGATCCGAGGAATCGTCGAGGAGCTGTGCCACTCGAGCCCGAGGAATTGTTACGACAGAAGACAGGACAATGCGGAGCACAGATCGGCCGGAGAACCTAGACCGGAAATTAAGACGCGGCTGGCCGGAACTGCTGCGGAATTCGGCCGCGAAACGGCTCCGAGAACGTTTAACGAGCGATGGGAGCTCGTTCGAACCGATTCGAAGCTCGTAAACACGCGTCGATATAATTAATGGCGGCCCCGCGGCATTGTTATCGCGCCCAACGGAACGAAACTCGAGTTCGCGTTGCGTTTAACTCGATGCCTTATTTTGTCGAGCTGGTTGGTGGCCGGCTTTGCCAGTATCATTCTCAACGAGAGTACATTTAACACGTTGACTTTTTACGTTAATATATTCATTCTACCAAATTAGGATCTGTAAAATGCGAGAAAGTTGGAGAACTACTCGATATCGTAATTTTTATTTCGTTAAATAACTTACTTTGATTTTGTGGAATTTTTGAGGTTTCTAGTTTCGCAGTCAAAGTGTTAAAAAGAGAATCTAACACCTTATCTATCGGGAATTTGTTAATAGTGCTTCTGAAGTGTATGGTCAACTGTTGAGAGTTTTTTAACGAGCTGTTCGATAGTGACAGTAATTTTGTTATTGACACTAGAACTACCGGATCAGTCAAAATGACTTGCTCCTGACTTTTTCGTTTGGAAATCTAAAGAAATGCGATTTTGTTGCTATTACGAGTGTTAATCCAGGTAATTGTGAGTATAGCGCAACAAGATCTGAGATTATTATTTGAACGAAAATTACCGAGTTTCTTTTGGATACAGTCGAGTCGTTAACCTTTGCTTTATAATTAGATTAAAATCGCGTGAAGTACAACACTGAAACTACTGAAATGATCATTGAAAATAAATGTTAAAACAGGCACCAACCAGCCACTTGGAATCGATTAACACTAGAACTACCGGACCAGTCAAAACGGATTGCTTCCTAATTTTTTCTTGTACAATTACTGAAATTGTAAAAATTTTTTAATGGACCTCTTCATTGAGGCACATATTACAGTAAAAGTTGTATGAAGTCTGCACAGTCTTGTTACAAAGCGATATACGTCGGTCGCATTTATTGCTCGGCAGTTCTAGTGTTAAGGTCATATTTCCCTAAAGACAAATTCTCAAAAATTTGAAGGCGTCCAGTTAATCGGCCCATTTTGAGTAGGTGCGCATTCGAGGAGCATTTCTCCGGAGAAACTCGAAGTATTCCGGCGGGCAGGATTAATTCGATCGAAGCGGAGGCGAATCAAAGTCGACAAAAGACGAGAAAGTAGAATCGGACGCGCGCGAACGTGGCGAGCACAATGGGAAGACGATTTTCCACGAGCCCAGCAAATTCTCGGCGGTTTTCGTGGCCACGATAAAATTTTCAATCGAACGCTACGGTGTCGCGCGGTCGATTTTTAGCAGCCTCGGAACGCCGATTTTCAGCTCGCGAGAGAGCCGGGACCGATTCCTGTACCGATCATGCTATCTACGCTTGGCCACCAATTCTATACACAAAACCAAAAGTATCAAATCGACGCCTATAAGCTGACCATGTTGCGTGTAAATGTTACAAGCTAATAACAAATCCATAAAATCAAATTAAATCACAACATTCATTTCATTCTTTAGAATTGACAGGGCACAGAGAAATTTCTGTCAGTTGTATGCAAAAGTTTGTCTTTTCCAATCTTTCGATTTTTATAATTAGGTTGCGGATTTCGCATTTATTTATGAATTTTTTTCGATTTCTAGTAAGTTAATGGCAGATTTTAGATTCCGGAAGATTTTAGTGCAAGTGGAAGATTTTGTTTCAACACTGAAATTTCGTTGGTTTCTACCGAGTTATCGTTGGCAGAGGATTGGATCGAGCATGATCGTCAGTGCAGGTGTCAGTCCCATGATTAACTGGCCCCGGGGACCGTTCGATTCCGGATATAAGCGTGTTACATTTATGCTACTTGTCCGCGTGCAGAGCTCTCGGGGGCTGCGCTCGCTACAGAGTGAACTCCTGTCAGTTTCACTGTCAATAGAGGCTATCGATGAGTATTCATTATTTACCGCTACGTAGACAACCAAGTTATCAGCTATTCTCGACGGTTTTTGTCTTGTTAGAGAGAACTATAGCGGGGACAACGAAAGAATCTGCTGCAGAAGTGCTTCCTTACAGAAGTGCGAGATGGTGTGTCATTCAGATTAGAAATGATAAAAAGAGAATATCATTGTGAAGAGAGGAATCTATTCTCACCCTAATTTCATTCCGCAACTGTTATTTGTCCAACGTGAATTCATTTATTATATTATACTCTTTATTCAAAAGAGTAGGATTTTTTGGATTATTAATATCGGTATAAATTAAACTGAAATCTCTGCTGTATTACAGGCTGTTATACCATTGTTATGGTATTTTAACTTTGAAGTAATCGGAACACTACATTCGATCAAAAAATTCATGTAACCTAATATTGTCTTTTTTAATTTTATGAATTTCGTGCAAACATTACATAAATCTTATTTTGTTGGATAATATGCAATAATACTTTACTTCGGTTCAACTTCTCGATTCTAGTTATACCTTGCAGAACGATAGCTTCTTTTAATCAATTTATTAATTATGAACAAACCACGATAATGTAAAAGTCATTTAAATAATAGTCAGTTAAGTTTGAGTAAGAAAACAATTCGTTTGTCTGTTTCTAGTGAAACAAACCTTCGAGAATCATTAAGTAACGTTCGGCCATTTAATTACAGATTCAAGAGAAAGAAAAAAAATTCGAAAATTTAGATGAATGACCCAAAGACCCAATAAATAATTAATAAGATCTCTTTCCAAGATTATTCCGCACCGCTCAAAAAATCGATTCTTTCGTTATCTCGAATGTGAAGTCAGTCGAAGGAGCATCGCTTGACGATAAAACAAAGTATATAGTGTAAAATATATTGTAATTACGTTGCACGTGCAACAAATCGTCGTATCATTATCCACGGATCAACTCGAAGCCAAGAAACCGTGGTCGCGTTGCGTCAATCGAACGAAATAATTAAGTAACTAACCCGAGGCAATTGTTTGTACATAGTTCGCGAACACAACTCTGTTCTGCATTGTTAAAGAGTTTCTAATAAAGTTAACGGGTATGCTTGTGTGTGCGTGTGTGGGTAGGAGCGAGTGCGTGTGAACATGCGAATGTCCCTGAATTCCTAAATTTTCCTTTAAAAAAAAAAAGACTCCTAAACTAAAATATTTTGTTGCAAACTGGTCCTTGCGTTTGTAATTGTGACAAATGTTGAGAATATTAAGTTTGCAGGCAAAAGTTAAGATTCGGGAAGGTAGAAAAGTGTTGCAAACCATGAAAATTGCATAATTAATTAGAAGGTACCTTGTTTGTGTTTTCAAGTAACAAGAAATTTGTAGAAAATAAACGCAAGGACTCAGTTACAGACCAGGATTAGATTGTTGCATAATTTCTGTCGCATTTCTCAATAAATAGACTGCAAATTGTTACGTAAAATAAAAATTGCCTGCGTTAATTTCAATATGCGAGAGCTCCATAAACATTTATGCCTTCTCTCAATAATTTTAATGAGTTACGAGTAATGGATTAATATTTTTAAATCGTTTAAATCAAATCTGCAGTCTAGAAATAAATATAAATTTCGAAGTCACGCAATCCTATAACAGCAAATGTATATGGATAATAGAACTGTGGGTAATATTTAAAAAATAAATAGTATTTCCAGTCGACGAAAGCAACGTATCTCCTATTCTAATTTTCAAAGAATCATCTACGAAAATGGAAATTTTCATAAAGAAATAGTTGACCCATAACTTCGTGCATTGATAAACATAAAAGCCACGAAAATACGACAGAAATTGTGCAACAAATTAACACACCAACAACTCAAATTACCAAGTAGAATTCTCCACGTGCAGAAAATTTTCGGACAGTTTTGAACCCAAAATTGAAATTCCCCCTAATATCCGGCACGGGTTGGCAAAGTGTTGCATAGCAATGGCGATTAGTATTTTAATATCGTGGCTGCTTTGAAATTTCCGAAGAATCTTCGATCAGATACCGAGCCCCGAACACTCAAAGTACCTCGATCGAGCGATCGAGCGATCAGCCGATCGTTTCCTTCATTCCAACGAGCCCGACAAATACCCGGTAGAGCTTTCGCCTCGTTTCTGGAGAGTCGCCGACGTTTACACCACGACCGTTAATTACGCTTAATTACGGCCGTGTCGCAGCGATTTTACAATCCTCGAAGAATTTCGCACCGCACAGAGGATCAAACGGAGCACGAGATCCAGTTCGGATCCCGGTGATAATTCCTTTCAACGCGTATTTGCCGAGTAATCAACGGAGACGCTAAATGTGTATGTTCGATTAAGAGATTTATGAGAATAAAAAGAAGGTTTGATTAAGTATTGAGAAAGTCCTCAGCTAGCTAGTATTACATATAAGCAGGGACGCCAGATCAAGACTTGTTCCCCCACTCTAATTTCCCCCTCTACCGCGCTATTCCCCACTCTTCCGTCGCGGACCGGTCACGTGACGCGTTCCGTCTCTGCCGTGGATACTCCGGTACCGGTGGAGAAAGCTTAACTTTTTCCCCTCGATCCGTGCCCCCTCCCCTCATTTGGCAATACTGATAAGTTTCCCCACTCTACCTTCCCCTTCTACTGCGCTATCCCCACTCTTACGCCGCGGCACGGTCACGTGACGTGTCTCTCGTGGATATTCCGGTACCGGCAGAGAGAGAGGGTAACTTTTTCCCCTCGATCCGTGCTCCCTCCCCTCATTTGACAATACTGATAAGTGTCCCCACTCTAACTTCCCTCTGTCGTGGATACTCCGGTACCGGTGGAGAAAGGGTAACTTTTTCCCCTCGATCCGTGCTCCCTCCCCTCATTTGGCAATACTGATAAGTTTCCCCCACTCTAACTTCCCCTTCCACCGCGCTATTCCCCACTCTTCCGTCAGGGCACGGTCACGTGACGCGTGTCTCTCGTGCATACTCCGTTGGAGAGGGGGTAACCTTTTCCCCTCAATTGCTGCTCCCTCCCCTCGTCTGGCAACACTGATAGCTGTTCTGCTGATAAGAAAATTAAACGAGCACAGTGTTCCCTGTGGTTAATTAAAATAATAACTGAGTCGGGCACTGTGAAACATTGACTAATAGACTGCGGATAAGAATAATTTTTGTTACTGATTTTCATGTAGCTCATGAATTCGGAGATCCGGTGAATGCATAAAGATTCGCGATTTATCGAAGCAAAGACAAAGTTCGTTGTAATTTAGTTTGCTTTCACTTAGTTCTACATTCACCGAAGCCGGTATAGCGAAGCGAACGAAATGTTGCCGGAATTTTCGTTCCCTAAAATGCAAATTTGCATAAAGTTCCGCAGTCCAACAACAACAACAACAACAACAACAACAACAAAGAAACACGGAGCGTGATCCCAAGGAGAAATTCATCATTTCACGTAAACTCGAACTTCGCTAGAACGCAGCTCGCATAAACGCAGTTTCGAATAAGTACTTGCCGCTCTTACGAAGAACTAGGAAGGAAACGATTTAAACATTTCTATATTATTTCTATGTATTTTAGTAAGACAATAAACAAGCAAAGTTCCGGGGTAGAAGCAAAATGGAGGGAGGGAATGGGGCTTAAGCTGAAGGACCAAGGGGAAAAGACGCGTAAAGAGGCGAGGTAAATTAGGGTATGAAAAGAAGAACAAAGGAAATACTGCGTCAGCGGCAACAGAAGAGGTAAGGAAAAATTAATGGAGTATTAATTGGATTCGGGGAAGATTAATACTTCCGGGCTAGGTAGCGGAGAAACAGTCTTCATTATCAACTGCTGAAACAATTTTAACAAAACCAGTAGGACCACCTTAGTTGCCAAAAGTAATTGCCACAAACTTTGCATATCCTTGTGCATTTATGATAGCCACAAATTCGTAAGAAACGAGAAAGTGTGTATACAAAAAAAAATTAATACTAAGTTTCTTTTCTAACTCTTCCACCACGCAAAACCAATATAAAACAACCTAATATGAGAAATATTTTGACACGGCGAGATTAAAAATGACGGTCGACAATTGCAACGGCTTGTCCGCAGAAAAAAAAGAAATATCGACTGGAAGCACGGCTCGCATGCAGGCTGACATGCGTGCGAAACTGATCGCAGTTCGGCCGATAGATCGGAGCGATGCGCCGGGCAAATAAATGCTTCATAACAATGAGATCCGATGCGCGTAATTGCTACTGTCTGTCATACTCGCCGCCGACGGAAAGGTCAGTTTTAGAACGCAGACTGTGACTTTGATCGAACACATCGGTTGCCCGCGGATCGGCTCGCACGATCGATAGGTAACGCGCCGTTCGCGGAATTTCATTTTAATTTCGTTTCGTTCGCCGCTCTGCCGTCGTCGAAACGTTGCCGAGTGTTAGCACACGTTCCAAATGCGTTTGCATTCGAATGCCACCGCTCGAACTTAGCATACTACTCGAAATAATATTACTACTCGCCTGATTTTAATGAAACAGCAAAGTGCTCGGGTCAATCGCGCGAGTTTGTACTGTCCGTGCCTCGGAAGATGTCTCTCGGGACGGCACAAGGTCAAAGGGGGCACTCGCTTGCTCCGCCCATCCCCACCATTGACGCTCCAGTAGGCCAATGCTTAGGCTCTGACGTCACACGTTGTATAGTATGTGCGACCGCTTTAGCCAATAACCAGCTAGAGGCGTGCCCAACTCTGACCAATCAGCTTTGCATTCCTTTCATGGGACTTCTTGTGAGCTACGCACAGTAGTCAATCTTTCCTGCTCGTAAATGACTGTAACAGTATGTTTACGGAGCACGTATGGCTTCGAATTGTAAAAATCCAACTTGCAAACGAGAATGTGCAAAGAACTATTAAAATACAATTTAAAAAGTATATAAAAAATCTCAGAATGGATAAATCATTTCCGTAGAAGGTTATTTCGCACCTGAGCATAAACAGGTAGTCCGGCGAGGACATAAATTGTCCCCGTATTTTTACGAGACGGACAAAATGGCGGAGCAAACGAAATCATCACCCTCACTCGCGATACCCATTGTCGATGATTTACACAACCGGGATAGAAGCGTGTGGTTAATTCTTGGTTATGAGCCTGCGCCCCTGACGAGGATTACTTAATTACGGAAAATTAAAGGATACACCTAAACGAACCCGTTCACGCCACGTTAGAACCGGAAGATCGTGTTTCGCATTACAGACTATATCAAAACAGCGGGGATCGATCTTGACGCTTCGACAGGCCGCGTTGTAATTTTGTTCTTTCGACCACCGCCTCGTAGTAATTAATCACTATTACCGCGGAACTTCGCGCGTTCCTCGCGTGCGAAAATCTAACGGCTCTATTGGAACGTATGTTTGCATAAACAGCCATTACTCGCTTCGATAATATGCAGAGAATACATTTAAGTTCGAGAAGAGGTGGTGGAACGAATTGTTTGTGATTTGAGTGGGGGACCACCACCTTGAACTCATTCCTTGTTAATTAACTCGCGAGGTGTTAAAAATGTATAGTCGCGGCTAGAAATTGTAGGCTGCACGTGTTATTTCGTTAATTTTATTCGGAGAACTGTCTACCGGTTGACATGGAATATAGTCGGCCACAAAAGTCCAAACACACCGGCCAGACTTTAAACATTTGCAA
The DNA here is from genome assembly GCF_050948215.1 of Halictus rubicundus. Taxonomy (NCBI): domain Eukaryota; kingdom Metazoa; phylum Arthropoda; class Insecta; order Hymenoptera; family Halictidae; genus Halictus; species Halictus rubicundus. The sequence goes on from NC_135150.1 coordinate 28,469,001, forward strand.
CAAAGGAACATAAGTCTTTTATATGTTACAGACAGTAAATAATATATTCATTAATCAGAAATTAGCTAGATCATGGAACAACGATGTTTCGTAGCTTTCTGAATGTATAAACAAAAGAAAGATGTGCAGATGATAAAATGTATTATTATGATAACGAGGATGATCGAGAAATTTGTGAATTTTCGCGTACCTTCTCAGCTGCACAGCAGATTTCAATTTATAGTGGCAGTTACTTTCGGCGTGGTTATTTCTAATTTAAACTGACGGGTTAATCAGCGTTCGTCCAACACGCGTAACCCGGCTATTTCTTTTTTCTAAAACTATTTAAAATTGAACAGGCACACGAAGACTTTCGTGACCGACTGTACACGCGACAGCGTACGTGTCTCGCGTGACAAAATAATTGCTAGCGTGAAACCGGCGTGGTTCAAGCGGCGTTCTATCTTTCTTGGCCAACCTTCGCTATTTAATTATTCGTGTTTCGTTATTTCTGTTGCGCATCGATTCGACGGTGTTCCACCGGATGCTTGTTCCCCGGGGAGCGTCGCGGGCGTCGCGGTTATGCGAACCAGAGAGCAGCGCGAAGGAACGCGGGGCCCGCCTGTTACCAATTTAAAGGACCAGAAGAAAAAAGAAACCGTGGGCCGACCTGGTACTTCGCTTCCGTACCTTTAATATCCGAAAATCAATTCGCATTAGACGACGAGGGGAGGGGAAACTGGGTCAGACCGGTCGAATGGAGCTTTCGATGCAAGATATTCAGCCGGTCGGATGATCACTTGGATATCCTTGCCATCGGTTACCTTACGAATTTCATTATTTCCTTTCCCGTCCGCAGAAATCAAAGTAAAAACGGATTTTTAATCTGCCGAGGCTTACCTCGCTGCCGGGCCTCGTCTAATCACTGAAACCTTATCCGGGGAAATTATACTAATCTCCCTGGTGGACGTGCAATTTGCCAAATAAGCGGAAACATTTGTTTTGTTTTCCCTTCGACGATAGAACCGATATAATCACTCGAACTGATCAATTCAAATTTTAGAAAATGCATCTTATGCTCGTGCAACGTGCACTCGATCGAACAGTCACATCCTCGTATTAATTATACTAACTGATTCCCGGCGCAATAATATCGAACACAATCCAATCACAATTAAGATTAATAACTGATAAACCACAATTATAATTAATAATTGATATAATTCGAAGCCCGGCGTACGAGCCGCGCAGAGTATAATCGAACGCATGAAGTTCCGCAGAAAACGACGACATCATTTCAAAACTTCTCTACAGAATTTATCAACGAGAAATTAACCGGAAAAGTTTCCCGGTATAATGAAGCGGTAGTCAATCAACTTCTCTTCGTTAAAAACTGATCGCTGAACGGGTCCGTGCGTTTATAGCGTCTTTCGCTCCGTCGAGAACGGTAGGCAGAAAATTTGATGAAACCTGCGCAACGTCTGTAGATCATTTTCGACGTAACGAAGCATCGAACACCGGAAATCAATTTTCCGTCTGGTGTTCGCGTTTGTAAACCGATCTCTTCGAGACGTGAATTTTCGTCGACATGCGCGGTCTACTCATCATCGAGACCCGCACTCGCTCCTGGCCTCCGTGTAATTTATTCGCAAGACAGCAGCGTCGAATTCGATCCATTAATTTCGCCGTAAGGTAACAAATGGCCGCCGCGGACGCCCACCCTGCCACGTGATCAGCCGGGGACCATACCCATTTCCGGTGGAAGACCCGTGGAACGAATAAATGGCGGTCACGTCGAAAGATCACATCAAACTGTTTTATAATTTCTGTTCTAGAATTGCTTTGTACAGGGCGGGGCACGAACCTCCAACCCGCTTCAATAACTGCATAAATAATTATAACATTCCAGTGAAAAATGTGTCGAGTTTTAAAATTACGTAGATGCGATTAAAGTCAAAGGGACCGAGCGTCCCTTTCAACTCGCGATCGCCAAATTCTCAATTTCCTGATTTCACAAAATTCGGTCTGGAATAATGAGAACTCGATCCATTAGCGCCGCTGAACCGTAACAAATGGCAGCGTCGACAATCCGCGTCACGTGATCATTCGCGCACCCTTACCATTTCCGGTGAAAGCGCGACGAAACGAACGGTGGAGACAGCGCGGCGTCTTCAAAGGCTGTTCATTGTTAACCGGGGGGACAGAGAGAACCGCGCGTAGAAAGACGGAAACAAAGAAATAGTAGGCTAGTCCTTTTCAGAAAGGTAGTTTTCTGAAGCTGCTATCGCGATAAAGACACGGCGGATTCTCAAGAGATTTGTGGGTGTGTGTGTGTGTGTCTCTTAGTAGACTCGTTTGAAAGCGTATCGTGAATAGAAGGAGGCTCTGTGAACCATCCGCGGCCTCGTAACGGAAAAACGTCTGATGATTTTTGACGGTAAGAAGCCGCGGCCTCATCATCGAAATTACAGACAGAGATCGGGCTACTTGTTCCTTAGACTTCCGGCGAGGTTCCCGCGGGAAGATCGACTCGATGGGAACCGTGATTTCCGAGTGAAACTGCAATTTCGCGGCGACGGCCGCCGTAATCAATATGGCTGCCGGGAGCTCTTTGCGAGAATTCGCGTTTTTCTGGAAGAACTTAACCCTCGAAGGCTCCATTCTTCAGGGCGATCTTACGATTTATTGGTGGGAGAGTTTATACAATTCTTTGTACTAAAAGGGCTTGCAATTTTGATTGGTAGATATCATTTCTTTTGGAACTCAGCAATGTCTCAATTATTCATTCTATAAATCACTGGCTTGGGAATGTTACAATTTATTTGTGCTCCTTAAGATACAAAATCTTGAAGCATTTTTAACACTAGGTTTACGGGACCCGTCAAAATGACGGGTTTATACGGGTTTAGTGAGGATGTATAGATGAGAAATTATTTAGCAAATTTATTTCTTTGGGTATATATTGCTTTAAAAATATTGCCAAAATTTTGGGTAGCACGTTCTTGTTATTTTTACGAAGTGATGCAAAATATTCACTTTTAGTGCTCCGTAAACCTAGTGTTAATATACACTTTAAGGGCGAGCCAAATTTCGATTTGTGAATATAATTTCTTTCGTGAACATTACACTGCGAAGGACAGTGGAATATCACGTAATGCTCGTAACGTTAAATTTCAGTTGTACATTTTTTAGCCTGAAGATTGTTACACGTTGTGCCTCCAAATCTGAATAATGCGTTTTGAAAACGGCACAGAATGAAATGGCCGGATTCCATGAAATTCAGTTTTGGGAAACGGGAACTGGAACGCTCGCGGTTCATTTATTTGTTTCAGTTTTCGGAAAAGAGCTCCGGGTGTAAAATAAGTGAAAGAAAACGCGCAGACCGGCACAATGCCCGAGAAAAATCGATGAACGTTCGATGCTGAGCGATATTAAAGGAGGCAACCGCGTACACTCGCTGTTGGCACCGATAAAACGTCAGGAATGCTAAGTTGCCACATTTCGATGCGGCCATCACTCATCACTATGGGAATTTAATCAATAACCGTTCTTTAAGGAACACTGTCTGATCTGCGTCGGCTCCGCGGGTCGAACGTGCGAAACAAAAAGCTAATATAAACGGAACGAAAGACGAACTCTGGGAAAACAAAGCGAATTTCAATTAGTAGAAACCAATCTAGCTCGTCGGTGAAAATTTTATGAAACACCAGTGAAAGAGTGGTAAATCGATCTTATATGAAACAATTATTAAAATCGTAAAGGTATTTCTGTGAGACGTTATTATACTGGCGATTATTAATAAGTATTGCTCACTTTCTTCACTTCATTCGATTTTTAACATTTAACAATAACATTAACAATTGAATTTTATAGACAGTGTCGATATGTCTAGACACTTTAAGCTTTCTAATTTACTGTTCGTTACAAGATTCTCTTGAATAAAATCATGCAATTTATATGTTATAAGTAAGTAGAAAATGAGCTAAAAATATGATTCGATTGTTTGTAAATAAAATCATACGTTATGCAAAATTTCAATTTAAGGATTTTTAAGTACTATAAATATCTGAATAAATTTCTTGCAATTTTTAAATAACATTAAAGTATGAAGAAAAATGAGACTCCGCAAGTAATAATAAATCGGAAAATGATTCTTGCGTTCAGCTTTAATTCGACCATGCAGGGGCAAGTAGTATAAGACCGATTTGGTCGAACAGAGAGTAAATTGCTGCCGGCTAAGTGGCTTAGGCTTGCGATAGATCAGACAGAGAAATTGCAGGCCAGTTTTACTCGAAACGCGTATACGTTGCGCACGGTGCAATAGGCAGTCATTGTAGCGTTGAGGGATCATCGATTCGATCAACCTAACATCATTCCGCCTGGACAAATCGTCTGATCTCATTGCACTTAACGGAGCACAACTGTTTCGAAATGACAAGAACTCGAATTTCCTTTTTATGTACTTCGCAAATTCGCGTTCTGCTAAACTTTTACAGAACAGAACAAAGAATTACCACTTGTTAATGCATTAAGCAAACAAATTAACAACAAACTTTTAAACTTGCAATTTTCTTCCAGCGCTAATAGTTTCGAAGGCAATAATTTTTAAGGGTTGTAATCGCTATTTTAACACAAATACGGAAAAATAGGATGGCGATAGGTACAGTATTTTTAAATGAAATACGTTTTAGCCAAGTTACATAAAAATTGACGACTGTCACCAGTAGCCATGTAAGTGTTCACTTAAAACCGCCATGACGTATGTAGGTCACGTGTCAGCGAGTGCGTGAGCTCACTATATCAATTCAAAGAACCTTCCAAAACGTCAACGAAAATTAAAAACGGACCGGATGAAACGGAACAATTTCCGTCGGCGCGTCGTCGAAGCGAAAACGCAAATTCTGTGAATTCCTCGTGTCAGCTGGAAAGTCTTCAAAACAAAAACGAGAATACAGGGTGTGCGGGAAAATTAAAAGAATAAATTCCACGGCGCAAGATAAACGAACGTACCAACTATGCAGCGTACACTTTTCATCAGATACAAGCCAGGTGATGCTTCAACATTTAGCGTTAGATTTTTTCATAACGTACAAATTTGTAAATGTAATTCAACGCAAATATAATTATTAAAGTAAATATAATTAGACGCAAATGTTTCATCGCACTTGACAATCCTTTTTCCGCATATATGAGAAAAATGAGTATAGGTGCAATTCAAAACAGTAGATGAAAAGACTCGGAGACTCAAAGATCATTTATTCCGAAGTTTACAAAACTCTTTGAATGGTAAAACATTCACTAATGATGATGATCTGAAATCGCAGTTGGATCAGTTTTTCACCGAAAAGGATCAGAAGTTTTATATTATGAAGCTACCAGAAAGATGGCAAAAGATCATAGAACAAAATGGAAAATATTTGATCGATTCAAGTTCATTGCTTTGATAAAGAAAATTGGATTTTATTTCACCTAAAAATACCGAAATTACTTTCTTGCCAACCTAATGGAACCTATAATTATTCACGGCACTGTAGATTCTGTTCGAAATCTTCAGTCCAACTTATGGTGCAAGGGGTTAGGAAGTTACCGTTTAAAGTGGCACGTGCTGCGCGTGTATCTTTAAGACGAGCCAGATGCCATGACCTCCGGTTTCCAAGGAGGAGAGGAGCTTTCCGGGAGACGGCGTTGACTGCGAGAAAGACGGACGGGAAAATCCGTGGAAATAAGAAGAAGGCAAGCAAGCGACGAGCGGCCGGACAAGTGTTCCGCAAACACCGGTTCGAAGCAAATCGGAGGAAACGGCCATAAATAACGGGCCGGCCGGGATTCGGGTGAGGACCGGCGAAAGGGACACGCACGGCCGTGTAGGAGAGCTGACGTTAATTAACTTTCCGCGCGCGAGAACGCTCTCCTTCGGGCGTGACGGGCATCCGCGTGCGGGCAACAGCCTCGGGAAAATCGCAAGAGAAACGATCCGGCCGCGTCTACCTTCTTCACCCTTCGGCAATCCTCGCGAATCCGCCGAAACGATATTGCCGAGGTCGAATGAAATCACGGACCGCCGATTTGTTGTGTTCGTGATCCCCCACGATGCAAGGTTACCCTTCTCCGCGATGAAAAATGCAATTTTTTGCCGCCCCTCGTGAAATTCCGACGCTGCGCGACCATGCGAACACCCGTTCGTAGTTTTTATTCGACGGGAAATGGTGTCGTTGACGGGAGAACGCTAATGCGCGAAAATGTCCGATCATTTCGGGTTTATGCGTTTACGGCGGAGTTTTCGCGATGGGGAACGGTGCTAACGCCGGTGTTAAGATCATAGTTACGCGGGACCGTGGACATGCTGGATTTCTTGACTCTGCAATGGCTGCGGAAACTGTCGGCGAAGCTGTGAAGAAGCAAACCTCGACCGACTGTGGTATCTTGTTCGCGAAGAAGATACCGGAGAAGTTTAGTTTGCAATCAGAACGTGAAAAGAAACACGCAGTTCACGAACAACAAGTTTCCGAGCCACTTTTATCAGGTAATGGATAATTTTCTTTGCTTTCTCTTTCCAATAGCTTCATAAAGTGGAGTTCGAAATAATAGAGTCAACATAAATAACTAGAAACTAGAAAATTAGAATTTATCCCGGGAATTATTTCCTTAATTCTTCAGCAGTCTACAAGTCCTGCTAAAAATTTATTTATCCAAATATATCACGATACAAATGAATTTCTGAACCCGGACAAAAAAATGGTGTCACCCAGATACGGCCAGCGGAGCAATCAACGGGGTTAATAGAGAAAGAAATAAAAAGAATGGTATATTTTTTGTATATTCGACGCCAATGGTCGCGCCGTGATTAGATCTAGTTTTCGTGCACGCACGGTTGGCGGGTTGCAGTGCATCAGGCGAATTTCGCGTAAACGTTTTATCATCTATAATCGTAACGACTCGAAACGTTATCAAAGAAGCTTATTCCAACATTCAAGAAATTTTGCAGTGTCTCTATTTGGTTTTAATATTTATTCTTGAAAATAATACCATCAACAGACGGTTTTTACGGGCGCAGAGTTTCACGGCGAAACGACAATAAACAATAACAGTTAAAACACAGTAACTGGTGTTCCGAAGGGCTTTCGCTCCGATAAATTTTCGAATCCAATTTCCTCGGGCACGATAGCCCGAGAATAAAATTATACCGAATCTCCAGCATATTTTTTCACGTGGATACAGTTTGTTCCCGCTCGTAGCTTCGATTCAGCCGCGCCCCCCTTTACAACGATGATACTAAGGAAGCATAAATCTTCGGGTATAAGCAATCTCTGAAAGTACCGATAATCCTGATCGCCAGAATTCAATTTCCGCCGAGGCGGGTCCATTTTCTTACAACAATTGCCGGACGGCTACCGGTGTCGTTATTTTGCGCGCGAAAGCTTTTCGCGGAGAAAAACGCGACCCGGAAAAGTTCCTCGGAATTTCTTCCTCCTGTTTATTAACTGAAGTTTGTCGAACTGTTCCCAGGGAAATCCGCTGCTGCCGTGTAGATAGATGAAATTGGTCCCGTTCGTCCCACGCGAGAGATAAGAACCTTTTGAATAAGAATTTCGCGATTTCTGTAATTTCCGCAACAATGGCCGGTGAGATAATATTAATCCAATAAAAAAACTTTATTTAATCTTACTTTAAAATTGAAAGCGGGACCGAACACGATACAATTCGAGGCACAGTCTGTTATTTAATCCACGATTTAGTAGAGCCTCGATTATCCGAACCAATCGTGTTTGGTATCATTGCGATCAGAAAAATGTCGACGGAAATTGCATAAAATAATAATTAAAACGAAACTGGTTCTCCATCCTTTTCTACGCTCGACGCTAACAAAATCAAAGACTATACAGTCAAACCTGATTTTGTGGAGTCCTTTTCTATGCGATTTTTTTTATGCGGTATATTATAACACCCTTGTAATGTTCTCATCACAAGAATATGCGCGTTTTCGACTAGGACGGGTAGTATTGAATTATGTGTATTTTGAAAACATTTCTCCATGTTTGAAACGAGAAATTAAATTTTTTTTTAATGTTTCCATGTGTAATTTAATTATTTATTTTGTTTGGAAAGCACTTTCTCGCTATTTCGTAAATCTTTGGCATATTTTCTAAGTGAGACTTTTTCTTACGCGGTCCCCCTCCACCGCATAAAAAATTTTTCTTTAATATGTTGTAAAAAATTATTTGTTATAGCTGTCTATGAAGTTTCTGAATATTTTTTTTTTTTGGCGCGGTTACTTTTATGCGGTCCCCATCTACCGCAGAAAAACAGGTTTGACTATAGTTTCTACACGATACAGGTGACATTTCGGTCCAGGTGTTTTCACACATAGCGGGGCATCACTGTAGTTGCACAGGGGTCAAATTGAATTTGACTTTCCCGCAGTACTGTTTTCGTGGTACTGACAGTAATTAGCGCGGCCACCGGTGTCTATGTGCCGAGGAACTTTCCGAATTGCACGGCCACTAAATTTTATAAGCGGCCGCGAACTTTGCGAAGAAGCATAGAAAATGGCTGCGCGACGCGACCGGTAACCCCGGGCCAGTCCCCGGGATGCATCTAGAATTTAATTTCCTTTTCCGCGTTAACGTCGTTTTCTTAGAAGTTACCGGTCGCTAATTACGTCATCATCGTTTCCCACCCCGCGAAACTTCTATCGCGTATTTCGTATATTTATGAGCCACGGGAATTTTTTTCTTCCCCCAGGGGTGAACGTCCGCGAGCCAATTTCAACATACCACGAATTTTTTCGAGGACCCCGACGACGTTTAACAACAATTTCCGATGGAATGCGGACATGTTGTCTTCTCGTTTCGGGGAAATGTTCGTGATATTAAGAAAAATTTACAATCGATCGTCCCAACGCGATTAAAATTAGTTAAATTAAATATATTAAGATTGGGAAATTGAAAGTATTAGAATATTATGTTAAAATTTATTAACCACGTGGAAAATGATTGAATTGAATGTGCTAAAATTGGGGAACTGAAAATATTAGAATATTAAGTTAAAATAGTTCTCTTAAAAATTTAGGGAAAAAATTGGTAACTGAAGCCGATGATATTGTCAGACTACTATAATTATTAAGAATAGAAATAGATTACTATTTAGTTCATTAAAAAGTCTAAACAATTTGATCACGTTTCTTGATAAACGGAAATATTTATCTCCTCGGTGATTGAAACGCAGAGCGAGCATTATTGTCAAATATAGACTACGTTTGCCTGATATTCATTAACTAATAACGACGGATGGCAATTAATTGATTAATGGTTTACACACAGGCGGCTGCGTAGCTCCGAGCGACATTTTTGTGCAAATAAAGGACACAGGAAATCGATATGGGTTGACTATTTGAATACATTGCTAGCGGAAGCTTCAATTTTCAGAACTTGGAAAATCTATGAAAAACATTTTTCTAACCCGATAGACAAGAAAACCCATAAACACATAAGTTTATCTAGCAGAACCGTCTTTCTATTTAGATCTATAAGTTTCTTAAAGCGACGAATTTTTGAAAAATTTTTCTGGTGAACATTTTCGATAGTTTAGACAATAAGGGGGCGTGTTTCAATTTATTTTTTGTAACCAGACAGAAGTGAATTCATCAGAGTGAAAACAACTGGGCGAACCAGGCAAGCATGCCAGCAAAATCGGCCTTGAATCTTTCCTGACAACGGACACGGGAGTAAGTTAATTGCGCAGGATTGCCAATTATGGCAATTCCAAGGCAGCGCGGGCTGTCCTGGTTCGGTGACTACCAAGACTGGCCTTGGAGGGGACCCGAAAGCGATGAATTCTGATGGGAGAGCTCGGTAAATTCGCGCTCAGTTAATTCTCAGTAGGGCACTTTAATTGCGAGTGTAAGCTACAAGCTCGAAGGGTAGCTCGTAATGCAACTGCTTCGCATTAACATTCCCGGAGTAATTATGGAAATTCCGACAGCTCTGTCAGGTATCTTTAACGGTGTTAAAAGTTACAGTGACAGTCGGTGAAACTCCATTCGGATAGTGATCCCCAATCCAGTTAGTCCAGTTTTATTGTTCGGCTACATGAGCTACCAAAAACTCGCTATACCAATGTCACTGTACACAGCTGGATCGCAATTAGTTGCGTCCAGATTCACAACAATTTGTAATACTATATTGTAGTTTGTTCAACAAAATATATTACAAGCTTGTCGGTCTAATTCATCATCTTTAAGAAATTTGAAAAGATAAAATACTCATTTTTGACTTCCTTTCAAGTTATAATTACATTTACATATATCACATCATAATTACAACTAGATTGCGGATTTGATGCAATTACGGTTAAAATGATTACAATTATTTTCATCTGATTACAATTATGATGAAAAGAAATGAAGACAATTTTTATTCAACACAAAAATCCGCAGTCTAATTACAACAAATGTTATATTTGAAATGTTCACTAATGAATTATTGATTTTTAAAGTTAACATGATTTTCCCGCAGTATGAATACTTAACTCAACTGCTTGCATAGTTACTGTCGAAAATCGATGCACCAAATATCGATAAAACTGTACGTCAGTTTCGCGAAGTTTTTGAATTAAAATAATGACGACAAAAGAATTTTTTCTAGAAAACCACTGGACATACCGATTTCCAACTTTGTGGATCTATTATAGATCGTTCCAAAAATGCGTATAATTTATTTCAGGATAAAATGTTGATCTGATGCAAAGTTATAGCAATATAAAGTACAATTACTGGAATAAGAAGGAACGTCGAAAGATAACAAAAGAGTTCTATCGTATAAAAGCAAAGTTTCCGTTTTCACGAGGGAGGATGTTTCTTCTACAAACAACAGAGCTCACGTTTCACAAAGATTTTTTAAGCTCCCAAAAAACTGAAGAACGTTTCCCGTGTAAATTGGGCGTTAAACGAGCGAAAACACAGCGGCGGAGTCGGTGGCCGCAGGAATTCCGGTGCATTATGCGCGGGACAAAGTGCATTCCGCGTAGCGTGGCTGCGCCGAAACGATTTCGTATCTCTCCGTTTTCCGGGTGTTCGCGCCTCGAACCTCGTTTCCGCTTTCGCTGTCTCGCAAGAACACCGAACAAAAATGCAAAGAATCCCGACGGCGGAATTTCATTGGCCGTTCTGTCGGCTTTTATTGCGTGGCCGCGACCCACGCGTCAAACGGGACGAATTGCGCCACTTAAGTGTAACCCTCCGAAAATTACGAAAAATTCATTTCTCCGCGCGGTATCGTTCGATCACAATTCAAAAATATGTATATCCGGTTGCAACTTAATCAGTTAACTGTGGATTTTAATTGTAAAATTCCCTCACGGCGCGGAATCAAAATCAAGCAATGACGAATATATACGTCGTAGGTCAAATGCCGCTATTAGAAATTTTACGGAAAAAGGAAAGCAAAATGAGAAAGAATTACATTTTTATTCGATAAGAAATTTAGAATTCATTAACGTTAACCGCACCGCAATAGAATTTTTGGTGACGTGTATACACGTCGAACGCGCGTAACTGGTTAAACACGTTCGGTAGTATGAAAATCGACTTGTAGATTTTTTCGATAAAACAGTCGCTTTTAATTACTGCTTAACGAAATATTAGTCTAGATTTACAACTACACATGGCTCGAGATATAATCCACCTCTACAGCCAGGTAATTAGGTCCACTTATTCCACGTCCTGCTGATTAGTTCGGATAGTCGAGGTTCTACTATATCGTGGATTGGCCGAGCAAATATTGTCCGAATTGCGTCGAGTTTGGAATCATTTTAACGAGAGAACTGTCACGAATATACCACTGGAAGTTTCACAGAAAAATAATTAATAACAACGTTATGTCGCTGATCTAGTCATATGATTTCGCTAGAGTAAGAATAATCACGTTTGAACTCTTCCGAGAAAATTCCTGGCGGTTCTCGATTATGGTAAAGGTGTATGGTAAAGGTAAAGGGTGCTGTTGTTTATGTGGGGCCGGTATTACTTCAGGCAAGATTGCAATCCGCTGGACCCAGAAACGACACCCGGCGCTTAGGCTACTAAAACACCTGAGGAACGTCCGTCAGAGTAATCGAATCAGGCAGCAGCTCGGAAAACCTGTATTATTCCAACCGATGGTGTCGGATCCGTGTTCCTCTCCGAAGTTCTTTTTCACCGTTCGCTTTTCCGCCAGTGAATCCACTAATTTAATTCGCCCCGCGGCAAGATTAAGAGTTAAGTTTCTGGCTAGTTACTGAAAATCGCCGATAATCTACCGCGCGTAATAAATCACCGATCCGGAGGCAACCCGAACAACGAGACCGCGAGAGAAGAGTTTCGAGTCGTGATCGGATTTCCCACTCGATTCGAAGGTCGTCCGCTAAATGTCATTCGCGTTTATTGATACCGTGACCGGACCCATCGTAAGAAACTCTATTACTTTAGCCGACGGATGTCAATCGAGGCCACAATAAAAAAAAAAAAAAACGATTATCGGGGAACAACGTTCGCAGCCAATCCAATATTTGGGCAGTTTGACTCGTCTGCGAAATTTTCATAACTGGACTATGGTGTTTCATGCAGTTATTGACGAACGGTTCAGCCAGTAAATTACTCGGAGGTTAAATAATTACTTTTAACTGCACAGAATTTGTTTTGGGGATTTCGATGCAGAAGGTTGCCGAGATTTTTAGAAGAATGAAGAATGCAAACACGCATAACTTTTGAACCAGTGAATTCCTCGCCTTAAACATTCGATTTTCGGAGTCTTCTCGTCAAACCCTACAGGATTATACAGTAAAAACTAAAAAATTTCTGGGTTGCCAAATAAGATTTTCAGAAGAATGAAGAATTCAAACACGCATAACTTTTGAACCAGTGAATTCCTCGCCTTAAACATTCGATTTTCGGAGTCTTCTCGTCAAACCCTACAGGATTATACAGTAAAAAGTAAAAAATGTCTGGGTTGCCAAGGTGAAGTTCTGCCCAGTTTTTAGTTTTGTCACAAATATGCTTCAGAGCACTACGTTCTCAGCAAAACACAAGGTCAAAACCGGTCGTCCGGGGCACCAATTCGGAGCCCGGTTTGAAGATTCGTGGATAAGCAGGAAATTTCGTGCATTATTCGAGAAACAAGGTATTCGATATGCGTCGACAGTCGAAGGATTGTTCGGCGGCCGAGTAGAAGGGCTGTTCGCGTTATTACGTCTCTGCGCGTCAATCAGTCGGTCGAGTACGATCAAAGCTGGACGGGGATGAGCCGAGCTTAAACCCGAGTCAGTGCCAGATGCACTTGCAGTTCGAGTGTTCGCATCTGAACCGTGGGATGTCGATGGGAACCGTGCCGGAACTGTCGGTGTATTCATAGTTTCATTCACTGCGCGGCCGCGTCTTATTCAATGGACACACCGAGCACACTAACACGAGGAAACACGATTTCTGGTCCAGAAGACGATCTGTTTCGAGCCAAATCGATAGATGTTGAAATTGGAATCGTTTCGATGCAGAGATTCAACCCTTCTTCACACATTCTAAAATATTTAACGTGCTCAACCGTTCGTTACACGTTCCACCCCCGGTCTACCCTGTTTCAATCATCCCTCATTTTGCGTAGCACTCGACGCGAGTCTATGAATAAATTTTCTTGCAGATCACCTGTAGATCGGCCGACCCGGTCCGTAATGGCGGCGCAGATCGTATTTTCGCGAACGTCGATAATCCGCGGGACGAATTACAGTCCCGGACAAAATGATGTCTTTAATTTCTCCAAGATCATTTAGAATTTTTGTATGTAACACATAATATCATAATTGTTATGACGCAATGTTGGCGGTCTCCCACAACTTTTTTCCTTCCATAATTTGCAGGATCTCTTAATAAATCACATACTACCTTGCGACTTTTTTTAACAATCTTTGAAATTTCTGAGACAGTAACATTTTTACTTTTTAATTCAATAATCCTTGCAACTTCAGTTTGATTTAATTTTTTCCGCGGCACAAGTGTGATATATTTCTTCTGCTTGCTCAGAAATCTAGCGAGGTCAACCTTATTTACTAAAATGTTTCGTCTCTCCAGATCGTAACGATTATGATATTATGTACTAAATTCAGTACTCTCCAAGAAATTAAAGATAGCACGCATGTGCTATCATTTTGTCCGGGACTGTAATCGAAACGTTGCTAGAAGCGCGCAGGATCAGGTGTACAGACGGCGCGCACGATACTACTCGCGATTGTTCATCGAGTTTTCCGACTGGCCGCCATATCTGTGAATTGCGACGACGATTTAAACACCGTTCGCATTTTCGTCCCATGCGGGGCCGGTTCGATGAATGAAATCACGATTCCGTCGAACCACCTGTCCGCCCACCTGTATTTACGACGCGCGATTAACCGCGGGGTTAACCAATCGCGACTATTTCGTTATCATTCTAATTTCGTACTGGATTTCCCTGCCGTCGATATTCGATTATGTCGCCCTGTTGGCGTCCTGTAACGTCGCGCAATTTTGATAGTGCTAATTCAATCGCTTCCGAGCATTATTTCTCGGCTGCGGGTGTTTACGCGAAATTAAAATTCGCCCGCGTTAATTGTCGGACATGGGGCCCGTTTAGGATTATTGATTAACCCATTTGCATCACAAGGAAATATGAAGAGAAGGCCTTTATCGCCAAACTTTTCTTTTTAATTATATTTAAGCACAAAAATGACTGCAAGTAAAGGAACTTCATATTTCGACATCATAAGAAAAAATAAATTGATAGTGACCAGGAAAATTGAGCGTATATATACGCTAATGGGTTAAGTTGTAACATTTGCCTTGTTTATTTGTGAGGGGCTATGAATTTTAGAACAGTTTTTGCTAAAAACTACTCAACACATTAGTTTTTCTTGCCTTCTGTCAAAACGTGAACAACAGAGTGTAAACGATGGCGTAGCATGCAAAGGACAGGAAAGTTGCCGTAACAACATGCTACAAGTCCGGTTAAAAAGTTGGTCACTCGAACTGCCATAAGGCTTTAATGCTTATTGCCACTCTGCAAGAAGTGGGTGTATAAATTCCCACTTGCACAAGGGAAATTCGCAAGAGGAAAAATTAGATTGAAATTTATTGTCTCTATCAACCGACTCGCGATAGAGAAGTTCAGAAGTTTCACTACCCTTTGTATACACGCGCAGTAAAACTCTCGCAAGTGTACTGTATAAAATCGCTTTAGTCATTCCATTCTAACAAGTGAACAATCTTTTATTTACCGCTAGATAAAAATAGGTCTCGCCTAAAAATTCTTACATACCACCTACATATTTATTTTTGACATCTTTCAGTTTCAAAATCCTTCCCTTTACATCCATTTCGATTATTCTCATCTTCGTATGCAAATTTATATACAATTTCAACTCTGTGACAAATTTATGATTGTTACTCATACTCTGATGGACCATTGCTGTGTAAAAACAGGCGTAAATTACGATCCGTCACACTAACGACCGTATAAGTGTTAATTTGAAGTCAAAATTCCTCGATTGCAAGAAGAAGTTTCTTTCATTTTTCCTTCCGTTAACCAAGTGTCAATTAATTCATTGAAAACACATCATCGAGTATGCGGAAACAGTTTCAAACTCGATACACTTTCGCTCTGCTCACTGGAATAAAACATTCTAATTCCGGCAGAGATACCGACGAATGCCTGCAGAACAGGAATTCAAACTTGCAGATATTTTGTTCGATAACAGAACGAAAGTTCCTGTTTAAAATGAAAATTTACGTATCGACTGAACTCTCTACGTACTGTTTTTCAAGGAATTTTGAATTGCAAATTTCCTATTGGCCGGGGAAAGCAGGAGTGGTATTTCTAATCCGAGAGGGCAGAAAATACTATTTCCACTTTTATTGTTTTCTTGTGGGACTCTGTGCGGGCAAAACAATTTATATCGCGTTTAAATTACAAATAAATGTTTCACAATTGAATCTCGAGACTCCTTTCATATTTTTTAAAATTTTGATATTCTATCTTAATTAGATTACAGGTTTCATAGTCGGGATGATTTGGTATGTTTTTGAACTGAGAATTCTATTAAAAATCTATTCGCTTCTTCTATAGTACAATGTAAATTAAATTCTGAGATCACAGTTTCTAAAAAAGTTCATATCGTTTTCGGTTGGCGTGCACAATGCAAATTCAGAATAGTTTCTTAAGAAGCCGAATGGAATGGAAGCTTGGGAGAAAATAAAATAATCGCATTGTTTGTATGCATGCTCGTGTTAACAAGCAATATTAAACGAGCCCATCGCGAAAGAAGCTTTTCGGACAAGCTAATAAATTAGAAGGCAAGGGGTTAATTAACATCGCGCGGCATGAATCACGAAGACGACTCTTTCAGGCACGGTTCAAGATCATGTTCTCCCATCGCGAGGAACAAATGAGCTGCCCGATGCTTTCGAATTAGGTAGAATATCTCGCATGATGGCCGCCGAGTCATCGATCTACCGAACAAAATCGACCAGTTCCCATAAGCCAGCCGAATGATTAATTCCCCATTAAACGAGCAGTCGCGCCGGGAATCGGGTGCAAGTTACTCGGCAGAATCGTGAAATTGAAAGTTCTGAAATTGAAAATGCGCCGTTTCTTTTTTTCTCTCTTTTTTTTCCGCCCCGGCGCGACGCCGCGCGGGCAAAGTGCTCCGCTCTAATTTACGCAATCCAGTTCAATTTACCGGGCACACGCGAACTCCCTGTAATAAGATTCGCGTCGTTATTGGAGAAGATAGATGGCGATGGCCGGCGAGCGCGCGCGTTCGAAAATAACGTGCATGCGCCAATTAATTTCGCGATCGTCGTGTAATCAGCGCTACCGGCTAATCAAATACGCTCCGCTGCACGAAATTCGAGGAAAACCGGGAAACTGCCGATCTTCGAACTCCCGTGGCTTCGCATTTAAAAAAAATCCCAAAATACTCTGTCTACGCGAAAATGGAAATTCTAGAAAAATTGCTTCAACTTGGAAAATTTCATTCGTTATACGGTGGTACTCCTTTTATATCAACTAAATTTTAGCAGTGGTTAACTAAACTCTACCTGAGCAAAATCCTCTTATATGAACGTGAACTCCCATTAAGTGAACGAAGAATGATAGTCAGTGCTGGGAGACAGGATGATTATAAACGAAGTTTTATTGAAAAATTCTTTTCGACACTCATTTACGGTGGAAAATCGAAGACACGTTTCATTAACAATTATATAGGGGTGTCCCAAAAATGTACTTCGTTGAAATGATTAGGGTGATTCCTGAGGTCATTTCGAGCAACTTTTTCCTTTGCAGGAATGTTCTCCGCGGCTTCGTTAGCGAGTTATTAAGGAAAAACACGGACCAATCAGAGGGCGACTACCTTTCCCCTTCTACCACGCTGTTCCCCCACTATTTCGTCACGGCTCGGTGAACGCCAACCAGAGCCCGCTGTACCCTTCCCCCTCTACTACGCTGTTCCCCCACGCTCGTCACGGCCCGGTCACGTGACGCGTTTCGTCCCTGTCGTGCCTGTGTCGCAATGTCACGTGACTAATCCGGTACTGACAGAGAGAGGGTAACTGTATTCCCCTCGATTCGAGTCAATTCCCCTAATTCAGTAGCTGCGCTCCGATTGGTCCGTGTTTTTCTTTAATAGCTCCTCAACGAAGCGGCGTAGAACATTCCCGCAAAGGAAAAAGTTGCTTCAAATGACCTCAGGAATCGCCCCTCTCAAGGTAGTTATTATATAAATTAAAAACAACAAGTTCACTGAAATTTCAATTGGTCGTTACCATAGTATACACACAAATGACTCAATGTTGCGAATAAGTTTAGCTTTAGTTCTCTGCTTTAATGGTTAAATTATTTTGACTAGGTAGTTCTAGCATGAAAAAACGCCTCGCGAATGCACTCGCGTCTCCTGCATTCAATTCGCAACTTCGAATCTGCGCGCAGTAAGCAAGTCTGGTGGAAACACAGTAATTTCGCGTCTTAACCGAGTAACATCGCCTCTCTTTTCGCCGACAGCTCGTCGCGGAGCGTGCAACAGTGCGGAGCGCACGTCGACGACGAGGATGCAACCTCTTCAGGGTGTGGGGGATGCATCGTGTTGTCGGGCAAGCAACACGCTCGTGAAAACCGTAAGCCAGGCGCAGCTGCTTTCTACCATTAATTGTAATAATTTATCAGACTGCCATCCGAGACTGTAGCGCAAATAGCTTGGTGGTCGTTAATCGGATCGTTCGCGAGGAAAGTTTTGAAAGCCGGTAAGAAGAAGAAGAACGGAGAGGAGAAGAAGAATAGAGAGAGAGAGAGGGAGAGAGGGAGAGGGAGTTGCGAAACTAGTTTGAATAATTCAAGAAACCCGTGCTGCGTGCTCAACGAGATACGAAATGAATAATGAGCTTAATGACTCTAGTTCCGCGGGAATTGGCTTTTGTATATATTAAAGGAATCCTCTTTCAACATTGATCCCTTATACTAAAGCGCCTTTCCAGTGTGAGAGCGCTTTAATCCCGTGTATTTCGATTCCGCTTCGCTTTGGCACTCCGGGAACGGTGTTAAGAGAGAGAGAGCTTTGTAGTTTTCGGGAGGTTTTGGTCGGTGCATACTAGATTGATCATCCTGGGTGGGATTAAAATTTGGTTAATTTTCACGGGGATGTAATGGCGGTTGTTCACTTTGACCTGTAAAAGCTTTGCGGTTCAACTCGGCGCAATCCAACAGAGAAACATTCAAGCAGAACGGAATCGTTCTCTCGAGTATTTGTATGCACCACTTAAATATGTTAACTCTTCGTGTTAATTCTTCGTGTCCCTCCCGTCGTTCGATTAATTTCCACCGAGTTAAAAATTGCGTCGATGAATAATTCAATCCACCGTTCAGCAAGCGAAGATAATAACAAGTAACCAAAGCGGATTAGCAAATTCGAGATGGAAATGCAACAGTTGCGAACTAATTTCCGCTCTGCGGATTAGCAACGGTCCGATTTTAATATTCGTCGGAGACCATGAAGACTGCGAAAAAATGATTACGTTTTCCGCCGGAAACTAGTATAAAGCGGAAAGAATCCAGTCCGCTTTGCTCGTCGTGTACTCTAAAAGAGAGTTGTGCTTTCAGGATCGTCGGCAGAGGTTTTAATTGTAACTTTAGATTAGCAGCGGTTACCTTTCAAACGGAGATTAAATTCTTTCTAGAAAATTGGGCTAATTTTTGCTCGCCTAAAGTCATATAAGGAAATTTAAAGACTCACGTATATATGTCTCAGCTGATTGCTATCATCTGCTTACCTGAAACAAAGAAATATTAGCATTATTGAATTGCTGAAATAGTAGCACCCACGAATATTGTGTCGCATTGTTTTCGTGAAAATCTTGTTATCCACTGGAAATTTAAAAAAAAAATTCGATTCGTCGCATAAAAGTGCACGATTATGATATCACTTCGATTGGCATGTTTGCAAGCCATTTTTCTTTGCTATTAGCCTAAGGGAAGGCATAATACTAGCTTTTAAGCTTATATTTAATTTATTCATGGATTAATTATATAGTGTAGTTATTTGATTATTCTTCCCCGATTCGTTCCCTCGATCTACAATTTTAATAAAACACACCGAGATAAAAATTTCAGTAGGGTATACTAAAATGTGTACTGCATTATTAACTCGATAAAGTCTTTCAGCGTAAAAGCAACTTTTTATTATTCTCTTATCACGGTAAGCTGCTCTATAAAAAACGAGAATTTCCATAACGAGTCACAGTTTAGGGGCGACAGTGATTTCAAAGAACCACAAAAGTAAATATAAAACTGAATTATCTGTCATTCGTTGCAAATTACAAGTCTTATTTGTTCTTCTATTTTGACAGTCATGGATATTACAACGTTGACATAACGAGAGCAGAGCAGTAGCGCGTACAGTCAATTACAAATATTACATTTTCCTCTGCTGACCTGAACCAGACTCGAACCATAATTCATTATCAATTGATATACCATTAATAACGCTGCAAGCGTTTTTCTTTCCCGTGATAGATGGCGGTTCGAGTTAGGTGCTGGTAAGAAATTAGGTTACTCCATTATTTCAGAAAAATCGTATTCTCAAAAATTCTGAAAAATTACATTATTCTCTTAACACATTCGCGACCGGTGACGCGAATTCACGTCATTTTAAATTCTATTCCTGAATTCACGTGCTGCAATTTTTGTTTCTGAATGCGGCAACTTTCGGCGATTAATTAATTTAATAAATTAACACGTTGGCTGCCACGTCGGTCACATATGACTGACAGTGATTTTTGACTAGGTTTATTTTGTTAGGACCTTTAGAATTCAGAAGGGTTAAGACAGCCTCCCCTGTAATACATTTCAAGTTTCTAGTTTCGGTTTCATTAATTAAATTACACTGATTTTGTGAGAATCTCTAAGTTTGAATTTTGGTATTTAATGTGTCAATTAATCCTTGCTTTAGCGATACAAGTTTGCGGCGACCAGCTTCAGAATTTCATTATTTTCGCTGGTACTCGAAACGGAAAAAATTTGCCGGTCGCGAATGTGTTAATGTTACAAGTGGAGAAAGCTTCGAAATTGTAACGCGCAAAGGCAGCAGTTCGGTAATGGTCGTTGAGCGTGCATTTTCTGAAATCCATTAACACAACGATCGCGAACCGGTGAAAACCGCCACGGCCGGTGGAAAAGCGCGGGAAAGAGTGTCGGTATCTTCGTTTCTTTTTTTGTTCGCAAATCGTTCGACGAGCCCGCGGAGGCTCCCGGCGACGATCGTTGTCACGAAGGACAGACATGGAAACCGCATTACGAGGGGTAGCTTTGACGGGCTAACGCGAATCTATAGGTTGGCTCGTGCGAAAAAATGCCTGCGGCTCGGGGTCGCGTGTTACATCAGTTTCCCGAGGGCGTATCGATACGGAAAATCAATTTACCCGCGTCCCACGGGGCACGAAATCATTTTCGGGAAATAAAGGACAATTATGGAGCACCCCATTTTTCATTATGGGGCCCTATAAAACGGAACATTTTTTCCCCCGTGCCACCATTTATCACAGAATTGTATTTTCGCAACATTTTTAATTCGTCCCAACGTTTAAAATTCCATCCAAGGCGTTTTAATACCGGGATCGCGAAATTCGTCAAAATCATATTTTTTGCAATATTTTCGCGCTAAAATTGTATCCAGAATCTGTCGAGATTTTTGCGATATTTTCCTTTTTTATTTTTTCAGCATTGCAATTTCTATCTAGGCCCTTAGCACTCGATTGGCGACTGTAAGGCTCCCCTGAAAATTGCAGCATCATTATTCTAAATATTTTTGACATTGTTAAATTTTTCGTATTTAAAAAATTACTAAACACTTAAAAAAAAATACGAATAGAAATACTTTAGTAATATTGGAAATATTTTAGGTAGGAAATAATAAAATTAGGTAGAAAATAGCTTCGAGTGCAAAGGGTTAATACTAGAATTGCGAGGTCCGTCAAAATGGCGGGTTCAGAATTGTTTAATTCACGACTGTTCAGATTGCACGATGCATTTATGATGAATTCATTTCGATTCGGATATTGAATCGAAATGAATGAAACAAATCCGTGGACACTAATGAAAGACAAAATCAGAATTGATTGAAAAATATAAGAAGGAACAGAAAAATAAGGAGACAAAAAATTCCGGTCGTAATCGAGTTTGAAAATGCAACGTGTTATTCGAATCGTCTGCCGCGTCTGATCATGACCGACCAATTCTACTTCCTGCATATAAAGCACGCTAACCCGACGCATCTTTAAACTCGATTTTCTCGAAAACGAAGCTTCGGATGAAAAAAATTTATTCCATATTTTCGATCTATTTTCTCACGTAGAATCACCCCCGTCCACGATTGTACCATCAATACCGGGACACCCTGTATATCACGCTTGAAAGCCGTAGAGTTGAACTAGAAACACTCCGAATACGTCATCCGATAAAACACAAAGACCAAAACAAGAAATTAAGCACGACTAAATTTTTAAACTTTGTTTCTTTTTTCTTTCAATTTTTCTGGGGTTTTTGGTGAAATCGCGGGAGAGGGGGGCGCGCGCAAACACCGCGTGCAAAAATAGGAAGAATCGATACCGATTCATACATTTTGCGAAGTGTATCGCGCACGAAAAATGAGAATATGAAACGAAAAATCGGTGGCCCCCGCACTTGCACGGGTAATCCGCGGGGATAATGAAATTTTATTTCGCGGTACGCGGGGGCCTCGAGGCTTTTCCCGCGCGGTTATTGTACGTCCATAAGCTGGGCAATTTTTTAATCTTCCTCCCGTTCAGAAAGTGGAATGAAGTCTATGCTCGGCCGGCGCATTTGAAAAGGAAGAAAAACGTTGGTCGAGCGAAGAGATTACAGGAGGGAGAGAAGACTTGAGGTCTGCCGGGGGAGAAAAAAAAAGAATATTTCGCCTTTTTTTCTCGTCTTTTTCGCCGGAATTGAACGCCGCCGTTCCGCGGGATAACCGGATTCTAATTAAACTTCTTTCCCTCTCATCATCTTTCTGTCTCCCCTATGTTTGCTCTCTCTTTCTTTCTTTCTTTCATCTGTTTTTTCGCAGTTTCTCCCCGGCCATCTTCCCCACTGCATTCGTCGACCATAACCGATGTAACAAGCGATCTTTGAATGCCTTTGCCAGGAATTTTCCTAATTTTTTAATACTGGGTTTGAGACACTTCAACCGGGGTTCTTCTATGTACACTTTCAAAACAGAATAACTTTTTCACAATTGTGCCAAACGACCTGTTTTTTCTGTGAGCAATTAGAAGCATTCGGTTACTAAATGACGTACAAAACAGATTTTTAAAACATTACAATTTGGTAAGGTTACATGCAAAAATAAAAAAAGGCACCCATTTTAAAACTTTCTTATTTGAGCTCGTAATGAAAATTTAAGATACGTCTTTTCGATTCTAAAAATTTCACCGACTGCGGATTTTATGCATTTGTGACAAAAATGAGTAGATGAAATATAAACCGGTGAAAACATTTAAAGAATCTAGAAATCTTGCTGTATTTCTTTCAGTTCATTAAAATGATTAGAAACGGGAATAAATGTCTATGCAAATCCTGGGTCTTGCAATTAATACAGCCAAATTTTATTGTACATAAAAGTCCGCAGTCCACTTAACGTACACGGCTAAGAGGTTAAAGTTGATGTATATACTTGTAGCACAAACACATATCTAGCTTTCTTGTTTTATTCGTAACCGTATACAGCGTGCTGTGCAAATTAGTCCATGAAAGCCTGCATTTGCATAAACATCCGCAGCCTAATCACTACTATTATGGAGCCATTGCGACACGAACTTTCGCGATAACTTACATAATAACCAGCCTGTTTAGAGACTTCATGCATTCGTATCGCGCCCGCGAACGTAGATCAGCATGAACCACGGCGAGGCAAAGATCGATGAATTTCAACGACGTTTTTATTACATCTGTCGGACGATAAAAACCATAACAAAGCGTCTGCGAGTTTCTGTTTTGTGAATCGACGCGTGTCAAAACGACCGAACAACAATCGTATATCACGTTTAGGGGTCGTGCAGCATCGATTTTCAAATCGATGGTCGGACTTCACTCCCTTCGCCATATCGTAAAAAAATATCTTGGAAGAAGATGTTGTTCACGATACTTCTTGAATTTGTTTTAGGAAAGAAACATACGTAAGGCTGCAATATAAATAAAATGCTTCAATTATAAGTTAGTTGAACAGTGTGTACACTCGAACAGTACAATTAATATTTTAAGCTGTAATGGTCCTGTACCATTTAATACTGACAATGCATTTATAGCTGAAGAACTCTTGAAGAGATTGAAAAATTAAAATTTCAATGAAACAATTTGCAGTCACGCTTCACTTTTGACTGGAGACCACAGCAAGGAGAAATAAATTAATGCCTAATTTTAGGTGAAAATTCTTCTATACAAATATAAATTAAAGAAGATTTCTACATTTTCGACTTATTTTACCATCAACACCGGGACACCCTGTACAAAAAGCATAAACTTTATCTACTGGGAAACGATTAAGGACGAAGAAGTTCCAATTACAGTGACTAAGAGGAAAACAATGCGAAAAAGGGATTGAAGGGAGTAACATTTTTAAGGAGTCGTGTCATTTGACGAAGACAGTCGCGCAGCAAACGAGGATGATAACTGAGAAACAGCAGCCATAACTTGCGCTTGGGCGCATCGTTTCTGAAAAATCTAGCCTGTCGTCCGTTTATGGTTGAACTTTTTACGACGGACGGTATAAATACAGATCGATTCGCCGTCGGAGAATCTGAAAGCGTCAACTATAATCCGTTGCGGTTTGACGATTAATCTCTCGGACGAGAAGACGCGAATGAAATTACGGTGTAGAGGATATCCTGGGCAGGGCGCGGATTAATCGAGCAACGGGTCGTCCCGAATTTGTCAGCCGTCGAAGATCGATCATTATTTAGCCCTGAGAGCTCCATCAAAGCTCCGCGGGACCGGAAGTTGCCCGCCGGAGCAGAGATAACGTTGCCCCGGCTAATCGTAAGACGCGATATCGTTTACCAGCCCCGACAACGCTGCCTCGCGGCTTCCGTAAACCATTAAAACGCGGACCGGCCTAATTAAAGAGGCAATTTCTGATTATCAACGATTCAGGAGGCCGGCGCGCCGTCAATTTGTCCGGAACACCCGGAAATCGAGCGAAACCGGAGAATTGCGACGGCTGAAGGCGCCCGATTATACCGAAACCGTCATTTGCATTTTCGGCCACGCGAACGCGACTCAATAAACCAATGATTTTGCAGTTTCTTTGTTCCTCGCCTGAGAATGCGAACAAACACTCGTAATCAATGCAGCCGAGAGAGTTCGTTGACTGCTGGCTTTCGTGGTCAAAATTGAATTTCCGAAGCTTCAGAAAAAATTTTTTGCATGTAACAAACATCGAAGCTTCGAAGTCGAAAATATTTGCCATTTTAGATAAATACAGTGACTCGCGAAATACTACTTGCCCAGCAATAAACGATTTTATACTGCTTGTCTGACAGCGATCAATCTTGCACAGCACCTGCTTGATCGTATGAACAATTTTCTATCGAGCCAAATAAATGGGACAAAAATATTAAACCACCGAATAAAATACAGTTTGTCGAATTCAAGTGTGAAATCGACAATTTCTCGAGAAACTGGAAAAGTATTTGAACACTTACCACGAATACTTTTGTGGCAATGTTTGTGTTTGTGAGGAATAATTCCTAACTATTGTATACATATTTCGATTCGCTTGAAACTTGACCTGTATAATCTAGAGAGTCATACCAATTTACAATGTTACTAATATTTCTGTAAGTATCGTATAGTATACTTATTATAATAAATAAAGTATTCGCGAGTCACTGTATGAGTGCGGGGACACCACTCCGGAGAAAAAATTCAGAAATTCAAAGCGAAACCAATTATTCTAAGAACTAATTCCAGGCACTGATGTAGAGCATGAAATAAAAGGCTCGAATTTTCTAACGGCAATATTTACAACACTTTGAGAAGGCTTGTAAGAATAATGCTGGACACGGGACGTTTTCGTACGAAAACTTAGACAATTATGTCGGAATAAAGTGATGAAAAAGCAACAGTGAAACGGAGCATCGAGACGCTGGGCGCCGCAGGGACGCTTTGAATTCCGATTGTCTCTCGGAAATATTGTTTCTGTACATACAAATATTTTCCGTGGTGGAACGAGTTTCGCGCGCAGCGCATAGATCTGTTTCGCTTGCCTCTGTTTATTGCTATACTACCTGGGCGTTCCTCATTCCCGCGGACTTAATGTCGCGTTCCCACGAAAATGATGTGTAAACGTGGTTCGGATCGTTTCGCGGGGAAGAAAATTACGAGGCGTCAAAGCCTCGGAAGAACGTTCTCGTTCCTCGTCGGAAACAATCTCCGTCCTACACTGTTACAATGCAATTTGCCGGTGACTAGACGCCATTTTGAAGATATATCAAGTGGGCTGCGCCCCTCGAAGTTCGATCCGACAATTTTACCGGATTTTCTTGCTTCAAGGAGTAAGAGAAATGGGATTTTACTGGCCGAATTGAATTTCGGAAACAATTAAGCGAAATCGAACTCCGTTTTGTCTGAACGCGCAACACATCCTGCAAACGCTCCTATGAACAATGCACAGCAATTGAAACGGATTCGAAGAATTCCTAGCATGGTCTAGTCAACACTAGGTTTAGCACTAGAAGCGACTACTTTGCATTACTTTATCAAAATAACAAGAACGTGCTACCCACATTTTTGGCAATACTTTTAACATAATATATGTTCAAAGAAATAAATTTGCTAGATAATTTCTTCATAATTTTAAATTAAATCTAGTGTTAAGAATCTTTAGTTTTCAATTTTACAAATACGCTAGGACTAATCCTTTAAATTGCTTTAGGATAAGATCGAATTTATTCAGGCTCGAAATGATTTTCGGAACGTGATGGAAAATTACGGAGCAACCCATTTTTCACTATGGGATGCTATAGAACGGCGAAAAAATCGTACGCTAATGAATTGTCAACAACGTAATACTGCCTTGAAGAAAGCTATCCAGGTTCACGGCCCCTAAAAGTCTAAACTCGTCCTTTCTTTTGAGAATTCCCGGCAAAAACCGAGTGATTCGCACGCACACTGGTAGTCTGATAACGGGATAAAATTCAGCAGTGAATGGCGCGTCTTTTCTCGTACGAAGGAGGGCGTAAAATGCGAAATGTTTGCAGGATGGTCCGGTCCGGCCCTGTATCCGGCAGTTTCGCAAACATCGCGGCGCGAAACGATTTTTGCTCGCTCGGGAAAAAGGGTAAAGCGACACGGGCGAATTTCGCGGAATTAGTTTTCGCGTGTAACCCGAGAAATTCGCATTGGGAACGTAGATGGAGGCGCGATACGTGGCCGAGCCACGTCTTATTCCGGGTAGCGGAATATAATTGTTAAGGCGGGATCGATAGCTCGGGAACGCACATACGCCATTAATGCAAATTCACGGCGGGCTGTTTTCCATTTTCCCTGCTTAATCGGTCGTGTCGCGGTCTCTTTTCGCTGTTGCGAAAAATGGCAACGGGGAGGGGAGGGGAGGAAATCCGCGCGGAAAACTGGACCGCATGCTCGATCTCACCTTGAGTCGTCTTATTGAAATGCCTGGACAGCCGTAAAAACACGTCGTAAAACGGTTTATGCAACGCACGCGACGTTCTTTCATTCGACAAACAAATTCCGACCCCAACCCCCGGAGCTTGAATAATTAAAACCGGCAGCGAAACCGTGCCGCGATCCCTCAGACGCGACGGGAAATTCGATAAATAAGGGATCGTCGCCCCGGATTAGCATCCGGTCGCGAAACTGTCTTGGATTAAACCGGGGAGATCGACGTTTTTTAATTATTCTTGCGAGAACTCCTCCTGAGAATTTTTTATAACTTTCAGGGGATGAAAGATAAGCGAATTGCTTTCGTAAGTCGCGTTCGAATTGCGGAAATGATTAAATATTTGCTCGGTTTGTAGGTCGAGCAGCTGTGGGAAAATGAATTTAGAAACTGGTGCCGAACAATTTTAGAGAATTCGCGAAGCTGTTGCAATTTTTGTTTCGTCTTATTACTTCTTTTGCGAACCATTAAAAAATGAAACATTTTCTACGTTATTAAAATTGTTCGTATTTAATCAATTGTTGCAAATTAAAGAACGAATGCACTTCACGATATTTTTGAACGAAGAGGTATTGCAAGTATTTACTGAAACAATACACTAAAACAATAAAATTTGAAGTGATGTCGATTCCTTAAAAATTGCGAACGAACCTTAGAAGATGCATAGAATCGAAAAGGTATTGCAAGTATCTACTGAAACAATAAAATTTGAAGTGATGTCGATTCACTTCTGTCGAGTCACCTTTTCGAAGAAGTGCATAAAATTAATTTTGTCGGGCGCTTATCACAGAGACAGAATAAAACCGTCCAGTCTCATGGCTCTCGACGTTTTCTTTCATTTAGAATCATCTCGCATCGTATCAAAATTTTGGAAATACCCACATAAATAAAGAAAACGCAATAAGGGCTGCTCGAACGAGAAGGTGCGGCAAGCAGAGCCAAGGAAACTTTTGGTTCGCGCATAAAAGTCGTAGGATAACAACAGGGTCGCGCGCGTTTTCCCGAGATAACCAAGCCGCGGATTATGGAAATTTCGGGGGACAGCGGCGGCTCGATTATCGCGCGAAATCGATGAAGATCCTGGATATGGAAATCTGCCGCGAGATTTTCGAACTTTCCGTCTTTCCCGAGAGCTCGGGAAATCTGGTCCGTGTCCGGGTGTTTTCGCGTGGCCGCTAAGCTCCTGGAAACCCGCGAATCCTTCGCAACTGTTTTCCGCGAAGGGAAACTTGTTGCCAGGAAAAAGTGCTTTCGTCCTGGCCGATGCTCGAACGAGAAACACCTAGCCGGAGAAAACAATCACCGAGAAGAAAGCTTTCGCCAGACGACAGGTAAACCTTTCAGGAATCTGTTGCTGTTACTCAATAATGTTAGTACAAATTCTGAATAATCATCTGGGGCCAAATGAATTTTTAAGTCGCTCGTTGCTAGCTGTGAACGCTGGAATTACCGAATACTGAAAAACAATAAATACACGATTTTATTTATTCGGATATCGTATGAATTTTATTATATGTGGTCAGAGTAGCCAGATCAGGGGAATTGGCTCGAATTGAGGGGAATACAGTTACCCTCTCTCTCTCTGCCACTACCAGATTAGTCACGTGACCGGGTCGTGGCGAGGAGTGGGGGAATAGCGTCGTAGAAGGGGAAGGTAGAGTGGGGGGACAAGTCTTAATCTGGCATGTGGTGCAATAGCAAAATTCATTTCAAAGTTTTTCGTTGAAGTCATTTTTATAGGTCGATAATTATAACAAAGAAATCAGAAACAAGTGATTTTTATTATTATACTTTTTACTATTATATTCTATTTTTAAAAGAAATGATCAACGGTATACGGAATCATACATAATAGAAAATTGCAATTCGCGAGAGCATTCCGCAATTAATTTATGTTCTAAAGCGTCGCAACTTCGATTTCTTCAATACTATTCCGATTGTACATTTTTTGAGCTGATCAGTGATGATTTTATATGTTAGAAGAATATATTAGAATTGTTGCCGATAAGTTCCCCCTGTCTAAACAGCAGTTCGAACGTACGAAGGGCCACATGCAATATATATTTTGGGGAATTGCAATTAGCAAGACCATGCAATTAGGACCACGTGTTCTAAAGTGTTACGACTTCTCGAATCTGGGAACGATCGGCAGCGCCAGAAATAGGAGAATCATCTGCTAACGAGCAGGCCCGTTAAGGTCAACACGCTGCGATATGGATAGGACAAGGTGGATCGAAGTTCATTAACTTATCGTGCACCGGATCGGAGTGTGTCGGTGCTCGTACGAAATTTCCTTATCATCAGCACGTGCGCGGAGATATACTTGAAACGAGGAGTACGCCGCGTTCCCGTTCCTATCGATAGCGGAACTGTTATTTATATGGCAACGGCACTTTGGTTTGCTGTCGCGACGGCGACATTCAGTCAAATTACAATTTTCGTTCAAATTATTGCCAACTCATTAAAATTATTCAGAAGAGAAATGTGCGACCTACAATTTTTCACAATTTTCGGCCCGTAACTGCGACTTTGCAATTTTAAATGCACACAATTTATATGGATCTACGAAACACGTTTCTTAAACTTCCATTAAAAACCCAGATGAAAAAGGTGTAACAAATACCTTACTTTTTTTCGTGATTCTGACCGAGTGCAATTTTTCCAAAATTTGCATTGCAAGTCATCAACTAAATTTTGTCTTTACCGAAATCTGGAGTCGTTTGGTTCATTTCTAAAAAAATTATTCTGATGTAAGGTGGAATTTTAGATTTTTCTAGATAAATTTTAAGAGACTGGTACCAAATAGAATCTTATTTTCAGTGGCAATGGCCCCTGTAGACAAATAATTAATAAAAATCCTATCAAATTCTATTGAATTTCGTATTCCACTCTCGCTCTGATATTTTTTGAAAATTTTTATGCGCCATAAATGCCTAAAGATCCGTAGTCTAGCGATCAATTATAAAAATGCGTCAATGTATTCGAATTCTTTTTGAACTCGCGTGAGAGAATGCTCTTACCGATCGCGTTTGAATTTTTTTAAAAAAAGAGCTCGAACAGACAAAGAACGATTTCGCAATATAGAAAATCGAGTTGAAACGGGGCGATCGAGAAACGAATTGATCGAAGCGACGGGAAACGCGCGAAAAGCGGATCGTCCGCGGCGGAGTGCGTTTCACGCTGCATCGAATAACGTCGGTCGATATCGAGCTTAGGTGTATGAAATTCAATGGAACTATGTTATTGGCAACATTTGAATATTGGTCCGTCGAGCGTGGATTTCGGTGCCGCTCAACTCTCGAATCCTGTTCGAGGAGAAACGAATTTCTCTCGGCAAGATGTGGTAATCTCCACAATAAAAGTGCCGCGAGTAAACCATCTTTCCGCTTATTTGATCGAGCACAATCGCATAACACTTCCATACCGAACAGATAATCCCAAAAATAAATGCAAACGTTCATGGCAGATAGAAGAGAAGCGTGAAGCATCTAGAAAAAAACAGGAGCTAAATACTGTGCCAATAACCGACACGTTCTTCATTTGTTCGTAGATAATACTGATCATTGGACTGCAGATTTTATGATCGAATGCAAGGTAGTCGAAATATTTAAGGAATTTAAAAATAATACAAATTTCGATTTATTCATTTACTAATTTATTTTTGTAATTTTTGTAATCCAGTCCAACTAACAGTACCGACAAATAAATCAAATAAATTAGTAATTCACCCCAAGAATATTGAGAGTACTCTTTAAAATTGTTAGTGTGAAATTCTGAGAAGAAGTAACTTTTCGAAAAGAAAAGATAGGAGGGAGGCAAAACTTGCAAAGAGAATTTCCGAGATGGAACTCTGACACTGCACTTTTCCATCCATTCTTTCTTCCTTTCTTCAAGATCAATAAACGCATTGCTATGCGAGACGTTTGCAAGGGGCTGGCTATAATTACCACAAATGCAGTACACATGTTAACTGTCATCCACAAGGATTAATGATCACACCACAGACTCGAGACGAAAATGACATTCGAGCGTACATAGAGCGCAACAGCGTAAATCGCCGGGAGTGGAAGAATTCATTAAACAACAAAAAACGCTAATGGCGTTGAGAGCAACGCCCACCATATCGAAAGCGCTGATAAGAATAATATAATGGGGTGAAAGAATAAAAGCCTTTTTCACCAGGCTGTATCAGCGACGATTAATTTTATTCAACGCGCGATAGGAAGAGGAAAGGGCATCATAAAGGGAATAGGGAAAATGCTCTAACAACGTTAATTTGTCAATGGGAACACTTCAGACATTTTCTTAATCTGCGGAGTTTAATGCAAAATTTTCTCATATTAATTTCTTGAAACGGGAAGCAAATAACAAATCTTTCCTTCCTTCAATAATTTAACTCAAATAATTCAATTAGAGAAAATGCTCTGACAGCATTAATTTGTCAATGGGAACACTTCAGACATTTTCCTAATCTGCGGAGTTTAATGCAAAATTTTCTCATATTAATTTCTTGAAACGGAAAGCAAATAACAAATCCTTTCTTCCTTCAATAATTCAACTCAAATAATTCAAGCGTTAAATTGTGGATTATAGTTCACAAGAAAAGATTACGCGCTCCAAATAAGCTGTCACTTTGCTCGCTGTGAGTAATTAAATTTGTACACATTTGAGCAAATTTTCTGAGTCGACAATACCTTTCGTTCTTGCTAATAAATGGACTAACATTGTGAATGTCGCTGGCGGAGTTGTCAGTAAAAGGAACCCGTTGTGTCATCAAAGTGGGCACTGAGGGATCGCGGGTGATGCATTAGACACCAAGTTCCGGAGAAAGGGAAGTTTGATAATCACGTCGCTTTGAGTACATTATCCCGACTTCCCGACTCCCCGGAAGGCCACGGTAATTAATCAAAATTCATTTCGAAACCCAGATTTTCTCTGATCCCATGACGCGTGATCCTTTCCTTTCCCGGTTATCTCGAGACTCTAAAATCTGGAACGTGTAAATTCGATTTAAAGTATTTCCCCCTAGCGTCATTTTAATGCTACTCTCCGGTAACCATGACAAACTTCACCTCGGGAACCCAGAAATTTATAACTCTTTCCTACAAAATCCTGTACACCTTGACGAGAAAATGCGAAAAATCAAAGTTTCAAGGCGAGGAATTCACAGACTCGAAAATTATGCGCGTTTAAAGTTCGATTTTCGGCATTTTCTCGTCAAGATGCACAGCAACTCGACGCAGTATAATGATTAAGACAATTTTTCTTTTGCAGAAAGATCCACACGTTCGTCGCAACGGCAACTAGGTCTCATGTGTTTGCAGATGGAGCGAGGCAAGATGCGTTAATAATCGCATGCATAATCGGAATCAATCGGCAGACTTTGTCGACGAGATTGTCTCCTCGAGTAATCTAGTCACGATTCATGGATCCCATTTAGTGGATGGAAATCCTCGGCCGGTCCTCGGAGAAATTAATTTACATTTATCCCCCGATTACCGGCGTTGATTAAAATCGGGCTTAGCTGGATCCCGCGACGCCTAGATCCTTCGGAATCTGTTTGCATTCTTAAACGGAAGTCGCCCATGAGTTTTCTTCGCGATTCTACTGCATCCGGTCGATCCGGACTCGAAAATATTTCGATTCGTTCGTTAACGATTCCCCGCCGGGCCGAATGAAACCTTCATGTGAGAAAATGGACGGCCTCTTCTTTTTATAATGAGTCTGACCTCGTTTCCCGTAACAATTCTCTGTTAAATATCCACGATCGCCATCTCCGAGCAGAAATAATTCCCCCTTTCGATCGGTTTCGAACAGGGTAGAAATTATAGAGTGCACGTGCCATAAATGCGTAAAGGTACGCGCAGTGTAGTTGTTGCAATTATTGCGAAATTGTTTGACTGGTGAACAGTTTACGACACAGAGGCAAAACTCTGAAAACAGAATTAATTATGAAGAGATCTAATACTGCCACGGCCAAGAGAAGAAGCTGGTTAGTTGAAATTTGTAAACATATTCGCAAAAATAGCCGGACCAGACTGCAGAAGCACGTCGCAGGATGATTTTGGAGCGGAAGGGCGGCGAGGCGGATGAAATTTTCATTGGGAACCCGTGTCGGAGCCGTCCGTCAGTTTATTAAACCAAGACGCGAGGAAGAAAACGCGTTCGTAATGGGTTCCGTTGGTAGAACGTGGCTCGTGTTCGTACGGGAATCACGGTAAATATCCGATTACTCGCGAGCAAAAGTTCCCAAGCTGGAAAAGCGTCCGTGGCAGCGTGAAATTTGAAATCCCAGGGTTGCTCGAGTGTGTGTCTCCGCAAGTTTCCGCGAGTCCCGGCACTCGGAGGATCGCCATCGCGAGAAAAGGAATTTTCGAAATAAGAAAGCGACACCCCGGTGAAACTCCTTTGAAGCTTGATCGTCCTCGCAAGATCTCTCGTTCGTCGTTTCACTGGCTGTTCCCGAAATTGCGATTTAAAACGATCATTCTACTGAGCGTCTCGGCTCATGGGGGGCAATCTACTGTTTGACATTTTTTTTCAAAAGAACCACCGAACCTTTCGCACAGGGATTTTGAACACATATTTCTTGGTATCTGAAGTACGCGTGTGATTTTTTTCAAGCACAATCGGAACATCGAGTTATTAAAATTATTAAAGGAAGAAATAAATTTGGTCCCAGTACCTTCCAATTGATGCACTCCAGTAATAAGTATGAATGCGAAATAACGTTGCAACTGATTAATAGCGATGGCCACGAATTAATTCCGTACCGCTAATAGAACGTAATAGAAATTTAGTTTCAATATAAAAATGTCCCGGAAACATGCGCAAGGATTTCAATGGATCGAGAGCAGAATGACAGCCATGAAATCGTCAAAAGCATCCATCTTTCGAGGATTAATATCGAAAGCACGGTACTGGAACGCGTTATTTTATCCTTAATTCAAAATCCCTTCGGCAAAAGGGATTAAACAACGAAAAAAAGGAACGTCCGAGCCTTTCGAAACATTTCCTGTACCGGAAATCGATGCTTATAATCCTGACTTCGCGATGAAGCTGTTCCCCGGTCCAAGAAAAATCATTCTATCGACACTGCGTATCGAGGGTGGCTCCCTGAATTCCTCATTTTTTCGCCGGCTTTAATGAATCTCGATCAGACCTGGGAAATCGATACGCGCTCCTCGCAGAGTCTCTTAATTGAAAACACTCGATCGACGGGCTCGCCTGAATGGATTGTCAGAAACGATAAATAGTCCGGTCCATGGACAAAGCGGGGACTGTTATACAGGGTGCTTCCGAAATTTTGATACGAGGCGGTGGTTCCTCTCGAAGAAAAATAGGACATTTTTCAGGCCCTTTGGGGACAACGATTATTGGATTGTTATCAATTTACTTTTGTGGAGTCCACGTTATATGATTTTACAGATGTAACGATAATCTCTTGATGATTTAGACTTTTTGATATTTCACCAGGCTGACATCAAATTCTAGAAACAGAACAAGAACGCATGAAAACATGTCGCATCTGACCACCTGTAATCCATTTCGAGATAAAGAGAAGGAAATAAGTAAGTAACCCATAAGTAATCAATTATTTGCAAAGAATTTGTTTTGCCTTCAGTTCTGCACCGACCCTAATAAATCGACTCGAGAAAATCGTGGATCAAGTTTCAAGCATTCGTTGTAAAGGGAAAGAAATCTTCGAATCTGCGGGGGTGTCGCGGGAGAAATTTTTCAAAATGTTTCCACGTACGTTTCAATTCGTAACATTTTGGGCGAAAGAAGCGTCTTCGATCGGTGTGTCGTGGAAAAATATTTTCGGCAAAAATGAACGACGGATGGCAGAAGAGGAGTTTGATATTCGGCGCTGTTATTCTGCCACCGTTCCGCGGAGCTCGTTAAAATCACGTAGCGGACAATTGGATCGGTCGTCCCTTGCGAGAAGGGCTTCCATTGCTCGGATCGATCTTCGTCCTCTGTTTAATAGAAAAACGTCGGGGCAGATTAACGCGGAGGCTTTCGACCGCGAAAACTGCACCGTGAAATCGCGGAACGAGAAAACGGGCCGGATCGGGCCGAGCCGGGCCGGCTATTGCGCGGGAGCGAACGGCGAAATGAAAGGAACTTTCAATCCGTCATATTCTGAGAGATGAAAACTATCGACCTTTCTCCTGAGCGCTCGCTCGGCCGATTGTCGATCAAATTCACGGGCCACGCAATAAGTCGACATATTAAAAAAGTTTCTTTGCGCTCGGACCGAGGTAAACGTTTGTCCTGCCGGGAAAATTCAAGAAGTTTCCCGGTCGACGGCTTTGAAAAACAACCGCGCCGCTCCGAATCCGAAAATGCTCCGCGGAAATTTATGGCTGCCGAGTTCTGGCTGTCGTTTATGGCTGCTTGCTCGCGGCGCTTCGGATTTCAGGTTCGATTCTACTGCGAATTCGCATGAATCCTGCCAAGATTTCGATGAGTTTGAACTTTTTGATTTCGCGTTAAGAGGACATTCTAATTTTCCAAAAATCAATTTCTTCTTTTTTGCATTTTCTTCGAGCACAATCGCAGCAAAATATGTGCGCAAAAGAATTTGTTCGAATTTATCTTAAGACCATCTTTACAGACTATTATGCAGAGAAATTGCAAGAAAATGATTAAAGCACGTGCAAATAAGTCACTGTTGATCACTCTGCAAAGGAATGATGAGGGTAGCAACGTTTGCAACGTATCTTTGCAATCCGTACAATATGCAATACTTCGGAATTTGTTGGGAAGATTTCAGGTCAACGAAGTTCTCCGATAAATTAATCGCAAATAATTATTGGATTCCGATATGGAGAAATACAGGATGCGAAATGTAAATGGAGTACTGCGGCAATGTTAATACGATCGTCATAAAGAGAACAACCATCGAAAATTTTTCCAAACGAAAATGGTACAGAGTGGTGCATTTAGTAGCCAAAGGCATGCAACGGTTTTCGAAAATATATTTTAGAAACGTTTAAAAGGAAATCGCACGACTCACTGACTCGAAAAAACAATTAGCTTCGACGAAACGGAAAACAAAACGGCACGAACGTTGTTTTACACGCTCCGTAATTAATAATCACTATTTAAATCCGAGGTTAAGTGCGTATTCGAATGAAACTGAGCTGCAGTATGGATGATCAAATCTTTAAATCTCCTTCGACAATGAGATTAGCCGACGATTGTGAAACTTGATTTCCCAACCTTGACTTTTTTTAAACGGAAGAATAGCTTATCGGTCGCTCGAGATGATTAATCAGGGGATCATTTACGATGTGCCTAATCTGTGTCGAGAAACATCGGTCACGCGTGCGAGCACACGACTGTGAAATAAAAAAATTGATACCAACCAACGAATAGTCTGTTAAAAATTACGTCAATTATTTTTTCAAATTAATTTCGAAACTGTATAGACACATCCGTGGCGTGTTCAATCGTTAGATTATACTTTTTGTAAAAATTAGAATGAAGGAAAAATTGATTTACCATAAGACGACTGCGGATTTTTATGAGAAATAGAAATTTTCAATTTCAGTTGATAATAAAAATTTCTTTCTCCCCGAAATAATTTTATTCATTCTCACCTACTAATTTCTGGCATGAACGCACAAAATCCGCATAATTATAGTAGAAGCGAGATTCCCTCGTGTTTTACCAATCTGAGAATTATCAAAAAATTCTTCAGCATTCGACGCGGTTTCATTTTCTTTTTAATTCGCCGGACGCGTTGTCCGAGGCGAAAAGTATAATTTCTCGCCGGCAAAGATTTCAAAATGTAAAACCCTTTTTATTTTCGGACGGGCGAGCTCGATATTTTCCGAGCTCGCACTCTTGACACCGGAACGCGGAATTTTCAAGCGACAGTAAACAGATCTCGTCCGTCCTCTTTCACTCCGCGCGATCAGAAAAAGATAGAAAAACTGTAATAAATTATAAATAGACACACCGCAGAATGTTCCCCGCGGAAATTAACATATAAATGCGGAAAGTTCGTAGCTTCTTCTCTTGAAATTTTTCCGCTACGTTTCTGGAGAACAGACGAGGTTCATTTGCAAGTATCGGGCTTGCAGGGATCAAAACCGTTGAATGTACAGACTGGCGCAAAAGTCAGCAATATACACCCCACTGTAGCAATTTTTCAACACAATTCTTGCCGTAAATTTTTGAACCCAAGAGAAATACTTGATGCTAATATTTCTCGTTCAAAAATATTCTTAATTGAAACGTACATTATTCATTGTGGATTTTAACAACTGAGGGATTATAGGAAATGTCATTTTGTCACAGGTGCAATTTTTATTCGCTTATATGAACCAGCTAAATTTGATTTGGATAGCCTAAGTCCAAATAACTTGAACTGAGAATAGTGTAAGTAACTTGAATTTAGGATTAAAATGCAATATATAATTTTTGTTATTTGTTGCAACGGTGGTCCAATAACATCTGGAATTTCTGGGCACCGCCCAGAAAAGAATTCGCAGTGCCCAGGCGTATATCGACCCATGCACTTGAATATTCTCTAATAGTACTCACCTGAACAACAGGAATCCTAACCCGGTGACCGCAGCCCGTCTGACGTCGTCGTTCACGTCCGAAACCTACACGAAAATTCATTCATATCATTAGAAAGATACAGACACACCTACGAAATTGTCCAATGAACTTATACTAATCTTATCTGTTTTTAGAAACAAGCTATATATTTATCTATAGATCGACCTTGCGGTAATCTTGTATACCAATCTCGATCACCCAAAAGTTTATGCGAAGCTATCCTAAGATTAAGTTGATGGGTTTGGATCACAACTGGTTCGCTTTTTGAAAAATTTGGCTCATTTTCATATTGTATTAACCTTTTGTCTTAAAGAAATGTCATAATACAAAGTCTGCTCAGATTTTCCTCAATTTAATGTGTTTTGCTGTACGTGCTCTGTTTCAAAAAGATCTATAGTTAATACGCATGTTGTTTTCAACGAAGAGCTCTTCTTATCATTTTTTAAATCGTCTTTTACTGAGGCAATCATTTCCTCAATAATATTTGAGATTCTGAATGTTTGTTCCATTTGATATCTAACACGGAGGATTACTAATATGAATCCCCATTAAAGGTTCTTCGATGTTTGTTCAACTCAGATTAGAAATGATCATTGACAATACATTCTAGCTACTGTCGAGCAAAACAGTTAGACGTCAATCTATTTGTACGTCGATGATATAGAAGTTTAGAAATTCTACATTCTTCTATTTTCTTGTTCTACTATTATCGTCAAAGGAGAGATTCTCTTAATTGATTTGCATTGTATTGCACCATGGCAAAGTAGTATCTAAATTTATAGTGTCTAAGACCAGAAAAATATATTATTATGAATGATAAAATAATTAAACTGTGGATCTTCTGGAATTTTTTTGTATGAATATTCACGTTGTAATCATTGATAAAACCACTTGTTCATCAAACAGTTAATTAATTAACGTTATTGTGGTCAAGAGTGCACTCGAACATTAATATATCAATAAAACCCGTTTTTCCATCGCACAGACCTCGATTGCTTATCGATTTCCCTTTGTTTTCGTGTCGTAAGAGTGCAAACTACTGTAACCATTGTCGCGTTATCTGCATAGCATTAATTCCTTGACAATTTAATCTCGTACAACAATTTGATAACGCGTCGCAATCTGCGACATCGATCTGAAACGAAGGTCACGTGCGTGCACGGTTACCGAACCGGAAGAATGTACACCAATTACGAACAAACAAACTTAACCTGCAGGATTGTGCGCAAATTTGCTGTTTCAATTTGCGCTATCTGTTCGGACAGCTGCTTGTAATCCTGCAATCGCGTTCTGAACTATACGTGTGTATACATCTTCTCCTTTTGCGGAACGTATTCCATTTTCCCATTAACAAGCGAACACATCGAGACTGTTAATCTAATTTTAAAACCTTGATAACGCTTAAGGAATTATTATGCCAATTATTACTCTCTCAACACTTTCAGTTCAATCGCCTCTCAAATTTTTCATAATTTCTCAAAAGAAAAAACCTAGACTCTACAAGAGTGTGAAAAATTGGTATTTTGAAATCCCCTAGCTTAATTATCTAACAGAACTTGCCCCATAAGCAGGGGATTGATGACCACTAATTTTTACAGTGAACATTTTTAAACTTAATTTGGACATTAACCCTGAAAATTTTGGGGTAAGTGTCTCTCCACTTAAGAAATTTTCGAATATGTATAGAAAATATTAAAAATGAGCCATTTCTTTTAGGTAAAACATTTTTTAAAATTGTATGAGCGCCGCTTGAGCCTCCAAGATTGATACGAAAGGACCATATTTGATTTAGTAAAGTCATTATTACTAAAAAGCAAATTTATAGATAGCCTCATAGGTTGGGACATTCGCTACCAGTCTTCGCACACGTTTGACGACCGAAATTTTGTCTTTTCGATGAACTAATCTCCCATAATAATGTTAATTTATCTATTTTAT
This sequence comes from Halictus rubicundus, assembly GCF_050948215.1. NCBI lineage: Eukaryota > Metazoa > Arthropoda > Insecta > Hymenoptera > Halictidae > Halictus > Halictus rubicundus. Next base: position 28,508,730 of record NC_135150.1, read on the forward strand.
AAGAGGATGCGTTACATTCAGTAAAATGACATAGTTGTGAAGAGCATTACTGAAATCCCTTAGCACCCTCAGATCGTCTTCAACGCTAACAGCAACCCCAACCATTAAAACTCGTTGAGCCTTAGAGAACATTATTGTATTTTGAAATAAATCGAGTTCTAGCGACTTGACATTGCTTGAGATATGAGAAGGTTTGGTTCACTAGCTGGTGTACAAAGCAGCTTTGGAAAAATTACAGTTGGTCGGAATTCCAGACAATATACTAAAAGTTGTTTTTAAAAAATGTTCCATGTCTAAAGACTGGTAGCAACCCCGTTAGTCTCCAAGGCTTCCACATCATAGAGACACAAGCGACAGTTGTGAAGACGCCTCTATCCACTCGAGAATGGAGTCTCGCGAGTCCTGTTCGCGAGCAGAATAGACAGCTATGGGGGTGCGAGTTGTCGAAAAGCAGTTGCTCGCATGCGTCGCTGGAGAATTCTGTTCCCGCAGTCAGTGTAAAATTGACGATGCACACTCACAGCAACGTGCAGCAGCTTCCGGATGGCCTGATTGTTTCCAGTGCCGCAATAGGCCATCGCGAGGGTGTACATGCCGCTCCTGCGAAGTATCGGATCTTTATCGGCGCAGAGGGAGGTCAGCAGGGGGTCGGCTTCTTCGAGGCGGCCGTACATGGTGAACGCGATCCCCACCGCCAATCCACGAAGAATCTTCTCGTGCTGCGTTTCCTGGGCGTACTGAAATAAACAGAGAAACCGTGAAAGTGCAGCGAAAAGCATGCAGCCGAAAAGTTTACGAGCGCCGGACACCCGTTCGTCTATAACGTTTTATTAACAAAACGATATCACTTTACAATAGAACCTAGTTAGAATAAAAGTAATAAAAATAATCGTATCATAAATTAAATGATAGCATACAATTTTCAGTCTACCGGTAACGTAGAGCATAATGTTCAACTCGAATTTTTCCTAATTCGATTTTATTCGCATCTCATGAAACATTATTCTCTCATTATTGCACAAGATTGCGACAGTGAACTATCGAGAACAAATTACGCACTTCACTGATACATATTGATCTATCAATCTCCAGATTAATATCACTTTTGTGACCACAAAGTTTGTGGACGAGTTTGCTGATCGAGTTTATCGCAATAATTGTTAACACGTGGCAGTGTTAATCCACGTGGGGCAATTATGAGATTGTTATCGTAAAAAAAGTGGGAGACACTAGTAAATCACGCAAAAGTGCGATTTTTGTTGGCGTGACGAGTCCTTTATTTACGGAGTGTGTCAAAGTCAATTAATTAGGGAATGTTTAAAATTGAGATACTTGTTGCCACATATCCGTAACCTTAATATTGAAATTTTTAATTTAGGAAGAATATTACTGTTCAAAGATTAATGAGATTTTCGGTTACCAATAGTTCTGGAAAAAAAAAATGAGTTGCTCTTGGTGGCCAGCTAGGTCACGAGTGCAATAGCGATTGCTACTGAAAAATACATTGAAAAATTCTGTCTATTGTTGTCAATAGAGCAAATAATCAAGATGCAGATAATTAAGATGCAGTCGAACTCCCCGACGTATAATGTCGAATCGGACTGTTGATGAAAATTCCAAATTGGATTGAACAAATATGAATATTTATTGGGTTCAAGTAGATCGAAGAGAAACACCGTTTAATATGTATGAATATTCATCCCTTACAATAACTGGACACCTACAATCAACGCGTCATTTCTTTTCCTCCTGAAGAATAATTACTCGCTATAAACCAAGTAACCCTTCGTTTTCCCTTCGATAATTTTCATAAAATATCGGTGCTCTTGAATTCTTTCGCTGTTTTACATTTCACTTACACGTTTTTGTTACGAACGCGTAAAATCCACAGTCCAGTAACAACTATTAGGGTGATTACAACTATGATGGAGATTATATAATAAATTAAGAAGTAAAAACTTGAATTTACTACAAAGTTTGTTTTAGATTTCAAAATACACGATCGCTTATGGGTCCCCCTAATATAAGATAATTAAATAGTGAAATGCAAAGATCTACAGCAGCTAAAAAATTGCTTTTCAAATTGTTCAGCAGCACAACACGACTCAGTCTCCAAATAAAGCCGACAGGGGAAAAGAGAAAATTGTCGAAATCCATATCGGACGATATTGCATTTTTCCGCGATCGCCGGCCCCGTGGAATTGTATCATCGCTGGCGTTGCGTTCGAATGACAGTAACGGACCGGGAAGAAATGAAACGATAGAATCGTCCAGTATGATCGCGTGCGACGACTTGTCCGCGAGGGAAACCCATCGGACCGAAATCCACCTGAGCTCCGGACAGGTGGAACAAGCCCTGACAAAGCGAAGCAGTTTGTCCTGTAGCTATTTTTCCGCTGGCAGTAAGTGGATTTCGTTGTTCCTCGGGGGTAAATCGTCTCGCGAGGAAATACCGAGGAGACCGTAGACGAGTCGAGAATTTCGAGAATAAATCGGCGAAGATTATGCTCGCACCGGCCATCCGCGTTATGGGGAAAAATTGGACTTCCCATAACGTTCTTCTTCCTTCACCATTAACCTTGGCAGACGCTTCCGACGATTTCATGGCAGAGACGGATCGATTTATTCAAATTCTTCTGCGTCAATCTTTCCAGGACAGAGTTTACTCTATATATGTCGCAAATGCCTAGCCGATAAAAGTCACAGAACTATCCCACCGCCGCGGAGTATACCTCGTGAGGGGCCATGAACATGATTAAGGAATAGTATCTCCTGGCCGATATATGTCACTGGCTAGACCCGCGTTTTGGACATACATCGAGTAAACACTGTATATGTTTTTAATGATTTGAACTACCTAGTAGAAAATTGAAATTTGGATGGAACAGTTACAACTCGGGGTCAAAATGGACCCAAACCTTGCCATCTAAAAAGAGAACCAAGAGAAAGTATTTTTAAAATTACTAGTAATGAAAGTATTTTTCAAAATTACTAGTTTTTGTTCTCGTACTTCGTGTATAAAAATTACGAGTATTCATTTCTGCAGTCATTTCTGTCAACGTTGTTTTCTGCTAAGTCGACAGTCATTTAATTACAGATTTTATGCAATTTAGGGAAATAAGTGTAACAGCTTTCTGTGAACTGTGTGAAATGTTTGAGTCACTATATTTGCGACATTTCTGCGAGCAAAAAGATCTTTTGTGCAAATTTAAGTGTCTTCAAATATTTTTATAGAAATGAAGAATACACTGTTGTTTTATTTCAACCCTGTCTTTTGTTAATTCTTATGGACAGGTAAACATATGGCTTAATTTTAAACATCAAAGGATAATCGTGTTTGTAGAGGTCTGAGAAAGTTTTACGAATTTTGTTCCCAACCTTCCGTTCCCAATAAAAAAAGGGAGGGATCGAGAAAAAAATGTTTGGTTTTTGTTTTGAAGAGCTTTTCGTTAATAAGAATGTAATAACCAAAGTGAAACGAGTGAAATAAGCAAAGTTCGCGACCGTTCTCCCGAAGTTTTCAAAGTAAAGTTTCACACGATGGAAGGTAAATATATCTTCGATGGAGAGAAGGAACGTACATGCGAGTGATAAGTGATAAGTGTTTGCCTTGCACGACGAATTTTAAAAAGTAGAATTAAACTGTATTAAAGTTATACCGAATTATTCATTCTGATGCACTTTGTTCTATGCAGTCAGAAATCGTGGAAGCTGTAACCCATTTGTACAAAACTTCTGTTTAAAAATTTTGATAGTTCGTATAACATAAAGCAATCAATTTCTATCAATTTTTCTATAAATGCTTAAAGTTCGTAGTCTGCATATAATAGTGTTCGAAATCCACATTTTTAAAAGACACGATTGATTCTATCGTTATCAATTTACCACAAAAAACACTTGGCATCCGAAATAGGAACGTGTTTTTCGTAAAAAAATCAGTAGTTTAATATATGTAGATACTCAAAATCACCTAATCTCTGTGTCGTACGATCACGTCCGATAAACGAGATAACGACTATCATAATTTTCTCTAAAGTGGCCGAGAAAATTAATCGTGGGATTAACTGTTCTAACACCGTTGCATTCTTCGTTCCGGAATAGACGCTTTTTTAGGAAGTGATTGCAACACAACAATTGCATCGCTGACTCAATTTATTGCGCGTGCAATTTATTTGCAATTTGTCGCAAAAATCTAGCGAATCGTTAATAACGGAACGGAATTTTCAACAAAAACCGAACGAAGAAAAGATTTCTTTTTGATGAAACCGTGAAGAGGATCTCGATAAAATTCCAGGAGATTTGACGTTTTTCTGAGTGTCTCTCAATTATGTAACTCGTTGGCTCAAGTGGGTATTTGTTCAATGGCTGAAATGTTTAACAAAAACACCATATGACATCGTGGATAATTTCATTAAATACATACACCTGACCATATACGTTTGCAAATCGGTATCTGAAGAAAATGAATATAAACGAAGGTAAAATGGCGCAGACATTCCAGTTTTTGCTGAAACCTTGAGGACTTCTTCTGACGATCCTGAAGAGGAATCTGCGATTTAAATTCGCGTGCGAATCGAGAACTGGACTGTAAATATTCTTTTCTTAATTGTATCCCAACTTTGTTTAGCGTCGCTCAATTTACTTTTTATTTAACCTACTCTGCGAACATTATTTCTTTCCACTTCTTTCACAGATTGTCCTTTGAATTATTCCTTTAAGAATTTTTTAAATATTATCCTGCTGGCTAATTTTTAGTGCCACTTTGATGTACGTATAAATAATATTAACATTCTCAACGAATTTTCCAGTTTGCAGAACTGGGCAAGTATTTAGGAAACGAGTCAATTTACGTTACTTACGGCCGATGTTTAATTAAACTTTGACAGTACTCCCAAATTATTTTGATGACTAGTGGATTGAACAGTATCTTTCGCATTTTTCATCTCGAACATAGATTCGGTAAAAGTGGAGACTTTTATTCTGAGTCTTGAAAATAAGGAAACAAGAAAGAAATATTGCACAATTCACTGATGCTCGCGAGTAAGAACAATTTTGTTTCTAATCAGCTGTGGCTAGGATAAAACGACTGGAAGATAGAGAAAATTTTGAAAAAATTGGATGCAATTAATTGGAAGGCTTTGTGTTCTTTTGTGTCGCTAGTCTCCATTGTTGCAGACAGAAAAAATTCGCTGCAAAATTATAAAAATAAGTAGAAAATAGGCACAAGTGTAGAACTACTTAGGGACGTTTACAAAGCTAATAAAGATCTGGAAATAGCTACTCGGGGGAATCGAAGTAGGCGTAGGTTTCGCAACGAACGAATCAAAAGATGAATTCTAAAACATAATAACCGGCAGTGCGAACCAAAAGCCGTCCACAAACCGTGTATCAGCAACTTATCATCGGTGCTGTGCCTCGAGTGGTTGACCATTGTTCCCATAAAACCTATAAAAGAAGCGACACCGAGACGCGCAAGCCGAGAAGCGTGAGAATTACGGAAGTGATAATCAAGCAGCAAAAGCAACAATGGTCGCCGCCCCGCCTTCGTTCGCGTTGTGTTCGTTCAAAATTATATTGTTTATACCGTCTGAGATCGACATCGGAAAGTATTCTAACAGACTTTCTTTACAGTCTACCCAACCCTGCTCACGACCTTGATGCAGGCCAATTACACGATCTTCCCGGACGATGCTGGAGTATCACACTTAATCAAGATCGACTACCAACCACTCACTCTTCTGGAAATTAATGATTTGGCATCCGATGTGAACACCATCACTTTCACGCTCTATACACGGTTCGAAACAGTTTTCAGATTATTACTTCAAATTTTATTGAAAATCTTTTATTTACTGGAAGACAGGCTTGAGAGCCCAGGCTTCTTTATCAAGTTTCAATTTTAAAAATTCATTGGTCAATATTAGACAAGAGAAGTAATAATAAATATAGGGCTTTGTTAATTTTGATATTCATAATCATGCAGATCCGAAGGAACTAATTACACAAGCTTAGTTAACATTATTAAAAGTACGTCGATTTAATTCATAATATTCAGTTTTAGAAATGTTCAATTGAAAATTTGGTCTCTAAATCTGTAAATTTATATTTGTGCACATTGAATGGGAGATTCGCTGAATTTAGAAGAAACAGGGCCTCCTTCATTTGATTTTGTTTAAAGTTTTCATTTCATTTTATCTCGTCTATCCAATAAAAATACAATTCATCGTCATACAATATCAAAATTGAATGATGCATTAAAACCGTAAAAAATCAAGGCACAAAAAGGAATTGCTGTTGAATTTCAGACGAAACCCAACAAACGGTCAAGCTCTGAGGCTAGACGACCCGAAGAGCGTACAGGCGAGCAACTGGAACGGGAATAGGGCAACGATAGTCGTCGCTCATGGTTGGAAGAGCGCTGGAACAAAACCAGCCTGCACTCTGGTTCGCGATGGTAACACAAAATGATCTCCACCCGCGAAACAGTGACTCACACGTTTGTTCGCAGAAAACTAAATTTTCCAATTTTATCCTGAATGTTGAAACGAACACGTGTTGTGTAACAATTTTTATACGGGAAGTGCACAAATGTGCGAGTCACTGTAATCTCATGTATCGAGTTTCCAGGATTGGATCACCAAAAAATGATTTTTTTTCCAGCTTTCTTAAAGGTTCTAGACTGTAACGTGATCGTCGTCGATTGGAGCACAATAGCTAAGAACGTGAACTATGCCTCAGTGGCGAAGAGTGTACCTGCAGTGGCCGATCGTGTGGCCAATTTTGTCAATTTCCTGCGGTCGAAGTCGGGCCTGAAGACGTCGTCATTGAAAATGATCGGGCACTCTCTCGGTGCTCATGCTATGAGCCTAGCAGCGCGGAAAGTGTCGAAAACTAGCCAGGTTGCTGAAGTTATTGGTGGGTACAAATTCCACTAATCGAAACCTTTCTATTTTCAATCATTTTGTTTATGAAGTTCTTGCCAACACATTTGTGACATTTTTCCGATTAAAACGAGTCCAAACACGACACCGTTCGAAGCATATTTGCTTGCTCAATCCACGATTTAGTAGAACCTCGATTATCCGAACCGATATCCAAATTCTCCATTTTTTCAATCTAAAGCAATCGATACACAACACGATTCGTTGTATGAATCAGTAACGATTCAATTCAACAATGTAGGGATTTAATTATTCTATTCCACCAATTCGTTCGGATAATAGAGGTTCTACTAAATCGCGGATTAAGCAAGTCACTTTAATCCAAATTGTATCGTGTTTGGTATCATTTTAATCCGAAAAGCGTCACGAATGTGTTGGTAAAAGTTTTACAAGCAAAACCGTTGTAAACAAAAAAGTTTTATCATTGAATTAGTATTATCACACCGAGCAAGAGCTCGAAGAATAGAGTGTCTACACTGTACAAGTTTCGGGTTTGAGGAGCTTTCACGTACGCCGGGACGTTATTGCAGCAGCCATTTCTATACCTAAACGAAGTGTAAATTTGAATTTCACGCGACCCTCGGAATCAGGATCGCGCGGATCCTCCAAAGTCGGCAAACAAAACAAGCTTGCAAACAGATCCTTCAACGGGGACACTGCGCGAACGCAAATTTGCATTCCATTCAGCCGGCGCGTAGCCTGTTTGAAGATTCTGTATAGCGTTCTCAGTCGTATAATGCACTCCGAGGGAAAAATAGTATGGATTATACGTCGCGCCATTGCAGTCTCAGAACAAAAAGCTCTTTCAGCACTTTGTGTGTTGGGAATGCGACAAAGTGGAGCAG